>NC_053430.1:66087093-66773209 GCF_007990345.1 Gossypium hirsutum
CTATATACACTAGTAAAGCATCCTCCCCTTTCCATCAATTTAACACATGCATTACTCATTAATATACAAAAATTATATTCGGCCTTAGCACACAACTTGCTAGCCGATTCTTCTCATCTAGCAACCAATGCACATATGTGACACTCAAAATGCTAAAAAGAAGATTCAAGAATCATCAATCCACCATCACATGCATCATTAACAAGCTTCATATTTAGATGCAATGGCATTAACACAAAATCTACCTAGGCAATATATCCCATGACATAGCAAAGATTGAACCATGGGATAATTAGAACTCAAGCTAGCAACTAGAAACATGCATGAATCTCATGGCACAACCTCAAACATACTTGATCTAGATACAAGTATGGCCAAACCTCCTCCTAATCCTCTTCCAAACCAAACATGAAGCAAGAACTCCTTCCTCCTTCCTTTGAATTTTCGGCCAAATGAAGATGAAAAAGGATGAACAAATTTTCTCTTTTCTTTTCTTTAACTCACGGCAATGGGGGGGGGGAAACAACTACACACTTTTTTTTTGTTTTCATCATATTCCTTTCATTATTTTATGCCCATGCTCCTTATTTTATTTTTTTCCACCCATGATGCACCAACACAACATGTCTATGACATGTCTTGCCCATCACACTTGGTCTACCATGCTTGTCATGGCCGGCCACTACTAATTAGGGGGGGAATTTGACATGCAAGTCCCCCCTTTTTATTTCATGCACTAATAGGTCCTTATGCTTCGACCTATCACATTTCAAAAATGTCGCACATAAGTCCTATTAACTAAATTCACATGCAATCGACTAAATCGAAGCTTGAAATTTTCACACATTCTTAATTACATATTCTAGACAATAAATATCACATTCAAACATTTCGGTGACTCGGTTTAGCAGTCCGAAACCACTTCCCGACTAGGGTCAATTTTGGGCTGTCACATTTTCCTTCCCTTTATCGGATTTAGTTCTCCTTTGCTCTTGAGCTTAATTAAACAAATAAATTGATTTAATCATTTGAGCATCGAAAAGAGGAACACAAGGCACTTAGCCTATATTTATACATTAGACATTAAAGTCACATATGTACGGAATCATGAATCAAACTTAACATTTTAGCTAATTTTTCCCCATTGGCCGAATTTTCTAAGCCAAGACAAAAGCATCAATATGCTTGCCTCTAATCGAATACATGCAACACCAATCTCCTTCCTATGGCCGAATATACATGTCTATGTTGGGGCCGATTGCAACACTTAGTACATTCTACAAGTATGGTCACTTGTATTGACTAAACACCATTTTGTTTCAAGTTCAAAACTTGGCTAATACACACATATATACACTAGTAAAGCATCCTCTCCCTTTCCATCAATTTAACACATGCATTACTCATTAATATACAAAAATTATATTCGGCCTTAGCACACAACTTGCTAACCGATTCTTCTCCATCTAGCAACCAGTGCACATATGTGCTCACTCAAAATGCTAAAAATAAGATTCAAGAATCATCAATCCACCATCACATGCATCATTAACAAGCTTCATATTTAGCATGCAATGGCATTAACACAAAATCCACCTAGGCCGAATATCATCCCCATGACATAGCAAAGATTTGAACCATGGGCTAATTAGAACTCAAGCTAGCAACTAAAAACATGCATGAATCTCATGGCACAACCTCAAACATACCTTAATCTAGATACAAGTATGGCCAAACCTCCTCCTAATCCTCTTCCAAACCCAACATGAAGCAAGAACTCCTTCCTCCTTCTTTAGAATTTTCGGCCAAAAGAAGATGAAAAAGGATGAACAAAATTTTTCTTTTCTTTTCTTTAACTCACGGCAATGGGGGGCATGGATGAAACCATTCTCTTTTTTTTTTCATCACTCCTCCCTTTCATTATTTAATTACCATGCTCATTATTTTATTGCTTCCTCCCATGATGCACCAACACAACATGTCTATGACATGTCTTGTCCATCACACTTGGTCTACCATGCTTGTCATGGCCGACCACTTCTAATAGAGGGGGAAATTGACATGCAAGTCCCCCCTTTTTCAACATGCACTAATATGTCCTTATGTTTTGATCTATCACATTTCAAAAATGTCGCACATAAGTCCTATTGACTAAATTCACATGCCATTTACTAAATCAAAGCTTAAAAATTTTCACACATGCACATGTACATATAATGAGCATCAGTTATGACGGTTAATTATTTTTATGACTCGGTTTAGTGGTCCCGAAACCACTTCCCGACTAGGGTCAATTTTGGGCTGTCACAGGACACGTTTTCTAACGTTTGAATTGTTAAATTTAATCATTTGGGTGATTATTTATTGAAGTATTTGATGCATGATGTTTAGGAACTAATTTGGAATGGACTAAATACTTTTGTATGCTGTACTTTTGAAGGTAAAGGTATCAATATTCATGTTTTAAAAATGATGCCTCTATGTTTTAGAATGTGCAGGGAAGTCAGAATAGAGGTTTGGTATCGATAATTTTGCTCGAATATCGATACTTGAGGTAAATATATCAATACTCTATTACAAGTATCGATAAATTTTGACAGTATGATTTTTGTGCGAGAAAGAGAATGCAAGTTTGGTATGGATTTTCCAGGTGGTATCGATACCATTTAAAGAAAATATCGATACCCTAGGGTTAGTATCGATACCTAGATGTTTAACTTTGAAATTTTTCTAAGAGGTCCAAATGCTTGAATTTTTTTTAACACGGTAAGTTACATTGATGTATGATCAGCATGATTCAATGATGATTAATGTATGTTTGTCTTAAAACCTATCCAAATGCAAAGAATAACATGTGTCGACTCTAATAAAATGAATGCTATAATGTACAAGTAGTGAGATGGTGCTATGGCATCTTTATATTTGGGCTCAGAGACCGAGCTGGGTATAGGGTGTGAAACTTTTCATAATGATGACATGTTTTTTCATATACATTTCTTAACATGCTATAATTTCTTTCATGGCAACATTTGTAGCATTTTCACTTATTTGGCCCCAAAACCTCACATGGTCATTCATACTTTTTCTACCACATTTTGTGACTCATCTTTTCATAATTTGCCATGCAAATTCACACTAATATTAGCACAAATAAGCACTTAATTTAACATTAATGTATAAACCCTAAGCTTGCTAACTTAGAAGGAAGATGAATATCCATGATACTTTCCTTGATGGATGCTTTTAAACACTTAATCAAGCTTCCATGATCACCAATCCATCACCAATTAAGCTTAAAATTCCATGAATCAACCTTTTCATATTTCTATACAACAAAAATATACTTTTTAATATAAATTCTTTCCAAGGTTTTTCATAAGATTTCTCAATAAATATCAAGCTAATGAAACTGTAGGAAACAATTTCTTACCTTGTTGAAGCTTTTTCATACTAACTTCAACTTCTCTCACTAGAGCTCCACAAAACTTAGGCTGGTAATAGTGGAATTGATGATTGTGATGAGTTTAGAAGGTAGTTTCCATAGAGATTTAACCAAATATTAAGGTATGTAATGAAAATTTTGAGAAAATTTGAAGAAATGAGCAAGGAAATGAAAAAGGAGAAATGTCAGCCATGAAAAGCTTGCTGGTGGCTAGAGAATAAAGAATGGAGTTGATGGGCTTCTTTCCTATCTTTAAAATACCAACAAATGGGCTTTGAGCCCATTCCTAAATGTTTTAAGTCCATTTTATATTAATTTGAAGACCGTTATACGAGGCTCCAACAATATAAAATAATATCAACCATATTTAAATATTATTTCTACCATAAAAGTCTCGAGAAATGATCAAATTACTTTTTATAAAAAATTACCATTTTGCCCCTTTTACAATTTCTTCTCAAAATTTAGTACTTGAACAAATCCAAACTCTTAATTCTTATTTTAGTGAAAATGGAAAAAAAATATAATTTAATCTTTGTAGTATTCAAAATTTTTAATTTAGTCCCAAAAGTGATTTCTATCTCATCGCCTCGTGGCAAATTTCCATCCCAATTCATATTTTCTATTTTGGATACTTTTTTAAATTAATTATTATACTTTTCAAAATTTTCAATTTGGTCCTTTTTATCAAATTTTAACTTTTGCAATTCTTTTCACAAGTTTTCATCCTTAATATCAATTTTCTTTCACAAAATTTCTCATCTGCGTAAATTTTCTCATCTTTCATAAAATTTCATATCAAAAAAATTTTAAGGATTTTCTTAAAATTGAATTTTTTTTTATGAAAAATTATATTTACCTACTTGCCGTTATCCTTGCAATTGCACTTCTTGAACCAAGGATGACCAAGTCAAATTAATATTTGGTTTTCCCTTTTTCTTTTCTTTAATCTATAGTCATAGATTTTATTTTTATAATAGGATTTCTAACTGTCAAACAAATAACTCCTCTTTATAGATATTATTGCAATTTATTTGAAAATGAAGCATACAAGAGAAGAGAAAAAAATGAGCTTAAGAATAATTTTGTTATGTCCAATACTTTTACTATAAACTAATGATATTATTAATAGTGCTTACATACCATCAATTTAGCTTGATATAAAATAGTGATGAATTTTGAAAGAAAAATGACACTTTTTTTAGAATATTCTTTTTAAAAAAATTAATGATTTTATATTTGATGTTTGGTTTTCTCGCATAATAAGTAGTCCACTTATAAATTTAATAAAATATTGATAATAATTATACTTTGTATTTTTATGAAGATGATTTTCTAAGGCTACCTTGAAAGTTCCTTTCTTGACTATAATTTATTTTATATGTTATAAGAATAATAGAACACTTTTTTATATAAAATAATAGAACACTTTGTAAGAAATTTAGTTCAATGTTGTAGACTCAATTAAGTTTAAAATTATGTGACTTAATGTGAAGAGAATAAAAGTTTTACTTTAATAGAAAATAAATCTTATTAGTTCATTTAGTTATTTGATGGAAATATTAGATTAAAAATTGATCTTTCTTCTACCTATTAGAATTATACACACAAAATACATATAAAAATTATAGCCTCCATTGCTTAAGGGTTTGTGTGACGTAATGAAAAAGGTTAAGAGGAGAAATCAATTCACCGATTATTGTTTTTCATTAAATTTAATAGTCAACTCTAATTCCATATCAATTAAATTTTAAATCTGTAAAAATCATATTATCTAAAGATTCTAAAATTATTATTTGTAGTATAGGGTTTTAGTTTACATGAGATTAACATCATAAAGATTTTACACACTTTATCTGGAATTTAATTTTAATTATAGTACTATCTTTAAAATATCAATTTGTTTCAATCTTTATATTAAAGAAAGGAAAAAAAAGAGCTGAAAACTGTTTTTAGTTAAAATGTCGTTACATTTTTCATGCAATCAATTTCAACATCGAAAGAAAGATAGAAAGATAATTAGCTTACTTAAGAATGTATGAGATGTTCACATTTAATCTTTGTGTAAACAAAAGATAACAGATATGGAGATATTAATATTTAAAATTTATCAGAAAACCTACGAGATTATTTGGAGATCTCCATATTATTTAGTATTTATGTCAAACAAAAAAAAAAAGAAGAAGAAGAAGCTACAAACCTTATTGAACATTATGTCATTTTCAATCATTTTCTCCGTCTATAATATCATATTTTTAATTTTATTCAAAGTAATTAAATAGGAAGAGTGGGCTTGTAACTAAATTATTTAAATAAATTTTGGCCTAAAAAATTATTTGAACAATTAAAATAGTATTTTCCCCTGCTAATTTAATTAAGTTTATTAATTGGTTTTGTTTTAAAATTAATTACTTTTATTAAAGTTATATAATATTCATACACATAAATACTTAATAATTTTCATTCTTTTAAAAAAATGTATTTCAAATTCTTAAAAGCATGACTTCACATCAAATTTAAAAAATCAATAATATTCACTAAAACAATTTTATCACACACTTCCATATTATTTTAACCATAAATAATTATTCTTATGAATAAATATATTAATATTAATTATCTTCCTTTAAAAAAATAAAAGTGAAAACATTTTAGAGATTGCTGTTACACAATTAGGAAGTTTAATTCCTTAAAGGTTAAACTCTAACTATAGTACTTATGCATATCGATTTGTGCATGTTTAATAATTTTACTTTTATTTGCTTAAAATTAATCTTTTTCCTTTTTGAATTATTTAATTTTATTTTATTTTTTTCGTTACTTTAAGTATAATCTTAAATTTAACCCAAATTGTTATTAATTTAGACTTTGGTTAATTCTCAATTTTTTATACTTTCACATGTTTTCATGGGATAATCTATGAAAAATCTAAAAATTTAAAAAATTATTAAAACTATAATATATAAAAATATATATAAAAAGTGATATATATCGAATAAAGTATATTCCCTTAGTTTCTTCTTCGAAATAAAAATTCTCATTAACCAAAAAAAATATTTAAGACCATAAAACTTTAAACACATCCTTCTCTTCTTTAATAACTCTTCTTGAAAGAAACCAATCACAACAATACTTCTTCAACAAATAACCCAATTTGATTTCTTAAATATATAAAAAATAATTTCAATTTTTGGGTGGTATTTAGACTATTTGTCTTCATTGTTTGCGATAGGTAGTGGCAGAGTTACGAAGAGATCCAGGGGCCCCTCAAAGGTCTAAAATATTTTAATTTCCTTTTTTGTATACATATTATGGTCCTCTCAAAAATAGAAATAGGTCCCTCCAATATTTTTATAATATTAAAAATAATATTAAAAAAATATTCTTGATAAAAACAAAAGGAAAATCTTTTTGAAGAAACTAAATTTGTGAGTAAAAATTAGAACTTCCACTGTTTCTTTCATATTTTTTTCATCCTTTATTTGTGAGTTAATGCAAGTTTTAAGGTTTACAGGGTCTCGATATTGGCATTTTCATCAGTCAAGCCTTTAAGGGATACACCCTCAACCTACCAGTGTGCCTTTCTTAATGGAAAAGAGGTATTTAGATGTATCGATAGTTTATTAGTGGAAATTAGGAAATTAATTTGCATGTAAAATTTCAGTATTTTTTACTCGAATATTTTTTTGTTTAACTCGATTCAAACTCCAACAGTGATAGTTTCATTTTTTTTATGTTTTTCTTATTGTTGAATCAAGTCCATGTATATTTGAAAATATAATGTAGGACAAAATTTTTATCTAATTATTTGTAGTATAATTAACATGCATAATATATGTTATAGAAAAAAAATTTACATATCACATATAATTTTACCTTGATGCTTCTGTTGGGTTCGACCCAATTAAGCAACGAACAAGTAAAATTAGAAGAAGAAATTGAGAAATTAAACACAAATTTAACGTGAAAAAACTCCTCCAAAGAGGATAAAAAATCACGGGCAAAGATAATTTTACTATAATGGCAAAAGAACGAATAATACAAAAGATGGAGATAAAAAACTAAACCCTAAAAACCTGAAAATAAAGAACCCTTAAAACATAAACACAAAATTCTCTAAATGTGTTATGAGTTCTAATATCTAATGGGTGTGTTTTTTCTAAGGCTGTAAAAGAGCCTATTTATAAGCTAAATTCATAGGTCAAATAATAATAAAATAATCTAGACTAATCAGTGTTTAATTGAAACAAATAAACAGAGTTTAACTAGAAGATTATTTCTTAAATTTGACTGAAAATAAGAGTCATGTTTAACAAATCTCCACCTTGACTCATATTTCCACAATGCCATCTTTGCCAAAGCCTGCCACGGGCTTATCTTAAACTATGCAAGGGATTAATTGAGTCGAATCAGTGCTTAGAAATTGGAAGATTTCTAGCCTTCGACTTGTACACTGCCAAATTAAAACTAACTCGAGTCTGATTTTTATGAACACAGTGCCTTAACTTTTCAAAACCTACATCCAAAAGAGAACCTCTCTTCAACGAAATGGTCATGCCTTTTTCCCTCCTATGACCAAGTTGCCTATACTCCAAACGAGTTGACTTTGATCCATAACGGACGAGGGATGTCCGATTTCACCAGTCACTGTAGAACCTTCCAGAATATAAAGACTACCGATTCTTTTACCTTTTAACAAAATGAGAGCTCTATGAGATACTTTAATGCTGCTCGACTTGATGTTGATTCTGTCCTTTCAAGTCTAAAATACTTAATGAGATGAGATTCTTTCGTAAATTAGGTACATGCCTGACATTTGAGAGTGTCATAATCGTCCTATAGTGTATCCTAATTTTAACAGTACCAATACCAATTACCTTACTAGATGAATCATTCCCCATGCGCAGAACTCCACCTTCAAATGAATTGTATGTGGAGAACCATTCTCTATTGGGACACATGTGGAAAGAACATCCCGAATCTAGGATCCACTAGGACATGAGCTTGGAGTTATCGCTCGTTGACACTAACAAGAAATCATCACCATTTTCATCGGCCAAATTAGCACTAGATATATCTTCTTCGTTACTCTCAAGAACTCTTTTATTTCACAATTTATTACAATCTGCTTTGACGTGACCTAACTTTTTACAATAGCGACACCTTTTGTCTCGTTTCTTTGAAGCTTGCCTATCTGTCTTGCTATCCAAATGAAACTCATTTTCGAGTTTGTCTTTACTCAACAAATGACCCTTCACATCTTTGAATGAGAGTTTGTCTCTGCCATAAATCAGAGTCCCCCTGAAAGACTTGTATGAAGGGGGTAAAGAGCACAATAATAGCTTAGCCTGATCTTCATCGTCAATATAAACCTTAACATTCTTTAAATTATCTAAAAGAGTAATGAGTTGACTGATGTGATATCTAAGAGTCTCACTTTCGTTCATGCAAAACGTAAATAGACGTCGTTTCAACACTAAACGATTAGCCAGAGACTTAGTCACATAAAGAGTTTCTAACCTTTTCTACAAGACGGATGAGATCTTCTCCATCATACCTCTTGGAATACTGTATTCGCGAGGCACACCGGATTGCAGACAAAGCATTTTCATCAAGTTCTTCCCATTCTGTTTTATTTAGATTCTCAGGCTTTTCCCAGTAACAACCTTTTTCAAGCTGGATTGAATTAGAATTGCCATCATCTGAACTTGCTAAAGATTGAAATTTGTCTCATCGTCGAACTTATAAATTTCAAATCTTATTGTTGCCATCTCTAAATGGGTGATCTATAAAAATTGAACTAGCTCTGATACCACTTGTTAGGTTCGACCCGATTAAGCAATGAACAAGTAAAAATAGCAGAATAAATTGAGAAATTAAACACACAAATTTAACGTGGAAAAACTCCTCCAAAGAGGATAAAAAACCACGGGCAAAGATAATTTTAAATGGAAAAAGAACGAAGAGTACAAAGATGGAGATAAAAAACTAAACCCCAAAAACCCGAAAATAAAGATCCCACAAAACATAAACAAAAAATTTTCTAAATGTGTTATGAGTTCTAATATCTAATGGGTGTGTTTTTTCTAAGGTTGTAAAAGAGCCTATTTATAGGCTAAATTGTGACAGCCCAAAATTGACCCTAGTCGGGAAGTGGTTTCGGGACCGCTAAACCGAGTCATAAAAATAATTAGCTGTCATATTTGATGCTTATTATATGTATATATGCATGTGTGAAAATTTCATATTTGAATTTTGTTTAATTGTAGGTGAATTTTAGTAAATAGGACTTATGTGAGAAAATTTTGAAATGTGATAGGTTAATTTATAAGGACCTATTAAAGCATGTAGTGAAAATAATGGCTTTGCATGTCAAATACTCCTTTTTTTATACATAGTGGCCGGCCATGATGGAGCATATATTAGAATATGTGGTAAATTTCCATGAAGTGGTCATTATTTTATGTAAAGGAAAGGAAATAATAAAAGAAATACTAAGGATAATAAAAGAAGTAAAAAAAAGGGGTTATTACCTTGTTCTTCTTAGCCGTACAAGAAGAAGAAAAAGAGGGGGGGGCAAAGGCATTCGGCCTTTTGAATGAAGAGAAGGTTAGTAAATTTTGTTAATCTTTCTTTTGAAATCTTAGTTTGTTCAGGTTAATCATCACGTTTTTCTTACCTAGCCATACTAAAATTTTGAATTTAGAGTGTTGGATGGAACTTTCGGTTATGGTATGTGTGAGAAGAACTTGAATTTTTTCTTACCTTTAAGTTTTGATGGATAAAGAAACAAAAGATTGTTGATGAAAGAAATTAATGTGTTAAGAGATTATATGAAACTTATTCATGTTTATATATGTTATATGCATTGAAAATGGTTGATGATTTTGGATGTGATTAGATTGAATCGGCCATGGTATATCCATAAGTATGATTTATGCTTGTTATGTTACTCATGGTTAAAATGATTCGGCTATGGTTCATGTAAAAATAAAATATACATGTGAATTTAAAAGATGGTATGAACAAATGTGGAGTTTTGCTAGTTTAGGATTATTCGGCCAAGTGTTTATGTGGTGGAAATTAAGTGTTAAATGGAATGAAAATGATATTATATGGGGGTATGTATATTCGGCCATATGAGTAAATATATAGATGCTGTTAAATTTGATTATGTATAATGGGCCATATAGAGTACACATTGTGATATTAACTTTAATTCTCTATAATTGATCAAGTGGATGATATTGGTTTATATGGTCGAATTTGAATTATGAATATGTACCTTGAAATAAAATGTTGCCGTATGCTTCTTTTGATATGAAACTATTAATGTTATGGGATATAAATAACTAGCAAGGTAATTAAACTAGTTGATTTATTTATTTAAGCTCAAGAACCTAAAGGAGAGGCGTCCAACAAGGGGAAATCGAAGGTCATCGAGTAGCCGACTTGGAATTATTTTACCCAACATAAAGTAAGTCATTAAGCATATAGTTTGTATTAATTTAAATGGTCAGAACGTCTATGTAATGATGCTGAATGGAATGATAAATATATATATATACATGTATGTATGTGGTGATGAAAGTGTTGAATGAAAAGAAAAGAGGTGAGATGTATTGAGTTGTTGATCTCGGCACTAAGAGTGCGGGTATAAACATTTATGATCATGAAATTGGCGCTAAGTGTGCGGGTTTAAATTGTACAGCACTAAGTGTGCGAGTTTGATTATGTAGCACTAAGTGTGCGAGTTTGATTATATAGCACTAAGTGTGCAAGTTGATTATATAGCACTGAGTGTGCAGACTTAATATATACTTTTGAATCACTATGGACACTAAGTGTGCGACATTATTGAGTTGATCACGGACAGCGGATCGGGTAAGTACCTCGAGTTCGTGACTAATAGGCGCTATGTTTATATTTGAAGTTGAGCTTGGTAAGTTTGAACCTATGTGACAATTATAATTGAAGTCACGTACATAAGATTTATCATGGAATAGGTGAAAGGTCGTTTAGTTGTATGATTGTAACGAAAATAAAATGATGTATGAAAATGCCTCAAATATCCTATTGATTAGTATATGGAATGTGAATGCATGACTTGGTATGAGCTTGAACCGATAGGTTTGAGGAACTATGGTATGGTTCGGTATGGATGGAGTAACTAGCCTCGTTCCATTTTGCTTCCTCTTGTGATAATGTTATTAATGGATGGTAGTGCATTGCTTATGACTTACTGAGTTATATACTCACTCGGCGTTTCCTTGTCACCTATTTTAGGTTTCTTGGACTCGTCTTTTTTTGCGTGATCGGGCCGTCATCGGAGTCATCACACCGGCTAGCAACTTTTGGTATCTTCTTTTTAGTCGGTCTAGGAGAACATTTCGGCATGTATAGGCTAATATGTTTTGTTGAAATTTGGTATGTAAAATTTTAGCCATGCGAAAATGGCATAAATGTTCGGTTGGATTTGGTTTTATAACGTTAGGTCGTAAGTCTTGGTAATTCGATTTTCTTTTTATGCCATATGTTATGGCTGATTAATTTTGGTGTTAAGATTCATGATATGGAAATAGTGTAGTAGGGAGATGTTTGACAATGATTAGCCTTTGGTATGGCTAGTCATGATTATAATTTTGTGATATGTATGATGAATTACTAGATAGATCAATGAGAAATCACGAAATGGGCATAGTTGCTTCAGTAACAGATGCTGGCAGCAGCAGTGACGTGGGATTGAAAAATTACAAAAATTAGTAGGAATGGAATTAAATAGTGAATAAATTATGTAATCGAAGATCGATGAGTCTATTTTCAAATAGAAGTAACGAAACGATCATATGAACAGTATGTTAAGAGATATTTAGGTTCTCGTGAGACAGGGCCAGAACGGTTTCTGGGTTCCCTGTTCCGACTTTGGAAATTCATTATAAATTAACCAGAGATAATTAGGAGTCATGCCATATATTTATAGATTCCTCTCTGAGTCTAGTTTCTATAGAAACAAACGGCATCAGTATTGAAGCTTTTTGCAGGGAGTTATCCAAATCGTAATGCATGAAGGTCAGTGTAGTCGCACCCTGTAATAGGGGAGAATTTAACTAATAAACTCTACTAATTGGCCCGACCAAAAATTCTACAAAAATTCTACCATATAGGTATATGAGTCTAGTTCCAGGGAAAATTTACGGAACTGGATTTTGAGTTTCATAACTCAAGATATGATTTTAAAGCGACTAGTACGCAGATTGGCAGCTTGTCTGGGAAATGTCAAATAAGTGGTTTGAAGTCTGTTAACACCTCGTGTTCGACTCCGGCAACGGTCTCGGGTTCGGTGTGTTACAATTTTATTGGTATTAGAGCCATGGTTTAGTCGGTTCTAGGACTACCATAGCACGTATGAGTCTAGCTATACATGCCTTAATGTTAATGTTTAAATGTGTGATGACTTCTGACGGTTAAAATTTTTGTTTTGATTAGTAAATGGACCCCGGTGTAGAGAGAACCTTGGCGGATGACGTTGAAAGTGTAGCGGCTGCTCCTGCACAAGGGACGCTGCCTGTTGAACCTCAGTCATCTGCGAATGATCAAGGTGAGGGGGCTAAACAAGCCTTCTTTACCATGATGAATGAGTGGGTCGCACAATATGCCCGAACCAATCCGGCTGTCCAACAATTCCCGAATTTGAATAATCCACCCCAAGAGCCCGTAATGCCATCAGTCACTGATCCTGTGAGGCTGAGTAAGCCACCTGTAGACTTGATTAGGAAGCGCGGGGCTGAGGAGTTCAGGGCCATAGTTACTGATGATGCTGAAAGGGCCGAGTTCTGGCTTGATAACACCATTCGGGTGTTTGATGAACTGTCATGCACACCCGATGAATGTCTAAAGTGTGCTATATCCTTGTTGCGGGACTCAGCCTACTATTGGTGGAGGACCCTGATTTCCATAGTCCCAAACGAACGAGTTACTTGGGACTTCTTTCAAACGGAATTCCGAAAGAAATATATTAGCCAACGGTTCATTGATCAAAAGCACAAGGAATTCTTGGAACTCAAGCAAGGCCGTATGACAGTATCTGAATACGAACATGAATTCGTAAGACTCAGTAGGTATGCCCGGGAGTGTGTAGCTGATGAGGTTGCTATGTGCAAAAGATTCGAAGAAGGATTGAATGAAGATTTAAAGCTACTAGTGGGTATTTTGGAGATAAAAGAATTCGTAACACTAGTCGAACGAGCCTGCAAGGCGGAAGAACTTGGAAAGGAGAAGAAGAAGGCTGAATTTGAAGCTAGAGACTATCGTAAAAGATCGACGGGTAAAGCTCTGTTCTCAGCTGTAAAGAAGTTCAGGGAGGACACTAATAAGTCGAGGAAGACTGCGGGAATTTCCATCAGGGCACGACCATCGACGGACTCCCGAGCTACTTCGGTAGCTAGTGTGGGCAATAATCGTCAAGAGAAACCTGAATGTCCCCAATGCGGAAGACGACACCTAGGTGAATGTTGGGGTAAGTCTACTAACAGGGCCTGTTACGGATGCGGTTCGAAGGACCACTTCATTAGAGATTGCACGGAGCTTGATGAGAAGAATAAGATTCAAGGTGCAAGACCTAGTAGAGTGACAACTAGAGGTAGACCACCGAGAATTTTAGGAGGTAGGGGTGGTAGTCAGAGAGGGGCCTCTGATACGGCTGTTCGAGCCGAGAACCGTACTCCTGCTAGAGCATATGCCATTCGCGCACGAGAGGAGGCATCCTTCCCTGACGTCATCACTGGTACCTTCACTCTCTTTGATACTAATGTGATTGCATTGATTGACCTTGGCTCTACTCATTCATATGTATGCGAAACCTTAGCATCCAGTAAGACTCTACCTGTTGAGTCTACTGAGTTTGTAATTCGAGTGTCAAACCCTTTGGGTCAATGCGTACTTGTTGATAAAGTGTGTAAGAGATGCCCTCTAATAATCCGAGAATCCTGTTTTCCGGCCGATTTGATGCTTTTGCCGTTTGACGAATTTGATGTTATTCTTGGTTTGGATTGGTTGACCGCGCATGATGCGGTTGTGAATTGCAAAAGCAAGACTATTGATTTGAGGTGCGCAAATAACGAGATAATCCGAGTTGAGTCTACAGACTTAAGGGGGTTGCCAGCTGTAATATCAGCAATGTTGGCCCAGAAATATGTAAGAAAAGGGTGCGAAGCATACCTTGCGTATGTACTTGATGACAAAGAATTAGAAAAGAAACCCGAATCTGTGCCGGTGGTTTGTGAATACCCGGATGTTTTTCCTGAAGAGTTACCGAGTTTGCCACCTGTTCGGGAGATAGAGTTTGGTATTGAGCTTGTACCTGGAACTACGCCAATTTTGATAGCTCTGTATCGTATGGCACTAACCGAGTTAAAGGAATTGAAAGCTCAATTGTAAGAGTTGACGGATAGAGGTTTCGCTCGACCAAGTTTCTCACCTTGGGGTGCACCAGTATTGTTCGTGAAAAAGAAGGACGGAACCATGAGATTGTGCATTGACTATCGTCAACTGAATAAAGTGACGATAAAGAATAAATATCCATTACCGCGCATTGATGATTTGTTTGATCAACTAAAGGGACCTCAGTGTTTTCAAAGATAGATTTGAGATCGGGTTATTATCAGTTGCGGATTCGAGATTCGGACGTACCCAAAACTGCTTGCAGAACGAGGTACAGTCACTACGAGTTCTTAGTGATGCCGTTCGGGCTCACTAATGCCCCTGCGGTATTTATGGATTTGATGAATCGGATCTTCAGACAGTATTTGGACCGGTTCGTAGTTGTGTTCATTGATGACATCTTAGTCTATTCAGGAGATGAGACCGAACATGCTGAGCACCTGAGATTAGTGTTGCAAATTTTGCGGGATAAGAAGTTATATACTAAGTTCAGTAAGTGTGAGTTCTGGTTAAGAGAGGTTAGTTTCTTGGGTCATGTGGTATCCGCATCGGGTATTCGAGTTGACATGAGCAAAATTTCAGCCATACTTAACTGGAAGCCTCCAAGAAATGTTACCGAAGTTCGGAGCTTCTTGGGGCTCGCCGGTTATTACCGACGATTTGTAAAAGGTTTCTCGATGATAGCCACACCAATGACGAAACTACTTCAAAAGGATGCTAAGTTCGAATGGACGGAGAAATGTCAGAAAAGCTTCGATCAACTGAAAACTCATTTGACTGAAGCTCCAATTTTAGTGCAACCCGAATCAGGAAAAGAGTTTGTCATTTATAGTGACGCATCCCTACTCGGGTTGGGTTGCGTATTGATGCAAGAAGGTCGAGTTGTGGCCTATGCGTCGAGACAATTGAAGCCACACGAGAGAAATTATCCAACCCATGATCTCGAACTAGCCGCCATCGTATTTGCTTTGAAAATATGGCGACATTATTTGTTTGGCGAAAAGTGCCATGTATTTTCGGATCACAAAAGTCTCAAATATTTGATGACTCAAAGAGACTTAAATCTGCGACAAAGACGTTGGCTTGAGTTGTTGAAAGATTACGAGCTTGTCATTGATTACCACCCAGGAAAGGCTAATGTGGTTGCGGACGCCTTAAGCCGGAAATCGCTGTTTGCTTTACGAGCGATGAATGTACACTTGTCTGTTCTACCCGACAATGTGTTAGTAGCTGAATTAAAGGCCAAACCATTATTGATTCATCAAATTCGTGAAGCTCAGAAAGTCAACGATGAATTGGTTGCAAAACGGGCTGAATGTATTTTGACTATGGAATCCGAATTTCAAATTGATGATGACGATTGTTTGAGGTTCAGAAGTCGGTTGTGTGTTCCAAGAAATTCAGAACTCATTTCGATGATTCTGAACGAAGCTCATTGTAGCTGAATGTCAATTCACCCGGGGAGTGCGAAAATGTACAACGATTTGAAACGTTGGTTTTGGTGGCATGGTATGAAACGGGACATCTCCGACTTTGTTTCGAGATGTTTAATATGTCAACAAGTGAAAGCGGAACATCAAGTGCCTTCAGGATTACTTCAGCCGATCATGATACCCGAGTGGAAATGGGATCGAGTCACAATGGACTTTGTGTCCGGACTGCCATTGTCAGCAAGCAAGAAGGATGCGATTTGGGTTGTTGTTGATAGACTGACTAAGTCGGCTCACTTTATCCCCGTGCGTACGGATTTTTCATTGGATAAACTAGCCGAATTGTATGTTTCTCAGATTGTGAGATTACATGGAGTACCTATTTCTATCGTGTCGGATAGAGATCCGAGATTCACCTCGCGATTTTGGAAGAAATTGCAAGAAGCTTTGGGTACCAAGCTGCATTTTAGCACCGCTTTTCATCCACAAACCGATGGTCAATCCGAGCGGATAATTCAGATACTTGAGGATATGTTGAGATGTTGCATCCTCGAGTTTAGTGGTTCATGGGAACGGTATTTACCTTTGATTGAATTCGCTTACAACAATAGTTTTCAATCAAGTATTAAGATGGCACCTTACGAGGCTTTGTACGGTCGTAAATGCCGTACACCATTGTTTTGGACCGAGCTCGGTGAAAGTAAAATTTTCGGAGTCGATTTGATTAAAGATGCCGAACAGAAAGTAAGGGTAATCCGTAAAAGTCTAAAGGCAGCCACGGATCGTCAGAAATCGTATGCGGATTTAAAACGAAAAGACATTGAATATCAGGTGGGAGATAAAGTGTTTCTTAAAGTTTCGCCTTGGAAAAAGGTACTCAGATTTGGCCGAAAGGGCAAGTTGAGTCCGAGATTCATTGGGCCATACGAAATATCCGAACGAGTCGGTCCAGTTGCGTATCGATTGATTTTACCCCCTGAACTTGAAAAGATTCACGACGTCTTTCATGTTTCGATGCTTTGACGCTATAGATCTGATCCTTCGCACATAATTAGTCCGTCGGAGGTTGAAATTCAAGCCGATATGAGTTATGAAGAAGAGCCGATGCGTATCCTAGCTCGTGAAGTGAAGGGGTTGCGAAACAAAAGGGTTCCGTTAGTAAAGGTGTTATGGCTCAAACACGGGATCAAGGAAGCTACTTGGGAAACCGAGAGCTCGATGAAAGAACGATACCCAAACCTATTTACCGGTAAGATTTTCGGGGACGAAAATTTCTTGAGTGGGGGAGAGTTGTGACAGCCCAAAATTGACCCTAGTCGGGAAGTGGTTTCGGGACCGCTAAACCGAGTCATAAAAATAATTAGCTGTCATATTTGATGCTTATTATATGTATATATGCATGTGTGAAAATTTCATATTTGAATTTTTTTTAATTGTAGGTGAATTTTAGTAAATAGGACTTATGTGAGAAAATTTTGAAATGTGATAGGTTAATTTATAAGGACCTATTAAAGCATGTAGTGAAAATAATGGCTTTGCATGTCAAATACTCCTTTTTTTATACATAGTGGCCGGCCATGATGGAGCATATATTAGAATATGTAGTAAATTTCCATGAAGTGGTCATTATTTTATGTAAAGGAAAGGAAATAATAAAAGAAATACTAAGGATAATAAAAGAAGTAAAAAAAAGGGGTTATTACCTTGTTCTTCTTAGCCGTACAAGAAGAAGAAAAAGAGGGGGGGGCAAAGGCATTCGGCCTTTTGAATGAAGAGAAGGTTAGTAAATTTTGTTAATCTTTCTTTTGAAATCTTAGTTTGTTCAGGTTAATCATCACGTTTTTCTTACCTAGCCATACTAAAATTTTGAATTTAGAGTGTTGGATGGAACTTTCGGTTATGGTATGTGTGAGAAGAACTTGAATTTTTTCTTACCTTTAAGTTTTGATGGATAAAGAAACAAAAGATTGTTGATGAAAGAAATTAATGTGTTAAGAGATTATATGAAACTTATTCATGTTTATATATGTTATATGCATTGAAAATGGTTGATGATTTTGGATGTGATTAGATTGAATCGGCCATGGTATATCCATAAGTATGATTTATGCTTGTTATGTTACTCATGGTTAAAACGATTCGGCTATGGTTCATGTAAAAATAAAATATACATGTGAATTTAAAAGATGGTATGAACAAATGTGGAGTTTTGCTAGTTTAGGATTATTCGGCCAAGTGTTTATGTGGTGGAAATTAAGTGTTAAATGGAATGAAAATGATATTATATGGGGGTATGTATATTCGGCCATATGAGTAAATATATAGATGCTGTTAAATTTGATTATGTATAATGGGCCATATAGAGTACACATTGTGATATTAACTTTAATTCTCTATAATTGATCAAGTGGATGATATTGGTTTATATGGTCGAATTTGAATTATGAATATGTACCTTGAAATAAAATGTTGCCGTATGCTTCTTTTGATATGAAACTATTAATGTTATGGGATATAAATAACTAGCAAGGTAATTAAACTAGTTGATTTATTTATTTAAGCTCAAGAACCTAAAGGAGAGGCGTCCAACAAGGGGAAATCGAAGGTCGTCGAGTAGCCGACTTGGAATTATTTTACCCAACATAAAGTAAGTCATTAAGCATATAGTTTGTATTAATTTAAATGGTCATAACGTCTATGTAATGATGCTGAATGGAATGATAAATATATATATACATGTATGTATGTGGTGATGAAAGTGTTGAATGAAAAGAAAAGAGGTGAGATGTATTGAGTTGTTGATCTCGGCACTAAGAGTGCGGGTATAAACATTTATGATCATGAGATTGGCGCTAAGTGTGCGGGTTTAAATTGTACAGCACTAAGTGTGCGAGTTTGATTATGTAGCACTAAGTGTGCGAGTTTGATTATATAGCACTAAGTGTACAAGTTGATTATATAGCACTGAGTGTGCGGACTTAATATATACTTTTGAATCACTATGGACACTAAGTGTGCGACATTATTGAGTTGATCACAGACAGCGGATCGGGTAAGTACCTCGAGTTCGTGACTAATAGGCGCTATGTTTATATTTGAAGTTGAGCTTGGTAAGTTTGAACCTATGTGACAATTATAATTGAAGTCACGTACATAAGATTTATCATGGAATAGGTGAAAGGTCGTTTAGTTGTATGATTGTAACGAAAATAAAATGATGTATGAAAATGCCTCAAATATCCTATTGATTAGTATATGGAATGTGAATGCATGACTTGGTATGAGCTTGAACCGATAGGTTTGAGGAACTATGGTATGGTTCGGTATGGATGGAGTAACTAGCCTCGTTCCATTTTGCTTCCTCTTGTGATAATGTTATTAATGGATGGTAGTGCATTGCTTATGACTTACTGAGTTATATACTCACTCGGCGTTTCCTTGTCACCTATTTTAGGTTTCTTGGACTCGTCTTTTTTTGCGTGATCGGGCCGTCATCGGAGTCATCACACCGGCTAGCAACTTTTGGTATCTTCTTTTTAGTCGGTCTAGGAGAACATTTCGGCATGTATAGGCTAATATGTTTTGTTGAAATTTGGTATGTAAAATTTTAGCCATGCGAAAATGGCATAAATGTTCGGTTGGATTTGGTTTTATAACGTTAGGTCGTAAGTCTTGGTAATTCGATTTTCTTTTTATGCCATATGTTATGGCTGATTAATTTTGGTGTTAAGATTCATGATATGGCAATAGTGTAGTAGGGAGATGTTTGACAATGATTAGCCTTTGGTATGGCTAGTCATGATTATAATTTTGTGATATGTATGATGAATTACTAGATAGATCAATGAGAAATCACGAAATGGGCATAGTTGCTTCAGTAACAGATGCTGGCAGCAGCAGTGACGTGGGATTGAAAAATTACAAAAATTAGTAGGAGTAGAATTAAATAGTGAATAAATTATGTAATCGAAGCTTGATGAGTCTATTTTCATATAGAAGTAACGAAACGATCATATGGACAGTATGTTAAGAGATATTCAGGTTCTCGTGAGATAGGGCCAGAACGGTTTCTGGGTTCCCTGTTCCGACTTTGGAAATTCATTATAAATTAACCAGAGATAATTAGGAGTCATGCCATATATTTATAGATTCCTCTCTGAGTCTAGTTTCTATAGAAACAAACGGCATCAGTATTGAAGCTTTGTCCAGGGAGTTATCCAAATCGTAATGCATGAAGGTCAGTGTAGTCGCACCCTGTAATAGGGGAGAATTTAACTAATAAACTCTACTAATTGGCCCGACCAAAAATTCTTAAAAAATTCTACCATATAGGTATATGAGTCTAGTTCTAGGGAAAATTTACGGAACTGGATTTTGAGTTTCATAACTCAAGATATGATTTTTAAAGCGACTAGTACGCAGATTGGCAGCTTGTCTGGGAAATGTCAAATAAGTGGTTTGAAGTCTGTTAACACCTCGTGTTCGACTCCGGCGACGGTCTCGGGTTCGGGGTGTTGCATAAATTCATAGGTCAAACAATAATAAAATAATCTAGACTAATCAGTGTTTAATTGAAACAAATAAACATAGTTTAACTAAAAAATTATTTCTTAAATTTGACCGAAAATAAGAGTCATTTTTAACAGCTTCCAAAATTAACATCTTAATTCTGTCACTTGCAATAGGTGCCCTCTAACTTGGATTTTCACCATATAAGCATTTTTGACCTGTGAGAATTCATCAAACTCTAACAACATCTAGGTGTGGGGGGTGGGTTTAGATCTGGATTTTGTCATTTTCTTTTCAATTCTAAAGACGAATCCATCTGTTGAGCCTCATGCTTTCTTTTGTCATCTTTTTCTCTTCAATTTTTTAATGAAGAAAATAAATTTTTGGGTAAAGAAAATTGAATAAATAAATTTGATGAATTTCCTTCTCTTTGAAAATTGATGTTTTAAACAACTAGAAAGAAAAGTTAGCATTGTAAGATTTGTTTTATCAAATCTAAATAAGAATAAAAAAAATTGAAAAAGATTTTAAAATTTTAAAAATTTAAAAGTAAAGGTTTAAAAGTTAATGAAAAGGTTAACAAAAAATTGAAATCAGCAATTAAAAAAAAGGGTAAATTAAAAAAATAGTCATGCTTGTTTGCTTCAGGTTACATTTTAATCATTTATATTTGAAATGTTACGTTTTAGTCACTGAGTCATTAATTGTCGTTAATAGTGTAAGGTAAGCTGATGGGGCACATTAAATCATCATTTTAAACGAAAATTTAAGGTTAAATTATGTTATAGTATGTCGAAAGACCAATCATGAGATGACTATAATTACAAGTTTTACCTTGTTTATTAATATAAGGCATTGCCATTATTATTATTATTGTTTTTTTTCTGTGTATATAAATAACTGAATTATAATAAAGTTATAAGAAAATATGATTATTCTTAAAAGGTTCTTAGTCAAGTATTATTGGGACTTAAACAAAAATAATGCATTAAGACTAATGTGTAGTTGATTGATGACAAAGTGTTGTCATTGACATAGAGATGTCAAAATCAATACATAAGTATGTGCTAGAGAACAACATATTTGACTAACTCGATATGAGTATGTTTCTTGGATTATTATGTAATATTCACAACATTACTCATAGTGATAACTATGTATACGATTCTCAAACTTAATACCATCATTATCCCAACAATGTGAGTTATATATTCTGATATAGTCAAACATCTTCAGTAACAGGTTGTACTGAAAAGACTAATATTGGATATACCATAATCTATATAGCTGGATATGGTTGATTAATATAAGATGTAACACCCTAAACCGGCCTAGACATTATGGTTGAATCTAGAAATGTTACATAAAGTAGTTATAAATATGACCTTTCACTTATTAAAAGACTTCGCGTATCTTTGTTAATTAAAACCCATTTTATATGAAAATGTTCGTCATAGTTAATAGTTAAAATTGTTAACTGTTTACATTTTCTAAATAAATCGAATAATTTGCTGCGGAAGTTCTTAAGACGTTACATTTTAGAAAATTGAGTTTGTTTTCTTAAAAAAATAGTTAACCACAAAAACATAGCCATTTTTCGAAAAATCATTTTATCGAATGTCATGCCAAAAACAAAAATTAAAAGTCCAAATCCAAAAATAAACCCAAATGTCCAAAGAGTTCAAAAATTACAAAACTCTCAAAATAGAATTTTAAATAAGACAAATTTATGTAAATAAAGTTTTACGAAATTGTGGACATATCCGAGCTCCTGTCGCATTGACTCGCTTAAGTCTGAATGTTACCTGAATGTGATAGACAAATAAAGAGTGAGTTTATAACTCAGTGTGTAACTAACATAAACTAAATCATAGATTGAATACAAAACAAAACAAAACAGTTATTAACAGATGTCTCATGCAGAATCAGAGTCACATACAAATTACAATCCTACCTTCGTCCGCTACACACCATCAAAACACCCACCCAGCCCTACACACTACTTAGTGTCCTTATGATACTTTTCAGAAAAATCGCAGTAGTGCTGCCAGTATAATAGCGAGTTAATGCCTCACACAAAATAGTTCCTCCACATAATACATAAACCGCCTTATAACCAAATACAAATAGAATACTATATATAACAGAATAACAAAATAATAGATACTATAATATATATATCATGCATTCTCGTATAACAAATATTGAACATGCTTATACATAATAGATCAAACATATCGCATCACATTACATGCATTTAGGTGTTATTTACGTCTAATTCATCCTAACAGAATAGCAGATTTCATGCTTTAAGCTTATATATAACACATACTGAGCCCATGGAAGGCCCACAATTGACCCGGACAACATGTACAACCTTAGGAAAAAATTATGAAATTTGGGCCCACACGGCCAAAAATGGCTTGCCCGTGTAGGCCCACACGCCCATGAGTCCCACATGACCCAAAATAGCCTAGAATGTGTGGCCATGCCACATGGCCGTGTAGCATCGATAGGCCTCAATTTTGGTTTTCTTCACTCGCTATTTTTTAGGTTTCTCGTTACACACCTAGCTCGATTTTGATGCAAAAGCAACCACGTGATTCCAGTACCTAAAAACAGCAAACTTCAACAAATTAACCTAAATGAACACAGCATTTACGAAACTAAAATCCTCGATATTCTTATCATACCAAGCATTTGAACCACCGCGACTCTGCTAAATTGATAAAATCATTTACCCAACACCTGCAACAATTCCTAATGCAATCAAGTCACCAACAGACAATCTTGAGCCTCTTAATTTTCCCCTAAACGAGCATTAAAACAAATACACATGTAAAAAAATCTTCCCGTTACAAGAGCAATGGAAACTCTCTGTAACACCCTATACCTGTAACCCACGCTGGGGAGGAGCACAAGACATTACCTAAATTGATCTCATACATACAACCAATCTCAAGTCACCGAGACTCGATCCAAACTTAAAACTTTTTCAATTTCTACTTTAAACTTATTATTATGGGCCTACGAGCCTCAAACCGACTGTTGAAAACCATTCAGGACTATACCGGGTCCTTAAACCAACTATGAAAATTTTGTCCTTAAAATAGGGCACACGCCCGTGTGGAAGGGCAACACGCCCGTGTGACCAACTCGGCATGGTCCTGCTGATGGCCCGTGTGGCTCACATGGCCTAAGCACCCTACGACACGCCCGTGTCCCTCACACAGCCACGATATGCCCGTGTCCTAGCCCGTGTGCAAAAACCTGGGTATTCTGTTTCTGACGTCAACATGCTCATAATGTCACACGACCAAGTACACGCCCGTGTGCTGGGTCGGGTCCTCCACACGGTTGAGACACATGGTCTTGTCTCTGCCCATGTGTTTATTACTATGCATACTAACTTGAAATTTTTATGTTCAGGGGACACACAGTCGAACCACATGCCCATGGGGCCTAGGTACACGCCCGTGTGCCTACCCATGTGGATAGTATAAGGCTATTTACCAAGCCTCATTGCCACCCTTACATATATAGTTCCATACAAATACCAACCCATATCGAAACAAATATAACTCCTATAACTAAATCAACCATAATAGCCAGTCTTAAACCATGAGAATGCATCTTTTATAAATTCAAAATGAATATTACTATCATTCAAAGCTTAATACAAATTAAAGGGTTTCCAACCCAAGCCAACACATTTGGCTAATTCTCAAAGACAAAAAATAATAAAGTCTAAGTCCTATACATGCAATATTCAAAAATATAAATCCAACTATACCGAATGCTTCAGTTGATAGTGTGATCGATATCTCTGACTTCTGGAATTCTTGAGCTAGTTAGGTGGCACTGTAAGGAAATGGAAAGGAAAGGGAGTAAGCATAAAAGTTTAGTAAGTTGTATATAAGTAAGTACACAACAACAACATTTTATCAGTGATACATATGCTTATGATACCAAGGTAGGCATAGGCATAACTTACTTATTACCATCCATACTAGTCACATATTGTTCAATGAGCTCATATCTCATACATACGAATTAGGTAGCTGCACCACTCACAACACGGTTATACTTTCCTCATTAGCTTAAGGACATAACGTTCACCATTGAACCATTTGAAACACTACCAGATATTCATTAAGCCTCAAACGTGGGTAAGGTACCGATGCCATGTCCCAGACATGGTCTTACACTGACTATCATCTCGTAGTCGATGCATGTCCCAGACATGTCTTACACTGGCTTGCGTTTCGAGACCGATTTGTGTGTCCCAAACATGTCTTACACTAGCTCTCGTCTCAATGCCAATGCCATGTCCCAGACATGGTCTTACGCTGGCTCTCATAATGTGGCCGCTGCATGTCCCAGACATGTCTTACACTAGCCAACAACAACCCATTTGTCACGACATGAATATCCGATTTATTTCCTAGGTTCAAACAGGAACTCTACTATCTCTATTATCATCATACCATCTCAATTCCACAATCAAGAAATTCATGCTATATTAATCCAAATACAATTCAACACATACATTAGTAATGTAGTTGTATTATTTACATACAACTTACCTCGGATTACAAAATGTGGCAACTAGCCAATTTAGTCGATTTGTTTGCCTTTTCCTCGATCTAGGTTTGGATTTGGCAATTCTTGATATAAAATTGCAAAATGCACTTATTTAATCACTAAATAAAATTAAGAAGTTAAAATTCACATCTTCGGTCAAATGACCATTTTGCCCCTAAACTTTGGCATAATGACCATTTTGCCCCTATGCTCAAAAATCAATTTTTATCGAATTTCTTTCCATCTTAAGCTTAGATGAACTCTTTTTACTCTTATAGTAACACCAAATTCTCTCTATTTCACACATTTATCATTCATTTTACAACTTGTGCAAAATGGTCCCTTTAGGTTTTTTCATGGTAACACCTTTCACAAAAGTTTTCTATTACACAACTAAGACTCATATTCTTCCATAAAATTTTAGAAAACACCCTAAATGCTCTCATGGAAAAACCCTAGACCTTCAACCATTTTGTAAGATATACCCCTCATTTGAAAGCTCATGCTTCAAGGGTCTCAAAAAAGAAAAAATCATCAACAAGTAGTTGAAAGTTTTGAGCTTTCAAAGCCCCTTCAGTGGCTGATTTTCGGTGGTGTATGTGGGAAGAAAAGAAAAGATGACAACTTTTCTTTATTTTACTCAATTTGCTACTGTCATCAAAACCTAACACTTTGACTAATTGATTTCCTTGTCTCATGGCCGGCTATGCTTTCATTTAAGGGTCTAATTGCCCTTTAAAGACTCCCAATTTTGGTTCTCTATCTATTTAACACCCTTAGCTATCAATTCAAGACTTTTATACCTTATGCGATTTAGTCTTTTTTCACAATTGTGCTTACAAACATTAAAATTAACTCACCAAATTTTTCATGCACTCCTATAATCATACTATGACTCTAAAATAATAATAAAATAATTTACTCAACTCTGAATTTGTGGTCCCGATACCACTATTCTGACTAGCCCCAAAATTGAGCTGTTACACCTTCGATTATTTACCAACCATGAAAACAATAAAACTACACCTACCCAATAACTTACCGAATTAAACCATAATGAGAAATTGGTACAAATAAAAGATGATGAATGAAACAACGATGCCAATTGAACAAAAGAATAGAGAGAAAGAAAAAAGGAAATTACAAAGGAAAAGAAGAAAAAAATGAAGTGGGAATGAAGATGGAATTTTGGAAACGGAAAAAAATAAAAATAAAAAAATAAAATTAAGAATGAAAACTCCCACTAACTCCCCCATCCCACCAAAATCGACACATTGATCTTCACCCAACTACCATAGAATTTCAATTCCACCAAATCTCTACTACACCACCGACATACATGCACAAAAGTATAAAATATTGCCAAACACTCACACGGGAATTCGAACACAGGACCTTAGGGTAAGCTAACACTTGCCATTTGAACCAGTAGGCTCGTTCTGATATGAGTTGACCGAAAATATAATATAAGTCAAGCAATTAAGGATAAGGCTAGGAGCAAAGATAACAGAATTTCCAAAAGTGAGACTTGAACCTAAGACCTCAAACACCTACGCAAATCACTTAGCCACTAAAGTAAATACTTATTTATGAAAAAATTCATTCAAAAAAGATTTAATAAATTAGGGCATTACAACTCTACCCCCTAAAAGAAGTTTCAACCTCAAAATTTACCTAATTGAAACAGATGCAGTACTATTGAAAGATCGAGTCCTCAGGTTCCCATGTGGCATCCTTAGTGCCATAATTCCGCCATAGAACCTTCACAAAAGGGACAAGTTTCCTCCTCAACACCTTAAGGTCACGGTTTAGAATTTGAATTGGCTCCTTAATGTCAAATCTGGTCTAACCTTAATCTCCTCAACCGAAACAATATGAGATAGGTCCGATAGATACTACCTCAACATAGAGACGTGAAACACATCATGAATACAGTCTAACTCCGAAGATAGCTCTAACTAATACGCAACTGGTTCCACACGTTTCAAAATCCAATACGACCTAGTGAATCTAGGGCTCAACTTACCCTTATGTCCAAACCGCAGAACTTTCTTCCATACCTTAAGGAACACATAATCCGCCACGTAATATTCAATGTCCCTCCTTTTCAGATCCGCATAGGACTTCTATTTATCAGAAGCTGCCTTAAGATGATCTCAAATCAGTCTAACTTTGTCTTCGTCTTAGAAACTAACTCAGGGCCCAAAACTCATCGTTCACCTAACTCAGTCCAACACAATGGAATACGACACTTATGACCATACAAAGCTTCGTAATGTGTCATTTGAATACTGGATTCGAAATTGTTACTGCAGGTGAACTCGGCTAATGGTAGAAAATCCTCCCAACTATCTCAAAAATTGATCACATAACTCCGAAGCATATTCTCTAGTATCTAAATCACCTTCCTAGATTGACCATCTGTTTAAGGATGGAATGTAATACTGAAATCCAATCTCGAACCTAGATTCTCATGAATTTTTCTCCAAAATCAAGAAGTGAAGTGAGGATATCTATAAAAAATAATTGAGACCAGTACCTCATGAAGTCTCACAATCTCTGAAATATATAACTTGGCCAACTTATGAAGAGAATAATCTGTTCGAATAGGAATGAAGTAGACAGACTTGGTCAACTGATCTACGATGACCCACACAGAATCCTTCTTAGTAGGTGTTAGGGGTAACCCATTAACAAAGTCCATAGTCACACGCTCCTATTTCCATATGGGAATCTTAATGGTTTGAAGCAAACCCGAAGACAACTGGTGCTCAGCCTTAACTTGCTGGCACGTTAGACAACGAGAAATTAAATTTGTCACTTTTCGTTTCAAACTAGGTCACCAGTATAGTTCACAAAGATTTTGATACATCTTATTTCCATCGGGATGCATAGCATAAGGGATATTATGCGCTTCCCTCAGAATGGATTGTCTCAAATCAGAATCATTCGGTACACAAAATCATTCTTGGAAACATAGAACCTTATCTCTATTTAGCCTAAAATTAGACGTAGCACCCTCCTCTAGCTGACGAAATCGCAGAACTAGAGAATTATCCCCCAACTACTTATCCTAAATCTAATCGATCCAAGTTGGCTTAACTTGCAACTCGACTAACAGACCCCCATCATCAAATAGACTTAGGTGAGCAAACGTTCTCAAATCAGACTTGCCCTATGAGTAAGAGCATCAGCCACCACATTGGCCTTACTAGAATAATACTATATAGTGCAGTTGTAGTCTTTAAGCAGTTCAATCCATCTACACTGCCTAAGGTTTAAATTCTTCTAGGTAAGGAGATACTTAAGGCTCTTGTGATCAGTATAAATAATACACCTCTCACCATACAAATAATACCTCCAAATCTTTAAGTCAAAGACAACAACAGCTAACTCGAAACCATACGTCGGATAGCTGCCCTTATGTAACATCCCGATTTTAGGTCTAATCGGAACAGTGGCTTCGGGACCACAAATCTGACGTAGTAAAATCTATTTTTATTATATTTTATGTTCCACAGTTCTATGGAACTATTCTGTGAAAATCTTGTTTTAAAATTTTGACGTTTAGGAACTCAATTTAGTTTTAAGGACTAAATTATAAAAAGTGCAAAACTTGAATTCTAGATGTTAAAGGTGTCTGATTGCTATGAGATTTTAAATTAGAGGTTCTTATATGATAATTAGACCATTAGTTAAGTTTATGGACAAAAATAGACATGACTAGGCGAAATTTTAAAGAAAGGCTTCAAGGGCATTTGGTTATTTGGTAAATAAAAGAATCAAAAGAGAAAATCTGTAATACCCCCTACCCGTATTCATTTCCGGAATAGGGTACGAGGTATTACCGGAGTTTACGATTTTTTTTATGCAATATATCCCCTTTATAAATATCTAACCTTCCCTACAATATTAAATCGAGACCAATCCACTTCAACCAAACCAATTCAACATATTTTTAAGATAAATTCATGCATATTTATAAGATAATGTCATCACATGCCCAAAACCAAGTTTGTTAACCATACTAATGGCTAACTTTACATTCATTTCACGTTAACATTTACTTTATTAGCTTATACATGCCATTGATTTCCAAAATAAAGTTTCTTTATATACCGAAATCCTGAGATTGATAGTGTGATGTGTCTCCTACCAAATCCGACCTCCGAACTCTTAAAACTACAAAACAGGGAAAAGGAAACAGGGTAAGCACTTTGTGCTTAGTAAGCTCATGTAACAAGAATTATACTTACCTAATATTTTTAGTACAATACAATAAACATTTATATATTCATTCAATGCATTATTACCCTAACATGCACAAACTCAACATTCAAGTTAGTACAATAATTTCCATGAACCAATAATATATACTATGATTGATGAGCTCATCAATACCATGGTTTCCATTTCCTTATACTTTTTTTTCATATTTATCCCGTTGAATTTCTTGGAATTTTTTATGGATTTTCAGATGTACACTTTTAGTGTACATTTCCGGGTCCGCCAATTCATATTCATGTGCGCACATTTCCATTTCAGAGAGCACACTCCCGCGAACCTCATCCTCACAGCGGGATTACCAGTCCAGGCTAAATCCCCTGTAACGACAGTTACTCCAATAAGCTTGGATCTGAATTACCAGTCTAGGCTAAATTCAAACCCTAATTCGGATTACCCGTCCGGGCTAAATCCATTTTTCACATATTCTTCGGGAGGGTTATATCAGGATAGGATCAATCGTCCGGGCTAGATCCTTTTTACCGTCAATTCCTTTTCCAAGATCCATCGAAATTTCCTTTCATTCAACCGGGATTTCTTCCCTTTTTTATCAAATATATCAATGTTTCATAAATTTTCATACAATGAACTTTCAAATCATATTCACATCAATAACATACATTTCAAGCATTTAAGAATATAATTCATGTTACATGAACTTACCTTGATACTTGTTCGTGTACAAAAATCTACTAATCCTGAACTTTTTCCTTTCCTCGATCTAGCTTCGTATTTGAATCTTCTGGATCTAAATAAATAAATTTAATTATCAATTTAATACATTTCATATTCATATGCAACAATTTCTATAATTTCATTATTATTATTTATAGTTTATTCCAAACTATCTAATTGAGTCATATTCACTAAATTATTGATAACTCGAGGTACGGAACTCCAAATTAAGATCCGTTAATTTTCCCTGAAACTAAACTAACATATCATCTTACCATAAAATTTTCAGAATTTTTGGTTTAGCCAATAAGTACAGTTTATTCTTTAAAGTCACCCCTGTTCTGCTGTCTAACAGTTCTGACCCTTCTTCACTAAAAATTAATTATTTATTCACACAGAATTGGGATGATGTTCCTATTTGTTTCTCTTAAAAATAAACTCATTCATGATTCTGAACATATAAATTTAAGTCCATAATTATTTTTATTCAATTTTTTTTACGATTTTTCAAAGTCAGAACAGGGGAACTCGAATTCATTCTGACCTTGCCAAACAAAATTCATTATATCTCATGATTTACAGATCCATCTCATGATTTATAGATCCATTGCTTACACCGTTTCTTCTATGAGAAACTAGACTCAATAAGCTTTAATTTCATATTTTTTTCATCTTCTAATTCAATTCCTACAATTTATGGTGATTTTTCAAAGTTAGTCTACTGCTGCTGTCCAATATTGTTTTAGTGCAAGCTGTTTATTACCATTTTTCCCTTAAGCTTTTAATAAATAACAATTTCATCCCTACTCAATTAGCCTCTCAATTGAGCTGATTTTTCTCAATTAACACTTTATTCTATCACCTTAAACTAGTTTACAACCTTTAGGAATCAAAATTTCAGCAATAGACTTTAATTCCAAACATTTTCACAGTTAAGTCCTAAAAATCAATTTCTATTGAAACTACCTAATAAAATCATCTCATAAACAAATTAAAGCTTTAATTTCATTCCATTTCATCATAAACTTACATCACTCAAAATGGTGACTTTCAATTTCATCCATGAAATCAAAAAACTAATGAATTTAATAGTAGGACCTAGTTGTAAAAGTCTTAGAAATACAAAAATTACAAGAAAAAGGCAAGGATTAACTGACTTGGTGAAAACATTATGGAACACCAGCTTAGAGAACCCTCCTATGGAGTTTTTAGCTACTGTAATTGAAGAGAAATGAATAGAAATCTAGATATTTCCTATTTAGTCCTAGCTTTATTTAGTTAATTTTGCAATATTCCAATTTTGCCCTTAATTTATCAATTTTCCTGCTGATTTCATGCCCTTGTCATCCAGCCCCAATAAATTTTGGGTCTAATTTCCTTTTAAATCCTCTCTCATTAGACACTTAAGCTATTTAATCATCCCATCTACTTTTACACCTTTTACAATTTAGTCCTTTTCATTTAATTAACTATCCAAACATTAAAATTTCCTAACGAAATTTTAATACCACATTACTAACATTTCATAAGTATTTATAAAAATATTTTCAACTCGGTCTTACGAGATAGAGGTCCCGATACCTTATTTTACCCAATTTCTTTAATAATTTTTTTCTAACTAACCACTAAATTGGTAAAAAAAATTTATCAATATTTTCATACGATTTTCCCATCATATCAATTTTCATGCAAAAATATTGAAATAAGTTTCTCTTTAAATTGGATTTGTGGTTACGAAACCACTATTCTGATAACCTTGAATTTAGGCCATTACAACTCTCCCCCTTTTTAGGATTTTCGTCCTCGAAAATCTTACCAGTAAAGAGGTTTGGGTATTGTTTTCTCATTGCCTCCTCCAGTTCCCATGTTGCTTCCTCAATCCCGTGCTTTTGCCACAATACTTTCACCAAATTTATCTTTTTATTTCTAAGCTCTTTTGTCTCCCGTGCCAATATCTTGACCGGTTCTTCACTGTAAGTCATATCCGGTTGAATCTCCACTTTTGTCGGAGAAATAACATGTGAAGGTTCTGATTGATATCGTCGTTACATAGATACATGAAAAACATTATGGATTCTATCAAGTTTCGGTGGTAATGCCAATCGATAAGCGACCAATCCAATTCGTTCTATGATTTCATATGGCCCGATAAATCTTGGACTCAGTTTACCCTTTCGATCGAATCGAAGAACTTTCTTCCAAGGAGACACTTTCAGGAATACCTTGTCATCGACTTAAAATTCAATCTCTTTTTGTTTAAGGTCGGCATATGATTTTTGACGATCGGAAGCTGCTTTTAGACTATCCCGAATAACCTTTACTTTTTCTTCTGTTTCCAGGATCAAATCAATCCCATGTATCTTCATTTCACTGAGTTCTATCCAATATAACGGTGTTCTACATTTTCTACCATACAAAGCTTCATACGAAGTCATTTTAAAACTGGACCGATAACTATTATTGTAAGCAAATTCAATCAAAGGTAGATATATCTCCCAATTACCTTCAAACTCTAGTATACAACATCGAAGCATATCTTCCAATACTTGAATTACACGCTCAGATTGACCATCTGTCTAAGGATGAAATGCAGTGTTGAAATACAACTGAGTACCCAAGGCTTCTTGCAATTTGTCCCAGAAACGAGACGTAAATTGGGGATCTCTATCTGATATAATAGAGAGAGGCACTCCATGTAGCCTGACAATCTCAGATATATATAGTTCAGCTAGTTTATGTAAAGAATAATCCATACGTACCGGAATAAAGTGCGCTGACTTTGTTAATCGGTCAACAATCACCCAAATAGCATCTTTCTTCCTCGGAGACAAAGGTAACCCCGATGCAAAATCTATAGTGATTCTTTCCCATTTCCATTCTAGTATAGTAATTGGCTGAAGTAACCCCGAAGGTACCTGATGTTCAGCTTTAGCGTACTGACATATTAAACACCTTGATACAAACTCAGAGATATCATGTTTCATTCCCGACCACCAGTACATCTTTGTCAGATCATTATACATTTTATTACGCCCCGGATGTACAGACATAGTACCGCTGTGAGCCTTGCATAGAATCTTCTGTATGAGCTTTGTATTCTGAGGTACACATACCCTACCTCTGAATAATAAACAACTATCAGAACCAATCTGAAATTCAGAATCATTACCTGACTCACACTGTGCCCGTTTAACCTGTAACTTCTCATCATTCTTCTGAGCTTCACATATTTGCTGTAAAAATGTCGGTTTAGCTCTCAATTCAGCTATGATAGAACCATCATCAGTCAGTGACAACCGAGTATTCATAGCTCGTAAAACAAACGGATATTTCTGGCTCAAAGCATCAGCTACAACATTAGCTTTACCCAGATGGTAATCAATAATCAAATCATAGTCCTTTATCAGTTCAAGCCACTTGCGCTGTCTCAAATTCAAATCTTTCTGTGTCATCAAATATTTCAAGCTTTTATGATCAGTATAAATATGAAATTTCTCATTGTACAAGTAATGCCGCCATATCTTCAGTGCAAATACAATAGCAACTAATTTAAGATCATGTACTGGGTAATTTCTTTCATGTGGTTTAAGTTGTCTTGAAACATAGACTATTACTTTACCTTCTTGCATCAAGACACAACCTAAACCATTTAATGAGGCATCACTGTAAATAAAAAATTCCTTACCCGGTTCAGGCTGCACTAATACAAGTGCTTTCGTTAGTAGATCTTTCAATCAGAAACTTTGCTGACATTCATCAGTCCACTCGAACTTTACATCTTTCTAGTTCTGAAGGATGTTTTTGGCACACTTGACTCCTTTACCCGTAACTGATAATAACCTGATCGAAGATCAATCATTGAAAACACAGTAGCACCTTTCAGCTAATCAAATAAATCATCAATCTGGGGTAACGGGTACTTATTCTTTATGGTTACTTTATTAAGCTGCCGGTAGTCGATACACAATCTCCAAGACCCGTCTTTCTTTTTCACAAACAGAACCGGAGCACCCCAAGGTGAATGACTCGATCGAACAAAACCCTTGTCAACAAGTTCTTGCAACTGTGTCTTTAACTCCTTTAATTCTGTAGGAGCCATCCGGTACGGAGTATGGAGATCGGAGTAGTTCCCGAAATAAAATCTATAGAAAATTCCACTTTTCTTTTTGGTGGTAACCTTGGTAATTCCTCTGAAAACACATCGAAAAATTCACATACTATTGGCACTACCTGTATCCTTAACTCAGATACCTTGGTGTCGAGTACATAAGCCAAGTAAGCATCATACCCTTTTCTGACATACCTCTATGCTGCCATTACTGAAATCACATCAGATAACCCCTCTGTCTGATCAGATTTAACCCGGAGCAACTCACCATTCTGACATTTTAGTACAATATATTTCTATCTACAATTTACTACTGCATCATACTGGGTTAACCAATCCATGCCCAATATCATGTCAAATTCATCAAATGGAAATAACATCAAATCAGCCAGGAAATAATAACCTTTTACCATCAGTCGAAAATTTTACAAATTTTATCCACCAAAACAGATTGACCCAAGGGGTTTGAGACTTTAACCAAAAATTCAATAGGTTCAACAGATAAATTTTTAACAATTGCAAGTTTAACACATATATATGAATGCGTAGAACCAGGATCAATCAATACAGTAATATCAGTATCAAGTAAAGAAAATGTACTAGTAATAACATCGGGTGCTGAGGCATCTTCTCTGGCACGGATGACATATGTCCTAGCAGGGGCTCGTGCTTCAGATCTGCCTGTAATATCTTTCATAGCTCCTCGGCTACCACTGACATTACCAGATGGTCGAGGTGGTTTGCCCCTCGAAACTGGATTACTTAGCTTCGATATCTGCTCAGATTCTTTTTCACATCTTTTTGGACAATCTCTAAGAAAATGATCGAAAGAACCACATCGGTAACAAGCCCCACTCTTAAATCGGCATTCTCCAAAATGGATTTTGTTACAGTACTGACATCTCGGCTTAGGGGTACCAACACTGCCAACACTACGGATGGAGTGGAAGGTCTTAGATTAGTGTGTTGAGAACCTCGCTCTCTACCCGAATACCCAGTGGCTGAGGTAGACGATCCTGGTACTTTTTCAATTTCTTTGGAGCAGAAAACTGGGATTTTCCCATCGGTCTTTTGCTAAAAATTCGAGGTTCTCTCCCAGACTGTTTATTTTCTTTGCTCAATCCTTCTACTTTATAAGCTCTCTCTGCCAATGTAGCAAACTCTCAAATTTCAAGAATTCCGATCAGTAGCTTAATGTCTTCATTCAACCCTTCTTCGAATCGTTTGCACATTTCAGTTTCTGACTGTACCCATTCTCGAGAATATTTACTCAATCGAACAAATTCTCTTTCATACTCAGATACTGATTTGTTACCCTGTTTCAGCTCAAGAAATTCTTTTCTCTTCTGATCAAGAAACCTCTGGCTGATATATTTCTTTCTGAACTCGGTCTGAAAGAATTCCCATGTAATTTCTTCTTTCGGAACAACTGAATCTTTAGTATTCCACCAATGGTAAGCTGTGTCTTTTAGTAGTGAGACGGCACATTTCAGACATTTTTCTGGTGTACAAGATAATTCCTCCAAAACCCGAGTAGTGTTTTCTAACCAGAATTCAGCCCATTCGGAATCATCATGAACTGCTGCTCGAAATTCTTCGGCCCTATATTTTCGAATTTTATCTACTGGAGCTTTTTCTTTTTTGACAGATTCAGTACCTGTACCCTGTGAAATCTCGGGAACCGGTGGAGGAGCAGGAGGGGGAGCTTGAACTTGCTGCACTACAAGGTTAATTCTTAAGTATTGATTAAACCATTCATTCATCATTTGAAAGAAGGCTCGTTTTGCCTCCTCCACTTGACCCTCAGATACGGGCCTTGTACGACTAGTAACTTCGGCTTCCCTCTGTGCCCGTTCTGGAGCCGGAGCATGACTCCCGGCTTTCTCAGATTGAGCTCGGTCGGTAGACATTTACTATAAGAAAAACACATTTAAATGGTTAGGAGATATCACACTATCAATAATAATTTAAATGGCATGTGTAGCTAATCCCGTATCTGCTACATCGGTCCTAGAACCGGCTAAACTGTAGCTCTGAAACCACCAAATGTAATACCCCTACCCGTATTCATTGCCGAAATAGGGTACAAGCTATTACCGGAGTTTACGATTTTTTTATTCAATATAGCCCCTTTATAAATAACTAACCTTCCTGCAATATTAAATCGAGACCAATCCACATCAACCAAACCAATTCAACATATTTTCAAGATAAATTCATGCATATTTATAAGATAACATCATCACATACCCAAAACCAAGTTTGTTAACCATACTAATGGCTAACTTTACATTCATTTCACGTTAACATTTATTTTATTAGCTTATACATGCCATTGATTTCCAAAATAAAGTTTCTTTATATACCGAAATCCTGAGGTTGATAGTGCGATGTGTCTCCTACCAAATTCGACCTCCAAGCTCTTAACACTACAAAACAGGGGAAAAGGAAGCAGGGTAAGCACTTTGTGCTTAGTAAGCTCATGTAACAAGAATTATACTTACCTAATATTTTCAGTACAATATAATAAACATTCATATATCCATTCAATGCATTATTACCCTAACATGCACAAACTCAACATTCAAGTTAGTACAATAATTTCCATGTACCAATAATATATACTATGATTGATGAACTCATTAATACCATGATTTCCACTTCCTTATATATTTTTTTATCATATTTATCCTGTTGAATTTCTAGGAATTTTCGATGGATTTTTAGAGGTACACTTTTAGTGTACATTTCCGGGTCTGTCAATTCATATTCATGTGCGCACATTTCCATTTCAGAGAGCACACTCCCGCGAACCCTATCCTTATAACGGGATTACCAGTCTAGGCTAAATCCCCTGTAATATAAACTCATAGAGTATTGTCGGGATTACCAAGCTAGGCTAAATCCCCTACAACGACAATTACTCTAATGAGCTTGAATCTGAATTACCAGTTCAGGCTAAATTCAAACCCTAATTCGAATTACCCGTCCGGGCTAATTCCATTTTTCACATATTCTTCGGGAGGGCTATATCAGGATAGGATCAGTCGTCCGGGCTAGATCCTTTTTATCGTCAATTCTTTTTCAAAGATCCATCAAAATTTCCTTTCATTCAACCGGGATTTCTTCCCCTTTTTATCAAATATATCAATGTTTCATAAATTTTCATACAATGAACTTTCAAATCATATTGACATCAATAACATACATTTCAAGCATTTAAGAATATAATTCAAGTTACATGAACTTACCTTGATACTTGTTCGTGTACAAAAATCTACTAATCCTGAACTTTTTCCCTTCCTCGATCTAGCTTTGTATTTGAATCTTCTGCATCTAAATAAATACATTTAATTATCAATTTAATACATTTCATGTTCATATGCAACAATTTCTATAATTTCATTATTATTATTTATAGTTTATTCAAAACTATCTATTTGCATCATAGTCACTAAATTATTTATAACTTGAGGTACGAAACTCCAAATTAAGATCCGTTAATGTTCCCTGAAACTAGACTCATATATCATCTTACCATAAAACTTTCAGAATTTTTGGTTTATCCAATAAGTACAGTTTATTCTTTAAAGTCACCCTTGTTCTGCTGTTTGACAGTTCTGACCCTTCTTCACTAAAAATTAATTATTTATTCATACAAAATTGGGATGATGTTCCTGTTTGTTTCTCTTGAAAATAGACTCATTCATGATTCTAAACATATAAATTTAAGCCCATAATTATTTTTATTCAATTTTTTTTTATGATTATTCAAAGTCAGAATAAGGGAACTTGAATTCATTCTGACCTTGTCTCACAAAATTCATTATATCTCATGATTTATAGATCCATCTCATGATTTACAGATCATTGCTTACACCGTTTCTTCTATAAGAAACTAGACTCAATAAGCTTTAATTTCATATTTTTTTCATCTTCTAATTCAATTCCTACAATTTATGGTGATTTTTCAAAGTTAGTCTACTGCTGCTATCCAATATTGTTTTAGTGCAAGCTGTTTATTACCATTTTTCCCTTAAGCTTTTAATAAATAACAATTTCATCCCTACTCAATTAGCCTCTCAATTGAGCTGATTTTTCTCAATTAACACTTTATTCTATCACCTTAAACTAGTTACAACCTTTAGGAATCAAAATTTCAGCAATAGACTTTAATTCCAAACATTTTCACAATTAGGTCCAAAAAATCAATTTCTATTGAAATTACCTAATAAAATCATCTCATAAAAAAATTAAAGCTTTAATTTCATTCTATTTCATCATAAACTTACATCACTCAACCATGGTGACTTTCAATTTCATCCATGAAATCAAAAAACTAATGAATTTAATAGTCGGACCTAGCTGTAAAAGTCTTAGAAATACAAAAATTACACGAAAAAGGCAAGCATTAACTCACTTGGTGAAAAAATTATGGAAAACCAGCTTAGAGAACCCTCCTATGGCATTTTTAGCTGCTGGAATTGAAGAGAAATGAAGAGAAATCTAGATATTTCCTATTTAGTCCTAGCTTTATTTAGTTAATTTTGCAATATTCCAATTTTGCCCTTAATTTATCAATTTTCCTACTGATTTCATGCCTTTACCATCCAGCCCAAATAAATTTTGAGTCTAATTGCCTTTTAAATCCTCTCTCATTAGACACTTAAGCTATTTAATCATCCCATCCACTTTTACACCTTTTACAATTTAGTCCTTTTCATTTAATTAACTATTCAAACATTAAAATTTCTTAACGAAATTTTAATACCACATTACTAACATTTCATAAGTATTTATAAAAATATTTTTGACTCGGTCTTACGAGATAGAGGTCCCGATCCCTTATTTTACCCAATTTCTTCAATAAATTTTTTTCTAACTAACCACTCAATTGGTAAAATTTTTTTAACAATATTTTCATACGATTTTCCTATCATGTCAATTTTCATGCAAAAATATTGAAATAAATTTCTCTTTAAATCGGATTTGTGGTTACGAAACCACTATTCCGATAACCTTGAATTTAGGCTATTACAAAATCAAGTCAAAATTGCTGTCCATCTTCTTCACCATAGCCGAAATTTTTGAACTCTCCATAGCTAGGGTTTCTTAAACTTTCAAGCTTGATTGTAAGTGCATCTTAGCCCCCTTTTTAATGCTCTTTACATTTTTGAAGTCGTATTCACCCGATCTTTCCATTTCTACCACTATTTTGAAGTAGAGCTCATGTTTAAAATTTTATCCATGCATGAAATGCATGTGTTTTGATGTTTTATGGTAGAAAATGAAAGTTTGATGTATAATAAACAACTTTTACTAGGTATTTTTTATGGAAATGCATAAAAGGACCTATTTGTAAAAAGTTGTAAAATAGGTAGTAAAAGTCTGATTTAATGGAAAACTAGGCTTGGGTTACCAAGAAATTGAACACATTTCATTTTTTGAGCCTAGGGACTAGAATGTAAAATGTTAAAAAGTTTGGGACAAAATGATAATTTTGTCTAGGATGCAAATTAATGTAAATGCATGTGTAAAATGATGACTTAATAGTTGAATTTTCTTATATAGACCTAGAACCACCGATTACGGAACTAGATCGAGGAAAACGAAAGGTCTCAGACTAGTTGAGTTCGAATACGAACCATTCTCAAGGTAAGTTCGTGTAATTTAATTTGGTATGTTATTATGTTTTAATTGAATTGCGTGATTGAGATAATATATATGAAATGATATGCACTATGAAATAATCATAAGATGAAAAACCTAAATAAAATGTCCTTGTCCCGGTTGAGCATTGTATTACAATGGATTATAATAATTTCCTTGAACTGAACAAAAATAATATAAAAAGGATTTAGCCTGGACGGGTAATCCTGAGCTACACTCTCTTGAGCAAATGTTATGAAATGGATTTAGCCCGGACGGGTAATCCATAGTAGGCTCATTAGATGAATGCTAAAGACGGGATTTAGCCTGGACTGGTAATCCTGTTATATAAACGTGGCTTGGGAGTGTGCTCTATGAATATGTGCTCAAAGAGCACTCTAGATGTAAATTGACAGATGATTGACGTGTATACCTAGAGTATACTACCCAGATCTCCATCGAGATTTACAATAGTTCAACGAGAGGAAATCTTGAAAAATGGAAATTGTGAAATGATATGAAAGTTTATATTATGGTGAGCTCATCTATGTTGGTTTGAATACTTCATGATGTATATGACTAAATTTTTTAATTAGTAAATGTATTTAGGTAACTTGTCAAAATTATTGATGGAATGAATGCGTATGAGTGCATATTGGAATAATTATGACCAGTAAGTTTTATTTCTAGTACGCGAACTTACTAAGCATGAAGGCTCTCGAAGGTTGGAGGATTCAGTCAGAGCAAGATCACATTATCCACAAATATCCTTTTGGTATAACTAAATGATTCATTTTGGTATAAGGACATTTATAAGCTACTTGGCATATATGAAGGCTTGTAAGTAATATTTGGTGACTTAGCTATTGGAATGGCTAAGGATGTTCAAGTGGTGCGTGTATGATGTTAATGTATGTCCAAACTCTTAAGTGTCAAGTATGGTTGATGATACATTTTGTAAATGGACATTGAAATTGGCTAACATTGGTTTTAGTTTATATGAATATGATGAAGTCTTTCATGGATGTGGAAATTGCATGGTTTGAGTTAATAAGTATGTAAATGATATGTCAATCCCTTGGTTGTGGCTGAATTGGTTGTATTTTTATACTTGGAATGGTATTACATGTTGTTGTGTAGGTCGTGCATGGAAGGGTGACAAAAAGGCTTGGTAAATAGCCTTATTTTTTGTCCACACGGCCTGCCCACACGGGCGTGTCCCAAGCCACATGGGCGTGTGACCCTTGTTTTGGCGAAAAATTTTCTAAGTGTTGGGAAGTTTTCTAAAGCTCTCGGTTTAGTCTCAAATTACTTTTAATGTATATTTTCGGCCTCGTAGGCTCGTTTTAGGGACAATATGAATGTTTATGAAAAGTTTTAAATTTGAGTGGAAATTCATGTTTCGGTTTCAAATATTTGTTTGAGTTTAAGTCTGGTAATTCCTTGTACCCTATTTCGGTGTTGAATATGTGTAAGGGGTGTTACATTTAGTGGTATCAGAGCACCAATTTAGTCAATTCTTAGACTAACGTAGCTAGTACGGGTTTAGCTATATATGCCATTATATAAACTGTGATAGTGTGATAACTCCTGACCATTTTTAAATGTATTTTCATATAGTAAATATCTTCCAACCAAGCTCGAGATGAGTCTGAAGAAGCTGAGGGTACTGCTTAAGCTTCTGTACAACGAGCTGTAACTACTAGTAGTAGGAGGAGACCCGTGTCAGAGGTCGCGAAGAGGCGAAAGCAGCCTTCTTAAAAATGATGGATGAATGGTTTAGTGAATACATGAGAACCAACCTCGCTATTCCATGACCTTCCCCACCTATCTCGCAACCTGATTATGAGATGCCACGGGGTGTTAAGCCTGAAAGGATAAAAAAAGCCCCTTGTTGATAAAATAAGAAAATATGGAGCAAAAGAGTTCAGAGCTACTACTGATGATGATTCAAAAAAAGTTGAGTTTTGGTTGGAGAATACCATTCGGGTTTTTGAGGAATTATCATGTACTCCTGCAGAATGTTTGAAATGTGCTCTATCTTTACTGAAAGACACAACATACTATTAGTGGAAAACTATATCTTCAGTTGTACCGATGGAAAATGTCACGCTGGAATTCTTTCAAGAGGAGTTCTGAAAAAAGTATATCAGCTAAAGGTTCTTAAATCAGAAACGAAAATAATTTTTAGAGCTCAAATAGGGAGACATGACCGTGTCAGAATATGAACAAGAGTTAGTTCGGTTGAGCCAGTATGCAAGGGAATAGGCTTATATCAGGATAGGATCAATCGTCCGGGCTAGATCCTTTTTACCGTCAATTCCTTTTCCAAGATCCGTCAAAATTTCCTTTCATTCAACCGGGATTTCTTCCCTTTTTTATCAAATATATCAATGTTTCATAAATTTTCATACAATGAACTTTCAAATCATATTCACATCAATAACATACATTTCAAGCATTTAAGAATATAATTCATGTTACATGAACTTACCTTGATACTTGTTCGTGTACAAAAATCTACTAATCCTGAACTTTTTCCTTTCCTCGATCTAGCTTCGTATTTGAATCTTCTGGATCTAAATAAATAAATTTAATTATCAATTTAATACATTTCATATTCATATGCAACAATTTCTATAATTTCATTATTATTATTTATAGTTTATTCCAAACTATCTAATTGAGTCATATTCACTAAATTATTGATAACTCGAGGTACGGAACTCCAAATTAAGATCCGTTAATTTTCCCTGAAACTAAACTAACATATCATCTTACCATAAAATTTTCAAAATTTTGGTTTAGCCAATAAGTACAGTTTATTCTTTAAAGTCACCCCTGTTCTGCTGTCTAACAGTTCTGACCCTTCTTCACTAAAAATTAATTATTTATTCACACAGAATTGGGATGATGTTCCTATTTGTTTCTCTTAAAAATAAACTCATTCATGATTCTGAACATATAAATTTAAGTCCATAATTATTTTTATTCAATTTTTTTACGATTTTTCAAAGTCAGAACAGGGGAACTCGAATTCATTCTGACCTTGCCAAACAAAATTCATTATATCTCATGATTTACAGATCCATCTCATGATTTATAGATCCATTGCTTACACCGTTTCTTCTATGAGAAACTAGACTCAATAAGCTTTAATTTCATATTTTTTTCATCTTCTAATTCAATTCCTACAATTTATGGTGATTTTTCAAAGTTAGTCTACTGCTGCTGTCCAATATTGTTTTAGTGCAAGCTGTTTATTACCATTTTTCCCTTAAGCTTTTAATAAATAACAATTTCATCCCTACTCAATTAGCCTCTCAATTGAGCTGATTTTTCTCAATTAACACTTTATTCTATCACCTTAAACTAGTTTACAACCTTTAGTAATCAAAATTTCAGCAATAGACTTTAATTCCAAACATTTTCACAGTTAAGTCCTAAAAATCAATTTCTATTGAAACTACCTAATAAAATCATCTCATAAACAAATTAAAGCTTTAATTTCATTCCATTTCATCATAAACTTACATCACTCAAAATGGTGACTTTCAATTTCATCCATGAAATCAAAAAACTAATGAATTTAATAGTAGGACCTAGTTGTAAAAGTCTTAGAAATACAAAAATTACAAGAAAAAGGCAAGGATTAACTGACTTGGTGAAAACATTATGGAACACCAGCTTAGAGAACCCTCCTATGGAGTTTTTAGCTACTGTAATTGAAGAGAAATGAATAGAAATCTAGATATTTCCTATTTAGTCCTAGCTTTATTTAGTTAATTTTGCAATATTCCAATTTTGCCCTTAATTTATCAATTTTCCTGCTGATTTCATGCCCTTGTCATCCAGCCCCAATAAATTTTGGGTCTAATTTCCTTTTAAATCCTCTCTCATTAGACACTTAAGCTATTTAATCATCCCATCTACTTTTACACCTTTTACAATTTAGTCCTTTTCATTTAATTAACTATCCAAACATTAAAATTTCCTAACGAAATTTTAATACCACATTACTAACATTTCATAAGTATTTATAAAAATATTTTCAACTCGGTCTTACGAGATAGAGGTCCCGATACCTTATTTTACCCAATTTCTTTAATAATTTTTTCTAACTAACCACTAAATTGGTAAAAAAAATTTATCAATATTTTCATACGATTTTCCCATCATATCAATTTTCATGCAAAAATATTGAAATAAGTTTCTCTTTAAATTGGATTTGTGGTTACGAAACCACTATTCTGATAACCTTGAATTTAGGCCATTACAACTCTCCCCCTTTTTAGGATTTTCGTCCTCGAAAATCTTACCAGTAAAGAGGTTTGGGTATTGTTTTCTCATTGCCTCCTCCAGTTCCCATGTTGCTTCCTCAATCCCGTGCTTTTGCCACAATACTTTCACCAAATTTATCTTTTTATTTCTAAGCTCTTTTGTCTCCCGTGCCAATATCTTGACCGGTTCTTCACTGTAAGTCATATCCGGTTGAATCTCCACTTTTGTCGGAGAAATAACATGTGAAGGTTCTGATTGATATCGTCGTTACATAGATACATGAAAAACATTATGGATTCTATCAAGTTTCGGTGGTAATGCCAATCGATAAGCGACCAATCCAATTCGTTCTATGATTTCATATGGCCCGATAAATCTTGGACTCAGTTTACCCTTTCGATCGAATCGAAGAACTTTCTTCCAAGGAGACACTTTCAGGAATACCTTGTCATCGACTTAAAATTCAATCTCTTTTTGTTTAAGGTCGGCATATGATTTTTGACGATCGGAAGCTGCTTTTAGACTATCCCGAATAACCTTTACTTTTTCTTCTGTTTCCAGGATCAAATCAATCCCATGTATCTTCATTTCACTGAGTTCTATCCAATATAACGGTGTTCTACATTTTCTACCATACAAAGCTTCATACGAAGTCATTTTAAAACTGGACCGATAACTATTATTGTAAGCAAATTCAATCAAAGGTAGATATATCTCCCAATTACCTTCAAACTCTAGTATACAACATCGAAGCATATCTTCCAATACTTGAATTACACGCTCAGATTGACCATCTGTCTAAGGATGAAATGCAGTGTTGAAATACAACTGAGTACCCAAGGCTTCTTGCAATTTGTCCCAGAAACGAGACGTAAATTGGGGATCTCTATCTGATATAATAGAGAGAGGCACTCCATGTAGCCTGACAATCTCAGATATATATAGTTCAGCTAGTTTATGTAAAGAATAATCCATACGTACCGGAATAAAGTGCGCTGACTTTGTTAATCGGTCAACAATCACCCAAATAGCATCTTTCTTCCTCGGAGACAAAGGTAACCCCGATGCAAAATCTATAGTGATTCTTTCCCATTTCCATTCTAGTATAGTAATTGGCTGAAGTAACCCCGAAGGTACCTGATGTTCAGCTTTAGCGTACTGACATATTAAACACCTTGATACAAACTCAGAGATATCATGTTTCATTCCCGACCACCAGTACATCTTTGTCAGATCATTATACATTTTATTACGCCCCGGATGTACAGACATAGTACCGCTGTGAGCCTTGCATAGAATCTTCTGTATGAGCTTTGTATTCTGAGGTACACATACCCTACCTCTGAATAATAAACAACTATCAGAACCAATCTGAAATTCAGAATCATTACCTGACTCACACTGTGCCCGTTTAACCTGTAACTTCTCATCATTCTTCTGAGCTTCACATATTTGCTGTAAAAATGTCGGTTTAGCTCTCAATTCAGCTATGATAGAACCATCATCAGTCAGTGACAACCGAGTATTCATAGCTCGTAAAACAAACGGATATTTCTGGCTCAAAGCATCAGCTACAACATTAGCTTTACCCAGATGGTAATCAATAATCAAATCATAGTCCTTTATCAGTTCAAGCCACTTGCGCTGTCTCAAATTCAAATCTTTCTGTGTCATCAAATATTTCAAGCTTTTATGATCAGTATAAATATGAAATTTCTCATTGTACAAGTAATGCCGCCATATCTTCAGTGCAAATACAATAGCAACTAATTTAAGATCATGTACTGGGTAATTTCTTTCATGTGGTTTAAGTTGTCTTGAAACATAGACTATTACTTTACCTTCTTGCATCAAGACACAACCTAAACCATTTAATGAGGCATCACTGTAAATAAAAAATTCCTTACCCGGTTCAGGCTGCACTAATACAAGTGCTTTCGTTAGTAGATCTTTCAATCAGAAACTTTGCTGACATTCATCAGTCCACTCGAACTTTACATCTTTCTAGTTCTGAAGGATGTTTTTGGCACACTTGACTCCTTTACCCGTAACTGATAATAACCTGATCGAAGATCAATCTTTGAAAACACAGTAGCACCTTTCAGCTAATCAAATAAATCATCAATCTGGGGTAACGGGTACTTATTCTTTATGGTTACTTTATTAAGCTGCCGGTAGTCGATACACAATCTCCAAGACCCGTCTTTCTTTTTCACAAACAGAACCGGAGCACCCCAAGGTGAATGACTCGATCGAACAAAACCCTTGTCAACAAGTTCTTGCAACTGTGTCTTTAACTCCTTTAATTCTGTAGGAGCCATCCGGTACGGAGTATGGAGATCGGAGTAGTTCCCGAAATAAAATCTATAGAAAATTCCACTTTTCTTTTTGGTGGCAACCTTGGTAATTCCTCTGAAAACACATCGAAAAATTCACATACTATTGGCACTACCTGTATCCTTAACTCAGATACCTTGGTGTCGAGTACATAAGCCAAGTAAGCATCATACCCTTTTCTGACATACCTCTATGCTGCCATTACTGAAATCACATCAGATAACCCCTCTGTCTGATCAGATTTAACCCGGAGCAACTCACCATTCTGACATTTTAGTACAATATATTTCTATCTACAATTTACTACTGCATCATACTGGGTTAACCAATCCATGCCCAATATCATGTCAAATTCATCAAATGGAAATAACATCAAATCAGCCAGGAAATAATAACCTTTTACCATCAGTCGAAAATTTTACAAATTTTATCCACCAAAACAGATTGACCCAAGGGGTTTGAGACTTTAACCAAAAATTCAATAGGTTCAACAGATAAATTTTTAACAATTGCAAGTTTAACACATATATATGAATGCGTAGAACCAGGATCAATCAATACAGTAATATCAGTATCAAGTAAAGAAAATGTACTAGTAATAACATCGGGTGCTGAGGCATCTTCTCTGGCACGGATGACATATGTCCTAGCAGGGGCTCGTGCTTCAGATCTGCCTGTAATATCTTTCATAGCTCCTCGGCTACCACTGACATTACCAGATGGTCGAGGTGGTTTGCCCCTCGAAACTGGATTACTTAGCTTCGATATCTGCTCAGATTCTTTTTCACATCTTTTTGGACAATCTCTAAGAAAATGATCGAAAGAACCACATCGGTAACAAGCCCCACTCTTAAATCGGCATTCTCCAAAATGGATTTTGTTACAGTACTGACATCTCGGCTTAGGGGTACCAACACTGCCAACACTACTGATGGAGTGGAAGGTCTTAGATTAGTGTGTTGAGAACCTCGCTCTCTACCCGAATACCCAGTGGCTGAGGTAGACGATCCTGGTACTTTTTCAATTTCTTTGGAGCAGAAAACTGGGATTTTCCCATCGGTCTTTTGCTAAAAATTCGAGGTTCTCTCCCAGACTGTTTATTTTCTTTGCTCAATCCTTCTACTTTATAAGCTCTCTCTGCCAATGTAGCAAACTCTCAAATTTCAAGAATTCCGATCAGTAGCTTAATGTCTTCATTCAACCCTTCTTCGAATCGTTTGCACATTTCAGTTTCTGACTGTACCCATTCTCGAGAATATTTACTCAATCGAACAAATTCTCTTTCATACTCAGATACTGATTTGTTACCCTGTTTCAGCTCAAGAAATTCTTTTCTCTTCTGATCAAGAAACCTCTGGCTGATATATTTCTTTCTGAACTCGGTCTGAAAGAATTCCCATGTAATTTCTTCTTTCGGAACAACTGAATCTTTAGTATTCCACCAATGGTAAGCTGTGTCTTTTAGTAGTGAGACGGCACATTTCAGACATTTTTCTGGTGTACAAGATAATTCCTCCAAAACCCGAGTAGTGTTTTCTAACCAGAATTCAGCCCATTCGGAATCATCATGAACTGCTGCTCGAAATTCTTCGGCCCTATATTTTCGAATTTTATCTACTGGAGCTTTTTCTTTTCTGACAGATTCAGTACCTGTACCCTGTGAAATCTCGGGAACCGGTGGAGGAGCAGGAGGGGGAGCTTGAACTTGCTGCACTACAAGGTTAATTCTTAAGTATTGATTAAACCATTCATTCATCATTTGAAAGAAGGCTCGTTTTGCCTCCTCCACTTGACCCTCAGATACGGGCCTTGTACGACTAGTAACTTCGGCTTCCCTCTGTGCCCGTTCTGGAGCCGGAGCATGACTCCCGGCTTTCTCAGATTGAGCTCGGTCGGTAGACATTTACTATAAGAAAAACACATTTAAATGGTTAGGAGATATCACACTATCAATAATAATTTAAATGGCATGTGTAGCTAATCCCGTATCTGCTACATCGGTCCTAGAACCGGCTAAACTGTAGCTCTGAAACCACCAAATGTAATACCTCTACCCGTATTCATTGCCGAAATAGGGTACAAGCTATTACCGGAGTTTACGATTTTTTATTCAATATAGCCCCTTTATAAATAACTAACCTTCCTGCAATATTAAATCGAGACCAATCCACATCAACCAAACCAATTCAACATATTTTCAAGATAAATTCATGCATATTTATAAGATAACATCATCACATACCCAAAACCAAGTTTGTTAACCATACTAATGGCTAACTTTACATTCATTTCACGTTAACATTTATTTTATTAGCTTATACATGCCATTGATTTCCAAAATAAAGTTTCTTTATATACCGAAATCCTGAGGTTGATAGTGCGATGTGTCTCCTACCAAATTCGACCTCCAAGCTCTTAACACTACAAAACAGGGGAAAAGGAAGCAGGGTAAGCACTTTGTGCTTAGTAAGCTCATGTAACAAGAATTATACTTACCTAATATTTTCAGTACAATATAATAAACATTCATATATCCATTCAATGCATTATTACCCTAACATGCACAAACTCAACATTCAAGTTAGTACAATAATTTCCATGTACCAATAATATATACTATGATTGATGAACTCATTAATACCATGATTTCCACTTCCTTATATATTTTTTTATCATATTTATCCTGTTGAATTTCTAGGAATTTTCGATGGATTTTTAGAGGTACACTTTTAGTGTACATTTCCGGGTCTGTCAATTCATATTCATGTGCGCACATTTCCATTTCAGAGAGCACACTCCCGCGAACCCTATCCTTATAACGGGATTACCAGTCTAGGCTAAATCCCCTGTAATATAAACTCATAGAGTATTGTCGGGATTACCAAGCTAGGCTAAATCCCCTGCAACGACAATTACTCTAATGAGCTTGGATCTGAATTACCAGTTCAGGCTAAATTCAAACCCTAATTCGAATTACCCGTCCGGGCTAATTCCATTTTTCACATATTCTTCGGGAGGGCTATATCAGGATAGGATCAGTCGTCCGGGCTAGATCCTTTTTATCGTCAATTCTTTTTCAAAGATCCATCAAAATTTCCTTTCATTCAACCAGGATTTCTTCCCCTTTTTATCAAATATATCAATGTTTCATAAATTTTCATACAATGAACTTTCAAATCATATTGACATCAATAACATACATTTCAAGCATTTAAGAATATAATTCAAGTTACATGAACTTACCTTGATACTTGTTCGTGTACAAAAATCTACTAATCCTGAACTTTTTCCCTTCCTCGATCTAGCTTTGTATTTGAATCTTCTGCATCTAAATAAATACATTTAATTATCAATTTAATACATTTCATGTTCATATGCAACAATTTCTATAATTTCATTATTATTATTTATAGTTTATTCAAAACTATCTATTTGCATCATAGTCACTAAATTATTTATAACTTGAGGTACGAAACTCCAAATTAAGATCCGTTAATGTTCCCTGAAACTAGACTCATATATCATCTTACCATAAAACTTTCAGAATTTTTGGTTTATCCAATAAGTACAGTTTATTCTTTAAAGTCACCCTTGTTCTGCTGTTTGACAGTTCTGACCCTTCTTCACTAAAAATTAATTATTTATTCATACAAAATTGGGATGATGTTCCTGTTTGTTTCTCTTGAAAATAGACTCATTCATGATTCTAAACATATAAATTTAAGCCCATAATTATTTTTATTCAATTTTTTTTATGATTATTCAAAGTCAGAATAAGGGAACTTGAATTCATTCTGACCTTGTCTCACAAAATTCATTATATCTCATGATTTACAGATCCATCTCATGATTTATAGATCATTGCTTACACCGTTTCTTCTATAAGAAACTAGACTCAATAAGCTTTAATTTCATATTTTTTTCATCTTCTAATTCAATTCCTACAATTTATGGTGATTTTTCAAAGTTAGTCTACTGCTGCTATCAAATATTGTTTTAGTGCAAGCTGTTTATTACCATTTTTCCCTTAAGCTTTTAATAAATAACAATTTCATCCCTACTCAATTAGCCTCTCAATTGAGCTGATTTTTCTCAATTAACACTTCATTCTATCACCTTAAACTAGTTACAACCTTTAGGAATCAAAATTTCAGCAATAGACTTTAATTCCAAACATTTTCACAATTAGGTCCAAAAAATCAATTTCTATTGAAATTACCTAATAAAATCATCTCATAAAAAAATTAAAGCTTTAATTTCATTCTATTTCATCATAAACTTACATCACTCAACCATGGTGACTTTCAATTTCATCCATGAAATCAAAAAACTAATGAATTTAATAGTCGGACCTAGTTGTAAAAGTCTTAGAAATACAAAAATTACACGAAAAAGGCAAGCATTAACTCACTTGGTGAAAAAATTATGGAAAACCAGCTTAGAGAACCCTCCTATGGCATTTTTAGCTGCTGGAATTGAAGAGAAATGAAGAGAAATCTAGATATTTCCTATTTAGTCCTAGCTTTATTTAGTTAATTTTGCAATATTCCAATTTTGCCCTTAATTTATCAATTTTCCTACTGATTTCATGCCTTTACCATCCAGCCCAAATAAATTTTGAGTCTAATTGCCTTTTAAATCCTCTCTCATTAGACACTTAAGCTATTTAATCATCCCATCCACTTTTACACCTTTTACAATTTAGTCCTTTTCATTTAATTAACTATTCAAACATTAAAATTTCTTAACGAAATTTTAATACCACATTACTAACATTTCATAAGTATTTATAAAAATATTTTTGACTCGATCTTACGAGATAGAGGTCCCGATCCCTTATTTTACCCAATTTCTTCAATAAATTTTTTTCTAACTAACCACTCAATTGGTAAAATTTTTTTAACAATATTTTCATACGATTTTCCTATCATGTCAATTTTCATGCAAAAATATTGAAATAAATTTCTCTTTAAATCGGATTTGTGGTTACGAAACCACTATTCCGATAACCTTGAATTTAGGCTATTACAAAATCAAGTCAAAATTGCTGTCCATCTTCTTCACCATAGCCGAAATTTTTGAACTCTCCATAGGTAGGGTTTCTTAAACTTTCAAGCTTGATTGTAAGTGCATCTTAGCCCCCTTTTTAATGCTCTTTACATTTTTGAAGTCGTATTCACCCGATCTTTCCATTTCTACCACTATTTTGAAGTAGAGTTCATGTTTAAAATTTTATCCATGCATGAAATGCATGTGTTTTGATGTTTTATGGTAGAAAATGAAAGTTTGATGTATAATAAACAACTTTTACTAGGTATTTTTTTATGGAAATGCATAAAAGGACCTATTTGTAAAAAGTTGTAAAATAGGTAGTAAAAGTCTGATTTAATGGAAAACTAGGCTTGGGTTACCAAGAAATTGAACACATTTCATTTTTTGAGCCTAGGGACTAGAATGTAAAATGTTAAAAAGTTTGGGACAAAATGATAATTTTGTCTAGGATGCAAATTAATGTAAATGCATGTGTAAAATGATGACTTAATAGTTGAATTTTCTTATATAGACCTAGAACCACCGATTACGGAACTAGATCGAGGAAAACGAAAGGTCTCAGACTAGTTGAGTTCGAATACGAACCATTCTCAAGGTAAGTTCGTGTAATTTAATTTGGTATGTTATTATGTTTTAATTGAATTGCGTGATTGAGATAATATATATGAAATGATATGCACTATGAAATAATCATAAGATGAAAAACCTAAATAAAATGTCCTTGTCCCGGTTGAGCATTGTATTACAATGGATTATAATAATTTCCTTGAACTGAACAAAAATAATATAAAAAGGATTTAGCCTGGACGGGTAATCCTGAGCTACACTCTCTTGAGCAAATGTTATGAAATGGATTTAGCCCGGACGGGTAATCCATAGTAGGCTCATTAGATGAATGCTAAAGACGGGATTTAGCCTGGACTGGTAATCCTGTTATATAAACGTGGCTTGGGAGTGTGCTCTATGAATATGTGCTCAAAGAGCACTCTAGATGTAAATTGACGGATGATTGACGTGTATACCTTGAGTATACTACCCAGATCTCCATCGAGATTTACAATAGTTCAACGAGAGGAAATCTTGAAAAATGGAAATTGTGAAATGATATGAAAGTTTATATTATGGTGAGCTCATCTATGTTGGTTTGAATACTTCATGATGTATATGACTAAATTTTTTAATTAGTAAATGTATTTAGGTAACTTGTCAAAATTATTGATGGAATGAATGCGTATGAGTGCATATTGGAATAATTATGACCAGTAAGTTTTATTTCCAGTACGCGAACTTACTAAGCATGAAGGCTCTCGAAGGTTGGAGGATTCAGTCAGAGCAAGATCACATTATCCACAAATATCCTTTTGGTATAACTAAATGATTCATTTTGGTATAAGGACATTTATAAGCTACTTGGCATATATGAAGGCTTGTAAGTAATATTTGGTGACTTAGCTATTGGAATGGCTAAGGATGTTCAAGTGGTGCGTGTATGATGTTAATGTATGTCCAAACTCTTAAGTGTCAAGTATGGTTGATGACACATTTTGTAAATGGACATTGAAATTGGCTAACATTGGTTTTAGTTTATATGAATATGATGAAGTCTTTCATGGATGTGGAAATTGCATGGTTTGAGTTAATAAGTATGTAAATGATATGTCGATCCCTTGGTTGTGGCTGAATTGGTTGTATTTTTATACTTGGAATGGTATTACATGTTGTTGTGTAGGTCGTGCATGGAAGGGTGACAAAAAGGCTTGGTAAATAGCCTTATTTTTGTCCACACGGCCTGCCCACACGGGCGTGTCCCAAGCCACATGGGCGTGTGACCCTTGTTTTGGCGAAAAATTTTCTAAGTGTTGGGAAGTTTTCTAAAGCTCTCGGTTTAGTCTCAAATTACTTTTAATGTATATTTTCGGCCTCGTAGGCTCGTTTTAGGGACAATATGAATGTTTATGAAAAGTTTTAAATTTGAGTGGAAATTCATGTTTCGGTTTCAAATATTTGTTTGAGTTTAAGTCTGGTAATTCCTTGTACCCTATTTCGGTGTTGAATATGTGTAAGGGGTGTTACATTTAGTGGTATCAGAGCACCAATTTAGTCAATTCTTAGACTAACGTAGCTAGTACGGGTTTAGCTATATATGCCATTATATAAACTGTGATAGTGTGATAACTCCTGGCCATTTTTAAATGTATTTTCATATAGTAAATATCTTCCAACCAAGCTCGAGATGAGTCTGAAGAAGCTGAGGGTACTGCTTAAGCTTCTGTACAACGAGCTGTAACTACTAGTAGTAGGAGGAGACCCGTGTCAGAGGTCGCGAAGAGGCGAAAGCAGCCTTCTTAAAAATGATGGATGAATGGTTTAGTGAATACATGAGAACCAACCTCGCTATTCCATGACCTTCCCCACCTATCTCGCAACCTGATTATGAGATGCCACGGGGTGTTAAGCCTGAAAGGATAAAAAAAGCCCCTTGTTGATAAAATAAGAAAATATGGAGCAAAAGAGTTCAGAGCTACTACTGATGATGATTCAAAAAAAGTTGAGTTTTGGTTAGAGAATACCATTCGGGTTTTTGAGGAATTATCATGTACTCCTGCAGAATGTTTGAAATGTGCTCTATCTTTACTGAAAGACACAACATACTATTAGTGGAAAACTATATCTTCAGTTGTACCGATGGAAAATGTCACGCTGGAATTCTTTCAAGAGGAGTTCTGAAAAAAGTATATCAGCTAAAGGTTCTTAAATCAGAAAAGAAAATAATTTTTAGAGCTCAAATAGGGAGACATGACCGTGTCAGAATATGAACAAGAGTTAGTTCGGTTGAGCCAGTATGCAAGGGAATAGGCTTAAACTGAAGTGGAGATGTGCAAATGCTTTGAGGAAGGATGAACGAAGACATTAAACTACTGATTGGGATCCTTGAAATAAGAGAGTTTGCTGTGCTAGCTGGTTGGGCCAAGAAGGCTGAGGGTTTAAGTATAGAAAAGAAGCAAGCTGAAACGGAAACCCGGGTTTCGAGTAAAAGATTCATGAGTAAGTCACAGCCCTCTACTTCAAAGAAATCAAGAAGTTATCATGATCATTTTACCTCATCAGTGGGACATACAGGAAAAGAAATAAGTTCCAAACGCTCTAAATTGAGGACTTCGACTCCTTCAGGAGCTAGTGTAGGGACTGTTGGGATCCCAAAGCCACGGTGTAATGTATGTAATAAATTGCATTATGCTGGATATCGGATCAAAAGTGGGGCATGTTTCAGGTGTGGTTCACTTGATCACTTTCTTAATGAATGTCGTGTAACACCCCAAACCCGGCCTAGATGTTATGGTTGAATCGGGCGATGTCACATCAAAGTGTTTTTTACAAAGCGTGATATCGATAGAAAAACCCTTTTTTTCCATATTTACTTTTGTTACGTGTTCTTAGTGATGATTTTAAAACATGTCATTTATCGAAGGTTACTCATGTTAAAACATCTTTAATTTTGAAAATGTTGTCTCTTACAGAAGCTCTTAAACAATTATGTATTTTTGGTATTTTTGGAAAACATTTATCTTTTATAAAACCGCATCTTATCCTACTGCTAGCAGTTATAAATCAAAATAATTAAAAGCTTAAATTAAAAACCAAAAATTTGTAGAGGCCTTATTTCAAAAAATACCCAGATTTAAATACTTATAATTTAAAATCTAATAAGGAAGTCCATGTAGTTGTGTGGCCAGCTTTGAGTCCCTCGCAGCACCGACCCGTCTAAGACTAGGGATTACCTGTGTAGATAAACAGAAGGGCGAGTTTATGAAACTCATTGTGTAATCCATTAATCATATAGTCAATCATACAGTAGGAAAAAATAATATGGGCCTAAGCCCGTATCAGTAACAGTTCAGTTTCGGTTAGGGCCTTAGCCCATTACAGTATCAGTATCAGTGTGGGCCTTAGCCCAATTCAGTGACAATAGCAGTACAAATATGCAATCAGAAATCCTACCCATCCATCCTCTACACTCCACTCCGTCCAGCCCTACACTCCATGTGGGGATAAAATCAACCCATCCATCCCTACATTCCAAGATAGCATCGGTTGCAGCACTAATAGTAATTGCAGCAGAGCTGCCAGTACAGTACACTTTCTCCATCATATTAAATTCATCCCTATGCAACATATCATGCATCATGTCATAATATCATACATGTATGCAATGTATATAAAATGGCATGCTCGATTACATTTATACATCTCATAAGGGCATAATAGTCATTTTACCTCATAAGGCATAATAGTCATTTTATGAATTTGGTTATACTTACCGACCCAACAGTAGGTCCACAGTCGTCTCGGGTAACCCGTGCAACCTTAATCAGTCAAACAGTAAAAATGGGCCTAAGACCCATAATGCAGGTCCATGTAGGCCCACATGCCCGTGTGGCCCACATAGCCCAAAAATGGCCTTGGTCGTGTGAACTACACAACCTAGACCTAATATTCTACATACTTTTGTGTGGTTTACTCGTGTGGGGCTCGCAGTCCCGGGAGGCCCACATGACCCATTTCGACCAATCATGGTCCAAAACGGCCTAATCCCATAAAATCACTCATGGTGGCCTCTACGATCAAACGCTCATTCCTATGGGTTCGGATTACCACACGAGCAACCGCACACTCGTGTAGCATCGAAGGTCACCTATTTCAGCTTTTGCCGATTTAATATTGTGGTTGTGTGATTACACACCTATTTGCGAAAACGCACAGAAGCCCATGAGTACCAAACCTATATTCAATCAAGACACTCTGTCAGTCCTTTAATCAATAGGGTTAAACACCCTCTTTTAAACACTTATTCCAAAATCATATTTGATACTTGCCTTGTTCAAACATGTGTAGTTTAGCCCGCTTAAACTGCTGGTGAAGGTTGATCATGCTCCTTGTCGAATATTTACGTTACTAGCGAAATCCATTAATTACGATTGCTTAAACCCATGGGTTGAATCAAAATATACTAATTTATAGAAAACAAAACCGCAGGATATGGAAAGTAGAATTCGGCCAACACCAAGAAATGCAAGCCAACATACCCCAGTTGAACACAATAACTGTAACCAGAGTTACCTTTGCTCGAGTGATGAGGAAAAGGTTTTGACTGCTTCAGTATCACCTGTAACTCCTTCAGTCCTCGAGAAATTCTAGGAATCAAAAGAAACACCATAATATGAGAGAGGAAGGGAGATTCGGTAATAAGAGGAAAAGAAGTATTCGACTCCAAAAGTGCAAGAGAGGGGAGGCTTAATAAAAGTTGAAATAGTAGAGAGAGAACAAGAAGAAGTCGAATGCACTCACTGATTTGTCAAAGAACAGTTGTCAAACCAAAAACAAAAATGAAGAGAGTAAGGGATGAAAAAGGAGAGGATCAATCAAAACCAAGGCTAAAATCGAAAGAGTCTGAGAGAGGGGAAAAGGAGGGTATTCGGCCAACACAAAATTGAGTAAGGGAAAGAATGACTATGAAGGGAGTAATGGGAAAGGGGAAAATCAGTTAGTAGAGTACTAATGAAGAGCAGAACCAACACGAAAAATGCCCGAATGGTATGAAGAAAATTTTAGCTACCCAAAATAGAGAATGAGGAAAATCTGAAAGCAATGTCAGAAATTAAAAATGAGGAGAGAGCAAAAATACATAGTATCTGAAACTAAAATTCACCCCTAAAGCCGAATTCATCCCCAAAATTGATTCTTTGAGTGCCTAGCATCCCTATTCAGCACAACATTTCCTTCTCTTCAACTCCCTACAATTTTCTCCAAAAATCTCTCCAACCATCTACCAAATCCCTTGATCCACTCCTTAACATATCCTCTAATCTCTCCACCCACTAGTTTGAACTCCCTTCAAATTCTTTAGAGTTTCAGTCAACCTAGGGCACTCCTATGTACTCACAACAAAATAAATCATTCCCTTGCACATTGCAGGACTCAAACTTAAGACCTTTAGCAGCAATGGCACACCACTTACCCCTTAACCAGTAGGCTTTTTCTATCATGATATGCTCACATTAATTCAAGAAGCCTACTGACTTAAGACAGGGTTTATTCAAGTAAGAAACAAAAAATTTGCACACGCCATGGCTTGAACCCATGACTTATCAGACACTTCTCAAAACACTTAACCACTAAAGCAAGCATGTATTTATGAGACACAACAAACGTAAATAAATATTTCAGATTAAGAACATTTCGGCCTCAAAATTTACCTGGTCAAAACTGGTGAGGGTATTGTTGTCGCATCGCCTCCTCGGGTTCCCACGTGGCTTCTTCTGAGCTGTGATTATGCCAAAGTACCTTAACCAATAGGATAGACTTCTTCCTTAACACTTTTACATCACGCTTTAGAATCTAATCTGGCTCTTCCTCAAAGGTCAGATCTGGCCTAACCTCAATTTCTTCAGTCGAGATAATATGCACAAGATTAAAGCGGTAGTGCATCAACATAGAGACGTGGAACACATCATGACTAACTCTGGAGGAAACTCTAACTGATAGGCAACCGATCCCACACGCTTCAGTATGCGGTAAGGCCCAATAAACCTAGGGCTCAACTTGCCCTTCTGTCCAAACTTCAGTACCTTTTTCCATGGCGAGACCTTGAGAAAAATGAAGTCCCCTACCAAATACTCAATCTTCTTACGCTTTAGATCTGTATACGACTTCTGTCTGTCTGATGTCCCCTTCAGTCGATCCCAAATTAGTCTAACTTTATCCTCAGTATCAGAGACCAATTCAGGGCCCAAAAAAACCGGTTGCCTAACTCAGTCCAACACGATGGAGTACGACACCTATGACCATATAATGCCTCATAAGGTGCCATCTGTATCTTGACTGATAGTTGTTGTTATAGGCAAACTCAGTTAACGGCAAGTAGTCCTTCCAACTGCCTCGGAAATCTATCACACAACTTCTTAACATGTCCTCTAGTGTCTAAATCACCCTCTCCGACTGACCATCTGTTTGGGGATGGAACGCAGTACTGAAGTTTAACCTTGTACCCAAAGCCTCGTGTAACTTCTTCCAGAACCGAGACATGAAGCGAGGATCTCTATCCGATATTATGGAAACCGGTACCCCATGCAGTCTTACTATCTTAGCCACATACGGTTTAGCCAGGATCTGCAATGAGTAATCGATATGGACTGGTATGAAATGGGCAGACTTGGTCAATCGGTCCACGATGACCCATACTGAATCCTTTTTAGGAGGCGTTAGGGGCATCCCACTAACAAAGTCCACAATTACTTTCTCCCGCTTCCAAAGTGGAATATTAACTGGCTGAAGCAACCTTGAAGGTAACTGATGTTCAGCCTTAACCTGCTAGCAAGTCAGACATTTGTTCACAAAATTAGTAACTTCATGCTTTAGACCTGGCCACCAATATAACTCACGAAGGTCTTGGTACATCTTATTCTTGCCAGGATGCATAGCATAAGGGCTACTAGGCACCTCTAGACTGCTTCAGATCAGTATGCTTCGGTACACAAACTCTCCTATGGAAACAAAGTACCCATTCGCTATTCAGTCCAAAATCTGATGTCTCTCCACTCTCAATCTATTGGAACTGAAGACCCAGCGACTCATCCTCCAACTGTTTACCCTTAATTTTCTCAATCCATGTTGGTTTAACTTGGAGCTCAAGCAACAAGCTACCATCATCGAATAAGCTAAGACAAGCAAACATCGCCCTCAAATAAGTCATAGCTCTACGGCTCAGTGCGTCGGCCACCACATTGGCCTTACCATGATGGTATTCAATCGAACAGTCATAGTCTTTTAGCAGTTCAATCCATCTACATTGCCTAAGATTCAACTCCTTCTAGGTGAGGAGATACTTGAGTCTTTTGTGATCCTTGTAAATGATACACTTTTCACCATATAGCTGACGCCTCCAAATTTTCAGTGTGAATACCACTGCGGCCAACTCCATGTCATGTGTCAAATAATTTGCCTCATGATTCTTAAGCTGGCGAGATGTATATGCCACTGCCTTACCCTCTTGCATCAACACACATCCTAACCCAACATGTGATGCATCGCTGTAAACACTAAACTCTGGTTGTACCAAGACAGGGGCCTCAGTCAGAACCATTTTAAGTTTTTTGAAACTCTCTTGTTGCACATTAGTCTAGTTAAATGACACACCCTTATGCAACAACTTAGTCAGAGGTGCAGTAATTAATGAAAACCCCTCAACAAACCGTCTATAATACCCTGCCAGTCCCACAAAAATTTGAATCTCAGATACCATCTTAGGCAGCTTCCAATCCAGAACAGCCTCAATTTTTTGAGGATCAACCCTAATCTCTTTAGCAAATACCACATGACCCAGAAATGTTACCTCTCGCAACCATAACTCACACTTACTGAACTTGGCGCATAGTTGTTTCTCCCTCAGAGTCTGTAGAACAACTCGGAGATGTGCATCATGCTCATCTTCAGTTCTCGAATACACCAGGATGTCATCTATAAACACCACCTCAAAATGATCCAGATAGGGCTAGAACACTCAGTTCATCAAATTCATGAAAGCCATTGGTGCATTCGTCAGTCCAAACGGCATCATTAGGAACTCGTAATATCCATAATGTCCTAAATGCAGTCTTGTAAACATTAGTCTCCTAGACCCTCAATTGATGGTACCTCGATCGGAGATCAATCTTAGAGAAAACCAAAGCTCTTCAAAACTGGTCGAATAAATCATCTATCCTCGATAGGGGGTACTTATTCTTAATACTCAATTTATTCAATTGCCGATAATTGATGCACATATGCATGGATCTATCCTTCTTTTTCACAAATAACACCGGTGCTCCTCATAGAGACAAACTAGGTCGGATGAACCCTCTATCCAGTAACTCTTGAATCTGAGCTTTAAGCTCCACAAGCTCCTTCGGTGCCATTCTATAAAGGGCGATGGACACCAGAGCTGTACCAGGTAGTTCAATCCTAAACTCAACTTCATGGGTTGGAGGCAACCCAAGTAGCTCATTAGGAAAAAACATTTGGAAAGTCTTTGACTGTTCTGATATCCTTAACAGAAGAAGAACCCTCAGAGTCTGAAACACCTAGATATGCCTCACAACCCTTACGAACTAATTTCTTGGCCCTTAGCGCAGAAATCACATTTGACAAATAATTTCAACGCTCCCCAATTACAACTACCTCATCACCCTCCGTAGTTTTCAGTACCATCCGCTCAGTAGCACAATCCAAGTTCACTTGATGTTTAACAAGCCAGTCCATACCCAGTATTAAATTGAATTCTCCAAAATGGAGCTCCATCAAATCTGCCAAAAAGATAGTTCCTTGGACCTCCAAAGGTACATCTCTAAATAATTTATTTACTCTAATAGACTGCCCTAATGCACTCAACACAGTAACCTCACTCATAGTGCTTTCAACCATTATATCCAAAGTCTCAGACATAGGTCATGCTATAAATGAATGCGTAGATCCAACATCAATCAATGTAGTATAAGGTACATTATAGATAAAGAATGTATCTGTGATAACATTTAGGGCGTCTCCATCCTCTCGAAAGCCTGCAGTATAAACCAGAGCTGGCTGCCTCTCAGTATAACCAGCACCTCTACCCGGTGCCCTCTATCCACGACCCATACCATTACCACCTCTGGCCTAACCACGGCTTCTCAGTGGCTGTTGAACCCCCTCGACAGTTAAACAGTACCCATACCAGTAGCTTACATCTGATCGGGCCTCCGTAGACAATCTCTGATAAGGTGAACCAATGATCTGCACCTCAAACATGCCCCAATCCTTTTCCAGCAGTCGCCCTGATGGCGTCTCCCATAATCCGCAAAGGACTGAGGTCTAGTAGCAGCAATAGGGGTCCCAACTCTGATCGGCCCATCAACTCTGGCCTTTTTCTTAGGCCTCAGAAAAGAACTTGAGGGCTTCGAATCTCTCTTGTTCCTACCCTTTTCCTTCTCACGATTTTGGTGCGCAGCGCGCTTCACCTCCTCAGTGATCTTCGCCTTATCTACTAAAGCAGCAAAATCTTACTCCCTCTGTGGAGCTGTCAGAACCCTTAAACCATCACTGAGGCTGTCCTCGAAATGAACACAGTGCACATATTTAGTTGCCACCACCCCACACGTATAGCAGCTTAATCGTAAAAATTTGCCTCATATTCAGCCACTGATTTATCCCCCTGAGTAAAATTCAGAAAATCTCTTCTCTGGGTATCCACATAATTAGCACCCATATACTTTCCCTGGAAAGTAGTCTTGAAAAATTCCCAGGTCATAGTAATGACACTGAACCTTTTAGTTTCTGCTCAGAGGTACAATCGAGGTCATCCATGATCCTCTCAGTGGCCTCTAACCAATATTCAGCCATGTTAGGGGTAACTCTAGCAATACCCCTAAAAATCTCATCCCCATTAGACCGGAGTCACTCCGTACAGACCCACGGCCCACAGTACCAGTATTGGGCCCATCGACCCTCTCTAAAATTTGCAACATAGCTTGGGATAGTGCGTCGTCCCCAGTCGCACGATCGTGAGTCCCAGTCTCAGTAACAGGTGAAGTCGGTGCCTCCCTAGATTCGATGTTAGGCATGTGGCTTGATGACGAAGACCCAGCCTGAGCACCTCCACGGCCTCCGCCGCGGCCTCTTGTACCCTTTCTACGAGTACTTCTGATGCTCATTGTCGATTTCTGTATTATCTATTTTAGGAAATTTATGCATCAATTTACAGTTCCAGTGTTTATTACAAAATTTTATAGAAGATATTATCCTTAATTCAGAGTTTTGTTTTCGCAGATCGTAGTCTTATTATAATTTACCCTATATAGAGTACTTCAGTATAGTCTACTACCTATAGTAGTCTTAGTATTTCAGCTTTAAACAAGCAACAGTTTTCAGAAGACTTACAGAACCGGCGCTAGAGACTCGATGTGCCACACATTCAGTAAAAACATTTCAAAATACTTTCAAATAATTTGAAACAGTTCTTCTTGAAATTTTAAGTTTTAAAAGAAACTCAAATCCACAGTCGAGTTTTGCAATCTGGCTCTGATACCATTAAATGTAACACCTCAAACCCGGCCTAGGCGTTATTGCCGAATCTGGCAATGCCACATCGAAGTATTTATCGCAAAGCATGATATCGAAAGAAAATCCCTTTTTCCATACTTGCCTTGTGTTCTTAATGATGATTTTAAAACTTGTCATTTATCGAAGGTTACTCATGTTAAAACATCTTTAATTTTGAAAACGTTGTATCTTGTGGAAGCTTCTAAACAATTACGTGCTCTTGGTATTTTTGGAAAACATTTATATTTTGTAAAATCGCGTCTTATCCTACTGCTAGCAGTTATAAATCAAAATAATTAAAAGCCCAAATTAAAAACTAAAAATTTATAGAGGCCTTATTTTTTTAAAAAAACTCAGATTTAAATACTTATAATTTAAAATCTAATAAGGAAGTATATGTAGTTGTGTGGCCACCTTTGAGTCCCTCGCAGCACCGACCCGCCTAAGACTTTGGATAACCTGCGCAGATAAACAGAAGGGTGAGTTTACGAAACTCATTGTGTAATCCCTTAATCATACAGTCAATCATGCAGTAGGCAAAAATAGTTTGGGCCTAAGGTCGTTTCAGTAACAGTTCAGTTTCGGTTAAGGCCTTAGCCCATTACAGTATCAGTATCAATGTGGGCCTTAGCCTAATTCAGAGACAATAGCAGTACAGATATGCAATCAGAAATCCTACCCATCCATCCTCTACACTCCACTCCGTCCAGCCCTACACTCTATGTGGGGATAAAATCAACCTACCCATCCCTACACTCCAAGATAACACCTGTTGTGGCACTAATCAGTAATTGCAGCAAAGCTGCCAGTAAAGTACACTTTCTCCATCGTAATAAACCCGTCCCCATGCAACATATCATGTGTCATGTCATAATATCATACATGTATGCAATATATATAAAATGGCATGCTCGATTACAGTTATACATCTCATAAGGGCATAATAGTTATTTTACCTCATAGGGCATAACAATCATTCCATTAATTTGGGTATACTTACTGACCCAACAGTAGGTCCATAGTCGTCTCGGGTGACCCCTGCAACCTTAAGCAGTCAAACAGTGAAAAATAGGACTAGGGCCCATAATGCTGTCCCATGTGGGCCCACATAGCCCAAAAATGGCCTTAGTCGTGTAAACTACACAACTTGGCCCCAATATTCTACATACTTTCGTGTGGTTTACACGTGTAGGGCTCGTATGCCCGTGGGGCCCACACGGCCCATTTTGGCCAATCATGGCCCAAAACGACCTAAGCCCATGAAATCGCTCATGGTGGCCTCTACGATCAAACGCTCATGCCTATTCGTTCAGATTACCAACGAGCGAGCGCACACTCATGTAGTGTCGACAGTCACCTATTTCAGCTTTTGTCGATTTAATATTGTGGCAGTGTGGTTACACACCTGTTTGCGAAAATCCACAGAAGCCCACAAGCACCAAACCTATATTCAATCAAGACACTTTATTAATCCTTTAATCGATAGGGTTAAACACCCTCTTTTAAACACTTATTCCAAAATCATATTTGATATTTGACTTGTTTGAATACGTGTAGTTTACCCCGCTTGAACTGCTGATGAAGGTTGATCACACTCCTTATCGAATATCTGCATTACCAGCGAAATCCATTAGTTACGATTGCTTAAACCCATAGGTTGAATCAACATATACTAATTTATAGAAAAATCACAACCCCAGAATAGGGAAAGTAGCATTCGGCCAACACCAAGAAATGCAAGCCAACATACCCTAGTTGAACACAATAACTGTAACCAGAGTTACCTTTGATCGAGTGTTGAGGGAAAGCTTTCGACTGCTTTGGTATCACTTGCAACTCCTTCACTCCTTGAGAAATTCTAGGAATAAAAAGAAACACCACAATATGAGTGAGGAGGGGAGATTCAGAATAAGAGAAAAAGAAGTATTCGACTCCAAAAGTGTAAGAGAAGGGAGACTTAATAAAAGTTGAAAGGGTAGAGAGAGAACAAGAAAAAGTCAAATGCACTCACTGATTTGTTAGAAAATAGTTGTCAAACCGAAAACAAAAATGAAGAGAGTAAGGGATGAAAAAAGATAGAATCAATCAAAACCAAGGCTAAAACCGAAAGAGTTTGAGAGAGGGGAAAAGGAGGGTATTCGGCCAACATAAAATTGAGCAAGGGAAAGAATGACTATAAAGAGAGTAAAGGGAAAGGAGAAAATTAGTCAGTAGAGTACAGATAAAGAGCAGGACTAACACGAAAAATACCTGAATGGTAAAAAGAAAAGTTCAGCTACCTAAAACAGAGAATGAAGAGACCCTGAAAGTAATGTCAGAAACTGAAAAATGAGAAGAGAGCAAAAATACAAAGTAACCGAAACTAAAATTCACCCCCAAAGTTGAATTCCTTTTCCAAAACCGATTCTTTGAGTGCCTAGCATCCCCATTTGGCACAACAGTTCCTTCTCTTCATCTCCCTACGATTTTCTCCTAAAATCTCTCCAACTATCTGCAAAATCCTTGATTTATCCCTTAACCTCTCTCCAATCTCTCCACCCACTAGTTTGAACTCCCTTCAAATTCCTTAGAGTTTCAGTCAACCTAGGGCACTCCTATGTACTCACAGCAAAATAAAAAACTCCATTGCGTATTGCAGGACTCAAACTCAAGACCTTTAGCAGCAATTGCACACCACTTACCCCTTGACCAGTAGGCCTTTTCTGTCATGCTATGCTCACATTAATTCAAGAAGCCTCTTGACTTAAGACAAGGTTTATTCAAGTAAGAAACAAAAAATTTTCACAAGCCAAGGCTTGAACCCATGTCTTCTCAAACACTTCTCAGGACACTAAACCACTGAAGCAAGCATGTATTTATGCGACACAACAAACATAAATAAATACTTAAGATTTGGGGCGTTACAACTCGAAAAGTACTGAGAAGGATACTGAATAGACTCCTGTATCAAGTAACCTCACATTGAGGGGTAGACCTCCATGACACCTCTGGAATGTTAGTGGTAGTCATGGTACTACAAAGGAATCAATAGCCAGACCTGAGGCACGAGCTCCAGCAAGGACATATGCCATACGTGCAAGGGAAGAGGCCTCTACACCCGATGTTATCTTTTTCTCTCTATGATACTAATATAATTGCATTGATTGATCCTAGATCAACACATTCTTATATTTGCATGAAGTTAGTATCTAGTAAGAATTTACCTGTTGAGTCTACTGAATATGTGATTAAAGTGTTGAACCCTTTAGACAAATATGTCTTGGTTGATAGAGTTTGCAAGAATTGTCCTTTGATAATTCGAGGTCACTATTTTCTAGCTAACTTAATTTTTTTCCATTTGATAAGTTTGATGTTATATTGGATATGGATTGGTTGACACTACATGATGCTATAGATTGGTTGACACTTCATGATGCTACAGTAAATTGTAGACAGAAAATTATTAAATTGAAATGTGAAAATGGTGAAATTCTTCGGGTTGAATCAGATGAGTCTAATACACTACCTATTGTGATTTCTTCTATGTCAGCTCAGAAATGCATGAGAAAAGGGTGTCAGTGCCAGTAGTGTGTGAATATTTGGATGTGTTTTCAGAAGAATTGCCTCCAATTAAAGAATTCAAATTTGGTATTGATTTGGTCCCTGGGACTACATCGATATCAATAGCTCTGTATAGGATGGCCTAGGCTGGATTGAAGGAGTTGAAAACTCAGTTGCAAGAACTAACAGATAAGGGTTTTGTGATGTAACGCCTCATACCTGAGACTGTCGCCAGAGTCGAACACGAGGTGTTAACAGACTTAATTCATTACTTAAACAGCTCAAATAATTTATTTTTAAAATTTTCAGTCAAGCTAGTAATCTGCATCACAGTTTCTTAAAAATTTATATCTCGAGTTCTGAAACTCAAAATCAAATTCTGTAAATTTTCCCTGAAACTAGACTCATATATCTATTTACTAATTTTTTTCTAGAAGTTTTGGTCAAGCCAATTAGTACAGTTTATTAGTTAAAGTCTCCCCTATTTCAGGGTTTGACTGCTCTGACCTCTATATATTACGAATTAGATATCTCTCTGTACAGAATTTCAATGACTATGAAGTTTGTTTCTATTAAAAATAGACTAAATAAGGAATCTTTAAATATAAAGCATGACTTCTAATTATTTTTGTACAATTTATGATGAATTTTTAAAGTCAGAATAGGGGATCTAGAAATCACTCTGGCCCTATTTCACAAAAATTCAAATATCTCATAAAATATAATTTATATACCTGTTTTGTTCAATCCATATGAAAATAGACTAATTAATATTCAATTTAATAACTTACTCATCCTTTAATTCCATTTCTACTATTTTTAGTGATTTTTCAAATTTACATCACTGTTGCTGTCAGATTCTATTTTATGGCAAATTTCACTCTACTAAGGATTTTCATGGACTAAATAGCATTTTAAACATACATAACATCAAATATGACTTAGATTGGCCATTCCAATGGCTAATCATTTACAAACCCTTTTCTTACCAAACCATAGCCATATCATAAGATCAATTACACAAAGTGAGTGTTTTGCCATACATCCCACATTCAAAATACACAAGCCATTTTACCAATTTAAGCCTTCGGATAGTGTGAACGAGTTTTCGACCTATCCCGATTCTCAAGCTAGCTTGTCAAAACTACAATGAAAGAAAAGGAGGGAGTAAGAACAAATGCTTAGTAAGTTCACATGCAAATAGCCAGTAACATAATCACACAATCTCACATAAAACATCATTTGCATAAACAACACCAAGACATTCATGTTTCATTTACATTTAATATCTTTCTACGATTTCATCATACCAATTTTTCAACCCGAGGGTTTAAGCACATGCCTGTCAAATTTTCTCATTTACCACACTTACCAACATGTCACCTTCGTTTTATGCCTTCTTCTTATTCACGTAAGATTCACCCGTTGAACACATCGGAATATAATTCGAATACGCGGATCTCATGAACATAAGAGCCATACCCGCAGCTAGACAAACTCAATAGCCTGCGGAACTTATGTAGCCAAGCTACCATGTAACCCACCCATAAGTGAACTCAGACTCAACTCAACGAGCTCAGGCGTTCGCATCCATAAGTGAACTCGGACTCAACTCAACGAGCTCGGATGCCTAGTTACATCTCACGAACTCGGACTCAAATCAACGAGTTCGGAACTCAACCATCCTAGTGACATGTCACTTGTATTCTAATCTATTCCCAAAGTTCAAACGGGCGTTTTCCTCGATCACACATCTTTGCCGTCTTCCACGGAATATCGAAATCGATACTTTGGTGATAGTTTATACTCATCAAGTAATTCATATAATTACATATTATTCAATAATAACCACAAAGCATAATATTTCATGATAATAATCAGCATCATATCATATAAACAACATTAAATTTCTTAAAATGACAATTATGTTACTACATTTACACATGAAGTTACCTCGGTACAAAATTATTAGCAATCGAGCCTATTCTTCGTAAACTTTGTTTTTCCCTCGATTGCGACTTGAATCTCGTTTCTCTTGATCTATAATGCCAAATTAATCTTATTTAATACATACATTCATCAAAACAACATTTAATACGAACTTTGGCAAAACTACATTTTTGCCCCTAAACTTTTGCATAATTACACTTTTGCCCCTAGGCTTGGGAATTAAACTTCATCCCTTATTCTTATGTTTTATGACATGCTGATCATTTTTCCCTTCTATGGCAACATCAAATTCACACTCTAACATGTACTTATGACTATTAGGTATTTTTACCGATTAAACTCTTTTACTCGTTTTCGCTTAAAACCAAGTAGTACAAGTTGTCTAACATAATTTAAAACCTCATATTCTATCATAAAACACCAGAATACACAAATTTCACCTATGGGTATTTTTCTAAATATGAACCCTAGGTTGAATTATTGCTAGCATAAGCTTAATCGAGCTACCGGGATTCCAAAAACATAAAGAACATTAAAAACGGGGCTTGGAATCACTTACTATGGAGCTTGGAAGCTTGAAACAAACCCTAACTATGGAGAACCCTTGAAATTTTGGCCTAATGAAGAAGATGGACAAAAATTGGCTTTTAATTTTGTTTTTAATTCATTTTAATAACTAAATGACCAAAATGCCCTTACTACTAAACTTTCCAAAAATTCCATCCATGTCCAATTTTTGTCCATAGACTTATAAATTGGTCAAATTTCTATTTAAGACTTCCTCATTAGTATTCCAAAACAATTTCACACTAAAAACTCCTAGAATACAAGTTTTGCAAATTATTCGATTTAGTCCCTAATTTCAATTTAAGCACTTTAGGCATAGGATTTCATCACGAAATTTTCAAAAAATCATGCAATCATATCATAAACATCAAAATAATTATAAAATAATTATTTCTATCTCGGATTTGTGGTCACGAAACCACTATTCCGATTAGGCCTTAATTCAGGATATTACATGTGAGACCGAGTTATTCTCCCTAGGGTGCACCAGTTTTATTTGTAAATAAGAAAGATGACTCTATGAGATTATGCATCGATTACCGACAGCTCAAAAAAGTGACCATAAAGAACAAGTATCCGTTACTGAGAATTGATAACTTGTTTGATCAATTGAAAGGGGCAGCCATGTTTTCAGAGATAGATTTGAGATCAGGCTATTATCAATTAAGAGTAAAGGAGTCAGATGTACCAAAGACTGCTTTCAGAACAAGGTACGGGCATTATGAATTCCTTGTTATGCCCTTTGGACTGACAAATGCTCTTGTAGTTTTTATGGACTTGATGAATCAGAATTTCAAACCGTACTTAGATAAGTTTGTGGTTGTGTTCATTGATGATATCCTGATTTAGTCTCGAGATGAATCCAAGCACGCTGAGCATTTGAGAACTTTTCTACAGATTTTGAGAGAAAAACAGTTATATGCTAAGTTCAGTAAAAGTGAGTTTTGGCTCAGAGAAGTTAGATTTTTGGGACATATCATTTCAGGCGATGGTATTCAGGTCGATTCCAGTAAGATTTCGACAATAGTTGAGTGGAAACCATCAAAGAATGTATCTGACGTTAGAAGTTTTTTGGGCTTAGCCGGTTACTGCCACCGGTTTGTCAAATATTTTTCGATGATTGCTACTCCTATGACGAGATTGTTGCAAAAAGATGTCAAGTTTGTGTGGTCTGAAAAATGTCAGCAAAGTTTTGAGAAATTGAAAGCCTTATTGACTGAGGCACCAGTTTTAGTGCAACCTGAGCTGGGAAATGAATTAATGATTTATAGTGATGTGTCATTATTGGTCTTGGATGTGTGTTAATGCAAGAGGGCAAAGTGATAGCTTATGCCTCGAGATAGTTGAAGCCACATGAGAAGAATTACCCGACACCTGATTTGGAACTGGCCGCCATAGTTTTTACCTTGAAAATTTAGAGACATAATTTGTACAGTGAGAAATGTCATGTTTTCACTGATCACAGGAGTTTGGAATATTTGATGACTCAGAAAGACTTAAATTTACAGCAATGACGATGGCTTGAATTACTGAAGGACTATGAGTTGGTGATTGATTATCACTCGGGTAAGGCGAATGTAGTCATACATGCCTTGAGTAGGAAGTCCTTATTTGCCTTGAGAGCCATGAACACGAGGATGACCTTATTAGATGAGGGTTCAATTCTAGCTGAGTTGAGAGCTAGACCAACGTTTCTTCAATAGATTCGCGAAGCTGAAAAGTGTGACAGTAAATTGCAAACTAAGATAGTGCTGTGTGAATCGGGCAATGAATCAGATTTTCGTATCGATTCTGATGGCTATTTGGTGTTCTGAGATAAGATTTGTGTAACTTATTCAAAAAATTCTTCAGAAGGCACACAGTGGTTGTTTATTCGTTCATCCATGTAGTAGGAAAATGTATAATGACTTGAAGAAAATGTATTGGTGGTCAGGTACGAAAAGAGACATCTCCGAGTTTATTTCAAAATGTTTGGTTTGCCAACAAATGAAAGTCGAACACTAAGTACTTTTAGGTCTGCTTTAGCCAGTGATGGTTCCCGAGTGGAAATGGGATAGAATTACAATAGACTTTATAATGGGTTTGCCTTTGACCTCAAAAAAAAAAGATGTTGTATAGGTCGTTGTTGATAGATTAACGAAGTCGGTGCATTTTATACCGGTACGTACTGACTACTCGCTTGATAAGTTAGCTGAATTGTACATTGCTAAGATCGTGAGATTGCACGGGGTGCTCATATTTATTATTTCAGATAGAGAACATTTGCAGTTTTGGAAGAAGTTGCAAGAAGCTTTAGGTACGAAGTTAAATTTTAGTACCGCTTTCCATCCACAAACCGAAGGTCAATCCAAAAGAGTAATTCAGATTCTTGAGGACATGCTCCGATATTGTGTTCTAGAGTTTCAAGGTAGCTGGGAGAAATATCTACCGTTGGTTGAATTTGCCTACAACAACAGCTTTCAGTCGAACATAAAGATGGCACCGTATGATGTGTTATATAGCAGTAAGTGCCAAACTCCTCTGTATTGGACAGGACTCAGCAAGAAACAAATTCACGGGGTTGACTTAGTTAAAGAAACCGAAGAAAAGGTGAAAGTAATTCATGATTTTTTGAAAAAGGCTTTGGATAGACAAAAGTATATACGAAAAGAAAAGAAATTGAGTTTCAAATTGAGGATAAAGTGTTCTTGAAAGTATCTCCATGGAAGAAAATTCTCAGATTTGGCCAAAAATGTAACATCTCGAATTAGGGTCTAGTCAAAACATTGGTTTTGAGACCACAAGTCCAAAATAGAAATAATGATTTTATGATTCTCATGAGGTCTATGATATGATTGCAAGCTTGTGTGAAGGTTTCATGAAAAAATTCTATTCATAAAGTGTCCAATTTGACATTTAGAACTAAATTGAATAAGTTGCAAAATATGTGTTCTAGAAACTTCAAGCATGAAATTGCATTGGATTATAAATTAGTAGGTCTTAAATAGCAATTTGACCTATTTCTATAATTATGGACAAAAAGGGCATGAATTGGAAAATTTTGAAAGAAATGCCTTCAGGGCATTTTTGTCATTTGGTTAATAAAAGAATAAAAAGGGAAAAATAAGTCAGAATTGTGTTCATTTTCTCCATGCCATAGCTAAAATTCTCAAGCTCTCCATAGCTATCTTTTTTCAAGCTTGAAAGTAAGTCAATCCTAGCCCAATTTTTGATGTTCTTTGCATTTTTTAAGTCCTTGAAACATGATCTATCCATTTTTAGCTACATTTTGAGTTAGGGTTCATGTATGAATTTTGACCCATGTGTGACATATTTTTATTTTGATGTTTAATGGAGGAATATGAAAGTTTGATGCATGATAAACATCTTTTACTAAGTGGTTTTTCATGAAAACACCTAAAAATGACCTTTTTGTAAAAGTTGTGAAATAAGTGGTTAAAAATATGATTTGAAAGAAATGTGGGCTGATATGAGTATGATATAAGTTTGACTAGGCTTGGGTATCAAATAAAATGAACACATTTCATTTTACGAGCCTAGAGGCTAAGTTGTAATTATGTAAAAGTTTAAGGGCAATGTGTAATTTTGCCAAAGTATGGTTTATGGACTATTTTGAACAATGTGATGATTAAATGAACTAAATTTGCTATTATAGATCAAGAAAAAAGGAGTCTGGACCTAGACCGGGGAAAGAACAAGATTTTGGACTAAATCAAATTAATTGTCCATATTTTGTACCCAAGTAAGTTCATGTTAAATAATGTAATGATATATCATGTTTTAATATTTTATTAATGTATGTCTCTATGATTAATTATTATGACAAGTGTATGAACAATGTTATAGCCTATGAGCATGACATTGTGAACGAGTTCAACGAATATGTGATACAGAGAAACATCCTGTTTGAACCTTAGGAACAGTTTAGGATACAAGTGACATGTCACTAGGAACTATGTGATTATGAGCTCATGAGATTATATGTATATGTGACTATGTGAATCTGGGTGCTGGTCTTGTACGTTCTACCGGTGACTGGGTAGCCTAGCATGTGTTGCAGGTACCTGTCAACTTGTGTGAGCAGCCCATATAGTTACGTCTTGACTATTAGCTTGTGTGAGTAGGCTCGTGATTAGCTGAAGAATGAACAATGTGTGATTATGATGTGAGGTAGCATGTGGCTACGTTTGAGGCACAATGTGCAAGTTTTCCGTGTATCCGATAGTACTCTGAGTGTTCAACGTGTAAACCTGTAAGTTATTCAATAAGTAAGTTAATAATGTGGAAATATGACAATCTGATTCGAGATGGTACAGGTATGTTTCGATAAGATTTAAATTGTGTAAGTTATGTCTACAAATTAAGCTAAGCCTATGAATTTATGATAACATATAAGTAAACTATGTTATGTCAATGGTATTTATACATATGATTGTGTTGCTATTTATTTGCATGTGAACTTACTAAGCTCTATGCTTACTCCCCTCTCTTTTTCATTTTTTTATAGTATTGCCAAGTTAGCTCGGGGATAGAAGGACGTCGGAGGCTCAATTACACAATAAACTGAACAATTGGGTATAGTTAGTCTCAATACTTTGAGTATGGCATGTATAGGGACTTGGTCTTTTTGTCATATGTCATATTGGTCTAGCCAGAGTGTTGGCTTATGGTAATATTTGATTCATTTTGTATATGGCCATGTGATATGGTTCATATTGATTATTTGGGTTATAACCCTAATCAATTATGCATGCATGCAAGGTATTGTGCTTGATGGGATTGTTGTGGATGAGATGTGTGATGAATGACACATTTGCTAAGTGAATGAATCATGGTTAATAAGGATGACCAAAGCTATGGTATAATTGAGTAAATTGAAAGTAGGTTTAGCATGATGAATGAATATGAAATTGGTGTGGAATGTCATGTAAAAATATGGTGGTTGGGATATGTGACATGTTGACATTACAAAAGCATGGATTAATCATGTTTATGAGTTTTTGAGTGATTAAATATACTATGTTGCATGCCATCTAAGATGAATAAGTAAATGAGCATTAAAGGGTGACAAATGGCTTGGAGAATAGCCTCAAAGTTGTCCACACAAGTAGACACATAGGTGTGAGTCTAGGCCGTGTGTGACATACGGCCTGCCCCAGAGGCATGTGATTTGAACGTGTGTTCCTTGCACCCTAATTAATGCAAAACAAAATGCCCAGTAGTAAACATATGAGTAGAGACACGGCTATGTGTCTCAATCGTGTGAAGGGCACGGCCTTAGGACATGGACGTGTGCCTAGGCTGTGTGAAGTCTACACTTAATTTTTGGAATTTAATTCGCCACACGGTCTGAGCACACAAGCATGTGAATTGGCCGTGTGACCTTATTTTGGTTGATGATGTCATAGTCAGAGAGTTACAAGGGCTTAGGACACAGGCATGTGTGACCACATGGCCTACGCACACGGGCGTGTGACTCTCCAAAATAAGAAAATTTTCTAAGTGTCATAAAGGTTCTGAAAGTTCTTGATTTAGTCCCAAACCGCTTTAGGTGTATGTTTTGGTCCTCGTGGGCCCTTTAAAGGGAAAATTTGCATGTGATTGAAAGGTTTCAAATTGGATGAAATTTTATGGCCCAGTTTTGTGTGTTGTGTACCTTTAAGTCTAGTAATACCTCGAACCTTGTCCCGACATCGGGTACGGGTAAAGGGTGTTACATTTAGTGGTATTAGAGCTACAGTTTAGTCAATTCTCAGACTAACATAGCATGTGTACGAGTCTATCTATACATGCCATAAATATATTATGATAGTGTGACGACTCCTGACGATTTTAAAATGTGTTTTCATATAGTAAATGGATCCCGACAGAGTAGTGGCGGATGATGTTCAAAGTAATGTGCCTACACCCGCTGAAAGGGCAGCGCTGACTAATAGTAAACCCCTTACAATTAGTCGAGGAGAAGGAGGCAGGGAAACCTCTCATATGATGGATGCCTAGTGCACGAATTTTGTTCGAACGAACCCGAATGCTCAACCCCTCCACCCTTACCTATTCCTCAACCTATCCCTATAGTGTAACGCCCCGAATTTGGGCCTAGAAGGAATGGGCCTTGAGTGTGGGAATGCATAAGAGTTTAGATGTGCGAGAAATATCACAAATTACGTGTAGCTATAGTGGCTAAGTACTTGGGTATATTTGGGAGTGCTTGAGAAGCCTAGGTTCAAGTCTGAATGTTTGCAAAATTCTAAGTTTTGGGCTCTTAAGTGAACTCGGATGTTAGCTCATAGGACTTATAATAATTAGTGTTTGTTTTATGTCACAAAGAGAGAAAGGATCTAGTGGCAAGGTGGCGCTACATGTGTCACAAGTTTTAGGTTCGAGGCATGGCATGTGCAATTGTATGTTTATTTTGCTGCTTGAGCTGGGGAGGTGTTGGAACTGGACTGAAACTCTGTGGTTGAATTGGTCATAAGAATTGGAATTGAGTTTGAATGAGGAGTTGGAGTAAATCAAGGAGAAAATCCGGTAGAGGAGATAAAGGAGAAGTTTTAGGATGAGATTGTGGAGAAAATCAAGGGGTTTGGGCTGAGGGGGAAAAGCTAGTGCTGTTTGTGATCACTAATTCGACTTTGAGGGTGCAGTTTCTTATTTTTTAGGATTATGAGCATTTTGGGAGTTCTCTGTTGCACTTCTTAGCTGATTCTTGCTAGGGGTCTTTCGGGTTTCTTATTTTTTCTTTTAATTTTATTTTTGGAGTAACCGACTTATTACCATTCGGGTATTTTGTTCATGTTGGCTTGTCACATTTTTTTCCCTCTCTCAAGAGTTTCCTCATGGACGGGATACCCTCCTTTCTCCTCCTCAATCCCTTAAGATTTTTGATTAGCCGATTTTCTGCTATCCTCTCCTTCTCTCAACCTAGCCGAATACATATTTCTTTACTCCTTCTCCATTTCCTTTTTGGTTTTCTTCTCCTCGTCGAGTTTTTCTTCTTTATTTTCTCCATTTCCTTTCGGCTTTTAGTTCTTAATCCTTGCGAAAGATTTCTAGATTCTTCTCCCCCTCTTTGTTCTATTTACGGTTTGGTAATGGTTCTTTAACAATTGGTGAGTTACTTGATTACTACTTGTTTTCTCTATTCTTGCAATATGTTTAAGTCTATTCCTTCTTACACTTTTCTAAAGCCGACTGCCCTTTTCTCCCTGTGTTCTCTTATAGTCGAACCCATCTCTCCATTTTTGTTCTCGACTTGGCATGTAATCTTTGTTAATCGAACTCGCGATAAGCAAAGGGGGTTCTAGCAATAAAATGATGACAGTGGTGCCGACTGGGAGTGGACGCTTAGCCTCTGCCCCTAAGCTTTAGCGACGTAGGGTATTGGTGGTTTGGGACTTTCTGCCAGGTTGCGGAAGGGTGACTACACTAAACTTTGGATTAAGTAGGCAAATCATAGTTGACCGCTTGAGTCAAGGCAAGTGGTAATCGATCCTTCGACTAGGGGTTTTGTTAAGATTCTTTTAACTGTGTTGATAAGTGATTAACTGTTGTTATGTTTGAATAGGTTTTGGTGCTCGGGAATTCTTAGTACTCTAAGTGATCAGGTGTGTAACCGTATGCCTTGTTTTGATAATTGACTGAATAGCCAAAAATGTGTGTGTTGTTTACTTTGCTATGACTGTAGATCGGCAAAATGCCAAAAAGCCAGAAATATGGCATATGATGCCACACGAGCGTGCGACCGCGCGTGTGGTGAACCGAGCTCACGGAACGTGGACGTACGACGAGGAAGGCCACCATGAGCAATTTCGTGGGTTTAGGTCGTAGTGGGCCATTTGGGCCACGAAATGGGCCGAATAGGCCCAATGGGCTGGTGGGCCCACTTGTAACAAATCAACTGCTAGGTGGAATATAGTTGGACTTGTCATGTCACGTACATGGCATAGGCTATTCTAGGCCACGTTGGGCCAAACTGGGTTGTGTGGGCCCAATGGGCTCGTGGACCCTCGTGCGTAAATTTCGCTATTAAGCGGGAAGTAGATAGACTTGTCATGTCGCGCACATGACTTAGGTTGTTTTGGGCTGAAATGGGTCGTGTGGGCCCAATGGGCTCATACACAGATAAAACCTGTATTAGGTGGCTATTAATGAACCGGGCTATGGTGCACACATAGCCGTATCTTAATTTGGGCTAAATGGGCCACACGAGCGTGTAGGCCCACTTGGGCCTAGTAGTGGGCCTTACGCCCACTTGCACTGATATGTATGTTTAGGCTACTTAGGTCACTCGAGGCAATAATGGACCCTCGGTTGGGTCATTAAGACCCATAATTTGTGAAATTACCGAAATACCCTTGTAGTGTAAAATTACTGAAATACCCATGTAGGATAAAATGACTATTTTACCCATGTGGGTAAATGACCAGCTTAGACTATGAATTTGACTGATTTGACTGTGATTGTATGACTGTGTTTAACTGGCTTGACTGTGGTTGTAAACTGATATGCTTTTAATATATGTTTAAATGACTGTTAATAAGCATGACCATTTTGCATACAAGTGTGATGATTGAGCATCACATACACGACATATTGCATGGGGTTGGGACATTGATACGGAGGAAGTTCTGATAGGATCGTACGGGTCGCACGAGATGTCTGTGGATCTAGTATTGAACTGTTAAGGTCACACGGGTCGCATGAGACGACTATAGACTGATGGCCGGCTTAGTGCCGCTTAATCTGATTATGGCTCTATGCCAACCTAAAAATGGCTCTGTGCCATCTTGACTATGGCTTTGTGCCAAATGTATTTACCCATGGCTATGTGGCTAACATACTTATTGATGACTCTGTGTCGATCTTATTTGCCCAAGGTTGTGTGCTGATCATATTACCGTCGCTGATGGCTAAGTGCCAAACATAATATAGGTACCGATGGCTTTGTGCCAATTATAATACTGTTACTGAAGGCTTAGAGCAGCATTTATACTAGCAGCTTTGTACTGATTTTGGTTAGTGCCACAACCGGTGCTAATTCTGGAGAGTAGGGATGGGTGGGTCGATTTTATCCCCACGTAAGTGTACGGTTGGTACGGGTGGTGTGTTGGCTAGATCGGGGTGGGATGCAACCTCATAATGTTGCATGTTTGTTTATGAGATCTGTCACTGTATTGGGCTTAGGCCACTTGTTCTGGTATTTGTTTGGGCTAGGCCCAATTGATTCTGTTATGGGCTGTGACCCAAATGATATTATAGTGGGCTTCAGCTCAAGTATACTCTGAACTGGAGTGTACTGTTACTGTTAAAAGGGTTTTGGCCCAGACCATTCTGGGTTCTGTGTCTGTATATTGACTGCTACTCTAAGAAGGGGATTATACACTAAGTTTTCATAAACTCACACTGTTTATTAACTATGCAGGTAATCCCTAGCATTAGGAGGATCGGTGCTGCAAGGGACTCAAAGATGACCACACGACTACCTTTGGACTATATTTACGTTTTAGATTCCGTTTTAGGTTTTCAAATTTTGTAATAACGCCTCATAAAGTTTCCATATTTTAACTTTGGGTTTTAATTACTTTGATTTATAACTGTTTTTAAACAACACTACGTTTCCGCAACATTCTCGGAACGGTTTTGCAACTTAGTTTTTAACATCATTTTTTTGTAAATCAATTACTTTTAAAATTAGCTTATGCAATTAAAAGAAATTTTGGGAATAAAAATAATAACTTTTCAATGTTCCACTTTATAAAATAAACCAATGTAACTGGGATTTTACTCAAGTTTTCAGATAAGAAGGGTTTTCAATGAAAACATGGTTTTTGAAAAACACTTCAGTGTGACACGTCAAATTTGGGCCCAACTTCTAGGCCGGGTTTAGTGTGTTATATTTAGTGGTATCAGAGCTAGGTTTGCAGTTTAAAATTTGAATTTCTAAAATTTATTTTCACATATGTGATATGTTAGAGATATTTCTTTTGAAAAGTGTGGTACATCGAGTCCCCGATGCTGAATCTGTAAGTTTCTGAAACTGATGTTGTTTTCATTAAAAAACCAGTAGATAGAAATACTGTGATTTCTTAGATATTAGGCTGTATTGTTACACTTAAAGTTAGAGTTTGTATTTATTCTGTGTGTGTTCTGGAAATGGTATACATGAGATATCTTTTTGCTGCAATAGATAGATAGTTAGGGTGCGTGCTTGTATTATTAGGATTAGAATGCGCAGCGATAGCGTGGTGCGGTAGGCTAGGATGTGCAACTGTTCTGAAAGTTGGAAATTTCGAGGATGAAATTTCTTTAAGGGGGTAGAGTTGTAATGCCTCGAATTTGGGCTTAGAAGGAATAGGCCTTGAGTGTGGGAACGCATAAGAGTTTAGGTGTGCAAGAAATATCACAAATTATGTGTAGCTTTAGTGGCCAAGTATTTGGGTATATTTGGGAGTGCTTGAGAAGCATGGGTTCAAGTCTGAATGTTTACAAAATTCTAAGTTTTGGGCTCTTAAGTGAACCTCGATGTTAGCTTATAGGACTTATAATAATTACTGTTTGTTTTATGTCACAAAGAGAGAAAGGATCTAGTGGCAATGTGGTACTACATGTGTGGCAAGGAGTCTGAGGTTGAAGGCATGGCGTGCGCAATTGTATGTTTATTTTGCTGCTTAAGCTGGGGAGGTGTTGGAACTGGACTGGAACTCTGTGGTTGAATTGAATTTGAATGGGGAGTTGGAGTAAATCAAGGAGAAAATTCGGTGGAGGAGGTAAATGAGGAGTTTTAGGAAGAGATTGTGGAGAAAATCAAGGGTTTTGGAATGAGGGGGAAAAGCTACTGCAGTTGTGATCACTAATTCAGCTTTGAGGGAACAATTTCCCATTTTTTAGGATTATGAGCATTTTGGGAGTTCTTTATTGCACTTCTTATTTGATTCTTGCTAGGGGTTTTTCGGGTTTCCTATTTTTTCTTTTAATTTTATTTTTAGAGCAACCGAATTGTTACCATTCGGGTATTTTGTTCATGTTGACTTGTCACCTTTTCTTTCTCTCTCAAAAGTTTCCTTGTGGTCGGAATACCCTCCTTTCTCCTCCTCAATCCCTTTACATTTTCGATTGGCCGATTCTCTACTCTCCTCCCCTTCTCTCAACCTAGCCGAATACATATTTCTTTACTCCTTCTCCATTTCCTTTTGGTTTTCTTCTCCTAGTCAACTTTCTCTTATTTATTTTCTCCATTTCCTTTCGGCTTTTACTTCTTAATCCTTGCCATCGATTTCTGGATTCTTCTCCCCCTTTTTGTTCTATTTACGGTTTGGTAGTGGTTCTTTAACAATTGGTGAGTTACTTGATTACTACTTGTTTTCTCTATTCTTGCAATATGTTTAAGTCTATTCATTCTTACACTTTTCTAAAGCCGACTGCCCTTTTCTCCTTGTGTTCTCTTATAGCCGAACCCCTCTCTCCATTTCTATTCTTGGCTTGGCAAGTAATCTCTGTTAATCAAAATCACGATGAGCAAAGGGGGTTCTAGCAATAAAGTGATGGTAATGGTGCCGACTGGGAGTGGACGCGTAGCCTCTGCCCCCAACCTTAAGAAGCATAGGGTATCGGTGCTTCGAGACTTTCCACCAGGTTGTGGAAGGGTGACTGCACCAAAATTTAGATTAAATAGGCAAATCACAGTTGACCGTTCGAGTCAAGGCAAGTGGTAGTCGATGCTTCGGCTAGGGGTTTTGTTAAGATTCTTTTAACTGTATTACATAAATGATTAACCGTTGTTATGTTTGAATAGGTTTCGGCGCTCGGGAATTCTTAGTATGCTACGTGATCAGGTGTGTAATCACATGCCTTGTTTTGATAATCAACTGAAAAGCCGAAAATGTGTGTGTTGTTTACTCTGCTATAACTTTAGATCAGAAAAATATCGAAAAGCCAGAAATATGGCGTATGATGCCACACGAGCGTCCGATCACGCGTGTGGTGAACCGAGCTCACGGAACGTCGACGTACGACGAGGAAGGCCACCATGAGTGAATTCATGGGTTTAGGCCGTAGTAGGCCATTTGGGACACGAAATAGGCCAAATAGGCTCGGTGGGCCCGTGGGCCCGTTTATGAGAAATGAACTGCTAGGTGGAATATGGTTGGGCTTGTCATGTCAAGTACATGGCATAGGCCGTTCTAGGCCACGTTAGGCCAGATTGGGTCGTATGGACCCAATGGGCTTCTGGGCGCACACGGATAAAATGTATGTTATGTGGTAAGTTTTAAACTAGGCTACGTCATTTGTATAGTCGTGATTAGTTCTAGGTTAAATGGGCCGTATGGGACCAGTGGGCCCGTGGGCTTGCGTGGGTAAATTTCGCTATTAGGCGGGAAGTAGATAGACTTGTCATGTCACACGCATAACTTAGGTTGTTTTGGGCTGAAATGGGCCGAATGGGTCGTGTAGGCCTAATGGGCTCATAGGCCCAAACAGATAAAGCCTATAGTAAGTGGCTATTAATGAACCGGGCTATGGTGCACACATAGCCGTATCTTAGTTTGGGCTAAATGGGCTACACGAGTGTGTGGGCCCATTTGGGCTGAGTAGTGGGCCTTAGGCCCACTTACACTGATATGTCTGTTTAGGCTACTTAGGTCGCTTTAGGCGACAACGAACCCTCGGTTGGGTCGTTAAAACCCCTGATTTGTGAAATTACTGAAATACCCTAGCATTGTAAAATTATCGAAATACCCCTGATGTGAAATTACCGAAATACCCTTGTAGTGTAAAATTACAAAAATACCCTTGTAGGGTAAAATGACCGTTTTACCCGTGTGGGAAAATAACTAGATTAGACTATGAATTTGACTGATTTGACTGTGATTGTATGACTTTGTTTAACTAACTTGACTGTGGTTGTAAACTGACATGCTTTTAATATATGTTTAAATGACTGTTAATGAGCATGGCCATTTTGCATACACGTGTGATAATTGAGCATGACATACACGACATATTGCATGGGGTTGGGACATTGATACGAAGGAAGTTCTGATAGGATTACACGAGTTGTACGAGATGACTGTGGATCCAATATTGATCTGTTAAGGTCGCACGGGGTCGTACGAAACGACTGTGGATCGATGGACGGCTTAGTGATGCTTAATCTGATTATGGCTCTGTGCATCTTGACTATGGCTTTGTGCCAAACATATTTACCTGTGGCTATGTTCCTAACATACTCATTGATGACTCTGTGTCGATCATATTTGCCCAAAGCTGTGTGCCGGTTATATTACCGTCGCTGATGGCTAAGTCAAACATAATACAGTTACCGATGGCTTTGTGCCAATTATAATACTGCTACTGAAGGCTTAGAGCTGCATTTATACTAGCAGCTTTGCTGCGATTTTGGTTAGTGCTGCAACCGGTGCTAATTCTGGAGTGTAGGGATAGGTAGGCCAATTTTATCCCCACGTAAGTGTAGGGTTGGTACGGGTGGTGTGTTGGCTAGATCGGGGGGGATGCATCCTCATACTGTTGCATGTCTATTTATGAGATCTGTCACTGTATTGGGCTTAGGCCACTTGTTCTGGTATTGGTTTGGGCTAGGCCCAATTGATTTTATTATGGGCTATGACCCAAATGATATTGTAATGGGCTTCAGCTCACGTATACTCTGAACTGGACTATGCTATTACTGTTAAAAGGGCTTTGACCCAAACCGTTTCGATTTCTATTTCTGTATACTAACTGCTACTTTAAGAAGGGGATTATAAACTGAGTTTTCATAAACTCACCCCGCTTATTAACTGTGCAAGTAATCCCCAACTTTAGGAGGATCGGTGCTGCGAGGGGCTTGGAGATGGCAACACGACTGCCTTTGGACTATATTTATGTTTTAGATCTCGTTTTGGGTTTTCAACTTTTGCAATATGGCCTCTTAAAGTTTCCGAATTTTAACTTTGGGTTTTATTTACTTCATTTATAATTGTTTTTAAACAACACTACATTTTCGTAACATTCTCGAAACAATTTTGCAACTTAGTTTTTAACATTACGTTTTCGTAAATCAATTACTTTTAAAATTAGCTTCCGCAACTTAAAAGAAATTTTGGGAATAGTAATAATAACTTTTCAATGTACCACTTTATAAAATAAACCAATGTAACTGGGATTTTACTCAAGTTTTGAAATAAGAAGGCTTTCCAATGAAAACATGGTTTTCGAAAAACACTTCAATGTGACACGTCAGCTTCAGGCCCAACTTCTAGGCCAGGTTTGGGGTGTTACATGTAGCACCCCAAGGTATGGACTTTGTGAGACTTAATAGACCCCCAGTTGATAAGATTCGGAAACAAAGAGCGGAAGAGTTCTGAGCTAGTAAAGATGATGACCTTGAGAGGGCAGGATTCTGGCTCAAGAATACCATTAGGGTGTTTGATGAGTTATCATGCACACCAGAGGAATGCATGAAGTGTGTTGTGTCCCTTCTGAGAGACTCAGGCTATCAGTGGTGGAACACCCTTGTGTCGGTGATACCAAGGGAAAGAGTTAGTTGGGAATTCTTCTAAGAAGAAATTCGTAAGAAGTACGTTAGCTAGAGATTTATTGATCAGAAAAGGAAGGAATTCCTTGAGTTAAAACAAGGCCGAATGATGGTAATAGAATATGAGCGTGAATTCGTAATACTGAGTAAATACGCTTGAGAGTGTGTATTGACTGAGGCCATCATGTACAAAAGATATGAAGATGGATTAAACGAAGACATCCGATTGTTAGTGGGTGTTCTTGAACTGAGAGAATTTTTTGTGCTCGTAGAGAGAGCTTGTAAAGCCGAGGAATTGGCTAAAGAGAAGAGAAAATCTGAGTTAGAGTCTCTAGATTTGAAAAAGAGACAAATGGGTAAATCATTTCAGTCCTCAACTATGAAACCAAGAGAGTTTAATACTCAATCGAGTGTTTCAGCTCAGTTTTCAATCAGAAACCATATAGTATTTGGGCCATAAGCTCAAACTACTTCGATAGCGAGTGTGGGTAACGCTCGACCTACTAGACCTAAGTGCCAACATTGTGGCAGACGTCACCCCGGTGAATGCTGTATGAATAGTCGGGCATGTTCAAGTGTGGTTTACATGATCATTTTATCAAGGATTGTCTTGAGACGGTTGAAAAGGAAAAATTTCAGAGTGCAAGATCAGGCAATGCTATTTCTAGAGGAAGACCGCAGAAGAATCTGTGAAATGGAGCGAGTAGTAAGAGTGCACCTAGAGATCCGATTATGAGACCCGAGGGTAGAGCACTTGCGAGGACTTACGCCATTCGCGCTCGTGAAGAGGCTTCATCCCCTGATGTGATTACGGGTACTTTTTCTTCCTATGATACGTCTGTTGTTGCTTTGATTAATCTGGGATCTACCCATTCGTATGTTTGTGTGAAACTGGTGTCTAGGATGAATATGCCCATTGAGTCTACAGAATTTGTAATAAAAATGTCAAACCCTCTAGGAAAGCATGTGATAGTTGACAAAGTATGTAAGAACTACCTTTTAATGATTAGAGGTCATTATTTTCCGGCTAATATCATGCTTTTGCCATTTGATGAATTTGATATAATACTTGGTATGGATTGGTTAACCATGCATGATGTAGTAGTAACTGTGGAAGGAAAATCATTGAACTAAAATGTGAAAATGGTGATATCCTTTGGGTTGAATTAGATGAATCGGATAGCTTGCCTATAGTGATTTCTTCTATGACTGCTCAGAGATACCTGAGAAAGGGCTATGAAGCTTATCTTGCCTTGCTATGAAGCTTATCTTGCCTTTGTGTTGAATAAAAAAGAGTCTGAGTTGAAAATTGAATCAGTGTCGATAGTATGTGAGTATCCAGATGTGTTTCCGGAAGAGTTGCCTCCAATCAAGGAAGTTGACTTTGGCATCAAATTAGTTTTAGGCATTGCACCTATTTCAATCGCTTCGTATAGGATGGCTTTGATAGAGTTAAAGGAGTTGGAAGTTTAGTTACAAGAGTTAATGGATAAAGGTTTTGCAAGACCCAGTTATTCTCTGTGGGGCACATCGGTGCTATTTGTGAAAAATAAAGATGGTTCGATGAGATTGTGTATTGACTACCGAAAACTCAATAAGGTAACCATAAAGAACAAGTACCCCTTACCAAGAGTTGATGACTTGTTTGAACCAACTGAAGGGAGCCACAATGTTTTCAAAGATAGACTTGAGGTCTGGCTACTACCAGTTGAGAGTTAAAGAGTCTGATGTGCCAAAAACTGCATTTCGGACAAGGTATGGTCATTATGAATTTTTGGTAATGCCTTTTGGTTTAACGAATGCGCCTGCTATATTTATGGATTTAATAAACTGTATTTTTCGACCATACCTGGATAAATTTGTGGTTGTTTTCATTGATGATATCCTAATTTATTCTCGTGATGAGACTGAGCATGTTGAGAACTATTTTGCAAACTTTGAGAGACAAACAGTTGTATGTTAAGTTCAGTAAAAGCAAATTTTGGCTTCGAGAAGTCAGGTTTTTGGGCCACATTGTTTCGGGTGATGGTATTAGAGTGTACCCGCGTAAGATTTTGACTATTGTTGATTGGCAACCGCCGAGGAATGTAACTGAGGTCAGAAGCTTTATAGGTTTGGCCGATTATTACAGACAGTTTGTGAAAGGATTCTCCATGATTGCTACTCTAATGACGAGATTGTTACATCAAGATGTTAAGTTCGAATGGACGGAAAAATGCCAACAAAGTTTTGAGAAACTAAAGACATTATTGAATAAGGCTCCAATTTTAGTACAACCTGAATCGGGAAAAGAATTTGTGGTTTATAGTGATGTGTCTTTGAATGGATTGGGTTGTGTGTTTATGCAAGAAGGTAAGGTGATCGCTTATGCCTCGAGGTAGCTAAAACTGCATGAGAAGAATTATCTGACTCACGATTTGGAATTGGCTGCCATAGTGTTGGCTCTGAAGATTTGGAGACATCATTTGTATGGTGAGAAATGTCGTGTGTATACTGATCATAAAAGTCTGAAGTACTTGATGACTCAAAAGTACTTGAACCTACGATAATGAAGGTGGCTAGAGTTGATAAAAGATTACAAGCTAGTAATTAACTACCACCCAGGAAAGATGGTCATCGATGCCTTGAGTAAGAACTCGTTGTTTGGATTAAGGGCTATGAACACTTAGTTGGCCTTATGAGATGATGGTTCGATTCTAGCTGAGTTAAGAGGTAGAATAATGTTTCTTCAAGAGAGTTATGAAGCTTAGCAAAGTGACGGTAATATTTGCAAACCAAAAGAGTCCAATGTGAATCGGGCATGGAATAAGATTTTTGGATTAGTTTTGATGGTTGCTTAATGTTCCGAAATAGGATTTGTATTCCTAAGAATACCGAGTTGATTCAGAAGATTTTATTTGAGGCCCATAGTGGTCGTCTGTCTATGCATTCGGGTAGTACAAAAATGTACAATGACTTGAAGAAATTGTATTGGTGGCCAAGTATGAAAAGAGATATTTCTGAGTTCATTTCAAGATGTCTAATTGTCAACAAGTAAAAGCTGAACACCAAGTACCTTCAAGCTTACTTCAGCCTGTGATGGTTCTCGAGTGGAAATGGGACTGTATTACTATGGATTTCGTGAAGGGTTTGCCTTTGGCACCGAGAAAGAAAGATGTTGTAAAGGTTTTGGTTGATTGATTAACAAAGTCGACTCATTTTGTACTGGCACGTTTTGACTATTCACTTGAAAAGCAAGCCGAGTTGTATATTTCTGAAATAGTGAGGTTACACGATGTGCCTTTATTGATTATATCGGATAGAGATCCGAGGTTCACTTCACGATTTTGGAAGAAGTTGTGGAGGCTTTAGTTAATAAATTGAATTTTAGTACCACTTTCCCTCCGCAGATCGACGGCCAGTCTGAGCGAGTAATTCAAATTCTTGAAGATATGTTATGGTGTTGTGTTCTTGAGTTCCTAGGTAATTGGGAAAAGTATTTACTGTTGGTAGAATTTGCCTACAATAACAATTTTCAGTTGAGTTTGAAAATGGTGCCTTATGAGGCATTACATGGGCATAAGTGACGAACGCCTTTGTATTAGACCGAACTCAGAGAGTATCAGATTCACGGAGTTGATTTGGTCAAAGAAACCGAAGAAAAGGTAAAAGTGATTTGAGATTGTCTGGAAGCCGTTTCAGATAGAAAAAAATCATACGCAGATTTGAAATGAAAAGAGATTGAGTTTCAGGTCGGTGATAAAGTATTTTTGAAAGTGTCTCCATGGAAAAAGGTTTTGAGATTTGGTAGGAAAGGTAAATTAAGTCCACGCTTTATTGGACCTTATGAGATCACTAAGAGAGTAGGACCAATTGCCTATTGGTTAGCCTTACCATCTGAATTGGAAAAGATTCATGATGTGTTCTATGTGTTTATGTTGTGCCTATACCGATCCGATCCTTCGTACGTGATTTCATTGACAGATGTCAAGATCCAATCGAATAGACTTATGGCGAAGAACCGATTAAGATTTTGGCCCGGAAAGTCAAGCAATTGAGAAAAAAAGGTATTGCCCTTGTGAAAGTTTTATGGCAAATAGATGGGGTTGAAGAGGCTACATGGGAGACCGAGAAAAACATGAGAAACCAATACTCGAACCTTTTCACCAGTAAGATTTTTAGGGACGAAAATCCCTAAGGGGGGAGAATTGTAACATCCCGAATTAGGGTCTAATTGGAATAGTGGTCTTGAGACCATAAATCTGTAATAGAAATAATTATTTTATGATTCTCATGAGGTCTATGATATGATTTCAAGTTTGTGTGAAGGTTTCATAAAGAAATTCTATTGATAAAGTGTCCAATTTGACATTTAGGACTAAATTGAATAAGTTGAAAAATATGTGTTCTAGAAGCTTCAAGCATGAAATTGCATTGGATTATAAATTAGAAGATCTTAAAGAGCAATTTGACCAATTTCTATAATTATGGACAAAAATGGGCATGAATAGGAAAATTTTGAAAGAAATGCCTTAAGGGCATTTTTGTCATTTGGTTAATAAAAGAATAAAAAAGGGAAAAATAAGTCGAAATTGTGTTCATCTTCTCCATGCCATAGACAAAGTTCTCAAGCTCTCCATAGCTAGGGTTTTTCAACTTTTCAAGCTTGAAAGTAAGTCAATCATAGCCCTGTTTTTGATGTTCTTTGCATTTTTTGAAGTCCTTGAAACATGATCTGTCCATTTTTAGCCATATTTTGAGCTAAGGTTCATGTATGAAATTTGATCCATGTGTGACATGTTTGTATTTTGATGTTTAATGGAGGAATATGAAAGTTTGATGCATGATAAACATATTTTACTAAGTGGTTTTTAATGAAAACACCTAAAAAGGACTTTTTTGTAAAATTTGTGAAATAAGTGGTTAAAAATCTATTTGAAAGAAAATGTGGGCTGATATGAGTATGATATAAGTTCGACTAGCCTTGGGTATTAAAGAAAATGAACATATTTCATTTTACGAGCCTAAGGGCTAAGTTGTAACTATGTGAAAGTTTAGGGGAAAAAGTGTAATTTTGCCAAAGGATGATTTATAAACTAATTTGAGCAATGTGATGATTAAATGAGCTGAATTTGCTATTATAGATCAAGAAAAATGGAATTCAGACCTAGACTGGGGAAAGAACAAGATTTTGGACTAAATCGAATTAATTGTCCATATTTTGTACTGAGGTAAGTTCATGTGTAAATAATGCAATGATATGTCATGTTTTAATATTTTATTAATGTATGCGTCTCTATGATTAATTATTATGACAAGTGTATGAACAATGTTATAGCTTATGAGCATGACATTGTGAACGAGTTCAATGAATATGTGATACAGAGAAAAGTCCCGTTTGAAACTTAGGAATAGTTTAAGATACAAGTGACATCTCACTAGGAACTATGTGACTATGAGGTCATGAGATTATGTGTATATGTGACTATGTGAATCTGGGTGCTGGTCTAGTACATTCTACTGGTGGCTGGGTAGCCCAGCATGTGTTGCGGGTACCTGTCAGCTTGTGTGAGCAGCCTGTGTAGTTACGTCCTGATTGTCAGCTTGTGTGAGCAGGCCCAGGATTAGCTTGGGAGCGAGCAATGTGTGATTATGATGTGAGGTAACATGTGGCTATGTTTGAGGCACTATGTGCAAGTTTTTCGTGTATCTGATAGTATTCTGAGTGTTCAACGGGTAAACTTGTGAGTTATTCGATAAGAAAGTCAATGATGTGGAAATATGACAATTTGATTCGAGATGGTACAGGTATGTACGATAAACTATGAATGAGCTCGATATGTGATGAACTTTCGATAAGATTGAAATTATTTAAGTTATGTCTACAAATTAAGCTAAGCTTATGAATTTATGATAACACGTAAGTAAACTATGTTATGTCAATGGTATTTATACATATGATTATGTTGCTATTTATTTGCATGTGAACATACTAAGCTTTATGCTTCCTCCCCACCCTTTTTCAATTTCTTATGGTATTCCCAAGCTAGCTCGGGGATCAAAGGACGTCGTAGGCTCGACCACACTATCAATTGAACAATTGGGTATAGTTAGTCTCAATATTTTGAGTATGGCATGTATAAGGACTTGGTCTTTTTTTCATATGTCATATTGGTCTAGCCAGATGTGTTGGCTTATGGTAATATTTGATTCATTTTGTATATGGCCATGTGATATGGTTCATATTGATTTTTTGGGTTGTAACCCTAATCAATTATGCATGCATGCAAGGTATTGGGCTTGATGTGATTGCTTGTGGATGAGATGTGTGGTGAATGGCACATGTGCTAAATGAATGAATTGTGGTTAATAAGGATGACCAAAGCTATGGTATAATTGAGTAAATTGAAAGTAGGTTTACCAAGATGAATGAATATGAAATTGGTGTGGAATGCCATGTAAAAATATAATGGTTGGGATATATGACATGTTGACATTACAAAGGCATGGATTAATCATGTTTATGAGTTTTTGAGTGGCTAAATATACTATGTTGCATGCCATCTACGATGAATGAGTAAATGAGCATTCAAAGGTGACAAATGGCTTAGAAAATAGCCTCAAAGTTGTCCACACGGGTAGACACACGGCCTGCCCCATGGACGTGTGATTCGACCATGTGTCCCCTGCACCCTTATTAATGCAAAACAGAATGCCCAGTAGTAAACACACAGGCAGAGACACAACCGTGTGAAGGGCGTGTGCCTAGGCCGTGTAAAGTCTGCACTTAATTTTTGGAATTTAATTCACTACACGCTCGGAGCATACGGGCATGTGACTTAGTCTTGTGACCTTATTTTGACGTCATAGTCAGATAGTTACACGGTCTTTGGACACGGGCATGATTAGGCGAAAGTTTAAATAAAGGCTTCTAGGGCATTTTGGTCATTTGGTAAATAAAAGAATAAAAAGAGAAAATCAAGGGTTTCTTCAACTTTTAAGCTTGATTGTAAGTGCATCCTAGCCCCGTTTTTAATGCTCTTTGCATTTTTGAAATCATATTCATCCAATCTTTCCTTTTCTACCACTATTTTCGTGTAGGGTTCATGTTTAAAATTTTACCCATGCATGACGTGCATGTGTTTTGATGTTTTATAGTAGAAAATGAAAGTTTGATGTATAATAAATAGCTTTTACTAGGTGATTTTTGATGGAAATGCATAAAGGGATCTATTTGTAAAAAGTTGTAAAATGGGTAGTAAAAGCCTGATTTAATGGAAAATGTGGGCTGATATGAGCATGTATATGGTTCAGCTAGGCTTGGGTTACATTGAACACATTTCATTTTAAGAGCCTAGGGACTAAATTGTAAAATGTCAAAAAGCTAGGGACAAAATGGTAATTTTGTCTGATGCAAATTAATGTAAATGTATGTGTAAAACGATGAATTGATAGTCGAATTTGCTTATATAGATTCAGAACCACTGATTACGGAGCTAGATCGAGGAAAACGAAAGGTCTCAAGATAGTTGAGTTCGAATACGAACCATTCTCAAGGTAAGTTCGTGTAATTTAATTTTGTATGTTATTATGTTTTAATTGAATTGTGTGATTGCGATAATATATACGAAATGATATACACTATGAAATAATCATAAGATGGAAAACCTAAATAAAATGTCATTGTCCCAGTTGAGCATTGTATTTCGATGGATTATAATAATTTCCTTGAACTGAACAAAAATAATATAGAAATGATTTAGCCCGTACGGGTAATCCTGAGCTACACTCTCTTGAGAAAATGTTATGAAATGGATTTAGCCTAGATAGGTAATCCATAGTAGGCTCATTAGAGCTAACGTTATCGAAGGGATTTAGCCTAGAATAATAATCCTGAATAAGCTCTTAAGAGAGAATGCTAAAGACGGGATTTAGCTTGGATTGGTAATCTTATTTTATAAACGTGGCTTGAGAGTGTGATCTATGAATATGTGCTCAAGGAGCACTCTAGATGTAAATTGATGGACGATTGACATGTATACCTCGAGTATACTACCCGAGTCTCCATCGAGATTTACAAAAGTTCAACGAGAGGAAATCTTGAAAAATGGAAATAATGAAATGATATGAAATTTTATATTATGGTGAGCTCATCTATGTTAGTTTGAATACTTCATGATGTATATGACTAACTTGCTTAATGGGTGAATGTGTTTAGATAACTTGTCAAAATTATTGATGGAATGAATGCGTATGTGTGCTTGTTTGAATAATTATGATCGATAAGTTTTCTTTCCATTACGTGAACTTACTAAGCATGAAAATGCTTACCCCGTTTTACCTTTCCTTGTTTTATAGTGTTCGTAAGGCTCGTGAAGGTTAGAGGATTCGGTCGAAGCAAGATCACACTATCCACAAATCTTCTTTTGGTATAGCTAAATGATTCATTTTGGTATAATGGCATGTATAAGCTACTTGGCATAGATGAAGGCTTGTAAGTAATATTTGGTGACTTAGCCATTGGAATGGCTAAGGATGTTCAAGTGGTGCGTATATGATATTAATGCATGTCCAAACTCTTAAGTGTCAAGTATGGTTGATGACAAATTCTGTAAATGGCCATTGAAATTGGCTAACATTGGTTTAAGTTTATATACATATGATGAAATCTTTCATGGATGTGGAAATTGCATGGTTTGAGTTAATAAGTATGTAAATGATATGTGGATCCCTTGCTTGTGGCTGAATTGGTTGTATGTTTATACTTGGAATGGTATTACGTGTTGTTGTGTAGGTGGCGCATGGAAGGGTGGCAAAAAGACTTGGTAAATAACCTTATTTTTTGTCCACAAGGGTAGACATACGGGCGAGTGTTCAGGCCATGTGTCCCCTACACCTTAATTGTTGCAAAACAAAATGCTCAATATCGAGCACATGGGCAGAGACACGGGCATGTGTCTAAGTCGTGTGGACAACACGGCCTTAAACATGGGCGTGTGCCTTGGACGTGTGAAGTCTGCACCTATTTTATGAAAAATTATGAAAATTTATTCGACCACACGGCCTAAACACACGAGCATGTGCCTTGGCCGTGTAACTTCAATTTGTTGATGACGTCATAAACAGAAAGTTACATGGGTTAGGGACACGGGCGTGTGTGACCACATGGCTTGCCCACACGGGCGTGTCCCAAACCACACAGGCGTCTAACCTCTGTTTTGGAAAAAAAATTTCTAAGTGTTGGGAAGTTTTCTAAAGCTCTCAATTTAGTCCCAAACCACTTTCAATGTATATTTTGGGCCTTGTAGGCTCGTTTTAGGGACAATATGAATGGTTATGAAAAGTTTTAAATTTGAGTAGAAATTCATGTCTCGATTTTGAATATTTGTTTGAGTTTAAGTCCGGTAATGCCTCATACCCTGTTCCGGTGTCGAATACGGGTAAGGGGTGTTACACCTCATGTTATTTAAGCTATTGGGATGCATAAGTCAAAACTTTACTATCTTGCATTAGTACACAATCCAAACTGACATGAGATGCATCTCTATATACCACGAACTCCTTACCAGATTTACGTTGTACCAAAACATGAGCTTGAGTCAAAACAGATTTGAGCTTTTCAAAGCTCGATTGCTGCTCATTAGCCTAGACAAAAGGGGCGTTCTTATGCAACAACTTATTTAGAAGTGCTGCAATCAACGAGAACCCTTAGACAAATCTTCAATAATAGCCCGCAAGACCCAAAAACCTACGGATCTCAGAAACATTCCTAGGTTGTTTCCAATCAAGCACAACCTCAACTTTTCTAGGATCAACTCAGATCCCCTCTGTAGAAACCACATGCCCTAGAAAAGTTACTTCCCTTAACCAGAATTCACACTTTCTCAACTTAGCGTAAAGCTGTTTCTCTTGAAGTATTTGGAGGACTACTCTAAGATGCTCATCATGACCATCTTCGATCTTAGAGTATACCAGAATGTTGTCGATGAAGACCACAATGAGCTGATCTAGATATGGCTGGAAAACCTAGTTCATCAGATCCATGAATGTAACCAGAGCATTCGTCAAACCAAAGGGCATGACTAGGAACTCATAGTGCCCATAACAAATCCTAAACGCAGTCTCATGGACATCAACCTTCTTAACCTTAAGTTGATGGTACCTAGAACGAAGATCTATCTTGGAAAACACAGAAGCTCTGTAAAACTAATCAAATGGATCATGATCCTCGGAAATGTTTATTGATTCATCACCATTAACTTATTCAACTGATGGTAATTGATACACATTCTCATGGTACCATCTTTTTTCTTTACAAACAGAACTGATGCCCCTTACAGAGACACACTAGGACGGATGAACCTATAATTAAGGAGTTCCTGAAGCTGACCCTTTAACTTTATAAGCTCCTTCGGTGCCATACGATAAGGAGCGATGAACATCGGAGCTGTACCTGGCAGAAGCTCAATATCAAACCTGACTTCCCAATTCAGGGGCAAACCCAGTAATTCCTCAGAAAAAACATCAAAAAATCTTCTAACCATTTGGATGTTCTTGACAGAAGAATCCATAGAGGCTAAATCACTTATAAAAGTCAACTAAGCTTCACACCTTTTCCAAACAAGTTTTTCAGCCACGAGAATGGATATTACATTTGATAAGTAATCACGACGCTCACCAATCATAACCAATTCCACATCATTCTCAAATTTTAGAACCACACACTTAGTAACACTTTCCAAACTAACTTGATGCTCTATAAGCCAGTCCATCCCCAGAATCAGATTAAATTCTTCAAACGGTAGTTTCATCAGATCAGCTAGAAACGCAACCTCTTATACCTCCAACAGTACATTCCTATACAGTTTACTAACCCAAACGGATTGGCCCAACAAACTAAGTACAATAATATCACTGGAATTGCTCTCAACTGAAACCCCTAAGTTTACAAAAATAGAGCTAACCATCTATGAATGTGTTAACCCTATGTCTATCAGTGCAAAATAAGAGGCATCATAAATAAAGAATGTACTCGTAATCACATCAATAGCTTCTCTGTCCTCACGATGTCTAGCAGCATGAACCAACACAGGCTACATCACCTCAGTCTGATTAGTACCTCTGCCTGGTGCTCTCTACCCCCTACACATACCATTACCACTCCTGGTCAGACCATGGTCCCTAGGTGGCTACTAAACTATCCATTGAGGTTGAACAAAACCCTAAGCTGGAGCTTACATCTAACCAGAATGCCGTGGGCAATCTCTGATACAGTGCTCTAACAACCCACATAGCAGACACGCTCTCAATCTCCTCCAACACTTGCATGGATGATGTCTACCACAATCCCTACACGGCTGAACCACAATAGAAGTAACTAGAACCCTAAGTCTTGAAGGCCCATAAAACTTGGCCCACTTGTTAGGCTTCTGAACAGAACTACAGGGCTCCAAATCCTCTTATTCTTACCCCTCTCTCGGTCCCTATTCTTATACTCAACGTGCTTAACCTCCTTAGTAATCTTCGTCTTGTCCACTGAGATGGTGAATTCCTGCTTCCTCTGCGGAGCTATAAGAACTCTCAGATTAACCTTTAAACCATCCTCAAAGTAGATACATTTCTTATACTCAGTTGCCACTATCCCACGGGCGTAACGACTCAATCTTAGAAATTCGGCCTCATACTCGGCCATAGTTTTATACCCCTAAGTGAGATTTATAAACTCGTGTCTACGAGCATCCATATAACTTGCCCCCATATATTTACTCTAGAAGGCAGTCTTAAAATAATCCTAGGTAATCTGATCTGGCTGAGTACCCTGCTTAACCATTATTCACCACTGATACGCCTCATCACGAAGTAGGGATACTGCACCCTTCAATTTCTACTCAAGGGTGCAGTCAATATCATTCATGATTCTCTTGGTGGCCTTCAACTAGTATTTGGCCACAGTCGACGCGATACTAGTGAGACCCCTAAATAGTTCAGCATGATTAGACCGAAGTTGTTTAGTTACCAACTCACAACTCACTAGGATGTCTTCTTCCACAACACTGACATTCAAGTCTGTTAGACCTTACATTACCCACACTGGCCATTGAGGTGGCTTGAGATTTAAAACTCGAGTATTGCTTCCCGCGATGTCTGTGGGAGTACCTAGCTACTACATTCAAATGGGAATACATTTCTTTAGATTTCTTTGACTAAGATGGAAATGACTTACTCATCGGTCTTTTCTTCGAATCTCTAGCTTCACAATCAACGCTCCTCTTCTCTTTATTCAACTCTTCAGCCTTACAAGCTCTCTCGACTAACACCACAAATTCTTTCAGCTCTAAGATCCCAACTAACACACAAATATCCTCATTCAATCCATCCTCAAATCTCTTGCACATGACAGCCCTAGTGGAAACACACTCTCGAGCATATTTACCAAGTTTGACAAAATCTCACTCATACTCTGTCACTAACATTCGGCCTTATTCCAGCTCAAGAAATTCCTTATGTTTCTGATCGATGAACCGCTGACTAATATATTTCTTTTGAAACTCCTCTTGAAAGAATTCCCAGGTAATCCTCTCCCCTAGTACCACAGATACTAGTGTATTCCACCAGTGATAGGTAGAGTCTTACAAAAGTGAGATGGCGCACTTTAAACATGTAACACCCCTTACCCGTATTCAATGTTGAAATAGGGTACGAGGTATTATTGGACTTATACACGAGCAATCATGCAGAATCGAGACATAAATTTCCATCCAAATTAAAACTTTTTATATAGATTCATATAGTCCCTATTATGAGCCTACAAGACCCAAAACATACATTGGGAGTGGTTCGGGACTAAACCGAGAGCTTTCAAAATTTTTACAACTCATAGAAAATTTTCATTCTTTGGGGGGTTACATGCCGTGTGGCTTGGGACACGCCCGTGTCCTCAGCCCATATAACTCTCTATTTATCGCATCATCAACAAAATAAGGACACACGGCCAAATCACACCCCCGTGTGCTAGGTTGTATGGCGAATTTAATTTTTGAAGGTGCAGACTTCACACGGGCTGGGCACACGCCCATGGGGCAAACCGTGTGTCACACACGGCCTAGACATGCCCGTCTGTCTACCCGTGTGGACAATTTTGAGGCTATTTTCCAAGCCATTTGCCACCCTTATATAATCAATCACATGCATAACTTAAAAGGTACTTAACATGGCATAATTGAGTACTTAAACATCATCAAACAATGCTCATGGCAACACCATATCAACTTATACATGCACAAGACACCATACTTTGTCAAGCCAAATTTACCAATTCTCATGCATTAAGAATTATAAGTTTGCTTCCATTTTTCACATTGGGACCTTAGTTATCATCGTACCAACTTATCTCAATTAAATCAACAAGCATTCATAACTAATAACATAACCCATCATATACACAATCACCCATCATATACACAATCACAAACCACATCTCAAAGGCATAGGCACATGCATGCATGTATAAATAGGCTTACAACCCAATAATCAATATAAGCCATATCTCATGGCCATATACAAAATGAATCATCAAATCATTATAAGCCAACACACTTAGCCAAATTAATATGACACATAAACAGAAAGACCAAGTCCCCTATACATGCCAACTCAAAGTGTGAAATAATAAATACCCAAAGGATTAATTTGATAGTGTGAATTGAGCTCCGATGTCCTTTGATTCCCGAGCTAGCTTGGCGATACTATAAGAAAATGGAAGGGAAGGGAGAAAGCATAAAGCTAGTAAGTTCACATGAAATAATAAACAATATTAAGCAACATTTAGCATGAATATAATACAATTTAACTTAACAAAAATCACAAATTTATCATCATGGTTTCGTAAGCATAACTTTATCATTCTTAATCTAGCCAAAAGCTCATCACTTAACAAGCACGTTCTTGTGAGTTTTTCGTACATACTTGTACCAACTCGTGACTTAACATAGTCTTTCTCGTTTTTGACATACCAGTTGAACACTTGGAATACTAAATGAATACACAGAAGGTCTTTGCACACAAGTGCCAATATGTAGCCAAAGCTACCTCATTTCATATCACATAAAGGCTCGCTCTTGATCTAATCACGGGTCTACTCACACAAGCTGATGGTCAAGACGTAGCTACACGAGCTGCTCACACAATCTATCAGGTATTTACAACACATGCCAAACAACCTAGCCACCTGTAGGACGTACATGATCAACATCCGGATCACATAATCATATACATCACATGGGGTCCTAGTGACATCTCACTCATATCCTATTCTATTCCTAATGTTTTCATTGAATTAATTATACAATTCATACAATATTAATGCATTAAAATATGATCATAATATTGCATTATTTACACATGAACTTACCTCAGTACAAAATATGGCTAACTAATTCGATTTAGTCCACAACCTTGTTCTTTCCCCAATCTAGGTCCGGACTCCATTTTTCTTGACCTATAATAGAAAATTTAGCTCATTTAATTACCACATTGTTCAATTCAGTCCAAAAACCATACTTTGGCAAAATTATAGCTTTGCCCCCTAAACTTTTACATATTTATAAATTAGTCCTTAGGCTCGTAAAATGAAATGCATTCAATTTCTTTGTTACTCAAGCCTAGTCGACCCACACTCATGCTCATATCAGCCCACATTTTTTTTATCAAATCAGAGTTTTACTACACATTTTATAACTTTTACAAATAGGTCATTTTTAGGTGTTTTCATGAAAAATCACTTAGTAAAAGTTGTTTATCACACATAAAACTTTCATAATCTACCATGAAACATCAAAATACATGCATGTCACAAATGGGTCAAACCCTAGACACCAACCCTAGCTCAAATAAATGGTAGAAATGGCTAGATCGATTGATAACAACTTCAAAAATGTAAAGAACATTAAAAACGAGGCTAGGATGCACTTACTATCAAGCTTGAAAGTGACAAAACCCTAGCTATGGAGTCCCCTATGAAATTCGGCCAAGGGTTGAAGAAGATGGACAATTTTTGGCTTTGTTTTCCCTTTTTATTCTTTTATTTACCAAATGACCAAAATGCCCTTTTTACTAAACTTTGAAATTTTACCTATTCATCTCCATTTTTGTCCATAAAAATAGAAATTGGTCAAATTTCTATTTAAGGACCTCTAATTAATAATTCGTAGCTATTTCATGCTTAAAGCTTCTAGAATCACATATTTTGCAACTTTTGCAATTTAGTCCTAAAAATCAAATTGGACACTCAATCAACAAAATTTCTTAACGAAACTTTCATACAATCATGAAAACATATTATAGACCTCAAAAAATTCATAAAATAATTATTTCTACTTCAGATTTGTGGTCTCGAAACCACTATTCTGACTAGGCCCAAAATCGGGATGTTACAAAACACTCATCCTATGTGCATGACAGCTCATCAAATACCCTAATAGAGTTTTTGAGCAAAAGCTCAACTCTCTCGGGATCATCATCCACATTAGATCTAAAATCTTCAGCCTTGTACTTTCAGATCTTATCAACTAGGGGCTTGTTCTTTCTTACAAATTTCATACCTTGTGGTGCTACGAGAACCGGTCGAGGAATAGGTGCGGGTGGAGGAGGTTGGGCATTCGAATTCATTCTAATAAACTCCGTATACCACTCGTTCATCATGTTGAAGGTCTACTATCAGACGGCGCTGCCCCTTGAGTAGGAACCGACACATTACTTTCAACGTCATCAGCCTCAACTCGATTGGGATCCATTTACTATATGAAAACACAATTTTAAAATTGTTAGGAGTCATCACACTATCACAATCCATTTATAGTGTATATAGCTAGACTCTTACACACACTATGTCAGTCTGAGAATCGACTAAACTGTAGCTCTGATATCACTAAATGTAACATTCCTTACCCATATTTAATGCCAAAATAAGGTACAAGGCATTACCAGACATATACACAAGTAATCATACAAAATTGAGACGTAAATTTCCAACCAATTTAAAATTGTGACATTCATTGATATCATCCCTAAAATGAGCCTACGAGGCCCAAAACATGCATTGGAAGTGGTTCGAGACTAAACTAAGAACTTTAGAAAATTTTACAGAGCTTAGGAAACTTTTCACTAAATAGGGGTCACACGCTAGTGTAGCTTGGGACACGCCTATGTGGAAAGCCGTGTGGTCACACATGCCCGTGTCCCTGTGACAGCCCAAAAATTGACCCTAGTCGGGAAGTGGTTTCGGGACCGCTAAACCAAGTCATAAAAATAATTAACTGTCATAATTGATGCTCATTATATGTACATGTGCATGTGTGAAAATTTCGTGTTTGAATTTTGTTTAATTGTAGGTGAATTTTAGTAAATAGGACTTATGTGAGAAAATTTTGAAATGTGATAGGTCAAAGCATAAGGACCTATTAGTGCATGAGATAAAAAGGGGGGACTTGCATGTCAAATTCCCCCCTAAATAGTAGTGGCCGGCCATGACAAGGTGGATAGACAAATTGTGATGGGTAAAACATATTATGAAAAGTTTATGACAACATGTTGTGTTAAGAACGATAAAATATGAGGGGAGTGGGAGGAGAAACCAAAGTTGTTTCATCCTTGCTCCCCCATTTTGCCGAAACTAGAAGAAAAAAAAAGGCTTCATCCTCTTTGTTTTCTTGACCGAAAAATCAAAGGAAGAAGAAAGAGCTCTCTTGCTTTATGTTCGGTTTGGATGAGGATTAAGAAGAGGTAAGTACCTTGAAATTCTTGGAAAAATTTTGTATAAAGAAGGTGGTTAGTTCAAGTTCTAATCATTCCATGGCTTAAGTTTTGATTGTTAGGAGGTTTGATAGTTGGCCAAGTAGTTTGAAGCTCTTAGCACATATATTTTTTCTTCTTCTTTCTTGAAGGTTGAAATTTGGGTTGTTGTTATGGAGGTGCCGAATGTGGTCCTTGAAGGGCCTTGAGGAACAATATATGTGGCTTGGGTTACAACATTCGGCCATGGTAGTTTGAGGATTAAGGATTTTATTTCCTGTTAAAATTGGATGAGTCTTAGTGTGTGAAGTGTTTGAACTAACTAAGGATCAAATAGATGCATGGGTACATAGTAGGAAGAATCGGCTACTATGGTTGACACTAATGCCGAATGTAAAAATGTTATAGTAAATAATGTAGGTGATTTGAGTTAATAATATGAAAAAGAATATTTAGATGTATTATAATTGATTAAGTATTAAATCAAAAGTTGCTAAAATTGCCATTTCTTTAGCCGAATATGTGTTTGATCAATGAAGAATTTGTTGAAGAATATAGGTGAACTTGGTAAGAGTATTCGGCTTAGTGTATAAATGATATAAAGATTTTAGAAATTATTTTGGTTAGGTGTATGTATGATTAAGTATATTTGGCAATATACTTAAAGTGAGTACATGATATTATTGAGCTTAAGTATATGGATATGTGTATATGTGGTCATATAATGACATTTTGGGTTGAAAATTTAATGATATGTGATTGCCGAATGTGATAAATAAATTCATATTATTGGTTTAAATATTGAATACTCCTATTTGTATTCTTTAAGCTCAAGAGCAAAGGGGAACTAAATCCGACAAAGGGAAGGAAAAAGTAATTGAATAGCCATTAAAGTTGTTCGACAACATCCGAGGTAAGTCTTCGAGTAATGACCCTACTTGAATTATATTGAAATGATTAGTCATACTATGACGGATAGCCGAATGTGCATAGAGCCTATGTTATAAAGCCAATTGAAATCATGCTCCTTGTGTGTGGCTATTGAGCCGATATTGGAAAGATTAAATAAATGCTTTGTGTTTGAGCCTTAGTAACGAAAATGAAATATGGATGTGTCATGATTGTTGATATATGTGTGCATGAGCATTTGAATGATATCCGGGCTAAGTCCCGAAGGCAATTGTGCTAGTGATTTTATCCGGGCTAAGACCCGAAGGCATTTGTGCGAGTTGCTATACCCGGGTTAAGACCCGAAGGCAATTGTGCTAGTGATTTTATCCGGACTAAGATCCGAAGGCATTTGTGCGAGTTACTAAATCCGGGCTAAGACCCGAAGGCATTTGTGCTTGTGGTTATATCCGGCTAAATTCCGAAGAAACTTGGGTTCGAAGGTGAGCGTGTTGTGCTGTAATAAATTCAATTAAAACGCTCGAAAAACCCAAATGATAAGGTATGTGTTTGTATGCATCGGAAAAGTCGATTCGTTTTTAATAGTATTCGTTCAATCGACTAACGAACTTTCGACTTTTAGATAGGTTAATACCTTGTGTGCATATGTTGATGAAGTGTGAAGTAAGTATGTTTATGAGAATGTGTATTAATAAAGTGATCCATTTAGCTATGTGAATGTAATACATTAGTCACAGCCGATTTCATTACTTGAAACTTACTAAGCTTTAAAATGCTTACCCCGTTGCTTTGGCTCTCTGTTTTATAGATTTGGTTCTCCAGCTATCGAACTCGGGATTTTGAAGTCGAAGTCGCCCACACTATCAAAGCCCCCCTTTTGGTACAATTTTGGTTGAACTTCGAAATGGCATGTATAGGACTACCCGTTTGTTGTGGGTCATGGACCCTTTGGACTTGTATAATTTTGGATAGCCATGCGAAAATGGCTTATATATGTTTGAGTGTAATGTTATAATCATTTGGTATGGATATGGTTATTGAGAGGTGTGGATAGGCTTGACAAGGATTGGCCATGGGAATGGTTAATCACTATCATAAATTGTGCTACTTATGCAAAAAGGGCTAGTTGAATCATGGAAACTATGAAATAGGTAAAGTCTACCTTAAAGGCAGATGCTGACAGCAGCAGTGATGTAGATTTGGAAATTTACTAAAAATAGTAGGAATGGAATTAAATAGTGAATAAATTATGTAAACGAACCTTGATGAATCTATTTTCATAGGAAAGTAACGAAACAATCATACGGACAGTATGTTAAGAGATATTCAGGTTCTTGTGAGACAGGGCCAGAACGGTTTCTGGATTTCCTGTTCCGACTTTGGAAATTCATTATAAATTAACCAGAGACAATTAGGAGTCAAGCCATATATGTATAGATTCCTCTCTGAGTATAGTTTCTATAGAAACAAACGGAATCAGAATTGAAGCCCTGTACAGGGAGCTATTCAAGTCGTAATGCACAAAGGTCAGTGTAGTCGATCCCTGTAACATGGGAGACTTTGACTAATAAACTGTACTAATTGGCCCGACCAAAAATTCTAGAAAAAAATATGTAGATGGACATATGAGTCTAGTTTCAAGGAAAATTTACGGAACTGGATTCCAAGTTTCTGAACTCAAGATATGATTTTTAAAGAGACTAGTACGCAGATTGGTAGTGTCTGGGAAATTATTTTTTTTCAAAAAGTCTGTTAACACCTCGTGTTCGACTCCGGTGACGGTCTCGGGTTCGGGGTGTTACATTTGATTGGTATCAGAGCTATGGTTTAGTCGATTCTAGGACTACCGTAATGCATTGGGTCTAGCTATACATGCCATTTTATGTGATTACTTGATAGTGTGGTGATTTCTGACAATTGTAAATGTGTTTATTTATAGTAATGGATCCCGATCCCGACCGAGCGGTAGCTGATGATCTTGAGAGTGTAGCGCCTACTCCCGCACAAGGGACAGCGCCGGTGGACTCTCAACCTAATGCTAGTAACCCGAATGATGAAGCTAGACAAGCTTTCTATAGCGTGATGAATGATTGGTTCAACCAATACATTCGAACTAATACGGATGTTCCACAACCTCCCTTCCCGACTAATACAACCCCCGCACCTACAATACCTCCGGAAACTGACCAAATAAGGTCAAATAAGCCCCCAGTTGACAGAATCCGAAAACATGGGGCTACTGAATTTAAAGCTACGGACAGCGATGATGCCGAGCAAGCTGAATTTTGGTTGGACAACACTATCCAGGTACTCGATGAGCTATCTTGTACACCCAATGAAAGCCTAAAGTGTACTATCTCCTTGCTACGCGATTCTGCCTACTATTGGAGTACTCTGACTTCTGTTGTGCCCCGAGAGCAAGTAACTTGGGAGTTTTTCCAAACTGAGTTTCGAAAAAAGTATATCAGTCAGAGATTTGTTGATAAAAAACGGAAGGAATTTCTTGAGCTTAAGCAAGGTTCTATGTCAGTTACTGATTACGAGCGAAAATTTGTTAGACTTAGTAGATACGCTCGGGAATGTGTTTCGTCCGAGGCTATCATGTGTAGACGCTTCGAGGATGGGCTGAATGAAGATATAAAAATGTTCGTTGGCATTCTTGAAATACGAGAGTTCGTAGTACTTGTCGAGCGAGCTTGTAAAGCCGAAGAGCTTAGAAAAGAAAAATAAAAAGTTGATGTAGGAACTGGAGAGTTTCGTAAAAGATCCTCGGGAAAGTCTCTTCAACAGGCATCGAAGAAATTTCGAGATGATGTGGGCCGGTCTAGAGGCACTTCGGGCCTTTTTAGACGAGATCGTGATCGACCCCCTATGGGTACACGAGGCACTTCGGTCGCCAGTGTTGGGAATGAACGTCGAGACAGAACGAAATGTCGATATTGCAGTAAATGGAATTCGAGGAGTTGTAGATTCCCTGACCGCTCCTGTTACAAGTGCGGATCAGTTGACCACTTCATTAAAGATTGCCCGAGGTTGTCTGAACAGAATGTAAATCAAAGTGGGAAACCGGGTGCTACCACTGCTCGAGGTAGACCATCTGGAAATACGGGCGATGCTAGTGGTGGCCAGAGAGGATCTAGAGATGCTACGACCAGATCCGAGGCTCGTGCGCCTGCTAGAGCTTATGCTATACGTGCCCGCAAGGATGCTTCTTCGCCTGATGTTATTACCGGTACTTTTATTCTCTTTGATACTAATGTAATTGCTTTGATTGACCCCGGTTCTACTCATTCATACATATGTGAAACCTTAGCATCCAGTAAGACTTTACCTATTGAGTCTACTGAGTTCGTAATTCGGGTGTCAAATCCCTTGGGTCGTTACGTGCTTGTCGACAAAGTGTGTAAGAAATGTCCCCTAGTAATTCGAGGTTCCTGTTTTCCGGCGGACTTGATGCTTTTGCCGTTTGATGAATTTGATGTTATTCTCGGGTTGGATTGGTTGACTGTGCATGATGCGGTTGTGAATTGCAAAAGCAAGACTATTGAATTGAGGTGTGCAAATAACGAAGTAATCCGAGTTGAGTCTACGGACTTGGATGGGTTGCCAACTGTAATATCCTCAATGTTGGCACAGAAATATGTAAGAAAAGGGTGCGAAGCATACCTTGCGTATGTACTTGATGACAAAGAACTAGAAAAGAAACCCGAATCCGTGCCGGTGGTTTGTGAATACCCGGATGTTTTTTGTGAAGAATTACCGGGTTTACCACCTGTTCGGGAGATAGAGTTTGGTATTGAGCTTGTACCTGGGACTACGCCGATTTCGATAGCTCCGTATCGTATGGCACCAACCGAGTTAAAAGAGTTAAAAGCTCAGTTGCAAGAATTGACGGATAGAGGTTTCGCTCGACCAAGTTTCTCACCTTGGGGTGCACCAGTATTGTTCGTGAAAAAGAAGGACGGAACCATGAGGTTGTGCATTGACTATCGCCAGCTGAATAAAGTGACAATAAAGAACAAATATCCGTTACCGCGTATCGTTGATTTGTTCGACCAACTGAAGGGAGCCTCAGTGTTCTCAAAAAAAGATTTGAGATCGGGCTATTATCAGTTGCGAATTCGAGATTCGAACATACCCAAAACTGCCTTCAGAACGAGATATGGTCACTACGAGTTCTTAGTGATGCCGTTTGGGCTCACTAATGCCCCTGCGATATTTATGGATTTGATGAATCGGATCTTCAGACCATATTTGGATCGGTTCGTAGTTGTGTTCATTGATGACATCTTGGTCTATTCAAGAGATGAGACCGAACATGCTGAGCACCTGAGACTAGTGTTGCAAATTTTGCGGGATAAGCAGTTATATGCTAAGTTCAGTAAGTGTGAGTTCTGGTTAAGAGAGGTTAGCTTCTTGGGTCACGTGGTATCCGCATCGGGTATTCGAGTTGACCCGAACAAAATTTCAGCCATACTTAACTGGAAACCTCCAAGAAATATTACCGAAGTTCGGAGCTTCCTGGGGCTCGCCGGTTATTACCGACAATTTGTAAAAGGTTTCTCGATGATAGCCACACCAATGACGAAGCTACTTCAAAAGTATGTTAAGTTCGAATGGACGGAGAAATGTCAGAAAAGTTTTGATCAACTAAAAACTTATTTGACTGAAGCTCCAATTTTAGTGCAACCCGAATCAGCCAAAGAGTTTGTCATTTATAGTGACGCATCCCTACTTGGGTTGGGTTGCGTATTGATGCAAGAAGGTCGAGTGGTGGCCTATGCGTCGAGACAATTAAAGCCACATGAGAAAAATTATCCGACCCATGATCTTGAACTAGCTGCCATCGTATTTGCTTTAAAAATATGGCGACATTACTTATTTGGTGAAAAGTGCCATGTATTTTCGGATCACAAAAGTCTCAAATATTTGATGACTCAAAGAAACTTAAATCTGCGACAAAGACGTTGGCTTGAGTTGTTGAAAGATTACGAGCTTGTCATTGATTACCACCCGGGAAAGGCTAATGTGGTTGCAGACGCCTTAAGCCGGAAATCATTGTTTGCTTTACGAGCGATGAATGTGCACTTGTCTGTTCTACCCGACAATGTGTTAGTAGCTGAATTAAAAGCCAAAACATTATTGATTCATCAAATTCGTGAAGCTCAGAAAGTCGACGATGAATTGGTTGCAAAACGGGCTGAGTGTGTTCCGAACAAGGAATCGGAGTTTCAAATTGATGATGATGATTGTTTGAGGTTCAGAAGTCGTTTGTGTGTTCCAAGGAATTCGGAACTCATTTCGATGATTCTGAACGAAGCCCATTGTAGCCGAATGTCAATTCACCCGGGGAGTACGAAAATGTACAACGATTTGAAACGTCGGCTTTGGTGGCATGGTATGAAACGAGACATCTCCGACTTTGTTTCAAGATGTTTAATATGTCAACAAGTGAAAGCGGAACATCAAGTGCCTTCAGGATTACTTCAGCCGATCATGATACCCGAGTGGAAATGGGATCGAGTCACAATGGACTTTGTGCCCGGACTGCCATTGTTAGCAAGTAAGAAGGATGCGATTTGGGTTGTTGTTGATAGACTGACTAAGTCGGCTCACTTTATCCCCGTGCGTACGGATTTTTCATTGGATAAACTAGCCGAATTGTATGTTTCTCAGATTGTGAGATTACACGGGGTACCTATTTATATCGTGTCGGATAGAGATTCAAGATTCACCTCGCGATTTTGGAGGAAATTGCAAGAAGCTTTGGGTACCAAGCTGCATTTTAGCACTGCTTTTCACCCCCAAACCGATGGTCAATCTGAGCGGATAATTCAGATACTTGAGGATATGTTGAGATGTTGCATCCTCGAGTTCAGTAGTTCATGGGAACGGTATTTACCTTTGATTGAATTCCCTTACAACAATAGTTTTCAATCAAGTATTAAGATGGCACCTTACGAGGCTTTGTACGGTCGTAAATGCCGTACACCATTGTTTTGGACCGAGCTCGGTGAAAGTAAAATTTTCGGAGTTGATTTGATTAAGGATGCCGAACAGAAAGTAAAGGTAATCCGTGAAATTCTGAAAGCAGCCACAGATCGTCAAAAATCCTATGCGGATTTGAAATGAAAAGACATTGAATATCAGGTGGGAGATAAAGTGTTTCTTAAAGTCTCGCCTTGGAAAAATGTACTCAGATTTGGCCGTAAGGGCAAGTTGAGCCCGAGATTCATTGGGCCGTGCGAAATCTCCGAACGAGTTGGTCCGGTTGCGTATAGATTGATTTTTCCCCCTGAACTTGAAAAGATTCACAATGTCTTTCATGTTTCGATGCTTCGACGTTATAGATCCGATCCGTCACATGTGATTAATCCCTCAGAAGTTGAAATTCAATCTGACTTGAGTTATGAAGAAGAACCGATTCGTATCCTAGCTCGTGAAGTGAAAGAGTTGCAAAACAAAAGGGTTTCGTTAGTTAAGGTGTTATGGCTCAAACACGGGATTGAGGAAGCTACTTGGGAAACCGAGAGCTCGATGAAAGAACGATACCCAAACCTATTTACCGGTAAGATTTTCGGGGACGAAAATTTCTTAAGTGGGGGAGAGTTGTGACAGCCCAAAAATTGACCCTAGTCGGGAAGTGGTTTCGGGATCGCTAAACCGAGTCATAAAAATAATTAACTATCATAATTGATGCTCATTATATGTACATGTGCATGTGTGAAAATTTCGTGTTTGAATTTTGTTTAATTGTAGGTGAATTTTAGTAAATAGGACTTATGTGAGAAAATTTTGAAATGTGATAGGTCAAAGCATAAGGACCTATTAGTGCATGAGATAAAAAGGGGGGACTTGCATGTCAAATTCCCCCCCTAAATAGTAGTGGCCGGCCATGACAAGGTGGATAGACAAATTGTGATGGGTAAAACATATTATGAAAAGTTTATGACAACATGTTGTGTTAAGAACAATAAAATATGAGGGGAGTGGGAGGAGAAACCAAAGTTGTTTCATCCTTGCTCCCCCATTTTGCCGAAACTAGAAGAAAAAAAAAGGCTTCATCCTCTTTGTTTTCTTGACCGAAAAATCAAAGGAAGAAGAAAGAGCTCTCTTGCTTTATGTTCGGTTTGGATGAGGATTAAGAAGAGGTAAGTACCTTGAAATTCTTGGAAAAATTTTGTATAAAGAAGGTGGTTAGTTCAAGTTCTAATCATTCCATGGCTTAAGTTTTGATTGTTAGGAGGTTTGATAGTTGGCCAAGTAGTTTGAAGCTCTTAGCACATATATTTTTTCTTCTTCTTTCTTGAAGGTTGAAATTTGGGTTGTTGTTATGGAGGTGCCGAATGTGGTCCTTGAAGGGCCTTGAGGAACAATATATGTGGCTTGGGTTATAACATTCGGCCATGGTAGTTTGAGGATTAAGGATTTTATTTCCTGTTAAAATTGGATGAGTCTTAGTGTGTGAAGTGTTTGAACTAACTAAGGATCAAATAGATGCATGGGTACATAGTAGGAAGAATCGGCTACTATGGTTGACACTAATGCCGAATGTAAAAATGTTATAGTAAATAATGTAGGTGATTTGAGTTAATAATATGAAAAAGAATATTTAGATGTATTATAATTGATTAAGTATTAAATCAAAAGTTGCTAAAATTGCCATTTCTTTAGCCGAATATGTGTTTGATCAATGAAGAATTTGTTGAAGAATATAGGTGAACTTGGTAAGAGTATTCGGCTTAGTGTATAAATGATATAAAGATTTTAGAAATTATTTTGGTTAGGTGTATGTATGATTAAGTATATTTGGCAATATACTTAAAGTGAGTACATGATATTATTGAGCTTAAGTATATGGATATGTGTATATGTGGTCATATAATGACATTTTGGGTTGAAAATTTAATGATATGTGATTGCCGAATGTGATAAATAAATTCATATTATTGGTTTAAATATTGAATACTCCTATTTGTATTCTTTAAGCTCAAGAGCAAAGGGGAACTAAATCCGACAAAGGGAAGGAAAAAGTAATTGAATAGCCATTAAAATTGTTCGACAACATCCGAGGTAAGTCTTCGAGTAATGACCCTACTTGAATTATATTGAAATGATTAGTCATACTATGACGGATAGCCGAATGTGCATAGAGCCTATGTTATAAAGCCAATTGAAATCATGCTCCTTGTGTGTGGCTATTGAGCCGATATTGGAAAGATTAAATAAATGCTTTGTGTTTGAGCCTTAGTAACGAAAATGAAATATGGATGTGTCATGATTGTTGATATATGTGTGCATGAGCATTTGTGTGACAGCCCAAAATTGACCCTAGCCGGGAAGTGGTTTCGGGACCGCTAAACCGAGTCACCGAAAGGTTTGAATGTGATGTTTATTGTCTAGAATATGTAATCATGAATGTGTAAAAATTTCAAGCTTCGATTTAGTCGATTGCATGTGAATTTAGTCAATAGGACTTATATGAGAAAATTTTAAAATGTGATAGGTCAATGCATGAGGACCTATTAGTGCATGTGGAAGAAAAAGGGGACTTGCATGTCAAATTCCCCCTCCCTAATATGTAGTGGCCGGCCATGCTATAGGTGGAAACATGTCTCCAACATGTTATGCTAGTGATGCATGTTAAGAATAATAAAATAATAAGCATGGTGATTAAATAATGAAAGAAGGGTGATGGAGAAAAAAAAAAAAGTACATGGTCTCACCCCCCCCTTGTTGCCGTGAATTGAAGAAAGAAAACAAAAAAAAAAAGAGTTCATTCTTGAACATCCTTGGCCGAATAGAGGAAAGAAAGGAAGGGGAAAAAGGCTTGAGAAAAATCGGCTATGGTGGTGGTTAGACTAAGGTATGTTTGATGTTGTCTTTGAGATGCATGCATGTTTTAAATAGCCCATGTTTAAACTTTGAATCTTGTTGATAACATGAGCAATCGGTCATGAGAAAGTGTTCAAGGAAAAGGTTGTTGAGGAAAGAAATTAATGTGTTAAGGGATTTTATGAAACTTATTCATGTTTATATATGTTATATGCAACGAAAATGGTTGATGATTTTGGAGGTGATTAGCTTGAATCGGCCACGGTATATCCATAAACACGATCTATGCTTGTTATGTTACTCATGGTTAAAACAATTCGGCTAGGACATTCGGCCATGGATGGTTGTATTTCTTTGATGTTGTTTTTGATGCCTTAGGGCATTGAGAGTTTATTATAGATGAGGTGAGCTTCTTGATTTAAAAATTTGATGGATGTTAAGCTAATTGGGCAACCAAAGGTTCAATATTTTTGTTATGAGGTCATATGTGCATTCGGCCATGGTCTTTGCTTGAATATGAGAATTGTAATGTGATTTTCCTAAATTGTCTATGAATTTGGTTGTTGATTTCATGGTAATGGTATATTGAATCCATGAGAAATTAGTAAGGTTGCATTCGGCAACTTACTTGAAATTAAAAATCGATGTCTAAGCTTAGGTGATTTCGATGATGATATATGTGTGTATACATAAGTATATTTAGTTGATTCGGCTTTGGTAGTTGCATGAGATTATTAGCCGAATATACTAACATACATATACATGTGAGATTGGATTGTAAATATTTAGCAAGGTGGTTAAACTAGTTAAATTATTGATATAGCTCAAGGAGCTAAAGGAGGTGAATCGAGCAAAGGCAAAGAAAAGGTTATCGAGTAGCCGAGTTGGAACCGTCTTACCCAACACGAGGTAAGTCATTAAGCATGTAGTTGGTATTATTTCAATGGTCATAATGTTGTGTATTGATGCTGAATGGAATGAATAAATGTACATATATATATGCATGTACGTATGTGATGATGAAATTGTTGAATGAAATAAATGAGGTGAGATGTAATGAGTTGTTGATCTCGGCACTAAATGTGCGGGATAACCATTTATGACCATGAGATTGGTGCTAAGTGCGCGGGATTAAATTGTACAGCACTAAGTGTGCGATTCTACTTTGTTGCACTAAGTGTGCGAAATGAATATGATGCACTAAGTGTGCGAATTGACCATGCGGCACTAAGTGTGCGGGTTTGACTATGTAGCACTAAGTGTGCGATTTGATTACGTGGCACTAAATGTGCGAGTTGATTATATAGCACTGAGTGTGCGGGCTCAATATACATTCGTGAATCATTATGGACACTATGTGTGCGACACTATTGAGCTGATCGCGGACAGCGGATCGGGTAAGTGTCTTGAGGACATGGCTAATATGTGCTATGCGTATACTTGGTGTTGAGCTCGGTAAGTTGAACCTATGTGACAACTATACTTGAAGTCACGTACATAAAAATTTATCGTAGGATGGGTGAAAGGCCGTTTTGTGGTTTGATTGTAACGAAAATAAATTGATTTATGAAAATGCTTCAATGTCTTATTGATGAGTATATGAATTGTGAAGGCATGAATTGATATGAAATTGAATCGGTAGGTTGGTGGAACTATGGTATGGTTCGGTATGGATGGAGTAAATTGTCTCATTCCATTTTATTCCTCTTGTGATAATGTTATTGATGTATAGTAGAGCATTGCTTATGACTTACTGAGTTATAAACTCACCCGGTGTTTCCTTGTCACCCATTATAGGTTGCTTGGACTCATCAATTTTTTGCGGGGTCGGGCCGTCAACGAAGTCATCACACCAGATAGCTAGTTTTGGTACTTTCTTCTTAGTGTGCTTAGAAGATCATTTTGGCATGTATAAGCTAGTATGTTGTGTTTGAATTATGGCATGTAAACTTTAAGCCATGCGAAAATGGCACGAATGTTCGATTGAGTTGGATCGAGGGTAGGCATGAAATGGACCTAGTTACTTTCGTAACAGATGCTGGCAGCAGCAGTGTCATGAGATTGAAAAATCACTAAAAATAGTAGGAGTGGAATTAATTGATGAATAAATTATGTAATCGAAGCTCGATGAGTCTGTTTTCATGAGGAAGTAACGAAAAGATCATATGGGCAGTATATTAAGAGATAATCAGATTTTAGTGGGACAGGGCCAGAACGGTTTCTGGATTCCCTGCTCCAACTTTGGAAATTCATTATAAATTAACCAGAGATAATTAGGGGTCGTACCATATATGTGCAGATTCCTCTCTGAGTCTAGTTTCCATAGAAACAAACGGCAACAGTATTGAAGCCCCGTGCAGGGAGATATCCCAGTCGTAATGGGCAAAGGTCAGTGTAGTCGACCCCTGCAACTTGGGGAACTTTGACTAATAAACTGTACTAATTGGCCCAACCAAAAATTCTAGAAAAAAATACATAGATGGGCACATGAGTCTAGTTTCTGGGAAAAATTACGAAACTGATTTTCGAGTTACGAAACTCAAGATATGAATTTTAAAACGACTAGTACACAGATTGGGCAGTGTCTGGAAAATAAATTTTGTAAGAGGGTAAAGCCAGTCAACACCTCGTGTTCGACCCCGATGACGGTTTCGGGCTCGGGGTGTTACATTTTATTGGTATCAGAGCTATGGTTTAGTCGGTTCTAGGACTTCCATAGCACGTATGAGTCTAGCTATACATGCCATAATGTTAATGTTTAAAAGGGTGATGACTTCTGACGGTTGAAATGTTTTTGTCTTGATTAGTAAATGGATCCCGGTGAAGAAAGAACCCTAGCGGATGACGTTGAGAGCGTAGCGGCTGCTCCTGCACAAGGGACGCCGCCTGTTGAACCCCAGTCATCTGCGAATAATCAAGGTGAGGGGGCTAAACAAGCCTTCTTTACCATGATGAATGAGTGGGTCGCGCAATATGCCCGAGCCAACCCGGCTGTCCAACAATTCCCAAATTTGAATAACCCACCCCAAGAGCCTGTAAGGCCGTCAGTCGCTGATCCTGTGAGGCTGAGTAAGCTACCTGTAGACTTGATTAGGAAGCGTGGGGCCGAGGAGTTCAAGGCCATAGTAACTGATGATGCCGAAAGGGCCGAGTTCTGGCTTGATAACACCATTCGGGTGTTCGATGAATTGTCATGCACACCCGATGAATGTCTAAAATGTGCTGTATCTTTGTTGCGAGACTCAGCCTACTATTGGTGGAGGACATTGATTTCCATAGTCCCGAACGAGCGAGTAACTTGGGACTTCTTTCAAACGGAATTTCGGAAGAAATTTATTAGCCAACGGTTCATTGACCAGAAGCGTAAGGAGTTCTTGGAACTCAAGCAAGGCCGTATGACTGTATCTGAATACGAACATGAATTCGTAAGACTTAGTAGGTATGCCCGGGAGTGCGTAGCTGATGAGGTTGCTATGTGCAAAAGATTTGAGGAAGGATTGAACGAAGATTTAAAGCTACTAATGGGTATTCTGGAAATAAAGGAATTCGTAACACTAGTCGAACGAGCCTGCAAGGCGGAGGAACTTGGAAAGGAGAAGAGGAAGGCTGAATTTGAAGCTAGAGATTATCGTAAAAGATCGACGGGTAAAGCTCCGTTCTCAGCTGTGAAGAAGTTCAGGGAGGACATTAGTAAGTCGAGGGCGACTACGAGAATTTCCATCAGGGCAAGACCATCGATGGGCTCCCGAGCTACTTCGGTAGCTAGTGTGGGCAATAATCGGCACGAGAAACCTGAATGTCCCCAATGTGGAAGACGACACCTAGGTGAATGTTGGGGCAAGTCTACTAACAGGGCCTGTTACGGATGCGGTTCGAAGGACCACTTCATTAGAGATTGCACGGAGCTGGATGAGAAGAATAAGATTCAAGGTGCAAGACCTAGTGGAGTGACATCTAGAGGTAGACCACCGAGAATTTTTGGAGGCAGGGGTGGTAGTCAGAGGGGGGCTTCTGATACGGCCGATCGCGCCGAGAACCGTGCTCCTGCTAGAGCATATGCCATTCGCGCACGAGAGGAGGCATCCTCCCCCGACGTCATCACTGGTACCTTCACTCTCTTTGATACTAATGTGATTGCATTGATTGACCCTGGTTCTACTCATTCATATGTATGCGAAACCTTAGCAACCAGTAAGACTCTACCTGTTGAGTCTACTGAGCTCGTAATTCGAGTATCAAACCCTTTGGGTCAATGCGTACTTGTTGATAAAGTGTGTAAGAGATGCCCTCTATTAATCCGAGTTGAGTCTGCGGACTTAAGGGGGTTGCCAGCTGTAATATCAGCAATGTTGGCCCAGAAATATGTAAGGAAAGGGTGCGAAGCATACCTCGCGTATGTACTTGATGACAAGGAGTTAGAAAAGAAACCCGAATCGGTGCCGGTGGTTTGTGAATACCCGGATGTTTTTCCTGAAGAGTTACCGGGTTTGCCACCTGTTCGGGAAGTAGAGTTTGGAATTGAGCTTGTACCTGGAACTACGCCAATTTCGATCGCTCCGTATCGTATGGCACTAACTGAGTTAAAAGAGTTGAAAGCTCAGTTGCAAGAATTGACGGATAGAGGTTTCGCTCGACCGAGTTTCTCGCCTTGGGGTGCACCAGTATTGTTCGTGAAAAAGAAGGACGGAACCATGAGGTTGTGCATTGACTATCGTCAACTGAATAAAGTGACGATAAAGAATAAGTATCCGTTACCGCGTATAGATGATCTGTTCGATCAATTAAAGGGAGCATCGGTGTTTTCAAAGATAGATTTGAGATCGGGTTATTATCAGTTACGGATTCGAGATTCGGACGTACCCAAAACTGCTTTCAGAACGAGGTACGGTCACTATGAGTTCTTAGTGATGCCGTTTGGGCTCACTAATGCCCCTGCGGTGTTTATGGATTTGATGAATCGGATCTTTAGGCCGTACTTGGATCGGTTCGTAGTTGTGTTTATTGATGACATCTTGGTCTATTCAAGAGATGAGGCCGAACATGCTGAGCATCTGAGGCTAGTGATGCAAATTTTGCGGGATAAGCAGTTATATGCTAAGTTCAGTAAGTGTGAGTTCTGGCTAAGAGAGGTTAGCTTCTTGGGTCATGTGGTATCCGCATCGGGTATTCGGGTTGACCCGAGCAAAATTTCAGCCATACTTAACTGGAAGCCTCCGAGAAACGTTACCGAAGTCCGGAGCTTTCTAGGGCTCGCCGGTTATTACCGACGATTTGTCAAAGGTTTCTCGATGATAGCCACACCAATGACGAAGCTACTTCAGAAGGATGTTAAGTTCGAATGGACGGAGAAATGTCAGAAAAGCTTCGATCAACTGAAAACTCATCTGACTAAAGCTCCAATTTTGGTGCAACCCGAATCGGGTAAAGAGTTTGTCGTTTATAGTGACGCATCCCTACTCGGGTTGGGTTGTGTATTGATGCAAGAAGGTCGAGTTGTGGCCTATGCGTCGAGACAATTGAAGCCACACGAGAGAAATTATCCGACCCATGATCTCGAACTAGCCGCCATTGTGTTTGCATTGAAAATATGGCGACATTATTTGTTTGGTGAGAAGTGCCATGTGTTTTCGGATCACAAAAGTCTCAAATATTTGATGACTCAACGGGACTTGAATCTGCGACAAAGACGTTGGCTTGAATTGTTGAAGGATTATGAGCTTGTCATTGATTACCACCCGGGAAAGGCTAATGTGGTTGCGGACGCCTTAAGCCGGAAATCACTGTTTGCTTTGCGAGCGATGAATGTACACTTGTCTGTTCTACCTGACAATGTGTTAGTAGCTGAATTAAAAGCCAAACCATTATTGACTCATCAAATTCATGAAGCTCAGAAAGTCGATGATGAATTAGTTGCAAAACGAGCTGAGTGTGTTCCAAACAAGGAATCGGAGTTTCAGATTGATGATGATGGTTGTTTGAGGTTTAGAAGTCGTTTGTGTGTTCCAAGGAATTCGGAACTCATTCCGATGATCCTGAACGAAGCCCATTGTAGCCGAATGTCAATTCACCCGGGGAGCACGAAAATGTACAACGACTTGAAACGTCGATTTTGGTGGCATGGTATGAAGCGAGACGTCTCCGACTTTGTTTCGAGATGTTTAATATGTCAGCAAGTGAAAGCGGAACATCAAGTGCCTTCAGGGTTACTTCAGCCGATCATGATACCCGAGTGGAAATGGGACCGAGTCACAATGGACTTTGTGTCCGGACTGCCATTGTCCGCAAGTAAGAAGGATGCGATTTGGGTTGTTGTTGATAGGCTGACTAAGTCGGCTCACTTTATCCCCGTGCGTACGGATTTCTCATTGGATAAACTAGCCGAGTTGTATGTTTCTCAGATTGTGAGATTACATGGAGTACCTATTTCTATCGTGTCGGATAGAGATCCGAGATTCACCTCGCGATTTTGGAAGAAATTGCAAGAAGCTTTGGGTACCCAGCTGCATTTTAGCACCGCTTTTCATCCCCAAACCGATGGTCAATCCGAGCGGATAATTCAGATACTCGAGGATATGCTGAGATGCTGCATCCTTGAGTTTAGTGGTTCATGGGAACGGTATGTACCTTTGATTGAATTCGCTTACAACAATAGTTTTCAATCAAGTATTAAGATGGCACCTTACGAGGCTTTGTACGGTCGTAAATGCCGTACACCATTGTTTTGGACCGAGCTTGGTGAAAGTAAAATTTTCGGAGTTGATTTGATTAAAGATGCTGAACAGAAAGTAAAAGTAATCCGTGAAAGTTTGAAGGCAGCCACAGATCGTCAGAAATCGTATGCGGATCTGAAACGGAAGGACATTGAATATCAGGTGGGAGATAAAGTGTTCCTTAAAGTTTCGCCTTGGAAAAAGGTACTTAGGTTTGGCCGTAAGGGCAAGTTGAGCCCGAGATTCATTGGGCCGTACGAAATCTCCGAACGAGTGGGGCCAGTTGCGTATAGATTGATTTTGCCCCCTGAGCTTGAAAAGATTCACGATGTCTTTCATGTTTCGATGCTTCGACGCTATCGATCTGATCCGTCGCATATAATTAGCCCATCAGAGGTTGAAATTCAAGCCGATATGAGTTATGAAGAAGAACCGATACGTATCCTAGCTCGTGAGGTGAAAGAGTTGCGAAACAAAAGGGTTCCGTTGGTTAAGGTGTTGTGGCTCAAACACGGGATCGAGGAAGCAACCTGGGAACCCGAGAGCTCGATGAAGGAACGATATCCAAACCTATTTACTGGTAAGATTTTCGAGGACGAAAATTTCTTAAGTGAGGGAGAGTTGTGACAGCCCAAAATTGACCCTAGCCGGGAAGTGGTTTCGGGACCGCTAAACCGAGTCACCGAAAGGTTTGAATGTGATGTTTATTGTCTAGAATATGTAATCATGAATGTGTAAAAATTTCAAGCTTCGATTTAGTCGATTGCATGTGAATTTAGTCAATAGGACTTATATGAGAAAATTTTAAAATGTGATAGGTCAATGCATGAGGACCTATTAGTGCATGTGGAAGAAAAAGGGGACTTGCATGTCAAATTCCCCCTCCCTAATATGTAGTGGCCGGCCATGCTATAGGTGGAAACATGTCTCCAACATGTTATGCTAGTGATGCATGTTAAGAATAATAAAATAATAAGCATGGTGATTAAATAATGAAAGAAGGGTGATGGAGAAAAAAAAAAAAGTACATGGTCTCACCCCCCCCTTGTTGCCGTGAATTGAAGAAAGAAAACAAAAAAAAAAAAGAGTTCATTCTTGAACATCCTTGGCCGAATAGAGGAAAGAAAGGAAGGGGAAAAAGGCTTGAGAAAAATCGGCTATGGTGGTGGTTAGACTAAGGTATGTTTGATGTTGTCTTTGAGATGCATGCATGTTTTAAATAGCCCATGTTTAAACTTTGAATCTTGTTGATAACATGAGCAATCGGTCATGAGAAAGTGTTCAAGGAAAAGGTTGTTGAGGAAAGAAATTAATGTGTTAAGGGATTTTATGAAACTTATTCATGTTTATATATGTTATATGCAACGAAAATGGTTGATGATTTTGGAGGTGATTAGCTTGAATCGGCCACGGTATATCCATAAACACGATCTATGCTTGTTATGTTACTCATGGTTAAAACAATTCGGCTAGGACATTCGGCCATGGATGGTTGTATTTCTTTGATGTTGTTTTTGATGCCTTAGGGCATTGAGAGTTGATTATAGATGAGGTGAGCTTCTTGATTTAAAAATTTGATGGATGTTAAGCTAATTGGGCAACCAAAGGTTCAATATTTTTGTTATGAGGTCATATGTGCATTCGGCCATGGTCTTTGCTTGAATATGAGAATTGTAATGTGATTTTCCTAAATTGTCTATGAATTTGGTTGTTGATTTCATGGTAATGGTATATTGAATCCATGAGAAATTAGTAAGGTTGCATTCGGCAACTTACTTGAAATTAAAAATCGATGTCTAAGCTTAGGTGATTTCGATGATGATATATGTGTGTATACATAAGTATATTTAGTTGATTCGGCTTTGGTAGTTGCATGAGATTATTAGCCGAATATACTAACATACATATACATGTGAGATTGGATTGTAAATATTTAGCAAGGTGGTTAAACTAGTTAAATTATTGATATAGCTCAAGGAGCTAAAGGAGGTGAATCGAGCAAAGGCAAAGAAAAGGTTATCGAGTAGCCGAGTTGGAACCGTCTTACCCAACACGAGGTAAGTCATTAAGCATGTAGTTGGTATTATTTCAATGGTCATAATGTTGTGTATTGATGCTGAATGGAATGAATAAATGTACATATATATATGCATGTACGTATGTGATGATGAAATTGTTGAATGAAATAAATGAGGTGAGATGTAATGAGTTGTTGATCTCGGCACTAAATGTGCGGGATAACCATTTATGACCATGAGATTGGTGCTAAGTGCGCGGGATTAAATTGTACAGCACTAAGTGTGCGATTCTACTTTGTTGCACTAAGTGTGCGAAATGAATATGATGCACTAAGTGTGCGAATTGACCATGCGGCACTAAGTGTGCGGGTTTGACTATGTAGCACTAAGTGTGCGATTTGATTACGTGGCACTAAATGTGCGAGTTGATTATATAGCACTGAGTGTGCGGGCTCAATATACATTCGTGAATCATTATGGACACTATGTGTGCGACACTATTGAGCTGATCGCGGACAGCGGATCGGGTAAGTGTCTTGAGGACATGGCTAATATGTGCTATGCGTATACTTGGTGTTGAGCTCGGTAAGTTGAACCTATGTGACAACTATACTTGAAGTCACGTACATAAAAATTTATCGTAGGATGGGTGAAAGGCCGTTTTGTGGTTTGATTGTAACGAAAATAAATTGATTTATGAAAATGCTTCAATGTCTTATTGATGAGTATATGAATTGTGAAGGCATGAATTGATATGAAATTGAATCGGTAGGTTGGTGGAACTATGGTATGGTTCGGTATGGATGGAGTAAATTGTCTCATTCCATTTTATTCCTCTTGTGATAATGTTATTGATGTATAGTAGAGCATTGCTTATGACTTACTGAGTTATAAACTCACCCGGTGTTTCCTTGTCACCCATTATAGGTTGCTTGGACTCATCAATTTTTTGCGGGGTCGGGCCGTCAACGAAGTCATCACACCAGATAGCTAGTTTTGGTACTTTCTTCTTAGTGTGCTTAGAAGATCATTTTGGCATGTATAAGCTAGTATGTTGTGTTTGAATTATGGCATGTAAACTTTAAGCCATGCGAAAATGGCACGAATGTTCGATTGAGTTGGATCGAGGGTAGGCATGAAATGGACCTAGTTACTTTCGTAACAGATGCTGGCAGCAGCAGTGTCATGAGATTGAAAAATCACTAAAAATAGTAGGAGTGGAATTAATTGATGAATAAATTATGTAATCGAAGCTCGATGAGTCTGTTTTCATGAGGAAGTAACGAAAAGATCATATGGGCAGTATATTAAGAGATAATCAGATTTTAGTGGGACAGGGCCAGAACGGTTTCTGGATTCCCTGCTCCAACTTTGGAAATTCATTATAAATTAACCAGAGATAATTAGGGGTCGTACCATATATGTGCAGATTCCTCTCTGAGTCTAGTTTCCATAGAAACAAACGGCAACAGTATTGAAGCCCCCTGCAGGGAGATATCCCAGTCGTAATGGGCAAAGGTCAGTGTAGTCGACCCCTGCAACTTGGGGAACTTTGACTAATAAACTGTACTAATTGGCCCAACCAAAAATTCTAGAAAAAAATACATAGATGGGCACATGAGTCTAGTTTCTGGGAAAAATTACGAAACTGATTTTCGAGTTACGAAACTCAAGATATGAATTTTAAAACGACTAGTACACAGATTGGGCAGTGTCTGGAAAATAAATTTTGTAAGAGGGTAAAGCCAGTCAACACCTCGTGTTCGACCCCGATGACGGTTTCGGGCTCGGGGTGTTACAATTTGAATGATATCCGGGCTAAGTCCCGAAGGCAATTGTGCTAGTGATTTTATCTGGGCTAAGACCCGAAGGCATTTGTGCGAGTTGCTATACCCGGGTTAAGACCCGAAGGCAATTGTGCTAGTGATTTTATCCGGACTAAGATCCGAAGGCATTTGTGCGAGTTACTAAATCCGGGCTAAGACCCGAAGGCATTTGTGCTTGTGGTTATATCCGGCTAAATTCCGAAGAAACTTGGGTTGGAAGGTGAGCGTGTTGTGCTGTAATAAATTCAATTAAAACGCTCGAAAAACCCAAATTATAAGGTATGTGTTTGTATGCATCGGAAAAGTCGATTCGTTTTTAATAGTATTCGTTCAATCGACTAACGAACTTTCGACTTTTAGATAGGCTAATACCTTGGGTGTATATGTTGATGAAGTGTGAAGTAAGTATGTGTATGAGAATGTGTATTAATAAAGTGATCCATTTAGCTATGTGAATGTAATACATTAGTCACAGCCGATTTCATTACTTGAAACTTACTAAGCTTTAAAATGCTTACCCCGTTGCTTTGGCTCTCTGTTTTATAGATTTGGTTCTCCAGCTATCGGACTCGGGATTTTGAAGTCGAAGTCGCCCACACTATCAAAGCCCCCCCTTTTGGTACAATTTTGGTTGAACTTCGAAATGGCATGTATAGGACTACCCGTTTGTTGTGGGTCATGGACCCTTTGGACTTGTATAATTTTGGATAGCCATGCGAAAATGGCTTATATATGTTTGAGTGTAATGTTATAATCATTTGGTATGGATATGGTTATTGAGAGGTGTGGATAGGCTTGACAAGGATTGGCCATGAGAATGGTTAATCACTATCATAAATTGTGCTACTTATGCAAAAAGGGCTAGTTGAATCATGAAAACTATGAAATAGGTAAAGTCTACCTTAAAGGCAGATGCTGACAGCAGCAGTGATGTAGATTTGGAAATTCACTAAAAATAGTAGGAATGGAATTAAATAGTGAATAAATTATGTAAACGAACCTTGATGAATCTATTTTCATAGGAAAGTAACAAAACAATCATACGGACAGTATGTTAAGAGATATTCAGGTTCTTGTGAGACGGCCCAGAACAGTTTCTGGATTTCCTGTTCCGACTTTGGAAATTCATTATAAATTAACCAGAGACAATTAGGAGTCAATCCATATATGTATAGATTCCTCTCTGAGTCTAGTTTCTATAGAAACAAACGGCATCAGTATTGAAGTCCTGTACAGGGAGATATTCAAGTCGCAATGCGCAAAGGTCAGTGTAGTCGATCCCTGTAACATGGGAGACTTTGACTAATAAACTGTACTAATTGACCCAACCAAAAATTCTAGAAAAAAATATGTAGATTGGAATATGAGTCTAGTTTCAGGGAAAATTTACGGAACTGGATTCCGAGTTTCTGAACTCAAGATATGATTTTTAAAGCGACTAGTACGCAGATTGGCAGTGTCTGGGAAATTATTTTTTTTCAAAAAGTCTGTTAACACCTAGTGTTCGACTCCGGTGACGGTCTCGGGTTCGGGGTGTTACAGTCCCGACCCCATGTAACTCTCTATCTTGGAACTCATGACCAAATTGATAAACCATAATTTATACAAATGTTTACCCTATGCTTAGCATATTTTTGGATGAATTATCCTTAGATTTGGTGAATTCGATGCTCCTAATCCTTTAATTTCATATTTTATACTTAGGTGAGCATAAGAGAGTAAAAAGAGCAACAAACGGGCCGAAAACGAGAAAATGGACCAATATGTGAAATCAACACGGCTTAGACTTCCTTACACGGGCAGACCACATGCCCCGTGTCTATTAAACAACCTTGAACACGGATTGAAGAAATCGAACATGGGTGTGTCACACGGGCGTGTCCCTGTCGAGCCCAAGTTTACTCCTATTTGGAAAAGGGCATTCTTGAGGGCTTTTAGGCATTCTAAAGCCTATTTAAACACACTAGAGGAGGATTAAACGGGACACACAGAGTAAGAGGCAAGGAATTACTCAAGGAAAGCCAATTGATCCATCTTAGAAGCCGGATTCACCTTTAAGATTGAAGATCTCTCTTCAATTCCTTTCAAGAGTTCTTGGGTTTTCTTTATGTTTTGTTATTATTATTCTTTTGAGATGTTTTCTTTCAGAAATATGAACTACCCCATAAATACCTAAGGGGAATGAAACCTAAGACGGATCTTGTTATTATTATCTGAATTATATGATAAATATTTGACTTGTTCTTAATTATGAGTTCTTAATTCTTTCTTTAATATTCCAGCGTATTGATTCAAGTGTTGATGTGCTTATTCAGATGAGCAAAAGTCCCTGTCTAAGAGTAGATCTAACATAATTAAGCGGAGTTGATTGCACGCCTAGAGATAGGGTGACATAATTTTGCCGGATTAGGGTGAAACCTAATAAGGGAATCCATAGATCAAGTTAATGCAACACTAGAGAGTTCATTAGAAAGAGATTTCAATTAATTAACCTAGGGTTTGATATTGTTAGTCTCGAGAGAGATAATAATATAACTTACTGATTTCTATGGATCAAGTCAAGTGAATAAATTGTCTGATTTAGAATCAATAAAAAGTGAAGTCTAGGTGGATTTTTCCCCTAGGTATTGTCCAAATCATTCAATTTTCCCAAAAGTTATTTCCCCCAATTTACTTTCTCTGCATTCTTAGTTTAGTAATTAGTTTAGATAAAACAAATCCCTTTATTTTTAGGCTAGATAATAAAAAGAAAGTTAATACTAGTACTTTTAGTTCCTTTGGGTTTGACATCCCGGTCTTGCCATAAGCTATACTACTGTTCGATAAGGTGTGCTTGCCTTTGTCGTGATAATAGTTAGTTTTCAAGAACGGACATTCATAAATTATAGAACTTATCATGATTCACATCACACCAAGTTTTTGGCGCCGTTTTCGAGAAACTAAGATATTAAGAACACTCGATTTTTATTATTTTAGCCATTTTACTTTTATAGCAATTTAAATTTTTATTTTCTATTCTAATTTTTCGTTTATTCACTTTTGGCAGAGTTTTATAGTGTATGACTAGAAGAAACCCGCCAGGACCATTACTTTTTGACAGTGAAATCAATTGCACAGCTAGTAGAAAACGAAGGGAAATAAGGCAAAGCCTAAGATACACAGAGGAAGAGTAAGAGGACGATATTCACACCACAACCGAGGAGATGGTTGAAACTCAGGAAAACCTGCTACCTCCTGCGATAGCTGCTAATCCAGTAAATCAGAATCCTGCTCCACGCACTATGTATGATTATGCTAAACCGAACTTAACAGGAACTGAGTCAAGTATAGTTAGACTTGTTATTGCTGTAAATAATTTTGAATTGAAACCCAACACGATTCAAATGATACAGCAATTTGTTTAGTTTGATACTTTGTAGGATAAGGATCCAAACAATCACATGGCGAATTTTCTAGAGTTTTGCGACACTTTTAAAATCAATGGCGTTTCTGATGATGTCATTCGCCTTCGGTTATTCCCATTTTCATTAAGGAACAGAGCTAAATAGTGGTTGAACTCGTTACCACGACGGTCAATCACTACTTGGGAACAAATGACCAAAAAGCTTTTACTTAAATATTTTCTACCGGCTAAAATGACCAAATTAAGGAATGATATCTCTTATTTTGTGCAGTGGATCTAGAAACACTCTATGATGCATGGGAAATATACAAGGACCTCTTGAGAAGGTGCCCTCACCATGGGCTACCCTTATGGTTGCAGGTTCCAGCATTTCACAATGGTCTAAATCCTTCGACTAGACAGATGATTGACGCAACTGCTGGTGGCACTATCAATAATATGACACCTAAGGAGGCTTATGAATTTATAGAAGAGATGTCACTGAATAATTATCATTGGCAAGTCATGAGGACAAAGCCAACGAAAGCAGTCGGCGTTTTTAATGTCGATTCGGTCACCATGCTCTCTAATCAGGTAGAACTTTTGAATAAAAAATTTAATGGTTTACTTAGCTCTTCTCAGGTTCACCCAGTAATGCAATGCAATACAAATGGAGGTGGAATGAGCAATTCAGAATACCTACCTTATGGCCACAACATGGAACACGAGCAACTAAATTTTATGGGTAATAATCTTCGACCTCAAAATAATCCTTATAATAACACTTACAATGTAGGTTGGAGGAACTACCCAAATTTCTCATAGGGAGGCCAAGGAAATCAAAGACCACAACATCCTCCAAGCTTCCAACAACAACTTTACCAGAAAGAGAAAAAGCCGAACCTTGAGGAGATGATGTTAAAATTTATTTCAATAGCGAAAACCCATTTTCAGAACACTGAAACTGCACTTAAAAATCAGTAAGCGTTGATCCAAGGACTCGAGAATCAAATTGGGTAGCTGGCTAAGATGATTTCAGAAAGACCATCAGGAAGTTTACCTAGTAACACTGAACCCAATCCAAAAGAGCATGTGAAAGCAGTTACACTAAGGAGTGGGAAAGTGTTTGCTAAATCTGAAAAGGAGCCACCACAAGAAGCTGGAAGAGACAAAGGAGAGGAAGAAAAACCTGAAAACAATGACAATCCAATGCCAAAGAAATATAAACCACCAATCCCATATCCAGCAAAGTTGAAGAAAGACCGCATGATGCACAATTCGGCAAATTTCTTGAACTTTTTAAACAACTACATATTAACTTACCTTTTGTTGAAGCTATATCGCAGATGCCTACATATGCAAAATTTTTAAAGGAGCTTCTAACAAACAAAAGGAAGTTTGAAGACTTATCTATAGTGGAACTTAATGAGGAGTGCTCGACCATACTCCAAAATAAATTGCCAACTAAACTGAAAGACCCAGGAAGTTTTACTGTTCCTTGCTTAATTGGTAGTTTGAATGTTCATAAGGCACTAGCATTAATTTGATGCCATATAAAATGTTTAAACAACTTGGTCTTGGGGAACCTAAACCCGCTAGGATGAGTATTCAATTAGCTGATAGATCTGTTAAATATCCTAGGGGAATTATAGAGGATGTACTTGTAAAATTAGATGAATTTATATTCCCTGTTGATTTCGTTGTGCTTGAAATGGATGAGGATGTTAAAGTGCCTTTAATCTTAGGTCATCCATTTTTAGCCACTTCTAGGGCTATTATTGATGTGGGTGATGGTAAATTGGTACTTAGAGTAGGTGACGAAGAGATTATCTTTAAAATTTATAATGCCATGAGATTTTCTAGGGAACAGGATGACTCATGTTATTTTATTGACTGTATTGATCATGCTACTCAATATTCTTTTCAGGAAATCATATATAAGGACACGTTGGAACTGTGTCTTGCCATGGAGAGGAGGGGGATGATAATTCTGAGATAGGAACTGAACTGAATTCCAATGAACCCTCCCCAAGACTAGCAGAATATGAGGGTATTAAGGTAAACGATGAACTTAAGAAAAAACCCTCTATTAAAGAACCTCTCAAACTGGAACTTAAACGATTGCTGAATCACTTGGAATATGCATTCCTTGGAAATAACTCTACATTACCTGTAATTATTGCATCTAACTTGCAACCCAAAGAGAAAGAGGAATTACTCCAAGTATTAAGAGAGCATAAAAGGGCAATAGCTTGGAAAATTTCTAACATTAAAGGGATCAGTCCTTCTTTTTGCACCCACAAAATTTTAATGGAAGATGAATATAAGCCATGTGTGCAAGCCCAAAGACGATTGAACCCCAACATGAAGGAAATTGTTAAAGATGAGGTAATTAAACTCCTAGATGCTAGAATTATTTATCCCATTTCTGACAATTCTTGGGTAAGTCCAGTGCAGGTTGTTCTTAAGAAAGGAGGTATGACTGTTGTAGCCAATGAGAAGAATGAATTAATCCCAACAAGGACAGTCACAGGTTGGAGAGTTTGCATTGATTATAGGAAGCTAAATGATGTCAGGAGAAAAGATCACTTCCCCCTTCTATTCATTGACCAAATGTTGGGAAGATTGTTAGGACACATGTACTACTGCTTTTTAGACGGACTCTCTAGCTATTTTCAAATCCCAGTAGCTCCTGAAAATCAAGAAAAGACAACATTTATATGTCCATATGGTACTTTTGCTTATCGTAGAATGCCTTTTGGATTATGTAATGCTCCTGCCACTTTTCAGCGTTGCATGATGGCCATTTTTGACGAACTCGTAGAAGGTGTCATAAAGGTATTTATAGATGATTTCTCGATTTTCGGTAACTCTTTCCATCTTTTCCTTAAAAATTTAAAACGAGTGTTAATAAGATGTGAGGAAACAAACCTTGTACTTAAGTAGGAAAAATGTCACTTTATGGTTCAAGAAGGTATTGTGTTAGGACATAAAATTTCTAGTAAAGGGATTGAGGTTGATAAATCTAAAATTGAAACCATTGAAAAACTACCTCCTCCTAATTCGGTTAAGGCTATTAGAAGTTTTTTAGAACATGCTGGGTTTTATAGAAGATTTATTAAAGACTTTTCTAAAATAGCTAAGCCTTTGACTAAGTTACTAGAAAAAGATGTGCCTTTTAATTTTGATCAAGAATGTTTAGAAGCATTTAATACTTTAAAGGATAAACTGACTAAAGCTCCAATTATAATTACACCTGATTGGAATTCACCTTTTGAACTAATGTGCGATGTGAGTGATTTTGCAGTAGGTGCAGTTTTGGGAAAACGAAGAGATAAACATTTTCAACCTATCTATTATGCTAGCAAAACTTTGACAGTCGCGCAAGAAAACTACACCACCATAGAGAAAGAGCTGCTAGCTGTGGTTTTTGCATTCGATAAATTTAGGCCATATCTAATATTGTCTAAAGTTGTCGTTTATACTGACCATTCGACTCTTCGCTACCTTTTGATTAAAACTAATGCAAAACCTCGACTCATTCGATGGATTTTATTATTACAGGAATTTGACTTGGAGATTAAGGATAGGAGCTGAAAATCTCGCGGCTGACAATTTCTCCAGGCTTGAAAATTCAAGTACCAAAGAGTTAGATGACGTTGAAATAAATGATTTCATTCCCTGAAGAACAATTTTTTGCTATATCTGATTCTGAGGTACCTAGGTTTGCAGACATTGCAAATTTTTTAGCCGCTAACTTTATCCCAAAAGGGTTGACACATCAACAAAAAAAGAGATTCTTTACTGATGTGAAAAACTACTTTTGGGAAGACCCTTTTCTTTTCCGTATATGTGCAAATCAAGTCATTAGGAGATGCGTTACAAGGATAGAAGCATTGAAGATATTGGAACATTTCCACTCAGGTCTGACTGGAGGACATTACAGTGGAAATAAGACTGCACATAAAATCCTCGAATCAGGTTTTTATTGGCCCACTCTATTCAAAGACGCCAATAGGTATGTTACTTATTGTGAAAAATGCCAAGAAACAGGTAATATCTCCAAACGTGATGAAATGCCTCAGACATATATGCTCTTATGTGAAATATTTGACGTTTGGGGTATTGAATTCATCGGTCCGTTCCCTAGTTCATTTGAGTAGCTATTGATTACACGTCCAAATGGGTTGAAGCCCAAGCTTTACCTACTAATGATGCTAGAGTAGTAGTACGATTCCTTAAGAAACTTTTTTCTCGATTTGGAACACCTAAGCAATTATCAGTGATAGGGGTAGTCATTTTTGTAACCTCCAATTTAACAAGACCCTTAAGAAATATGGTGTTCACTACAGAATAGCCACCCCTTACCACCCTCAAACTAGTGGCCAAGTCAAAGTAGCAAACCGAGAGCTTAAATGTATCCTAGAAAAAGATAGTAGAGTTAAACAGGAAGGATTGGGAAATGAAAGTAGATGATGTTTGATGGGCTTATAGAACCGCTTTTAAGACCCCCATAGGAACATCACCTTACAGACTTGTTTATAGAAAAAGTTGTCATCTACCATTTGAGTTAGAACAAAGCATTCTGGGCTATAAAATTTTTAAACTTCGATCCCAAACTTACAGGTGAAAATAGGTTTATGCAGTTGAACGAGTTAGATGAGTGGCGAACCAATGCAAATGAGAACTCACGCCTATACAAGGAAGCAACGAAGTGCTACCATGACACTCGTTTAGAACAACGCAAGTCCTGTTGTATAACTTGAGGCTAAAATTGTTCCCAAGGAAGCTTAAATCACGATGGTCAGGTCCTTTTATAGTCCAAATTATCATTCCATATAGCACAATAGAGGTAAGTCACCCATCACAAGGCACTTTCAAGGTAAATGGACATCGCCTAAAATTTTACAACGGTGAGAATTTCAAAGACAATAGAGAGGAGCTACGGCTCCACGAACTCCCTTAAATATACCCACAAGGTAGAGACGAGCTTAGACTCTAAATAAATGCTTCTTGGAAGTCAACCCAAGCACTAACCTCACTAAATAGGGTTTAATTTTTCTTTACCTATTCATAGTCTAACTATAGGAAATGTTGACATTCAATAAGGGCAAACACAGCCTAACGCACGGGCGTACCTTAGGCCGTGTGCATACCACAGAGAGAGACACAGCCGTGCGATATGGCCGTGTGAAAGTAGAGTAAATTTTTTCCCAAAACACAGGATTCGATACATTGCCACAATCGTGCGACATGGTCGTGGGCAATCCTACCAAATCAACACGGGCATAGGAGAAGCGAACGAATTAACACGGGCATGCAACACGCCCGTGCCCACCACTTGTGGTTGAAACTGACAAAATGACACGGCCATGTGCACCAACACGCCCCAAGGAACGCGGGCGTACGTGTTTTACTATGATTTTTATTTTTATCTTTGTTTTTATTTTTATTCCATTGTCTCTTATTTACTTTTGAAGACCCGCGTCTTATATTCTACCTACCTTTATAGTTATCATTGAATTATTCCCTTAATTCTCCTTCACAGGGGTGTCTTCTCATTTATCCCTCAAAATCATGCCTTTCTTTCAGTTTTTTCTTCAATTCCCGCTCTCACTAATCCAAGGATATCGTCCACAATTTTAGGGCAGTTTCACTTCTCTCCCTCTCTTTTGATATTATCTTTATATTACTATTATACATCTTTGTACATTGAAGACAATGTACATCTTAAATGTGGGGGGTCATTTATATCATTATCAGAAAAATCCCTGAATTTTGTCTTTCTCTCAAGTAATCTTCTCATATCATTATTAGAATGAATTTTGATTAAGTTATGATTTTTATTGATATGTCTTGAATTAAAACATAGGCATTTATTTATTGATTGTTAGACTTTAAGGAATTAGAGAATCAAGCATGATAAGTTGATTTTTTCTTAGAATTAAAAATTTTTTAGGTTGTTTCCCCAAGTTTAGGTATTATCTTGAGTTGAAATTCACAGGTTTAACATAAAAAAGCCATAATTTTTGTGAGATCTTGAGCCTTTAGAGCATCTATTATTTCTTTCATGCTCACTTTTATTATTGCTATGAGTGCGTCAATATTGATTTGTTATTCTAGAACTTGCTTGATTATGCATGTCAAGACCACACCTTTGATTTGATATGTTGAGATGATAAAGGCACCTAGGTTTAACCCACTCACTCCATAAAAACCTAGCTCCATAATTAACCCTTAGTGAACCCCCTAGAGCCTAACAAGCCATTAATTGATTCACCCTCAATATTAACCCATAACCCATTATTATTGAAATCCCCTAAATTAATTTGATCCCTATTTTTGTCAAGATTTAATTTGAATAAATTGCTTAGCTATGTTTTATTTTTGATAGCTAGCCTATGTTATTTGACTTATTCTTAAAATAAAAATAAAAATTAATACATACATATATATTAGTAGTAATTCCTTGTTTTTGAGCTTAAGTGTTTAATTTCATATCTTGAGAAAAAGCTCACATGTATTCAATTGATGATTAATTATTTTTCTAGTTAGGTAATTTTTTTCAATTCAATCTCGATTCTAACCTTCTTTTTCATCTTATGACCACAACCCTAACTAAAGCCAAGTTACAACCCTTGAAAAGACCTTTTGATTGATGTATCATCTCAATATATAGTGGTGGAGATTCGATTTTCACCCAAGCCTATGGTAATAACTTTTCATATTGACTGTTGAGTGCTAAATTTCTTGTCCTTATACACCTCGAGTGATTTGAGTGAATCTTAAGTGAGGATGTGAAACTCTATGATATTTGAATCAAATGTGATTACTTAGATGAGGGGAGACACCTATGTTTTCGTAATAAAATGCTCAACTTAGAATGCTTGAAACTTTGATGTTCTTCGAGTTGAATTTTAATTGTGTGACTACTTATGGATTATTTTGAGAGACTATTGATGAGAATTATAAGTTGAGAAGAATTTATTTTGATTGTAAGTTGAGGATTTCGCTTGAGGACAAGCAAATGCTTAAGTGTGGGGGTATTTGATAAACCGTAATTTATACATAATTTTACCCCATGCTTAGCACATTTTTGGATGAATTATCCTTATATTTGGTGAATTCGATGCTCCTAATCCTTTAATTTCATGTTTATACTTAGGTGACTATAAGAGAGTAAAAAGAGCGAGACATGGGCTAAAAACGGAGAAAATGGACCAACATGTGATATCAACACAGCCTGGACTTCTGTACATGGGTAGAGCACATGCCCGTGTCCTTTAGTAGAATCGAGCATGACTTACACAAGTAGACCACACGCCCGTGTCTATTTAACAGCCTTGAACACGGATTAAAGAAATCGAACACAGGCGTGTCCCTGTCGAGCCCAAGTTTAGTCCTATTCGGAAAGGGCCACTCTTGAGGGCTTTTAGGCATTCTAAAGCCTATTTAAACACACTAGAGGAGGATTAAATGGGACACACAGAGTAGGAGTCAAGGAATTACTCGAGGAAAGCTGATTGATCCATCTCAGAAGCCGGATTCACCTTCAAGACTGAAGATCTCCCTTCAATTCCCTTTAAGAGTTCTTGGGTTTTCTTTATGTTTTGTTATCATTATTCTTTTGAGATATTTTCTTTCATAAATATGAACTAAACCCCCCTAAATACCTAAGGGGAATGAAAGCTAATACTGATCTTTTTATTATTATCTGAATTATATGATAAATATTTGACTTGCTCTTAATTATGAGTTATTAATTCTTGCTTTAATATTCTAGGATATTGATTCAAGTGTTGATGTGCTTATTCAGAGAAACAAAAGTCCCTGTCTAAGAGTAGATCTAACATAATTAAGCGGAGTTGATTGCCGCCTAGAGATAGGGTGACATAATTTTGCCAGATTAGGGTGTAACCTAATAAGGGAATCCATAGATCGAGTTAATACAACACTAGGGAGTTAATTAGAAAGAGATTTCAATTAACTTAGGGTTAGATGTTGTTAATCTCGAGAGAGATAATAATATAACTTAGAGATTTCTACGGATCAAGTCAAGTGAATAAATCGTCTAATTCAGAGTCAATAACAAGTGAAGTCTAGGTGGATTTTTCCCTTAGTTATTGTCCAAATCATTCAATTTTCCCAAAAGTTATTTCCCCCAATTTACTTTCTGTGCATTCTTAGTTTAGTAATTAGTTTAGATAAAACAAACCCCTTTATTTTTAGGCTAGATAATAAAAAGAATGTTAATACTAGTTCTTTTAGTTCCTTTGGGTTTGACATCCCGGTCTTGCCATAAGCTATACTACCGTTCGATAAGGTGGGCTAGCCTTTGTCATGATAATGGTTAGTTTTAAAGAATGGACAATCATAAATTATAAAACTTATCACGATTCACATCACACCACAAATTGAGCTCACACGGCCAAGTCACATGCCCGTGTGCTAGGCCGTGTAGAAAATTAATTTTCATAAAAAAGGTGCAGACTTCACACGGTCAGCGCACTCGCCCGTGTTCGAGGTTGTGTCGTCCACATGACTAAGACACATGCTAGTGTCTCTGCCTGTGTACTCAATTCTAAGCATTCTGTTTTGTGACAATTAAGGTGCAAGGGACACACGGTCGGAACACAAGCTTATGGGGCAAGTTGTGTGTCACACATGTCCTAGACACGCGTTCATGTGTCTACCCATGTGGACAAAAATAAGGTTATTTACCAAGCCATTTTGTCACCCTTCCATGCACAAACCTACACAACAACATACAACACCAATCCGAGCACATACATATAACCAAATCAGCCATAACCAAGACATCAACACCTCATTCACATACTAACATTTATCATACACAAACTTTACACACATATCAATTCAAATCATGCAAATTCCCACATCCATGAAAAACATCATCATATATATATACTTATACCAATATTAGCCAATTTCAAATGGCCATTTACAAGATGAATTACCAACCAATAGAGGGCAACACATTAGGCCAATTTAATTATGACACATACAAAATGACCAAATCCCTATACATGTCATAATTCAAAATGTTGAATTCATTGGTACCCAAAATAATAAGTTGATAGTGTGAGTGGATCTCCGACAGTCTCCGATCCCCGAGCTAGCTTGGTGACATTATAGGGAAAGGGAAAAGAAAGGGGAGTAAGCTATATAGCTTAGTAAGTTCCTATGCAAATAATAAGCATCATATCCAAACATTAAACATACAATTAACATAATTATAATTGACATAAATATTATTAAGATCTTATAATCATAACGTACTCAATCATAACCTTACCGATGGTTCATCACATAATGAGCTCATTACGTATGAGTTTTACGTACATACCTGAGTCATCTCGAATTGGATTTACTCACAATTCATCTTTGACATTGTAAAGCTCGATTTTGAGGCTAGTTAGAATAGGGGTTTCAGGACCACGAATTCGATATAGAAAACTTTTTTTTATTATATTTTCATGGTCTAAAATTTTATGAAATGATTTCGTGAAAATTATATTAAAAAATTTTGAAGTTTGGGCACTCAATTTAGTAAAAAAGACTAAATTGTAAAAAGTAAAAAGTTGAGTTCTACTAGTTAAAGGTGTCCAATTGCTATGAGATTTTAAATTAGAGGTCCTTAGTTGGTAATTAGACCATTGGATAAGTTAGTGGACAAAAAATGGAATAGATAAAATTTCAAAGTTATGCATTAAGGACATTTTAGTCATTTGGTAAATAAAAGAATAAAAAGAGAAAATAAAGCCAAAATTTTTTGTCCATCTTCTTCTCCATGTGCTAAAAATTAGAAAGTCACCATAGCTAGGGTTTGTTCAACTTCCAAGATTGATTGTAAGTACATCCTAGCCTCGTTTTTAATGCTCTTTACATTTTTAAAGTCGTTATCATCCGATCTAGTTATTTCTACCATTAATTTGAGCCATGATTGAGTTATAGGGTTTGAACCATGTTAGATATTTGTGCATTTTGATGTCCAATGGTAGATTATGCAAGTTTAATATTAGATAAACAACTTTTACTATTTTTGATGAAAATGTCAAAAGGACCTATTTGTAAAAAGATTTCAAAATGTGTGTAATAGTGTGATTTAATGAAAAATGTAGGCTGTTATAAGCATGTATAGGGTTCGGCTAGGCTTGATGAAATTGAATAGATTTTATTCTACGAGCCTAGGGACCAAAATGTAAATATGGAAAAATTTAGGGGTAAAAATGTAATTTTTTCATAGTGTGATTGTTGGATTGAATTGAGTAATGTGGTTAATAAATGAGTTAAATTTTATATTATAGACTAAGAGAAATGAGGTTCGAACCTAGATCGGGGGAAAAACAAAGTCCTTGACGATTAGGTCCATTTCGACTATTTTTGTACTGAGGTAAGTTCGTATATAAATAATGCATTATTATTTATGCTTTAATTGCTTTAATATTGTATGAATTATGATTGACTCCTTGGATGTAATAGACAAAGTTCGACAAGAAAGAAATCTCGGTTAAACCTTAGGAATAGATAGGATACAAATGTCAAGAATTAAGGTTATTTGAAATTACGTGTAAGACCATATCTGGGATATGGCATCGATATGAGACTTCGTGTAAGACCATATCTGGGCTATTGGCATCGATATGAGATCTCATGTAAGACTATATCTAGGATATGGCATTGGTATGGTACTATGAGTGTAAGATTTCCCAAGCATCCTTTAATATTCCAAGTGGTTCAATGGGAATCATAACAGAAATGTTAATGTTGTGAAGACCATGGTATGTTGCAAGATGGTACATGTATGTACGTAAGAATTATGCTTAATGAGCTCGATGTGTGATGAATCCCTTGGAAAGGTTATGATTGTGCAAGTTAATTGTAACATCCTGATTTTCGGATTTATTCGCAGTTTTCAATATTTTGTAAAGATTTTAAAAATTTTGTATTTGGATGTGAAATTAATATTTTGAGTAGGTAAATGGGCTTATAGAAGGCCCATGTGTTGGCCAAAACCCGGTTGAATTTTTTAATTTTGGACTTAGGAGTTAGGGGTTCTGGCTAGGTGGTCCTTGTATAGAGTTATGGGCAAATTGCATCAAAAAAAGAGCCTTGGTAAAGTGGCCAGGGTGACGCCACTAGGCTCCTAAAAAGGTGGCGTGTGGAGCTTTGAGGGAGACATGGGATCGATTCCCTGTGTTGACAAATAGATGCATTTATTTTTAAGTGCAGGAGGGGTAGTGTTGGAGTCCAGGTGGATTCTGCTAAAGAAGAGTTTGGATCAGTCCAAACGCTTGGATTAAGGAGTGATAAGGGGAGAGATTTAAGGGATTTGGAGAGAGGCTAAGAGTTGGCCGAATTTTGGGAATTGAAGAGGGAAAAATTGGCAGGGGGTTTTGAGGATAGTATTTTAGCACCTAGGGTATTGAGTGGTGCCGTTCTCTTCTGCTCAGACATCACAAGGTTTTCTTTTCTCTCTTCTTCCTCTCTAGCCAAAACTACCACCTCCCCTATTCTTCTTTTTCTATTTTTCTTCTTCAAAACCATTCATCAATTCTGCTGTTCATCGATACTTTTGCCGAATCCATAAAAGCCATAATCTTGAACACACATTACAGGTACCGATTTCTTCAAAGCCAAACCCTTTAACATTGTGTTTCCATTAATCAACGATTATTCTTTCTAAACTCTAGAGACTTGTCGGCAATTCTACATCCAGGTTATAGTTCCACATTGTCATCTCCTTCATCGCCCAAAAGCCGAAAAACCATAGATTTGGGGGCTTATAGTCGAAACTTCAAAACTCTGGGAGTCGAGTTCTACCATCGTTTGGAAGAAAAATCTGCATCAGATTGCATGGAGATCAAAAAGGAGTAAGGGGTAAGTGTTCATCATCTCAGATCTGGTCATATTTTACAAAGTTAGGAAAAGCCGAAGTTCCTAAAATCTAGGGAGGCTGTCGATTTGGGCATATGGCTCTAAGGGTTTTTAACTGACATTTTTTGTCAATGATTAGTGTCTTCTTAAGTGTTGGATTGAAGGCATGGGTTGTTGGAGCAATCGGATTCGGAGTTAGCTATCGATTTTCGCAAAAAGGTAAGGTTTCAAAGGCTTTTAGGGACATGGTTCGATCATGGATAAGTAAATTTTGGGGTTTAGTGATTATGGTTTGTAAATAAGAACTGTGCTAATCAATTGTAGGACATTGGAAGAGATCTCAGTAGTTGTCGCCGCGAATCAGGTGTGTACCGAACACCCTTTCTTGGTTCAATTCGGCAAAAGCCGAAATGCCAAAATTTCGGCATTTCATGGGCTTGTGAGTATGCGAATGCTCTCAAGACGTGGAGTAATTGTTAGATCTAGCATCGCAAGTGGTAAGTAAGTTTGTGTGACGTCTTAACGTACTTCGAAAAAAGAGGGCCTCGATGGGCCAAAACTGGGCCCAATGGGCTTACGGACCAATATGGGTAAGAGATGGGCAAAGTAGTCTGTTAGTTAGATGGTGGAACCAAATTACTTAAACTGCTAAAAATTACTAAAATAGCTTGTGCAGTTGCGTAAGTTACGAAATTACCCCTAAAGAGCATAATTACCGAAATACCCCTAGGGTTTAAATTGGGCTAAACTGCATGATTGATTAATACTGTATTTTACATGATATGCTTTTATTAATATCTGTTGCATGGGATTGGGGTATTAATGGAGGAAGTATTGAAAGTGGTTCATCCACGTACTGGAGGCTTTGCCTCAACTTACTGATATTTGAGCAGCGTTGCTGCAACTGTGGAGTGTAGAGCTGGGTGGGTTGAGATATTCCCCACATGGAGTGTAGGGCTGGTACGAGTGCAGTGTAGCGATTGGTGGGTTGAGTAGTCTCCCCAGATGGGTTTGCATGCATTACTACTGTTGTTACTTATGTTACTCAACTGGGCCTATGGGCCACACTGTTATGTTAAAAGGGGCTAAGGCCTTGCTACTGTATTCTGAAAAGGGCTTCAGTCCACTGTGTACTGTGATCTGAATAGGGCCTAGGCCCAATGGGCTCGAGCTGATTTGGGTTTTGGATGGGTTTCTGTATACACTGAGTTTTCCCAAACTCACCCCTTTTTCCTTCCATCCTTGCAGGTGAGCCCTAGTTGGTGGACTTGTAGCTGGGCGGGATTTGGAGTGGCCACACGTTTTCTGCAAATTCGTTTTCTTCTGGTGAACTAGATTTTCCATATTTTCGTTTATTGTTTTGGGTTTTTTTGTAATAAGGCCGCTTAATTTTTTTTATGGTTTGGTTAGTTTCTTTATTATTTAATTCTATTATGATAAAACTGAACTATGATAACTAACAAAATGGATTAGCTCTAGGATGCGTTTTCAAAAACATTAAGTGATTTCAGAATAACTCGAATACAAGTAAGACTTCCGCTAAGCAAACGTTTTCAACCTTAACCATTTTCTTAAGATAGACATAACCAAACGGTTCTCTCAAAATTATACGAGATGTTAGAGTGTGGCAATGGCGGTGTGCATGTCTAGGATTGGATCTGAAGGGAGCTTGGTACTTAAACAGTCCGACGGACTCACCTCCTCTTCTTCCTGGTTTCCTACCTGGTGCACAACTTTCATTCACTTTAACCTACTTTTAAAAGTGTCCTTTTACAACACCAGCTAAGCTTTTCCAAACTAAGTAATACGGAATGTTTTGAACGCTTCGATGTGGCGCATCAGATCCGGTCCTAACGTCTAGGCCGGGTTTGGGGGGTTACATTAATATACAAAGGTTATAATAATATCCATGCCAAGTTGGACTAAGAGATTTATAATGACATATATGTTAGTTCACTTCATGTTAATTACATGATAAATGTGTTTTTGTGATGCTTATTTTTTGCATAGGAACTTACTAAGCTTTAAAGCTTACTCATTTTCTTTTCCCTTGTTTTATAGTGTCACCAAGCCAGCTTGGGGATTGAAGACTGTCAGAGATCCATTCACACTATCAACTTATTATTTTGGGTACCAATGATTTTAACATTTTGAGTTATGGCATGTATAGGGACTTGGTCTTTTTGTTATGTGTCCTAATTGAATTGGCCAAATGTGTTGGCTTATGTTGGTTGATAATTCATTTTGTAAATAGCCATTAAAGTTGGCTAATATTGGTTTAAGTATATGCATATGATAATGCCTTACATGGATGTGAAATTTGCATGGTTTAAATGGAATAGCATGTGATGGTTGTATGTGATAGATGATAGTATGGAATACCTTGTTTGTTGCTAATCGGAATCGGTTCAGGAGGGATGCTGGACCAGCGGGTGCTGCAAATCGAAATGCTAAGAGAGCTAGGATGGAGGAACCGGTTCGAGCAGTTCCGGTGAACACAGGTGGACCGCAAGCTTGTGGGGATTGCGGTAGAATGCATCAAGGAGAGTGCTGGAAGCGTTCTGGGGCTTGTCTTCATTGTGGGTCTAAGGAGCACAGGATTAAGGATTGTCCTAGGAGGGCCACCCAGGCTCAGGTGGCCGAACAAGGGGCTGTGCGACCGGCTCAACCTGTAAGGGATGGACCGCCGCTGCCAAGAGGTCGTGGACAAGGTCGCGGTGGTAATGGCCGTGGACGTGGGGCACCCGGCAGGGGTATTGGTAACGCGGATGCTCGTCAGCCAGCTTTGGTGTATGCTCGGCAGGGGTATTGGTAACGCACCTGATGTCATAACTGGTACGTTTTTTATCTATGGTGTACCTTGTACTGCTCTGATTGATGTGGGATCAACCCATTCGTATGTGGCATATTACATTTCTAGGGCACTGGGTGTGCACTTCGAGGAGACTGTATGTGGGGTGTCTGTGATAAGTCCTTTAGGTCATTCGGTTAAGGTAGAGAAACTCTTCAAGGAGGTGCCTCTGGAGATTCAAGGCGGGCTTTTCTGTGGGGATTTGATGGAGTTACCGCTTGAAGAATTCGATTTGATACTAGGGATGGATTGGTTGACCAAGCATAAGGCAACTTTGGATTGTGCAGCTAAGAGGATGGTGTTAAGGACTATCAATGATGAAGAGGTAATGATTATTAGAGAACGAAGGGATTACTTATCCAATGTAGTATCGGCGTTGAGGGCTGAGAAACTGATGCGCAAGGGGTGCGAGGCATATCTGGCTTTGGTAAGCCAAGCTGAAACTGAGGATCTGACTGTGGAGACCATCAGAACTGTTAGGGAATTTCGGGATGTTTTCCCGGAAGAGCTTCTTGGATTACCTCCGAATCAGGAAGTTGAGTATCCAAAACGATTTGTTGCCTGGAACAGCTCCAGTATCTATTGCACCCTATAGGATGGCACCGAAGGAGTTAGTGGAACTGAAGGCTCAAATTCAAGAGCTGTTAGATAGAGGCTTCATTAGGCCTAGTGTGTCTCCTTGGGGAGCACCGGTCCTGTTTGTGAAGAAAAAGGACGGAACGATGTGCATGTGCATCGATTATCGCCAGTTGAACAAACTGACGATTAAGAATAAGTATCCACTACCAAGGATTGATGATCTGTTCGATCAACTGAGGGGAGCTTCGATATTCTCCAAAATCGATCTTCGTTCAGGATACCATCAGCTAAGGGTAAAAGAAGGGGATATTCATAAAATGTACAACGATTTGAAACGTTGGTTTTGGTGGCATGGTATGAAACGAGACATCTCCGACTTTGTTTCGAGATGTTTAATATGTCAACAAGTGAAAGCGGAACATCAAGTGCCTTCAGGATTACTTCAGCCGATCATGATACCCGAGTGGAAATGGGATCGAGTCACAATGGACTTTGTGTCCGGACTGCCATTGTCAGCAAGTAAGAAGGATGCGATTTGGGTTGTTGTTGATAGACTGACTAAGTCAGCTCACTTTATCCCCGTGCGTACGGATTTTTCATTGGATAAACTAGCCGAATTGTATGTTTCTTAGATTGTGAGATTACACGGGGTACCTATTTATATCGTGTCGGATAGAGATCCGAGATTCACCTCGCGATTTTGGAGGAAATTGCAAGAAGCTTTGGGTACCAAGCTGCATTTTAGCACTGCTTTTCACCCTCAAACCGATGGTCAATCTGAGCGAATAATTCAGATACTTGAGGATATGTTGAGATGTTGCATCCTCGAGTTCAGTAGTTCATGGGAACGGTATTTACCTTTGATTGAATTCGCTTACAACAATAGTTTTCAATCAAGTATTAAGATGGCACCTTACGAGGCTTTGTACGGTCGTAAATGCCGTACACCATTGTTTTGGACCGAGCTCAGTGAAAGTAAAATTTTTGGAGTTGATTTGATTAAGGATGCCGAACAGAAAGTTAAGGTAATCCGTGAAAGTCTGAAAGCAGCCACAGATCGTCAAAAATCGTATGCGGATTTGAAACGAAAAGACATTGAATATCAGGTGGGAGATAAAGTGTTTCTTAAAGTCTCGCCTTGGAAAAATGTACTCAGATTTGGCCGTAAGGGCAAGTTGAGCCCGAGATTCATTGGGCCGTACGAAATCTCCGAACGAGTTGGTCTGGTTGCGTATAGATTGATTTTGCCCCCTAAACTTGAAAAGATTCACGATGTCTTTCATGTTTCGATGCTTCGACGTTATAGATCCGATCCGTCACATGTGATTAATCCCTCAGAAGTTGAAATTCAATCTGACTTGAGTTATGAAGAAGAACCGATTCGTATCCTAGCTCGTGAAGTGAAAGAGTTGCGAAACAAAAGGGTTCCGTTAGTTAAGGTGTTATGGCTCAAACACGGGATTGAGGAAGCTACTTGGGAAACCGAGAGCTCGATGAAAGAACGATACCCAAACCTATTTACCGGTAAGATTTTCGGGGACGAAAATTTCTTAAGTGGGGGAGAGTTGTGACAGCCCAAAATTGACCCTAGTCGGGAAGTGGTTTCGGGACCACTAAACCGAGTCATCGAAATGTTTGAATGTGATATTTATTGTCTAGAATATGTAATTATGAATGTGTGAAAATTTCAAGCTTCGATTTAGTCGATTGCATGTGAATTTAGTCAATAGGACTTATGTGCGACATTTTTGAAATGTGATAGGTCGAAGCATAAGGACCTATTAGAGCATGAAATAAAAAGGGGGGACTTGCATGTCAAATTCCCCCCTAACTAGTAGTGGCCGGCCATGACAAGCATGGCAGACCAAGTGTGATGGGCAAGACATGTCATAGACATGTTGTGTTGGTGCATCATGGGTGGAAAAAAATAAAATAAGGAGCATGGGCATAAAATAATGAAAGGGAATATGATGAAAAAAAAAAGTGTGTAGTTGTTTCCCCCCCCCCATTGCCGTGAGTTAAAGAAAAGAAAAGAAAAAATTTTGTTCATCCTTTTTCATCTTCATTTGGCCGAAAATTCAAAGGAAGGAGGAAGGAGTTCCTGCTTCATGTTTGGTTTGGAAGAGGATTAGGAGGAGGTTTGGCCATACTTGTATCTAGATCAAGCTCAAGAGCAAAGGGGAACTAAATCCGATAAAGGGAAGGAAAAAGTGGTCGAATAGCTATCGGAATCGTTCGACAACACCCGAGGTAAGTTCTTGAGTAAAAGAGCTTAAATTATGATTTGATTAGATCATGTTTTAAGCAAATTAAAATCATGCTCTTTGTGTGGCTATTGAGCCGAAATTGCAAGAATGATAAATGTCTTGTGTTTGAGTTTTGCTAACGAGAACGAAATACGAATGTGCCATGATTTATTGTTAAATGTGCATGGTTATTTGAATGATGTCCGGGCTAAGTCCCGAAGGCTTTGTGCTAAGTGACCATATCCGGACTAAGATCCGAAGGCATTTGTGCGAGATACATATCCGGACTAAGATCCGAAGGCATTTGTGCGAGATACTAATTCCGGGCTAAGCCCGAAGGCATTTGTGCGAGTTACTAAATCTGGGTTAAGTCCCGAAGGCAATTGTGCGAGTTACTATAACCGGGCTATGTCCCGAAGGCATTTGAACGAGTAGCTATATCCGGTTAAATTCCGAAGGTACGTGATTTGGGAATGAATGATCTTGCTGTAAAAATTTCAGTAAATACTCTAGAAACATCCCAACACTGAGGTATGTTTCGTATGTGCTTGAATTTAGTTGAGCCCTTACAAATAAGTATTCGCTCAGTTGATAAACGAGCTACCGGCCTTTGGCTAAGTTGATCTTTTGTGTATGTACATAAGGGTTGGTAATGTGAAGCAAGTATGATATCGAAAATTTGTGCATATGAAATTATTCGTTTAGCTATATGAATGCTATACTTTTGCTGTGCTGGAATTCCTTGCTCAAAACTTACTAAGCATAAATTGCTTACTCCGTTTCTTTGATCCTCTATTTTATAGATTTTGGTTCTCCAGCTATCGGACTCGGGATTTTGAAGTCGAAGTCGCCCACACTATCAAAACCCCCCTTTTGGTACAATTTTGGTTGAACTTCGAAATGGCATGTATAGGACTACCCATTTGTTGTGGGTCATGGACCCTTTGGACTTGTATAATTTTGGATAGCCATGCGAAAATGGCTTATATATGTTTGAGTGTAATGTTATAATCATTTGGTATGGATATGGTTATTGAGAGGTGTGGATAGGCTTGACAAGGATTGGCCATGGGAATGGTTAATCACTATCATAAATTGTGCTACTTATGCAAAAAGGGCTAGTTGAATCATGGAAACTATGAAATAGGTAAAGTCTACCTTAAAGGCAGATGCTGACAGCAGCAGTGATGTAGATTTGGAAATTTACTAAAAATAGTAGGAATGGAATTAAATAGTGAATAAATTATGTAAACGAACCTTGATGAATCTATTTTCATAGGAAAGTAACGAAACAATCATACGGATAGTATGTTAAGAGATATTCAGGTTCTTGTGAGACAGGTCCAGAACGGTTTCTGGATTTCATTTTTCGACTTTGGAAATTCATTATAAATTAACCAGAGACAATTAGGAGCCAAGCCATATATGTATAGATTCCTCTCTAAGTCTAGTTTCTATATAAACAAACGGCATCAGTATTGAAGCACTGTAGAGGGAGATATCCAAGTCGTAATGTGCAAAGGTCAGGGTAGTCGATCCCTGTAACATGGGAGACTTTGACTAATAAACTGTACTAATTTGCCCAACCAAAAATTCTAGAAAAAAATATGTAAATGGCCATATGAGTCTATTTTCAGGGAAAATTTACAGAACTGGATTCCGAGTTTCTGAACTCAAGATATGATTTTAAAAGCGACTATTACGCAGATTGGCATGTCTGGAAAATTTTGAAAGTTTGTTAACACCTTGTGTTCGACTCCGGTGACGGTCTCGGGTTCGGGGTGTTACATGCAACATCTCAACATATCCTCGAGTATCTGAATTATCCGCTCGGATTGACCATCAATTTGTGGATGAAAAGCGGTGCTAAAATGCAACTTAGTACCCTAGGCTTCTTGCAGTTTCTTCCAAAATCGAGAGGTGAACCTCGGATCTCTATCCGACACAATAGAAATAGGTACCCCGTGTAACCTTACAATCTGAGAAACATACAATTCAGCTAGTTTATCCAATGAATAATCCGTACGTACGGGGATAAAGTGAGCCGACTTAGTTAGTCTATCAACAACAACCCAAATCGCATCTTTCTTACTTGCCGACAATGGCAACCCAGATACAAAATCCATCGTGACTCGATCCCATTTCCATTCAGGTATCATGATCGGCTGAAGTAAACCTGTAGGCACTTGATGTTCCGCTTTCACCTGTTGACATATTAAACACTTCGAAACAAAATCGGAAATGTCTCGTTTCATGCCATGCCACCAAAACTGACGTCTCAGGTCGTTGTACATTTTCGTACTCCCCGGGTGAATTGACATTCGGCTACAATGAGCTTCGTTCAGAATCGTCGAAATAAGTTCTGAATTTCTTGGGGCACACAAATGACTTCTGAACCTCAAACAATCGTCATCGTCAATTTGAAACTCTGATTCCATGTTCGAAACACATTCAGCCTGTTTTGCAACCATTTCATCATCGACTTTCTGAGCTTCACGAATTTGATGAATCAACAATGGTTTGGCCTTTAATTCTGCTACTAACACATTGTCGGATAGAACAGACAAGTGTACATTCATCGCTCGTAAAGCAAATAGTGATTTCTGACTTAAAGCATCCGCAACCACATTAGCCTTTCCCGGGTGATAGTCAATGACAAGCTCATAATCTTTTAACAACTCGAGCCAACGGATTTGTCACAGATTCAAGTCTCTTTCAGTCATCAAATATTTGAGACTTTTGTGATCCGAATATACATGGCACTTCTCACCAAATAAGTAATGTCGCCATATTTTCAAAGCGAATACGATGGCGGCTAGTTCGAGATTATGGGTCGGATAATTTTTCTCATGTGGCTTCAATTGTCTCGACGCATAGGCCACAACTCGACCTTCTTGCATCAATACACAACCCAACCCAAGTAAGGATGCATCAATGTAGATGACAAACTCCTTGCCTGATTCGGGCTGCACTAGTACTGGAGCTTCAGTCAAATAAGTTTTCAATTGATCGAAACTTTTCTGACATTTTTCTGTCCATTCAAACTTAACATCTTTCTGAAGTAGTTTCATTATTGGTGTGGCTATCATCGAGAAACCCTTTACAAAGCGTCTGTAGTAACCGGCAAGTCCCAAAAAGCTCCGAACTTCAGTAATATTTCTCGGAGGCTTCCAGTTAACTATGGCTGAAATTTTGCTCGGATCAACTCGAATACCTGATGCAGATACCACATGATCCAAGAAGCTAACCTCTCTTAACCAAAACTCACACTTACTGAACTTAGCATATAACTGCTTATACCGTAAAATTTGCAACACTAATCCCAGGTGTTCAGCATGTTCGGTCTCATCTCTTGAATAGACTAAGATGTCATCAATAAACACAACTACAAACCGGTCCAAATACTGTCGGAAGATCCGATTCATCAAATCCATAAATACCGCAGGGGCATTAGTGAGTCCAAACGGCATCACTAAGAACTCATAGTGACCGTATCTCGTTCTGAAAGCAGTTTTGGGTATATCTGAATCTCGAATTCGCAACTGATAATAACCCGATCTCAAATCTATCTTTAAAAACACTGAGGCTCCCTTTAGTTGATCAAACAAATCATCAATACGCGGTAACGGATATTTATTCTTTATTGTCACTTTATTCAGCTGACGATAGTTGATGCACAACCTCATGGTTCCGTCCTTCTTTTTAACAAACAATACTGGTGCACACAAGGTGAGAAACTCGGTCGAGCGAAACCTCTATCCGTCAACTCTTGCAACTGAGCTTTCAACTCTTTTAACTCGGTTGGTGCCATACGATACGGAGCTATCGAAATCGATGTAGTCCCAGGTACAAGTTCGATGCCAAACTCTACCTCCCGAACAGGTGGTAACCCTGGAAATTCTTCGGGGAAAACATCCGGATATTCACAAACCACTGGTACCGACTCAAGTTTCTTTCCTGATTTTTCATCATCAAGCACGTATGCCAGATACGCTTCACACCCCTTTCTCATGTATTTTTGAGCTTACATCGAGGATATTATTGTTGGCAATCCATTCAAGACAGTAGACTCAACTCGGATTATCTCATTATTTGCACACCTCAAATCAATAGTCTTGCTTTGTAATTCACAACCGCATCATGCACGGTCAACCAATCCAAACCGAGAATAACATCAAATTCATCAAACGGTAATGCATCAAGTCCGCCGGAAAACAGGAACCTCGAATTACTAGGGGACATTTCTTACACACCTTATCAACAAGCACACAATGACCCAAGGGATTCGACACTCTAATAACGAACTCAGTAGACTCAACAGGTAAAGTCTTATTGGATGCTAAAGTCTCACATATATAAGAATGAGTAGAACCAGGGTCAATCAAAGCAATCACATCAGTATCAAAGAGAGTGAAAATACCGGTAATAACATCAGGCGAAGAAGCATCCTCGCGTGCACGTATAGCATAGGCTCTAGTAGGAGCACGAGCCTCAGATCTGGTTGTAGCATCTCTAGATCCTCTCTGACCGCCACTAGGATTTCCCGCATTCTTAGATGATCTACCTCGAGCAGTAGTAGCACCCGGTTTCCCACTCTGATTTACATTCTGTTCAGACAGTCTCGGGCAATCCTTGATAAAGTGGTCAGCTGATCTGCACTTATAACAGGAGCGGTCATGGAATCTACAACTCCTCGAATGCCATTTACCACAATACTGGCACTATGTCCTGTCTCGACGATCATTTCCAACACTGGCCACCGAAGTGACTCGTGTACTCACAGGGGGTCGATCACGATCTCGTCTAGAAAAGCCCGAAGTGTCTCTAGATCGGCCTAAACCATCTCTAAATTTCTTCGATAACTATTGAAAGGGCTTTCCCGAAGATCTCTTACGAAACTCCTTTGCTCCCATATCAGCTTTTCTTTTCTCCTTACTGAGCTCTTCGGCTTTGCACGCTCGCTCGACAAGTACCACAAATTCTCTGATTTCTAAAATGCCAACATACAGTTTTATATCATCGTTCAATCAGTCCTCGAAACGTTTGCACATTACAGCTTCTGAGGAAATGCATTCCTGAGCGTACCGGCTAAGTCTTACAAACTTTTCTTCATAATCAGTAACCGACATGGAACCTTGTTTAAGTTCAAGAAATTCTTTCCGTTTTTGATCAATGAATCTCTGGCTGATATACTTTTTTCGAAACTCGGTTTGGAAAAACTCCCAAGTTACTTGCTCTCTAGGCACAACCGAAATCAACGTATTCCACCAATAGTAGGCAGAATCACGTAGCAAGGAGATAGTGCACTTAAGGCATTCATCGGGTGTGCAAGATAGTTCATTAAGTACCCGAATAGTGTTGTCCAACCAAAATTCAGCTTGCTCGGCATCGTCGCTGTCTGAAGCTTTAAATTCAGTAGCCCCGTGTTTTCGAATTTTGTCAACTGGGGGCTTATTTAACCTTATTTGGTCGGTTACCGGAGGTATCGCAGGTGCAGGGGTTGTATTGGTCGGGAATGGGGGTTGTGGAACAGCCGTATTAGTTTGAATGTATTGGTTGAACCAATTATTCATCACGCTATAAAAAGCTTGTCTAGCTTCATCATTCTATTACTAGCAATAGGTTGAGAGTCCACCGGCGCTGTCCCTTGTGCGGGAGCAGGCGCTACACTCTCAAGATCATCAGCTACCACTCGGTTGGGATCGGGATCCATTACTATAAATAAACACATTTTTAACAGTTAGAAATCGCCACACTATCAAATAAACACACAATGGCATGTATAGCTAGACCCGAACGTAGTACGGTAGTCCTAGAATCGACTAAATCGTAGCTCTGATACCAATAAAATTGTAACACTCCGTACCCGAGACCGTTGCCGGAGTCGAACACGAGGTGCTAACAAACTTAATTCATTTATTTGCACAATTCATTTTAAAATTTTCAGACAAGCTGGCTAACTGCGTCACTGTCACCTTAAAAATCATATCTTGAGTTTCAAAACTCGAAAACCGGTTCCATAAATTTTTCTTGAAACTAGACTCATATTTCCATCTAAAAATTTTTTTCTAGAATTTTTGGTCGAGCCAATTAGTACAGTTTATTAGTTAAATTCTCCCCTATTTCAGGGTTCGACTACTCTGACCTTCATGCATTACGACTTAGATATCTCCCTGTTAAGAGATTCAATACTTATGCTGTTTGTTTCTAATGAAACTAGACTCAAAATGGAATCTATACATATAAAGAATGACTTCTAATTATCTCTGGTTAATTTATGGTAAATTTCTAAAGTCAGAACAGGGGATCCAGTAATCGCTCTGGCCCTATTTCACGAAAACTTAAACATCATACAAAATACGGATCATATGGTCGTTTCACTTCTTCCATATGAAAATAGACTCATCAAGGTTCGATTACATAATTTATTCATTATTTAATTACTTTTCTAATATTTTTAGTGATTTTTCAAACTCACATCACTACTGCTGTCAGCATCTATTTTAAGGCAGATTTTACCTATTTCATAGTTTCCATGGTTCAACTAGCCTTTTGACATATATAGCACCAAATATGATCGTGATTAACAATTCCAATGGCTAATCATTACCAAGCATTTCCACACCTCTCACTAACCATATATATACAAAATGATTATAACGCTATGCTCAAAATATATAAGCCATTTTCGCATGGCCAACCGAATTTATATACAATACCAAAAAGGTACTTAATTAACAACGTAGGTCAATCCTACAAAAGGGCTTAGATAGTGTGGACGACTTCGACTTTGACAATCCCGAGTCCGATAGCTGACGAGCAAAAATCTATAAAACAGAGAATTAAAGCAGAGAATAAGCATTTCGATGCTTAGTAAGTTTTAAGCAATGAAATCATTTAAAGGAATGGCATAATAATATCAAGTTTATTTGTTCATCCCTTGGCCGAATAGAAACATAACCGAGATATCACTTTTATCATTAATATCACAAAGGTGAAACCAATTTATCCGGCCAACTCCAATCCACAACCGAATGCTCTCGTCTCAAATATCCATGTCCATTTCATGCATATGCACACACATTTCATAACTATGACATTGAACTCTCATATTCGGAACTCATACATCATAACCAGATCATAGACGTTCGTATAATTTAAATAACGTGCTAAGCATTCCCATCGAATTTCAAAGTCATAATTGAAGGATATTCACATTCTCAACAAGGGTAAATTACTTACCTAGTTGTCTTACAGTAAGTAGCGCATGTGATTAAAATTATTCCAGCATGTATTATATGATTTCTCGTAAGAACACTTACGGGTTTTCACCCTCAAATATTATGCTGGTGCAACATCCTTCGGAATAAAGTCCGACTCTTAGCACTGGCTCAAAAGCCCTTCGAGACCAAGCTCGGATTAGACCACTGGCTCGCAGGCCCTTCGGAACTAAGTCCGATTATGACACTGGCTCTAAAAAGCCCTTCGAAACTAAGTTCGGTTATTAGCACTGGCTCAAAAGCCCTTCGAGACCAAGCTCGGATTTAGACCCCGATTAGCATTCACACGTATATGCATATATATATCATATCACATCTGGATATCATTCCTGATACTCGAATACAATTACAGCATGTTTACTAACCATCCATCGTTCGATTCATTAATCCCACACAAATAACATAATCCCTTTTCGTTAATGCACAAGATTTCTATAACCATTCGGCTACAAGTAAATACCTTACTTATTTATTTTATCATGTAATTCAAGTAGAATCGTCAAGTCACGAGTTAATTATTATGCTCATAGACAAATAATTGCCTTATTAAATCGTAAGCTAAATTTCATTACTCAAAGACTTACCTCGGATGTTGTCGAACGATTTCAACGGCTATTCGATCACTTTTTCCTTTCCCTTATCCAACTTTGATCCTCTAAGCTCTTGAGCTAAATCAAACAAATTTACTTCTCAATCAAACACATACATACGGCAACCATATACATTTCAAAAACCAATTCATTCGTATCATTTGTCCATATATTAGCTTTTAGCATATTTGGTCATTAGAGCGACCTATTTAACTTTCAAGCATTCATTTCTAATTTTAATTAAACAATGCCGAATGCCATTAACTACTAATGCCACACACACATATGCATAAAATTCATCCATACATAACCTATAGCTCATTCGGTCATTCATCTCTCAAACCTATCAAAGCTTCATATCAAACTTCCCTGGCCGAATACACATATAAGCACATTTAGCATTTTTATTTACTTCATGATACATTCGGCCTTGGCATAATTTCATTAAAAATCCCTATTAGCCACTTCACCAATCAATTATATCATCTACTTAATATTTCATACTTATCATGCTAGCTGAATATTATTTATTCAAGTTCAACATCTTCATATTCGGCATTAGCATCAAATATGATAGCCAATTCTTCCCACTTTGAATCTATGCATCCATTTAATCATAGTTTGTTCAAGCACTCATACAACAAGATTCATCCAATTTAACAAGAAACAAAAACTTTATTCCTCCATAGCTACAATGGCCAAAAGATCTAGACATCTCAATACCGAAATTTCTAACATGGGTTGCCTAAAGAATTTGGTAGGGAGTTCAAATTTATCTAACATTTCAAGTAACTTAACACATCCATATAGCTAACATGCTAGTAGTATCAAGGCATCAACTAAAATTTTGAAGCCTCTTAGCCGAATCCTAACTCTCCAACAACCCCAATTTCATCCATGAGATAAATAGAAGTAGGCTAACCCTCCAAAGGATGTGTAAACCTCCAAAAGCAACATTGAACATACCTTAATCTAAAGAACCACCTTGGCCGAACTTCCCCTCTTCTTCTTCCTTCAATTCACGGCAATGGAGGAGCAACCTAGCTAATTTTTTGTTTCTCCTCCTACTAACCACTATTATTTTATTACCCATGTTCTTTATTTTATTATTTCTAACATAAAACACTAACATAAAATGTTTATAATACATTTTAACCCATAGCATGGCCGGGCACTACTTGTCATAGGTGGAAATTTGACATGCAAACCCATTATTTTCATAACATGCACTAATAGATCCTTATAGATTAACCCATCACATTTGAAAAGTGTCACACATAAGTCCTATTAACTAAATTCACATGCAATTGACCAAATCGAAGCTCAAAACTTTCACACACTCATATTCACATATTTTAGACAATAAATATTATACTCAAATACTTCGGTGACTCGGTTTAGCGGTCCCGAAACCACTTTCCGACTAGGGTCAATTTACGGCTGTCACATATACTTAACATTTATGGCATTCGAATCATTTAAATATAAAATATCTTATTATCTTACATATTATATACACATACTTTAAACATGCAAACATACATCATTTCATTTCATATAAATAACATGTACCATTATAACATTTGTTTACCTAACCTCAACAATTGCATAACATGGATCCATATATATATATCATATTCTACTTAGCATATGCCGAATATATCATAAACTTAACTAATTAAACTACTCAAATAAACTGACTAAAACATTCAAGTAATATGTCATTTGACACCGACACAAAAACCACATTCATTAATCATATTTTCATAGCCTAACTTAGTCCACAAATATTCAATACCACAATTATAACTTTAACATATAAATAAACACATAATGACATGATTTAAGCACTCTTGCCAAACCACAAATATAGCACCTTTTTAACTCAATATAAAACCTAACATTTTGATCTTTTATTACCATACCTCAAATCAAGCATATTAATCAAAACAGTCATATAACATACTCATTATTTGTCTTCATCAATCGTGCATAATTAGCTAACCATTCAAACACAATATATGCACATACATTGCCATTACAAACCGAATCAAAATAACTAATACACATTGAATATATATAAATCATTATCATTTTACTCCATACTAAACCAAATCAATAAACCATTCATAAAGAAAAAACATACCAAATAACGTGCATATCAAAATAAACTCCAACCATGTTTGGATATAACTGAATATTCTTTAATACCAAATCACATAATAACACCTTAACAAAACATATCAACCAAGTTCACATATACTTTTATCTATGCATAAGCCATAGCCGAATCAACCAAACACATATCCAAAATCACCAACCATTTCCAATGCATATAACACATGTAAACTTGACTAAAGTTTCATATACTCACTTAACATATTAGCCATTTTCGTATGGCTTAATATATACACAACTTCAAACTTAACCAAATATAATCTAGCCTATACATGCCATAGGTTCAAGTTCAAACTTATAAAATACCAAAAATAGTCGATAGTGTGATAGACTTTGCTGATGATCCCCGAGCTCGTAACTAGTCTCCAAAAGTCTATAAAACAGAAGCAAACATAAACACAAACAGTAAGCTATCATAGCTTAGTAAGTCATAAGCAAATAAATAACTCAATGTTAATATCAACTCAATTAACCAAACTAATTTTTTGCTATCATGATCACATCTATTTTCAAGCTCACAATTTCATATATAACATATACTTCCATAATAAATTCTACCTTGGCCGAATATACATGTACCTATTATCAAAGTAACATTAAATTTCAAAACCATAGTACCATTATATAACCAAATCTACATAAACTCATATACATATATTCATGAATCATTTCATAAATATTCACATTTTATATTCATAAGGCTAAATATAATCATTCATATATGTTTGCACATAGTTCACCATTATGTTTTCACTATACATAACCTTCGATCGAATGTACTTTTCATATACACATATAATTTTTCATTTACATCGTATATGATTTGCAACACATATCAAGTAACCAACTTACCTTATTTCAAATAAGTAATAAGCTATTACATAGCTGATAACTTTAGCTCATTTTACACATTCAATCACAACTTATCATTGCCCGTTGAACCATTTGAAATTGAATAGGGTACTCGGATAATCACATATATATCTTACAATGCCAATGTCCCAGACGTGGTCTTTCATGCTATCACATATTGATGACACTGCCCCAGACAGGGTCTTACACGAATCAAATACGATGCCAATTTCCCATACATGGTTTTACACGCAATCACATATCCATGCCAATGTCCCAAATGTGGTCTTACATGAGAACACATATAGGAAATCCTATGTCATGACATATGTATCCTAGTTACTTTTAACGTTCGTATGGGGCTTTCGGACGTCGTAACTCGATCGAATCGAACTCGTACACATAAATTCCAAGCTTATACATATTCGGCTTTTAGATATATATTATCACATTATACATTTCAGCATATATAGTTCGTATTTAATCAAATAAATAACATCTATTTGCTTATAAACTTACCTCGGACAACGATAATCAGAACGGAATGACTAATTGACAACTTTGGTTTTCCCCGATCCAAATTTGATTTCTTTGGTTCTTGATCTAAACATATTCAAATTAAACTCATTCATTCAATTTAGCCCAAAAACACATAAATGGGCAAATTACCATTTTACCCCTAACATTTTACATTTTTTACAATTTAGTCCAAATTGCACAAAACACAAAACATGCAAAATTTGCACATACCATGCTTAGGTTGAATCTTCCTTATGCTCATACAAGTCCATACATTTAATTTATTTCACATTTTAGTCCCTCAATTTATTATTTTTACAATTTAGCCTTAATTACTCAAATTTATCAAAAATTGCAATACAAAACATATTAATCCAAAACATATATTTCATAATTCATCAAATAATGTCACAAAACTCAAATATTCATCAATTTAATAACTCAAAATATTCATCAAAATTATAAATTCAAGCATGGGCTTTGTACATTACACTACAACAATCTCAAAAACGTAAAAATTATCAAAAACTGAGCTAGTTACATACCTTGATTAAGCTTAACAATGGCCGAACCTTTGAAAACCTTATTTATTTTCTTTTCTTTGATGTTTCGGTCAAAGGAAAAAAGATGAACATATGGATTTTAAATTTTTATGCTTTATTTTATACATATTATTACATATTTTACTAAATTAACCTTTATAAAATAATTATACTAACATTATATTCATGTCCTTAACCATAAATGATTTATAAATATGGTCTAATTGCAACATAAATACCTCATGCAATAAAGACAACAATAATTCAGCCCTTACAAATTAAACCATCAAATTTTCATTTTACGCGATTAAGCCCTTTTATTAAATCGGGCACTCAAAAGAAAAAATTAAAACATGAAAATTTCAAAAATATAAATTCACACATAATAAAAATAGAAAATAATTTTTAAATATTTTTTTGACTCGAATTCGTGGTCCCTAAACCACCAATCTGAATAGGGTCTAAATCGGGCTGTTATAAGGCAACGCCGTCAGATAGTAGACCTCCTGCAGTTAGTTAGGGAGAAGGAGGCAGGGAAGCCTTTCTCCACATGATGAATGAGTGGTTTACAGAATTTTTTCAAACAAATCCGAATGCCCAACCTCCTCCAACCCACCTATTCCTCGACCGGTTCCCGTAGCCCCACAAGGTATGGAATTTTTAAGAATGAACATGCCTACTGTTGATAAGATCCGAAAGCATGGGGTTGAAGATTTTAGAGCTAATGTGGATGATGATCCTGAGAGAGCTGAGCTTTGGCTTGAAAACTCCATCAAGGTATTTTATGAGTTGTCCTGCATACTAGATGAGTGTTTAAAGTGTGCCATCTCACTTTTGTGAGATTCCGCATATCACTGGTGGAATACCCTAGTATCGATGGTACCGAGAGAGAGGGATACATGGGAATTCTTTCAAGAGGAGTTTCGAAAGAAGTATATTAGCCAATAGTTCATCGATCAGAAACGTAAGGAATTTCTTGAGCTGAAACAGGGTTGTATAACAGTGACCGAGTATGAGCGAGAATTCGTCAGACTTAGTAAATACACTCGAGAGTGTGTTTCCACCGAAGCTATTATGTGCAAGAGATTTGAAGATAGATTGAATGAGGATATTTGTATGTTAGCTGGGATCTTAGAGTTGAAGGAATTTATGGTATTGGTTGAACAGGCTTGTAAGGCCGAAGAGTTGAACAAAGAGAAGAGGAAAGTTGATCTTAAAGCTAGGGATTTGAGGAAAAGACGGATGAGTAAGTCATTTCCATCTCATTCAAAGAAGTCTAAATAAATGTATTCTCGTTTGCATGTTTCAGTGGGATATCACACAAAGATCGTGGGAAGCAATACTCAGGTTCTAAATCACAAGCCACTCCAATGTTAAGTGTAGGTAATGTAAGGTCTAACAGACTTGATTATCAGCATTGCAGTGGACGTCATCTTGATGAGTGTAGAATGAATGACCGGGCTTGCTTCAAGTGTGGCTCTCAAGAGCATTTTATCCGGGATTGCCTTAGAAGGGTTGAGAACAAAAAATTTTAGAATACAAGGCCAAGTAATACTGCTAATGGGTGTAGGTCATCGAGGAATACCAAAAAAAGGAGCTAGTAGTAAAGGTGTGACAAAAGACACCACTGTGAGATCCAAAGCTCGAGCACCTGCTAGAGCCTATTCCATCCATGCTCGCAAAGAAGCGACATCTCCTGATGTTACACTGGTACTTTTTCTCTTTATAATACTAATGAGTTGTATTGATCGATCCTAGATTGACTCATTCTTATGTTTGCGTGAAATTGGTAGCCAATAAGAGCTTGCTTGTTAAGTTTACTGAGTTTGTGATTAGAGTGTCAAACCCTTTAGGTAAACATGTGTTAGTTGATAGAGTTTGCAAGAATTGTCCCTCTCTATGATTCGAGGACATTGTTTTCGAGCTGGTTTATTGTTGTTGCCATTTGATTAATTCGATGTTATTTTGGGTATAGATTGGCTGACACTTTATGATGCTGCAGTGAATGTAAAAGAAAGATTATTGAACTGAAATGTGAAAATGGTGAAATTCTTCGGACTGATTCAGATGAGTCGAGTGAGCTACCTATTGTAATCTCTTCGATGACTGGCCTAAGATATGTAAGAAAAGGCTGTGAAGTTTACCTTGCTTATGTGTTGAATACAAAAGAATCTAAATTGAAAATTAAATCAATGCCGACTGTTTGTGAATATCCGAATATGTTCTCGGAAGAGTTGTTTGGGTTACCTCCAGTTAGAGAAGTTGAGTTCGGTATTGATTTGGTCCCTGGTACTTCGCCGATATCTATTACTCCGTATAGAATGGCTCCAACTGAATTGAAAGAATTGAAAGCTCGGTTGCAAGAGTTGACAAATAAGGGTTTTGAGAGACCGATTTATTCTGCCTTAGTGCTTCAGTGTTATTTGTAAAGAAGAAAGACGGATCTATGAGACTTTATATCGATTATGGCAACTCAACAAGATGACTATAAAGAACAAGTATCCTTTGCCGAGGACAGATGACCTATTTGATCAGTTGAAAGGAGCAACAGTATTCTCAAAGATTGATTTAAGATCTGGCTACTATCATATGAGAGTTAAAGAGTCGGATGTGCCAAAAACATCTTTCAGAACAAGGTACGGACACTATGAATTCCTTGTTATGCCTTTCAGATTAACTAATGCACCTGCTACTCTTATAGATTTGATGAATAGAGTTTTTTTACCACGTTTGGACAAGTTTGTGGAAGTGTTTATTGATGATATTTTGATTTATTCTCGAGATGAGTCTGAGCATGCCAAGCACTTGAGAACTGTTTTGACTAAAAAAAATGTTCTCTAAATTCAATAAAAGTGAGTTTTGGCTCCAAGAGGTTGGATTTTTGGGACATACCATTTTGGGTGATATTATTAGGGTTGATCTAAGTAAAATTTCGGCAATTATTGATTGGAAGCCGCCAAAGAATGTATCTGAAGTCAGAAGTTTTTTGGGCTTAGCTAGTTATTACAGATGATTTTTTAAAGGATTTTTGATGATTGCTACTCTTATGACCAAGTTGTTGCAAAAAGATGTGAAGTTCGAATGGTCTGAAAAATGTCAGCAATGTTTTGAGAAGTTGAAGGCACTATTGATTGAGGCACTGGTTTTAGTGTACCCTAAACTGGGAAAAGAGTTTGTGATTTATAATGACACGTCACTGAATGGATTAGGATGTGTGTTGATGCAAAAGGGCAAAGAAATAGCCTATGCCTCGAGATAGTTGAAACTGCATGAGAAAAATTATCCGACGCATGATTTGGAATTAGCTGCTATTGTGTTTGCTCTGAAAATTTGGAGACACCATTTGTACGGTGAGATATGTCATATCTTTTCTGATCATAAGAGTGTAAAATACTTGATAACTCAACAAGATTTAAACTTACGGCAACGAAGATGGCTCGAGTTACTGAAGGATTATGATCTAATGATTGACTATCACCCGGGTAAGGCCAATGTAGTCACAGATGCATTGAGTTGAAAGTCTTTGTTTGCTTTGAGAGCACTGAATACACGATTGAACTTGTCTGATAATGGTTAGATCCTAGCAGAGTTGAGAGCTAGACCATTATTTCTTCAACAAATTTGTGAAGCTCAAAAATGTGACAACGATTTGCTAGCCAAAAGAGTTCATTGTGAATTGGGTAGTGATTCAAATTTTAAAGTTGAATCCGATGATTGTTTGATGTTCCAAGGTAGAGTTTGTGTACCAAAAAATGATGAACTTATTCAAAAAATTCTTCATGAAGTGCAAAATGGTTGTCTATCTGTCCATCCAGGTAGTAGAAAATGTATAATGATTTGAAGAAATTGTATTAGTGGTCTGGTATGAAACAAGATATTTCAGAGTTTGTTTTAAAATGTTTGATTTGTCAACAAGTGAAAGTACAACACCAAGTGCCTTTAGGTTTACTTCAGCCAGTGATGGTACCCAACTGGAAATGAGATAGGATTACGATGGATTTTGTAACGGGTTTGCCTTTGACTCTAAAAAAGAAAGATGTTGTATGGGTTGTGGTTGATAGATTGACGAAATCGGCTCATTTTATACCGGTACGTACTGATTACTCGCTTGATAAACTCGTTGAACAGTACATTGCTGAGATTGTGAGTTTGCATGGGGTGCCTATTTCTATTATTTCGGATAGAGATCTGAGGTTTACTTTGCGATTTTGGAAGAAATTACAAGAAGCTTTCGGTAAGAAGCTGAACTTTAGTACCGCTTTTCATCTGCAAACCAGTGGTCAGTTCGAAAGAACGATTCATGTACTTGAAGATATGCTTTAATGTTGTGTTCTAGAATTCGAGGGTAGTTAGGAAAAATATCTGTCATTGGTAGAATTTGCTTATAACAACATCTTTCAGTCGAGTATTAAAATGGCACCTTATGAGGCATTGTATAGTCGTAAGTACTGAACACCTTTGTATTAGACCGAGCTTAGTGAGAAACAGATTCACAGGGCTGATTTGGTTAAGGAAACTGAAGAAAAAGTAAAGGTAATCCATGATTGCTTGAAAGCAACTTCAAATTGACAGAAGTTAGATGCGGATTTGAAAAGAAAAGAGGTTGAGTTTAAAGTTGGTGATAAAGTATTTTTGAAAGTATCACCACGGAAGAAAATCCTCAGATTTGGTCAAAAAGGCAAGTTAAGTCCAAGTTTTATTGGGAAAAAATAGGGCCAGTGGCATACCGGTTAGCTTTACCGATAGAGTTGGAAAGTATTCATAATATGTTTCATGTGCCAATGTTGTAACGATATTGTTCTGATCCTTCACATGTGATTTCTCCAACAGAGATTGAGTTTCGACCTGATATGACGTGCGATGAAGAAAAGATTAAGATATTAGCTCAAGAGGTTAAACAGTTGAGAAATAAAAGTATAACTCTAATAAAAGTTTTGTGGCAAAGACATGGTGTTGAAGAGGCTACGTGGGAACTAGGGGAGGCTATGAAAAAATAGTACCCCGAACCTATTTTCTGGTAAGATGTTCGATAACGAAAATCCCAAAATGGGAGGGGAGAGTTGTAATAGCCCGATTTTGGGGCTTGTCAGAACAGTGGTTTTGGGACCACGAATCTAATGTAGGAAAACTTGTTTTTATTATATTTTCGTGGCCTACAGTTTTATGGAGTGATTTCATGAAAATTTCGTTCGAAAATTTTGACGTTTGGGCACTCAATTTAGTAAAAAGGACTAAATTGTAAAAAGTGCAAAAGTTGAGTTCTACTAGTTAAAGGTGTCCAATTCCTGTGAGATTTTAAATTAGAGGTCCTTAGTTGGTAATTAGACCATTGGATAAGTTAGTGGACAAAACTTGACATGAATAGATGAAATTTCAAAGTTATGCATTAAGGGAATTTTAGTCATTTGGTAAATAAATGAATAAAAAGGGAAAATAAAGCCAAAATTTTTGTTCATCTTCTTCTCCATGTGTCGAAAATTAGAAGGTCACCATAGGTAGGGTTTGTTCAACTTCCAAGCTTGATTGTAACTACGTCCTAGCCTTGTGTTTAATACTTTCTACATTTTTTGAAGTTATTATCATCCGATCTAGCTATTTCTACCATTAATTTGAGCTATGATTGAGGTATTGGGTTTGAACCATGTTAGATATTTGTGCATTTTGATGTCTAATGGTAGATTATACAAGTTTAATGTTAGATAAACAACTTTTACTAGTTGATTTTTGATGAAAATGTCTAAAGGACCTATTTGTAAAAGGATTTCAAAATGTATGTAATAGTGTGATTTAATGAAAAATATGGACTGCTATAAGCATGTATAGGGTTCGACTAGGCTTGGGTCTTGATGAAATTGAATAGATTTCATTCTACGAGCTTGGGGACCAAAATATAAATATGGAAAAGTTTAGGGGTAAAAATGTAATTTTGTCATAGTGTGATTTTTGAACTGAATTGAGTAATGTGGTTAATAAATGAGTTAAATTTTCTATTATAGATCAAGAGAAATAAGGTTCGAACCTAGACCGAGGGAAAAACAAACTCTTTGACAATTAGGTCCATTTCGACTATTTTTGTACCGAGGTAAGTTCGTATGTAAATAATGCATTATTTCTTATTCTTCAATTGCTTTAATATTGTATGAGTTATGATTGACTCCTTGGATGTAATCTACAAAGTTCAACAAGAGAGAAATCCCAGTTGAACCTTAGGAATAGATAGGATACAAGTGTCATAACATTAGGGTTATTTGAAATTATGTGTAAGACCATATCTGGGATATGGCATCGATATGAGACTTCGTGCAAGACCATAGCTGGGCTATTGGCATCGATATGAGATCCCATGTAAGATCATATCTAGTATATAGCATTGGTATGGTACTATGAGTGTGAGATTTCCCAAGCATCCTTTAGTATCCAAGTGGTTCAATGGGAATCGTAACAGAAATGTTAATGTTATGAAAGACCATGGTATGTTGCAAGATGGTACAGGTATGTACGTAAGACTTATGCTTAATGAGCTCGATGTGTGATGAATCCATCGGTAAGGTTATGATTGTGCAAGTTATGATACAAAGGTTATAATAATATCTATGCCAAGATGGACTAAGAGATTTATAATGACATATATGTTAATTCACTTCATGTAAATTGCATGATAAATATGTGTTTATGATGCTTATTATTTGCATAGGAACTTACTAAGCTTTAAAGCTTACTCCTTTTCTTTTCCCTTGTTTTATAGTGTTACTAAGCCAGCTCAGGGATCAAAAACTGTCGGAGATCCATTCACACTATCAACTTATTATTTTGGGTACCAATGATTTTAACATTTTGAGTTATGGCATGTATAGGGACTTGGTCTTTTTGTTATGTGTCCTAATTGATTTGGCCAAATGTGTTGGTTCATGTTGGTTGACAATTCATTTTGTAAATGGCCATTGAAATTTGCTAATATTGGTTTAAGTATATGCATATGATGATGTCTTTCATGGATGTGGAGATTTGTATGGTTTAAATGGAATAGCATGTGATGGTTGTATGTGATAGATGATAGTATGTGAATGATGTGTGGATGCCTTGTTTGTGTCTGATTGGGTTGAATGTACAAGCTTGGATTGGTATTATATTTTTTTTGTGTAGGTTGTTCATGGAAGGGTGGCAAAAAGGCTTGGTAAATAGCCTTATTTTTGTCCACACGGGTAGACACACGGGCGTGTGTCTAGGCCATGTATGACACACAGCTTGCCCCATGGGCGTGTGATCTGGCCGTGTATCCCCTGCACCTTAATTGTTGCAAAATAGAATGCTCAGTATTGAGCACACGGGCAAATACACAGGCGTGTGTCACAGCTGTGTGGATGACCCAGCCTTGAACAAGGGCATGAGCCCTGGCCGTGTGAAGTCTTCACCTATTTTATGAAAAATTAGGAAAATTAAATTGACCACACGGCCTAAGCACATGGGCTTGTGCCTTGGCCGTGTGACTTCATTTTGTTCATGGATGACAAGCAGAGAGTTACACAGGGTCTGGACATGGGCATGTGTGACAACACGGCTTGCCCACATAGGCGTGTCCCAAGCCACACGGGCGTTTGACCCTTGTTTGATGAAAAATTTTCTAAGGCTCCATTTGGTTGCAGGTAAAATATTTTCTGGAAACTGATTTTTGGAAAATGATTTCTGGAAAATGATTTCTGAAAAATGATTTACTTTTCTGGTGTTTGGATGAATCTGTGTAAAATATTTTCTGTTGTTTGGCAGATTTCTTGAAAATATTTTCCGGATAAGCTATTTTGACATATATATTAATAAATTTATATTTTAAATTATTTTTACATATATTGCAATGATTTATTTATAAATAAATTAATCAAATTAAATATATAATAATACTCAATTATTAAGTTAAAATATTAATCGAAAGTCAATTAAAACCAACCAAAGTCAAATAAATTATTTGTAATTGTGTTATAAAAGCAACTATCATTCTTACAAATCAAACAGTTTCAGTTACTAACATGTATATCAATGATATGAAAGCAACATAAAACTTTCTCTATTATCAATGACCAGCTGCAAAGTATATCGAATTACATAAGAATCTATGAGACATGTATTTGTGATGCTAATATTGCATCAAGTTATTTGATCAAGATTTTCCATTAGTACATAGTCACCATAGTCTGGAGTTTTCATATAATTGTGCCATCAATGAGCACCATTTGGACGAAGCTCATCTTGAACACGTGCAGCTTCTTTCTCATTCCCATAAGTCAAGAAGTAGTTTGGGTTACCACGAGTTGCTTCTCTATACAAGCCAAAATGTGTTTCCTTTGGAAGATGGTCATAGTTCTTCTTGAACATTGACACATGTTTGTTTGCAAGTCAGAAATTTTAACACATTATCACAAGTACAAGATAACTTGTAAAACATATTATTTAACTATAATAATAATCAAACAGTCCAAAATAGTAATGCATTTCCTGTCATTTCTTATCCGTTCAAGTTAAAATCATACATCATTTTGAACTGAATTTTAAAGATGGATGCTTATAAAAGTAGTTTTAATTTCCTGCCATTTCTTATTTTCTAAAACGTTATAATTGTCATTACCATAGGAGTATATTTGTGAGTTAAAATCCCCTTTCTTAGGAGTTTCAGCCTAAGGTCTTTATCACCCCAAACAACATGTTCCTTGTACCTACAAAAACCAGAGGTCTGTAGTTTGACATTAGCGCATCCATACATTTGTATTGAGCAGAAAGGTGCAATAAAGCAACGCATCCAGGGAAAAGAAGAAAAAAAGACTGCCTTCAAGTTTATTCCAGTGAAGTAACTCTTCCTCTTTGCAGTTGAAGCAATTATGAATGCCTGCAAAGAATAACATTTATATAGACAATGACAGAACCATTGATAATCAAGATCCAAGACGGTTCTAGCTCATGCAATGTAATATAGTCCCTGAACACCTCACAGGAATATTAACCAAAAAACTCATCATGCATAATCGTAATGCCTTATGAATTGTTTGTGAGGTGGGGACGCTATAAAACATCATCCTTAATATTGCTTCCAGTTTATAAATTTCAATCCAAAAGTCTCATCTCATAGCAGTAGATATCCAGTTCAAATTTATAGAGGTTTAGTGCCTTAATAGCTTGTTGCATTTCCCATATCTTAATAGGTCTTACAACTCAAAAATAGCAGTAGTAAAGAGAGTAAGGTAAACAAAAATATCCAGTTCAAATCTATGTATGGGACTTGTCCCTAAAGAACCAGAAAAGCAACATATGGTGAATATTTGCATGTGCACAAATATAATGAAAGAAAGCATGAAATAAATGCAAAATAAAGACAATTTATCACTGGTAGACTTCACATTCAGCAAAGGTATTAGTTAAAAAAATAGTAGGAAGAAACATTGAGAACAACCTTGCTTTTAGCTAAAGTAATAATTAAACAAGCATAAAATCAATTGAAACTTCAACTTATAAATGAACAACAACATATAAATGAACAACAACTCCCTAAAGAACAACAACATATAACTTATTTCATAAGTAATTCAGACAAACAAGCAGAGGAAAATCAATTGAAACTTCAACTTATAAATGAAATACAGAGCAAAAATTAATTCAGAGGAAGCCAAAGTCTTCATAAACTCACAGGAATAGATTCCAAAACTCTGGAAACATTGGAAGATGCTGCATGTCCTTCGAAAAAGAGGTAAAAGGTTGTGACTCCAATAACCTTATGATAAAACATCCATGGTAAAATCTGTGCCAACCCGGCTGATGTACTTATTGGAATACAAATCTGCTATATGAGAAGAAAAACAACCTAAGGCTAAAAGAATCACACTAATTGCTTCTGAACGAAAACTAGACTAAGATAGAAGAGATGGTAGGAACATATAATGGATTTATGTGTGCTTACGATAAAACTACTTAATGAGAAAGAAAATCTCTTGATAAAAGAAGTAATTTATAAAGAAATTTTAAAAAAATCAAACATGTCAATTGGGAGAAAGATTCAATTTACACATCAAAAGAGAAAAAACATGGAATTCAATGACTTGAATGATAATAATAAGTTTGATACAGAATCTGAAGCACAGAAATGGATCAAAGTCGAAATTAGAGAATTCAATAACATCCCAAGCCAAAAACACCATGGTTAAGCAATATCAAACAAGTATCAATCCCAGAAGTAGGATCAATTCAGATCAGTCAGGGAAAAGAAGAAGAAGAAGAAAAAGCCATACCCAAAAACCAATTTCAGGGAAAAGAAGAAGAAGCAGAAAAAGCCGTACCCAAAACCAATCTTACAGAATTGGATGAAGAATGGAAAAAGGAGAAAGTCTTACCTTGTTTTGGAAAATCTCAAAACAGATGAAGAATGGATAGTGAGATGGGAGGAAGAATTTCCGGAAAATGTCTTACCGGTTAAGAATCTGTAAGACATTTTCCGTAAAAAAGGCCCGCTTTTTACCGTGTTTTGGAAAATCATTTCCCATGTAAATTATTTTCTTGCAACCAAACACTGTAAAACTAGGAAAATATTTTCTGGAAAACCAAATCCTTGCAAACAAACGGACCCTAAGTGTTGTGAAATTTTCTAAATTTGTTGGTTTAATCCCGAACCACTGTAAAAGCATGTTTTGGGACTCGTAGGCTCGTTATAGGGACGATTTGAATCAATGTGAAAAGTTTTAAATTTGAACGAAAATTTATGTTTCAGTTCTGTATGTTTGCTTACATTTAAGTTCGGTAATGCCTAGTACCCTGTTCCAGCATTGAATACGGGTGAGGGGTGTTACAATTAGTGGTATCAAAGCTACGGTTTATTCGATTCTCAGACTAACGTAGTGTGGGGAAGAGTCTAGCTATACATGCTATAATTGTACTGTTATAGTGTGATGACTCCTGACAATTTCGAATTGTGTTTTCGTATAGTAATGGATACCAATCGAGCTGAGGCTGATAAAGTCGAAAGTAATGCATCGGCTCCTGCTCAAGGGGCAACACCGTTAGATAGTAGACCTCCTATAGTTGGTTAGGGAGAATGAGGCAGAGAAGCCTTTCTCCACATGATGAATGAGTGGTATATGGAATTTGTTCAAACAAATCCGAATGCCCAACCTCCTCCACCCTACCTATTCCTCGACCAGTTCCCGTAGCCTTACAAGCTATGAAATTTTTAAGAATGAACAATGTAATAGCCCAAAATTGGGTATAGTTGGAACAGAGGTTTCAGGACCACAAAATCTGAGATATAAATAATTATTTTATGATTATTTTGAGGTCTATGATATGATTGCATGATTGTGTGAAAATTTCGTGAAGAAATTCTATGCATAAAGTGCTTAATTCGAAGTTAGGTACTAAATTGAATAAGTTGCAAAACTTGCATTCTAGAAGTTTCTAGTATGAAATTGATTTGAAATATTAATTAGGAGGTCTTAAATAGCAATTTGACCAATTTCTAAGTTATGGACAAAAATTGGACATGGATGGAATTTTTGGAAAGTTTAGTAGTAAGGGTATTTTGGTCATTTAGGGGTAAAATGAATTAAAATACAAAATTAAAAGCCAATTTTGCTCATCTTCTTCACCATGGACGTGTATACCAAGGGAGACTCCATGGCTAGGGTTTTCAAGCTTCTCAAGCTCAATTGTAAGTCCGTTCTAACCCCGTTTTTCAAGTTCTTTACGTTTTTAGAGTCCCGGTAACTTGATTTAGCTTATGCTAGCAATAATTCAACCTAGGGTTCATATTTGGAAAAATACCCATAGGTAAAATTTGTGTATTCTGGTGTTTTATGATACAATAAGAGGTTTTAAGTTATGTTAGACAACTTGTGCTACTCGGTTTTAAGTGAAAACGAGCGAAAGGGCTAAATCGGTAAAAATACCTAATAGTCATAAGTATATGTTAGAGTGAGAATTTTATGTTGCCATAGAAGGGAAAAGTGATCATCATGTCATAAAACATAAGAATAAGGGATGAAGTTTAATTCCCGAGCCTAGGGGCAAAAGTGTAAATATGCAAAAGTTTAGGGGCAAAATTGTAATTTTTCCAAAGTTTGAGTTAAGGACTGTTTTGAATAGTACATTAATTAAATAAGTAAAATATGATGTTTTAGATCCCGGAAAACGAGATTTGAACCTAGAATGAGAGAAAAATTGAAAATTGGGAAAGTTGGTAAAATGACTGTTTTAATATCAAGGTAAGTTCATATGTATAATAAGCATTAATTTTTGCATGTTTCAATGTAAAATTGATATATTTACTATGATCTCCGAGGTGTTGAAAGTATGTAAGTTGGTATGATAATAATACAAGAATAATGCTGTAATTTAATTTGAAAGTTAAATTTAGTGAATTAATTGAATTATGTTAAACTAAATTATTATGGTGCCAAGTTTATGAATTGATTTAAAAATATGTCTATGGTACATGAAGTGCATTGAATTATCATACATAAATGTGATTTCTATGATTATGGATATTATGGGAAATTGTAAGTTCATATGATTTTTAATAAGACAATGTGTAATTTAATGTTATTGCATTGATATTAAATGAGATGTAAGTTTATATGTAAGTAATACATCACTATTACTTGTATTATGATATTTTATAAAAATATTAGAAATATGTTTGTGGATAATTACTTGATTGGTGAAATTGTTGGGAAAGAGAGAGAAATCCCGGTTGAACCTTCAGAAAGATTGGATGATACAGATGGTATGTAGCTAGGTCACATGTATAGTGCTGAGTGCACATCATGTGTACAAGAGAGCTAAAAGACATTATGATGTAGCTAGGTCGCATGGGTGATACTATGTGTACACCATGTAGACAAGAGAGCTACGGGATATATGTATCTAGGTCGCATGAATGGTTCCAAGTGAAGGACACCATGTAGACAAGAGATCTACGAGATAAACTGGCTAGGTTACATGGGTGGTACTAAGTGTTCACCATGTGTACAAGAGAGCCGAACTATATGATGGGTGGAGCTATGTGCTGAAACCACCAAGTATCGAGGATTGATCTGAAGTGTTCAACGGGAGACTCTCTATGTATTGCTTTGTGAGTTTTGTGATGAATAAGTGCAGGAACTTGGTTATGTGAATGATGTGTTCATTAAGTGACCAGGATGCGGTAAGGTTATAAACAAGTAAGTTATACATGAGGATGATTTTATGGTGACCTTGTGATCATGGGCCTATACTTGTGATGTATGAAATGTGGTGAAAATGATTTGTGATATGTATGTTAAAATGAGGTTAATACAAAGAAAGTGTGAAAGAGTGAATTAGCAATAAAACTGTTTTGGACAGTATCAGTGAAGTGATTTTGAAAAATCACAAAAAATAGTATAAATTGAATCAGAGACTGAATGAGATATCAGATTAAATATTAATGAGTCTATTTTCATATAAAAGAAACATACAAGCAAAGGAGTTCTATATTTTGAGATATTTATGTTTTTCTGAGACTGATTCAGAATGATTACGTGATCCCCTGTTCTGACTTTGGAAAATCACAAAAATGTGGAGAAAAATAATTAGAGTCTCAAAATTATATTTTTAAAATCCATAATGAGTCTATTTTCAAGATAAATTAACAAGAACATTATCCGAGTTCTGTACTGTGAGATAATTATTTTTTAGTGAAGAGAGATCAGAACTGTCAGAAAGTGAAACAGGGGAAATTTTAATGAATAAACTGTACTAATTGGCTAAACCAAAAATTATGAAAATTTTATGGTGGAAAGATCTGTGAGTCTAGTTTCAGGAGAAATTTAAGGATCTTAATTTGGAGCTCTGTAGCTCAAATTATAAATAATTAAGTGACTATGACTCGTGTGGACAGTTTGATGTGAACATTTATTAGTAAATTGTGAAATCGTACTTACAAGAATGCTATATACATTAAGGATGTGGAATGGAGAGGAGGAGGAGGAAAATAAATATATGTGGAATACATGGGAACTATGGTATATGAGATATTGATATAATGAAATAAATGATATGTGTTTATAAGAAAACCAAAAGAGAATGTTATGTATCATGACATGTATATATATATGACTAGTCTCAATGTAATGCTTGTTGGGTATGGAATTGAATTGAAATGTTTCAGGCAAACATGTTATTCTGAGCATCTGAATTGTGGTATTTTATAAAGATATGATCTAGCTTTAAATATGAATGCTTGATGATTAAGCTGAAGATATTTGGTAAGATGATAATCTTGGTATAAATGTATAAGTGGTACTATAATAAACAAGGTAAAATGAGTATGAGAGACACATGTATGATGACATACAAATGCTATGTTTGTGGTTTAATTGAGGATTTTTAATCATTAATTGAATACCATGTTATATGCTTTTGATTTTGTATAAGTGTGTAAGAGATCAAGGTTGACCAAAGCTTGGAAAATAGCCTACGTATATTCCACACAGGCAGAGACACGACCATGTGTCTCAGCCGTGTATGGAACACGACTTTGGGACACGGGCGTGTGGAGTGTAACACCCCAAACCCGGCCTGGAAGTTTGGCTCGAACTTGGTGTGTCACATTGAAGTGTTTTTTGAAAATCATGTTTCCATTAAAAACCCTTCTTAATAATTAAAAACTTATACCCTTTTTAAACCTTGTTAGAAAACCTCCACTGAATAACATTCTTAACAACTTTGTAAAAATCTTGGTAGTTGCGGAAACTTACTTTAAAAACAATTGCGGTTACGTGATGTTTTGAATAAAAGTAGTTGCTTAAGAAAATCGTGTTCTAATACTGGCAGTTATAAGAACAATAAATAAAATTCCAAATTTGAAATCCAGAAAATTACAACGGCTTTACTACAACCCACATAAAATAATTTAAAGGTAATAATCAAAACTATAACATAAACAGTGTGTGTGGCTTCCTCCGAGCCCCTCGCAGCCCCGATCCATCTAAGGCTGGAAATTACCTGAAAGGTTAATAAACGGGGTGAGTTTACGAAAACTCAGTGTGAAATCCCCTACTATAAAAAGGAACAGTCAGTCATCAAAAAGAATTAAAAGTCTGGCCCCAGCCTTACTTACAATTTCAGTACCAATCGGGCCTTAGCCCATTACAACAGACCGTACCAGATGGACCTTAGCTCATTACAGAATAAGAAACATTATCAGAATTGGAACCAAAATGAGAATCAGAATCAGAATCAGTAACATAATCAGAATCAGAATCAATATTAGTAACAGAATCAGAATCAGAATCAGTATTAGTAACAGAATCAGAATCAGAATCAGAATTAGGTGACAGAATCAGAATCAGAATCAGTAATAGAATCAGAATCAGAATCAGTATTCGTAACAGAATCAGAATCAGAATCAGAATTAGGTGACAGAATTAGAATCAGAATGTGAATGCAATCCCAACCCAATCCAGCCTATAACCAACCGCTACACTCCACCCGTACCAGCCCTACACTCCATGTGGGGAATACCTCAACCCACCCAGCCTTACACTCCACAGTTGTAGCATTGCTGCTCAGTTATCAAATATTGTGACAGAGTCACCAAATACAGATATTGTGGCAGAGCCATCAGAACAGATATTTGTGGCATAGCCACCAGAAACAGATAATGTGGCAAAGCCACTTAACAGAATACGTGGCACAAAGCCATCGATAATTGCACTATGTTAGGCACATAGTTGTCAACTAGAGTAACATAACCGGCACACAGCCCTAAATAAATGTGATCGACACAGAGTCGTCAATAACCATATATTGGCACATAGCCTTAGGCAAATACGTTTGGTACACAGCCATAATCAGGTTGGCACAGAGCCATATGTAGGTTGACACAAAGCCATAATCAGAAGGCTTTAAGCCATCGGTAGCTGTATCATGTTAGGCACATAGCCATCAGCGACGGTAATATAGTCGGCACATAGCCTCGGGTAAATAAGATCGGCACTCAGCCATTGATCGGTCCACAGTCGTCTTGGGCGACTTGTGCGACCTTATCAAATCAGTACGAATATACGGCTCTTAAGCCTTCGGTGGATCCACAGTCGTCAAGCAACCATGCGATCCTAACAGATCAAATCTTCCTCCGTACAAAATCCCAACCCATGCAACATGTCATGTATGCAGAATGTCATGCCCAAATTTGAATCAAACAATCACAGTCAAGTCATTCATATACCAACATATATTCACAATCAAATTCGTCAACCACACAGTCCAAGTTAGTCACTTAGCCACAAGGGCAAAACAGTCATTTAACATCTTAGGGGCAAAATGGTAATTTTACCCCACAAGGTATCTCGATAATTCCACCCTACAGGGGTATTTTAGTAATTCTACCCTATAGGGGGTATTTCGATAATTTTACCCTATAGGGGTATTTCAATAATTCTACCCTATAGGGGTATTTCGGTAATTCTACCCTACAAGGGTATTGCGATAATTCTACCCTACAGGGGTATTTTAGTAATTCTACCCTACAGGGGTATTCTGGTAATTCTACCCTACAAGGGTATTTCGATAATTCTATCCTACAGGGGTAATTACCTTACAGGGGTATTTCGATAATTCTACCGTACAGGGGTATTTCGGTAATTTTGTAAATTGAGGGTAAAATGGTAATTTTATAAATCAAGGGTACTTTGGTAATTTTACAAGTCGAGGGTATTTCAATAATTTTACAAGTCGAGGGTATTTCAGTAATTTCACAAATCAAGGGTATTTTGGTAATTTTACAAACTAGGGGTATTTTGATAATTTTACAAACCAAGGGTATTTTGGTAATTTTATAAACCAAGGGTATTTTAGTAATTTTACAAACCAGGGGTATTTTGGTAATTTTGTAAACCAAGGGTATTTTGGTAATTTTACAAACTAGGGGTATTTTGGTAATTTGGTAAACTAATGTATTCTAAATAGGGATAACAATACGAATGGGCCTAAAGCCCTTCTCGGCCCAAATGGGCCACACGCTCGTGTGGCCCTTTTAGCCCAAATCTAGCCACAGATATGAGATTCACCTAGCCTAGTTCAATATTTACTACACAATCAAACAACTTATCCAATTGGGCCCGTAGGCCCATTAGGCCCACATGGCCCCTTTCGGCTCATCGCGGCCCGAAGTAGCCATCCTACAGTTAGAGTAGTAAGAAATACACACCTGATTGGAGACTGGAGTTAATCCACGCTCCGAGCACTCTTAGCCGACGCCCAACCCAAACGAGCACGCTATAAAGCGAAAGGGATCAGCCAAGAAAGGTACCTTTACTCTCCTCATGGTTCTCTCTATTTAAAGCCAGCTTCCCATCCACTCTTATGTTAGCTTCCCGATGTGGGATCCCTCCAACATCAGAGTTTAAATTAACACCAACTCTTGCCGCCCCCTGTTAGCAAAATAAATGCTCTTTGCTTGCCATGGGATTCGAACCCATGCCTCCCCTCAGATGCTCCATACACTTCTTACCACTAAGCCACAAGGCTTTTTTGTGTCACAATTTCTCCAACAATATTCTTAAGGCCTACCTACTACATCCAGGGTTTGATTCACCTTAAACCAATTTTTTTGCTAGAGTCCAGGTTTAAACCCAGGACTTCTCCAACACTTCTCAACACACTTAACCACTAAAACAAGCCTTCATTAACGAAATTTGCATGCAGAACAGAATATTATAAGCTGCCTTCAACCGCTCCCATGCTCAAGGCCCAAAACTTCTAGGCCCAAATTCAGGGTGTTACATGGAGCCTTAAAGCATGAAATTTCCAAGATTTTCGTAAGTTCTCGGTTTAGTCCCAAACCCTTTCTAAAGTATGTTTTGGGCTCCGTAGACTCAAATAAGGGACTATGTGTAAGAGAATGAACGCTTTGAAATATGAATAAAATTTTATGGCTCGTATTTTAGTTTAATGTTTGTATGTTTGTCTAGTAACGCCTCGTACCTTAGCCCGGCCTCGGATACGGGTAAGGGGTGTTACAAACAAGCCCCCGGTTGATAAGATCTGAAAGCATAGGGTTGAAGGCTTTAGAGCTATTGTGGATGATAATCCCGAGAGTGTAACACCCCAATCCCGGCCTAGACGTTAAGGTTGAATCTGCGATGTCACATTGAAGAGCCTTTCAAAAAACACAATTTCGTTGACAAATTCGTTCTATATTAAACCTCTTTGTGATCTTAATGAAAATTTAGGATATCTTGTTCATTGTTAAAACTCAAGTCGTTTTAGAAAATTGTTAATCAGATTAGATTGTTATTACACTTTAAAACAATGTTTGTTGCGGAAGCTTTTAAAATATGTTGCGTAAACGTGGTGTTTTGAAAAGCATTTATCTTTATAAAAATCCGTGGCCCACTACCAACAGATATGAATCAAAGTAAATAAATCCCAACTTAAAATAAAAACTTAAAGAGGCCTTATTACAGAACAAATACCCAAATTAAATTACTTATAAATTTAAAAGTTAAAAATGGATGCAAATGCGGTTGTGTGGCCATCTTCGTGTCCCTCGCAGCACCGATCCGCCAAAATATTACCTATGCAGAAAAGTAGAAGGGTGAGTTTATGAAAACTCAGTGTGTAATCCCTTAACAACAGTCAGTCATACAGTAGGCAATTACAGTTTGGGCCTAAGCCCATTTTAGTAATAGTTCAATTTCAGTTAGGGCCTTAGCCTATTACAGTATCAGTATTAGTATGGGCCTTAGCCCATTATAGTGACAGTAACAGTACAAAATGCAAACAGAAATCCTACCCAACTAGCCTCTACACTCCACTCCATCCAGCCCTACACTCCATGTGGGGATAAAATCAACCCACCTATCCCTACACTCCAAAATAGCACCGGTTGCAGCACTAAACAGTGGTTGCAGCAGAGTTTCCAGTATAGTACACTTCCTCCAATCAATAATAAACCCATCACCATGCAATATATCATAATATTATACGTGTATGCAATATATATATAAAATGGCATGCTTGATTACATTCATACATACATAAGGGTATACCAGTCATTTTACCTCATAGGGACATAACAGTCATTTATCAATTTGGTGTCTAGGTATACTTATCGACCCTACAGTAGGTCCACAGTCATCTCGGGTGACCTATGCAACCTTAACAGTCAAACAGTACAAATGGGCTCAAGGCCCATAATACGTGCCCATATGGGCCCACACATCCGTGTGGCCCATATAGCCCAAAAATGGCCTTAGTCGTGTGGATTACATAACCTGGCCGAACATTATCCACATTCCATGTGGTTTACCCATGTGGGGCCCACACAGCTCAGGTCGGCCCAAAATGGCCCAAAACTGCCTAAGCCCATGAAATCGCTCATGATGGCCTCAACAATTTTATGCCCATGCTTAGGCATACGAACTACCACATGAGTGAGCGCACGCTCATGTAGCATCAACGGTCACCTATTTCGAGTTTTGTCGATTTACGATTATGGCAGTGTTATTACACACCTGCTTGCGAAAATGCACAGAAGCCCACGAGCACCAAACCTATCACAAACAGAAGTTTCGGTTAATTGCCTAACAATCGAGTTGAAGCAAACCCTTACCAAAACACTTATTCAAATGATTACCTATCCCTTGCCTCAATCGATCGAATAAGGCTTGCATAAGAGATTGGTTGTAACCTCTTAAGATTATTTGTATTCCAATAGAGAATTGTTATCTATTACCATACTCGTAAATAGTTGGACCAAATGTATATCAACCTACCGAAAGCGTAGAACTGAGAATAGGAGACAGAAGCAATCGACCTCCACCCCAAAAGCATATAATGAAACTAAGGCAAAATGGAACAATCGTACCCCTAGCAGCAATCAGTAGTGAAAGGAAAACATTAGATGAACATGCTATTATGGCAGAGAGAAAAAGAAAGGGAAAAAGGAGAAACCGAACACTCCAACTGTATGATCAAATGATAATGCCAAAACCTCAAGAACAGGAGGAGGAGAGATGGAACATTTGGCCAAAGAGAAGATATTTGGTAGAAGTACCCAAAATGCAAGGATAAGAAAATTGATAGAAAATAGGGGAGAAAGGTATTCGGCCTAAAGCATACCCGATTTGAGAGAGATGCAAAGAAAAGAAGAGAAGGCAAATATTCAGCCAAAATAAAATAAAGAAAAGAGAGAGGAAGGAAAGATAATCGGTCAGTAAGACATGGTGAAAGAGTAAGCCGAGGCAGACCAAAAATGAAAGGTACCCGAGATGCACTAATCGGCCTCAAAGAAGAAAATGCAACACGCCAAAGAATGAGCAGCCTAAAACTTGAAAACAGATTTGGCACCTAAAGAAAGTGACAACCACCGAAAATGAAAAGCAAAAAGCCAACCCCAAAACTGAATTCATTGGGTACCTACAACCCAAATTCTGCACTAACACTCCCTCCACTTCAAATCCCCTTGATTTTCTCTGAAAATCCCTCCTCAAATCACTCAAACCGATCACTCCTCCCTCAACCACTTAGTTTGAAATTCATTCAAACTTTTCAATGTTTTAGTCAAACCACAATACTCCCACGGCACAGCAGCAAAATAAAACACTCTACTGCCCCCACCAGGATTTGAACCTCAGCCCTCTGGCATAGGTAACATGCCACTTACCCTAGACCAGCAAGCTCTTTCTGTCATGTTTCACCCATTTTTATTTAAAAGCCTACTAACTAGAGACAGGGTTTATTCCTTAAAAAAAATTGCACATGCCTAGGCTTGAATCCAAGACTTCTCAAACACTTCCTAGAACACTTAACCACTAAGACAAACACTCATTTGTGTAACTTTCTTACACAATTAAACATTTATGTGCGCCTCCTAACTGTTCCCATGCTCAAGACCTAATACTTCTAGGCCTAAAATTTAGGGCCTTACAGAGAGAGCCAAGTTTTGGCTTGAAAACTCCATCAAGGTATTTGATAAGTTGTCCTGCACACCGGATGAGTGTTTAGAGTGTGCCGTCTTACTTTTGAGAGATTCTGCATATCACTGGTGGAATACCTTGGTATCAGTGGTACTGGGAGAGAGGGTTGCATTGGAATTCATTCAAGAGGAGTTCCAAAAGAAGTATATTAGCCGAAAGTTCATCAATAAAAAACATATGGAATTTCTTGAGCTGAAATAGGGTCGTATGATAGTGACCGGGTATGAGCGAGAATTTATTAGACTTAGTAAATATGCTCAAGAGTGTGTTTCCACCGAAGCTATTATGTGCAAGAGATTTGAGGATGGATTGGATGAGGGTATTCGTGTGTTAGTTGGGATCTTAGAGATGAAAGAATTTATGGTATTGGTTGAACAAGCTTGTAAGGCTAAAAAGTTGAACAAAGAGAAAAGGAAACCTAATCTTGAAGCTAGAGATTCGAGGAAACGACCGATGAGTAAGTCATTTCCATCTCATTCAAAGAAGTTTAAAGAAATGTATTCCCGTTCGAATGTTTCAGTGGGATATTCACACAGAGATAGTAGGAAGCAATACTTAGGTTCTAAATCACAAGCCACTTCAATGGCAAGTGTGGGTAATGTAAGGTCCAAGAGACTTGATTGTCAGCATTACAGCAGACGTCATCTCAGTGAGTGTAGAATAAATGACCAGGCTTGCTTCAAGTGTGGCTCTCAAGAGCATTTTATCCGAGATTGCCCCGAAAGGGTTGAGAAAGAAAAATTTCAGAGTGCAAGGTCAAGTAATACCACTAATATGGATAGGCCACTGAGGAATACATAAGATAGAGCTAGTAGTAAAGGTGTGACGAAAGACACCGCTGTGAGATCCAAAGCTCGAACACCTGTAGAGCCTATGCCATTCGTGCTTGCAAAGAAGTGACATCTCCCAATGTTATCACTGGTACTTTTTCCCTCTATAATACTAATGTAGTTGCATTGATCGATCCTGGATTGACTCATTCTTATGTTTGCGTGAAATTGGTAACGTGTAACAGCTTGCCTGTTGAGTTTACCGATTTTGTGATTAAAGTGTCAAACCCTTTAGGCAAACATGTGTTAGTTGATAGAGTTTGCAAGAATTGTCCCTTGATGATTTGAGGTCACTGTTTTCTAGCTGATTTATTATTGTTTCCCTTTGATGAATTCGATGTTATTTTAGGAATGGATTGGTTGACACTTCATGATGCCGTAGTGAACTGTAAAAGAAAGATTATTGAACTGAAATGTGAAAATGGTGAAATTCTTCGGATTGATTCAAATGAGTAGGGTGAGCTACCTTTTGTAATCTCTTCGATGACTGGCGAAAGATATGTAAGAAAAGGCTGTGAAGCTTACCTTGCTTATGTGTTGAATACAAAAGAATCTGATTGAAAATTGAATCAGTGTCGACTATTTGTGCATATCCGGATGTGTTCCCAGAAGAGTTGTCAGGGTTACCTTCAGTTAGAGAAGTTGAGTTTGGTATTGATTTAGTCCCTGGCACTTCACCGATATCTATTGCTCCGTATAGAATGGCTTTGATTGAATTGAAAGAATTGAAAGCTTAGTTGCAAAAGCTGGCAGATAAGGGTTTTGCGAGACTGAGTTATTCTTCCTTGGTGCTCTAGTGTCATTTGCAAAGAAGAAAGACGAATCTATCAGACTTTGTATCGATTACCAATAACTCAACAAGGTGACTATAAATAACAAGTATTCTTTGCCAAGGATAGATGACCTATTTGATCTATTGAAAGGAGCAACAGTATTATTCAAGATTGATTTAAGATCTGGCTACTATCAATTGTGAGTTAAAGGGTCGAATGTGCCAAAAACATCTTTCAGAACAAGGTACGGACACTATGAATTCCTTGTTATGCCTTGCGGATTAACTAATGCACCTGCTACTCTTATGGATTTGATGAATAGAGTTTTTTGACCACATATGGACAAGTTTGTGGTTGTGTTTATTGATGATATTTTGATTTATTCTCGAGATGAGTCCGAGCATGCCGAGCACTTAAGGACTATTTTATAGACTTTGAGAGATAAGAGATTGTTCGCTAAATTCAGTAATTAAGAGTTTTGGCTCCAAGAGGTTTGATTTTTGGGACATATCATTTCGGGTAATGGTATTCGAGTTGATTCGAGTAAAATTTTGGCAATTATTGATTGGAAGCCTCCAAGGAATGTATCTGAAGTCTGAAGTTTTTTGGGCTTAGTTGGTTATTATCGATGATTTTTTAAAGGATTTTCGATGATTGCTACTCTTATGACCAAGTTGTTGCAAAAAGATGTTAAGTTTGAATGGTCCAAAAAATGTCAGCAAAGTTTTGAGAAGTTGAATGCACTATTGACTGAGGCACCGGTTTAGTGCAACCTGAACCGAGAAAAGGGTTTGTGACGCGTCACTGAATGGATTAGGATGTGTGTTGATGCAAGAGGGCAAAGTGATAGCCTATGCCTCGAGACAGTTGAAACCGCGCGAGAAAAATTATCTGACACATGATTTTGAATTAGCTGCTATTGTGTTTGCTCTAAAAGTTTGGAGACACCATTTGTACGGTGAGAAATGTCATGTCTTTTCCAATCATAAGAGTTTAAAATACTTGATAACTCAGAAGGATTTAAACTTGCGGCAATGAAGATGGCTCGAGTTACTGAAGGATTATGATCTAGTGATTGACTATCACCTGGGTAAGGCCAATGTAGTCGCAGATGCGTTGAGTTGAAAGTTTTTGTTTGCTTTGAGAGCGACTAATACATGGTTGACCTTGTCTGATAATGGTTCGATCCTAGCAGAGTTGAGAGCTAGACCTGTAACAGCCCGTTTTTAGGATTAACTGGAACAGTGATTTCGGGGTCACCAAATCCGACGAGTAGGTTTGTAAATATTATATTTAATATTTACGAGTTAATTGTGATTTTTAAAAATATTTTTGATATTGTGATATTTGTTTTATAAGTGATTTATTAAGTTCAAGTGGTATGACCCTAAGGTCAAGTGGGTTTAGGAAATGAGGTATCAGGACCTCATTTCTATAAATCGAGTCGTAAATATTTTATAAATATTTACAAAGTGGCAAAAAGATGGTATTAAAGTTTCGTTGAAAAATTTTATCGTTTCGATAGTTAATTAAGCAAAAAGGACTAAATCGCGTAAAATGCAAAAGTTACATTCTAATTGTTTAAGTGTTTATTTTCCATGTTTTACTAAAGTAGAAGTCCCTATTTATCAATTAAACCATTACTTTATGATAGTGGAGATTGGTGGTTTGGCATATATGAAATTATGTATTATTATAAAGGACAAAAAGGTAAATGGAATATTAAAATGTATTAAATAAAAATAAATAAAGTAACAGCCCAATTTGGACCTTAATTGGAACGGTGGTTTCGGGACCACGAATCCGATTTAGAATAATATTTAAATATCATTTTCTATGTTTAAAATGTGTGAAGTTGCTTTTGTGAAAGTTTCGTTTAAAATTTAGTGTTTGGAGGTCGATTGATGAAAAATGGTTTAATCGCGTAAATGGAAAATTTAAGGGTTAATGTATAAGGGCCAAATTATGATTGTTTTTATATTATGGAATATTAAGGTTGCAATTTGGCCATAAATAGGAATTGGTGGCCGACCAATATGCATGGATTAATGACTTGAATTGTTTGTTATATTTTATGGCATTATGGTATACTTTAATATATGTTAATATATTATATTTAATAAAAGATGAAAGTGTTCATCTTTCTTTTATTTTTACTCGGCCGAAACTAAGAGAAAGAAAGGAAAGTTTCAGCTTTGATATTTTCGGTCCTTGCATGTTCAATTAGATCAAGAACCAAAAAGATCGGACGTGGATCGGGGAAAATAAAAAAAAAATCGTTGAGTAGTCGAATTCGACTGTCCGTCGAAATACGAGGTAAGTCGTTAAGCAAATATTTATTGTTGCTTTAAATAAATATAATTTATATATTTGTGTGAGCCGCGTTGAAATATATAAAATCTTGGTGTTGTCGAATGCAAATAGAAATAATAAATATGAAAATTTCACTAAGCATGCGAGTTTGATTATCGAGCACTAAGTGTGCGAAGGAAAATATTAAGCACTAAGTGTGCGATTTCATGGCCTTTCTAGTTAAACAATAGCACTAAGTGTGCGAATACAACGGGTGAAGGAAAATGATCAGACGATCTAATTATCAAATGCAAGAGTAGTAGTGTAATATTTATGTTCGTAATAATGAAGGTACGTAATCAAACCTTTGTGGTTGATATTATTGAACTTGTATGGTGGGTAGTTATAAATATAATATGTATGATAGATTTGGAAAAATGAGAGATGGATGAGTTGAAAAGTATAAAATAAAATAAATAATGATAATAATAATAAATGATATGATATATATATAATAATGTTTGATTATTTATTTTGTATATGAGTGAACATTCGACTAGGTATTAAATGGTAAGATGGGAAGTGTTAAGTAATTATTATTATTATTTTTAGAGTTTATGTATATTCGAACATGTTAGGTATTAAACTTGACTGATTGATATATATTGGTAGTCAAGTTTGGTTGAATATGTGATTTAGTAGCAGGACTTGGTTACTCAAATTGAGTTTTTAATGTCTTTTAAATTGTTTAAATTGCTTATAACTAAGCTAAAATAGCTTACTTTGAGAATGTGAAAGTGTATATATGTGATAAGGCCTAATGGCCGATGTGATGAATGTGAAAGTGTATATATATGTGATAGGGCCTAATGGCCGATGTGATGAATGTGATAAGTCCCGAAGGGCATTTGTGTCAGTACTATATCCGGGTTAAAACCCCGCAGGCTTTATGCGAGAATATTATCACTGATTAATGTCCGTAAGCTTCGTGCTCGTACTATATCCGAGCTCTAAAGACCCGATGACTACGTGTGGGGATTTTGTCCGGGTAAGACCCGATAAATTCGTGTGGAGATTATGTCCGGGTAAGACTTCGTAATAAGAATTGCTTATAAATATATTCAATGCGAAAGGTTAAACAGGTATGTACTCCAAGTTTATATGTGAGCTTGATTTGCACTAAATCATAAGGTAGTTATGTGACGCATACGAGAGCAATCTATGAGACTATTCCTATGATTATGTGACATCAGATCAGAGTGAGAGGTTATGTGAAATCATACGATATATCTATGTCACATGAGCTCACTTTTATGTGAAAGTTTATCTGCCTATTGTATATGATGAGATGTGCATATTCGGTAAAGGGATGGTATGCCCGAAGGAAGAGTGAAATAAAAATACGAACAACTATGTTATAATTTGATTGTTATCTGTTGACACTGCTTAAAACTTACTAAGCATTGTAATGCTTACTCCGTTTACTCTGTTTTATAGATCTCATTGTGAAGCTACAGGCTCGGGGATCGTCAGCAACTAGTCACACTATCACTATCCACTGTTTGGTACTGCTATGTTTTGGATTATCTTATGGCATGTATAAAATAGACTAGTGGCGGAAGAATATTTTGGTTAATGTATATAGCCATGCGAAAATGGCTTATATATGTTTGAGCATAATGTTATAATCATTTGGTATGGAATGGTTAATCACTATCATAATTTGTGCTATTCATGCTAAAAGGGCTAGTTGAATCATGGAAACTATGAAATAGGTAAAGTCTACCTTAAAGGCAGATGCTGGCAGCAGCAGTTATGTAGATTTGGAAAATCACTAAAAATAGTAGGATTGGAATTAAATAATGAATAAATTATGTAAACGAACCTTGATGAATCTATTTTCATAGGAAAGTAACGAAACGATCATATGAACAGTATGTTAAGAGATATTCAGGTTCTCGTGAGACAGGGCCAGAACGGTTTCTGGATTCCCTGTTCCGACTTGGAAATTCATTATAAATTAACCAGAGATAATTAGGAGTCATGCCATATATGTATAGATTCCTCTCTGAGTCTAGTTTCTATAGAAACAAACGGCATCAGTATTGAAGCTCTGTGCAGGGAGATATCCTAGTCGTAATGCGAAAAGGTCAGTGTAGTTGATCCCTATAACATGGGAGACTTTGACTAATAAACTGTACTAATTGGCCCAACCAAAAATTCTAGAAAAAAATATGTAGATGGGCATATGAGTCTAGTTTCAGGGAAAAATTACGAAACTGATTTTCGAGTTGTGAAACTCAAGATATGATTTTTAAGGTGACAGTGTCGCAGTTAGCCAACTGCCTGGAAAATTTTAAAATGGACTGCGATAGTAAGCGAATTTAGTCTGTGAACCCCTCGTGTCCGACTCCGGCAACGGTCTCGGGTACAGGGTGTTACAAGACCATTATTTCTTCAACAAATTTGTGAAGCTCAAAAATGTGACAGCGATTTGGAAGCCAAAAGAGTTCATTGTGAATCGGGTAGTGATTCAGATTTTCATGTTGAATCCGATGATTGTTTGATGTTCCAAGGTAGAGTTTGTGTACCAGAAAATGATGAACTTATTCAGAAAATTCTTCATGAAGCGCAAAATGGTTGTCTATCTGTGCATTTGGGTAGTAGAAAATGTATAATGATTTGAAGAAATTGTATTGGTGGTCTGGTATGAAAGGGGATATTTTAGAGTTTGTTTCGAAATGTTTGATTTGTCAACAAGTGAAAATAGAACACCTTCGGGTTTACTTTAGCCAGTGGTGGTACCCAACTGGAAATGAGATTGGATTACGATGGGTTTTGTAATGGGTTTGCCTTTGACTCTAAAAAAGAAAGATGTTGTATGGGTTGTGGTTGATAGATTGACGAAATCGGCTCATTTTATACCGGTACATACTGATTACTTGCTTGATAAACTAGTTTAATTGTACATTACTTATGACAGCCCTAATTTGACCTTAGTCGAAAAGTGGTTTCGGGACTACAAAACCGAGTTGTAAAAAAATATTAACCGTTAAATTTTGTGCTTATTGTATGTGAAAAAGCATGTGTGAAAGTTTCATGCTTTAATTTTATCATTTGTATGTGAAATTTATTAAATAGGACTCATGTGAGATAAATGTGAAAGATGATAGGTTAATCTCAAAGTCGTGTAATAATGCATGTTAGAAAAAGGATGGGTTTGCATGTCAAATATCCATTTTTGACAAGTAGTGGCCGGCCATGATGAAGTGATATATAAAAATATGTATTAATTATTAGTTAATGGCTTTATATTTTATAATATAGATGAATAAAATGAAAATAATAATAGAAAGAATGGTGAAGAAAACAAAGTCTCAACTTTGTTCTTCTTAGCCGAACCAAAAGGGAGAAAAAGGGGAGAAAACATTCAGCCATTTGAAACTTAAGGAAGGTTAGTAAATCAAGTTAGATTTTTGAAATTTTAGTTTGTTTTAGGTTACTCATCATGCTACTTACTTAGCCCATGCCAAAACTTTGAATTTGGATGGTTGAATTAAATATTCGATTATGGTAGATAAGGAAGGAATTTGATTTTTATCTTTAAGTTTTGATGAAGAAATTGTTGATAAAAGAAGTTGATCTTGTTAAAAACTATAATTTCTAATACTCATATGTGTAATAGACGAACATAGACTTTGCTTAATGTCTTGAACAAATGCCGATTAGGTGTTTTGAAATGGATAAATTAGGTGCTTGATTTCCTAAAGGTTCGGCATGGTACATGATATTTTTGTTAGTATGATTTTGAAGAATTTGAGTACTGTTATGTATAAGTAAAATTATTAGGTACGGTTTTGGCGGTATATATGTACAATTGATCTATTTAGCTAATAATATCTAGGGTGATAAATAATAAAATTCTTGATGACTTGTGTTAAATGACATTCGGCCAAGGACTATATGTGATTGCTAATTCGGTTTAGGTGAAGAAAATATGACCGAGGGATGTGATTAGGTTGTGACTTATTATTGATCTTGCTTTGGGGCCGTAAGGTTATTTTATAATGTGTCATAACATTTACTTAGTTGGTCGAGCGGACGAGAAAAGAATTTGGATATTTCTATATGATATCTTAAGCATATCGTCCATTTGGTAAAGTTGACTAATGGTTCATGTACGAATGCTTGTTTAGCCATATGTTATGTTTTGTTTTGTCGTAGTATTAAATATATATATGATCATGTTATTTAAGAAAATCGATAATGCAAGGTGATCATCTAGTAACATGTTCGGTTGTAATGAGTGGAGCATATGCATGATGTTAAAATAATAGTGAATATGGTTATTTGTACTTTAATTGTACAATACACATGTATTAAATTGAATTGCTCAATTGAAAAATAATTCAATAAATTATTTTTGAATTTAAGCTCAAGAGCTAAGGGGATCGAAATCAGATAAAGGAAAGGAGAAAGCAATCGAGTAGCCTATCCGTAACTGTTCAAATATACTCGAGGTAAGTCTTTGAGTAATGGAACTTAGCTTATGATTTGATTAAAGAATGTTATATATTTATATATATAGCATAATAAATAAACTGTGACCTAATGGTTTCTCTTGATTTACTTATTGAAATAAATAGGTAGTGCATCGGCTTGTAGTCGAATGGTTATAGAAAATCATGTAGAGTAGAGAAACAGAATCGTGTTATTTGTATGAGCTATTGAGCCGAAAATGGAATGATGGATAATCATGTTGTGTTTGTGATTTAATAATGTAAATGAATTGTTAATGATTTATAATATAAATATATTTTGTGCATGACAATTGAGGATTATATCCGGGTTAAGTCTCGAAGGCATTCGTGCTGGTTGTTATATCCGGGTTAAGTCCCGAAGGCATTCATGTTGGTTGTTATATCCGGGTTAAGTCCCGAAGGCATTTGTGCTGGTTGTTATATCCGGGTTAAGTCCCGAAGGCATTTGTGCTGGTTGTTATATCCGGGCTAAGTCCCGAAGGCAATTGGGTTGGAAATGTGCGATCTTGTCGTAATAATTTCTATTGATGTGCTTACAACCCTAAGATGATCAGGTATGCACCGTATATACATTGAAATTAAGTTAAGATTGACTATGAGCATGTAAGTATATGGATTGAAGTGCCAAGTAACATAAGTATGTGATTTTGCGTATTTGCATTTATTTAGCCTTGTAATCGAATTAGATGTATTTGGCCTAATTATGAGGTTAGTTGGGTAAAAAGAGATTATCTACATGATACGAATTCGTGTTTAACGAAAAATTTAAGATGACATGTATGAACAATGGTGGTATATTTAATCATGACTACATTTAGTCAGAAAGATGATGAGCCTTATGAATGCTATGCGTTAGTTATAAATGATTTCATTACTTAAGACTTACTAAGCATCGAAATGCTTACTCTTTTTTCCTTAATTCCCTGTTTTATAGATTTTGTTCGTGAGCTATCGAACTTGGGAGATCCAAAGTCGAAGTTGTCCACGCTATCTAAACCTTTCGGTACTCTTGTAAATGAACCTTGATAATAGCATGTATAGGATTGACTTTTGATGTTAATTACGTATCTTTTTGGTGATGTATATATATATATAGCCATGCGAAAATGGCTTGTTAAGTTATTATATGCGCTCCACATAATTAATGTGTATGTGTGGATGATAATCGATTAATGTTTTAAATGTTTTAATGTGAATTAAACTTAGGAATGAATTAATGTACTATTTAAATTGAAAAGATTGCTTTGCATATTGTATAAATGAAATTTGAATTCACGGGTATGCTATTGGAAATTACCTGAATATTGTCAAATGAATTTTCGTGCTTGTTTGGTAATATTCCTTAGCCCTCCGGTGACGGATACGGGTTAGGGGTGTTACATTTTATTGGTATCAGAGCCACGATTTAGTCGATTCTAGGACTACCGTAAAACGTTTGGGTCTAGCTATACATGCCATTATGTGTTAATACGATAGTGTGGTGATTTCTGACAATTAAAAATATTTTATTTTGTATAGTAATGGATCCTGATCGAGTGATAGCTGATGATGTTGAGAGTGTAGCGCCTGCTCCTGCACGCGAGACTGCGCCGATAGACTCTCAACCTATAGCGAGCAATCAAAATGACGAGGCTAGACAATCCTTTTATAACGTGATGAATGATTGGTTTAACCAATACATTCGAACTAATGCGGCTGCTCCACAACCCCCATTTCCAACAAATACACCCCCTGCACCCATGATACCCCCTGTAATTGATTAGATGAGGTTGAACAAGCCCCCGGTTGACAGAATTCAAAAGCACGGGGCTACTGAATTTAAAGCTACAGACTGTGATGATGCCGAGCAAGCTGAATTTGGTTGGACAATACTATTCGAGTACTTGATGAATTATCTTGCACACCCGATGAATGCCTAAAGTGTGCTATATCTTTGCTACGTGATTCCGCCTATTATTGAATACATTGGTTTCTGTTGTACCCAGAGAGTGGGTGACGTGGGAGTTCTTCCAAACTGAATTTTGAAAAAAATATATTAGTCAGAGGCTCATCGATCAGAAGTGGAAAGAATTTCTTGAGCTTAAAAAAGGTTCCATGTCAGTTACTGAATATGAACGGAAGTTCGTCCGACTTAGCAGATATGCTCGGGAATGTGTATCGTCTGAGGCTATTATGTGTAAATGCTTTGAAGACGGGTTAAATGAAGATATTAAAATGTTTGTTGGTATTCTTGAAATCAGAGAGTTTGTGGTACTAGTTGAGCGAGCTTGCAAAGCCGAAGAGCTTAGTAATGAAAAAAGGAAAGCTAATGTTGGAACTAGAGAGTTTCATAAAAGATCTTCGGGAAAGCCTTTTCAGCAATCATCGAAGAAATTTCGAGATAATTTTGGTTGATCTAAGAACATTACAGGTTTTTCCAGATGAGACCGTGATCGACCTCCTATGAGTACGCGAGTCACCTCAGTTACCAGTGTTGGAAATGATCGAAGAGATAGGACCGAGTGCAGATTTTGTGGAAAATGGCATTCGGGGAGTTGTAGATTTCATGATCATTCTTGTTATAGATGCGGATCACCCGATCATTTCATCAAAGACTGCCCAAAGTTGTCAGAACAAAATGTGAATCAGAGTAGGAAACCGGGTACTGCTATAGCTCGAGGTAGACCATTGAGGAATGCGGGGAATGCTAGTAGCTGTCAGAGAGGGTCTAGAGATGGTACGACCAGATCTGAGGCTCGTGCTCCTGCTAGAGCTTATGCTATACGTGCACGCGAGGATGCTTCTTCGCCTGATGTTATTACCGGTACTTTCACTCTCTTTGATACTGATGTGATTGCTTTGATTGACCCTGGTTCTACTGATTCTTATATATGTCAGACTTTTGCATCCAGTAAGACTTTACCTGTTGAGTCTACTGAATTCGTTATTAGGGTGTCAAATCCCTTGGGTCAATATGTGCTTGTCGATAAGGTGTGTAAGAAATGCCCCTTAATAATCCGAGGTTCCTATTTTCCAGCTAATTTGATGCTTTTACCGTTTGATGAATTTGATGTTATCCTCAGTATGGATTGGTTGACCGTATATGATGCAGTGGTGAATTGCAAAAGTAAGACCATTGATTTGAGATGTACAAATAAGGAGGTAATCCGAGTTGAGTCTACTGATTTGAACGGGTTGTCAGCAATAATAATATCCTCGATGTCGGCTCAAAAATATGTAAAAAAGGGGTGTGTAGCGTATCTTGCATACGTACTTGATAGTAAGGAATTAGAAAAGAAGCTTGAATTAGTGCCAGTGGTTTGTGAATATCTGGATGTTTTTCCCGAAGAATTATTGGGGTTGCCACCTGTTCGGGAAGTAGAGTTTGGCATTGAACTTGTATCAGGGACTACACCGATTTGAATAGCTCCGTATCGTATGGCACCAACCGAATTAAAGGAATTGAAAGCTTAGTTGCAAGAGTTGATGGATAGAGGTTTTGCTCGACCGAGTTTTTCACCATGGGGTGCACCAGTATTGTTTGTGAAAAGGAAAGACGGAACCATGAGAATGTGCATCGACTATCGTCAATTGAATAAAGTGACCATAAAGAATAAATATCCGTTACCACGTATTGATGATTTTTTTGATCAGCTGAAGGGAGCCTCAGTGTTTTCAAAGATAGATTTGAGATCGGGTTATTATCAGTTGCGAGTTCGAGACTCAGATATACCCAAAATTGCTTTCAGAACGAGATACGGTCACTACGAGTTCTTAGTGATGCCGTTTGGGCTCAATAATGCCCCTGCGGTATTTATGGACTTGATGAGTTGAATTTTCAGACAATATTTGGACTGGTTTGTAGTTGTGTTTATAGATGACATCTTGATTTATTCACGAGATGAAATCGAACATGCCGAGCACCTGAGATTAGTGTTGCAGATTTTACGGGACAAGTAGTTATATGCTAAGTTCAGTAAATGTGAATTCTGGTTGAAAGAAGTTAGCTTTTTGGGGCATGTAGTATCCGCATCGGGTATTAGGGTTGATCCAAGTAAAATACTAGCCATACTTGATTGGAAGCCTCCTGGAAATGTTACTGAAGTTCAGAGCTTTTTGGGACTTTCCGGTTACTACAGATGGTTTGTAAAAGGTTTTTCAATGATAGCTATACCAATGACGAAGCTACTTCAGAAAGATGTTAAGTTCGAATGGTCAGAAAAGTGCCAGCAAAGTTTCGACCAACTGAAAACCTATCTGACTGAAGCTTCAGTGCTAGTGCAGCCCGAATCCGGTAAAGAGTTTGTCATTTACAGTGATGCATCCTTACTTGGGCTGGGTTGTGTGTTGATGCAAGAAGGTCGAGTTGTAGCTTACGCGTCGAGGCAATTAAAGCCACATGAGAAAAACTATCCGACCCATGATCTCGAATTAGCTACCATCGTATTCGCTTTAAAAATCTGGCGACATTACTTGTTTGGAGAGAAGTGTCATGTGTATTCGGATCACAAAAGCCTCAAATATTTGATGACTCAAAGAGATTTGAATCTACGACAAAGACGTTGGCTTCAATTGTTGAAAGACTACGAGCTTGTCATTGATTATCACCCGGGAAAGGCTAACGTGGTTGCCAATGCTTTAAGTCATAAATCACTGTTTACTTTGCGAGCGATGAATGTACATCTGTCCGTGTCATCCGATAATGTGTTAGTAGCAGAATTAAAGGCTAAACCATTATTGATTCATCAAATTCGTGAAGCTCAGAAAGTCGATGAAGAATTGGTTATTAAACGAACTGAATGTGTCTCAAATGTTGAATCAGAGTTTCAAATTGACGACAATGATTGCCTGAGGTTCAGAAATCGATTGTGTATTCCAAGAAAGTCGGAACTTATTTCAGTAGTTTTGAGCGAGGCTCATAGTAGCCGAATGTCAGTTCACCCGGGGAGTACAAAAATGTACAATGATCTGAAACGTCAGTTTTGGTGGCCCAGTATGAAACGAGACATTTCTGATTTTGTTTCGAAGTGTTTGATATGTCAACAAGTGAAAGCAGAACACCAAGTGCCTTCGGGGTTACTTCAGCCAATCTTGATACCTGAATGGAAATGGGATCGAATTACGATGGATTTTATATCTGGGTTGCCATTATCGCCAAGTAAGAAAGATGCGATTTGGGTCGTTGTCGATAGATTGACAAAGTCGGCTCATTTTATTCCTATACGTACAGATTATTCACTGGACAAACTAGCTGAATTGTACATTTCTCAGATCGTAAGGTTACATGGGGTACCTATTTCTATTGTGTCGGATAGAGATCCGAGATTCACATCACGATTTTGGAAGAAATTGCAAGAATCTTTGGGTACCAAGTTGCATTTTAGCACTGCTTTTCATCCCCAGACTGATGGTCAATCTGAGCGGATAATTCTGATACTCGAGGATATGTTGAGATGTTGCATCCTTGAGTTTAGTGGTTCATGGGAACGATATTTACCTTTGGTTGAATTCGCATACAACAATAGTTTTCAATCAAGCATTAAGATGGCACCTTACGAGGCTTTGTATGGTCGTAAATGTCGTACACCGTTGTTTTGGACTGAGCTTAGTGAAAGTAAAATTTTCGGGGTTGATTTGATTATAGATGCTGAGCAGAAAGTAAAAGTAATTCGTGAAAGTTTGAAAGCAGCTTCAGATCGTCAAAAGTCGTATGCGGATTTAAAACAAAGAGACATTGAATATCAGGTTGGAGACAAAGTGTTTCTTAAAGTTGCACCTTGGAAAAAGGTGCTCAGATTTGGCCGTAAGGGCAAATTGAGTCCGAGGTTCATCGGGCCATATGAAATATCCGAACGAATTGGACCAGTCGCATACAGATTGATTTTACCCCCTGAATTTGAAAAGATTCACAATGTTTTTCATGTCTCGATGCTTCGACGTTATAGATCTGATCCATCGCACATAATTAATCCATCAAAGGTTGAATACAATTAGATTTGAGTTATGAAGAAGAACTGATTCGTATCCTAGCTCGCGAGGTGAAAGAGTTGCGAAATAAAACGGTTCCGTCAGTAAAGGTGTTATGGCTCAAGCACGGGATTGAAGAAGCTACTTAGGAACCTGAGAAAACTATGAAAGAACGATACCCAAATCTATTTACTGGTAAGATTTTCGGGGACGAAAATTTCTTAAGTGGGGAAGAATTGTGACCGTCCTAATTTGACCTTAGTCGGAAAGTGGTTTCGAGACCACAAAACCGAGTCATAAAAAAATATTAACCATTAAATTTTGTGCTTACTGTATGTGAAAAAGCATGTGTGAAAGTTTCATGCTTTAATTTTATCATTTGTATGTGAAATTTATTAAATAGGACTCATGTGAAATAAATGTGAAAAATGATAGGTTAATCTCAAAGTGGTGTAATAATGCATGTTAGAAAAAGGATGGGTTTGCATGTAAAATATCCATTTTTGACAAGTAGTGGCCGGCCATGATGAAGTGATATATAAAAATATGTATTAATTATTTGTTAATGGCTTTATATTTTATAATATAGATGAATAAAATGAAAATAATAATAGAAAGAATGGTGAAGAAAACAAAGTCTCAACTTTGTTATTCTTAGCCGAACCAAAAGGGAGAAAAAGGGAGCAAACATTCGGCCATTTGAAACCTAAGGAAGGTTAGTAAATCAAGTTAGATTTTTGAAATTTTAGTTTGTTTTAGGTTACTCATCATGCTACTTACTTAGCCCATGCCAAAACTTTGAATTTGGATGGTTGAATTGAACATTCGATTATGGTAGATAAGGAAGGAATTTGATTTTTATCTTTAAGTTTTGATGAAGAAATTGTTGATGAAAGAAGTTGATCTTGTTAAAAACTATCATTTCTAATACTCATATGTGTAATAGCCGAACATAGACTTTGCTTAATGTCTTGAACAAATGCCGATTAGGTGTTTTGAAATGGATAAATTAGGTGCTTGATTTCCTAAAAGTTCGGCGTGGTACATGATATTTTTGTTAGTATGATTTTGAAGAATTTGAGTAATGTTATGTATAAGTAAAATTATTAGGTACGGTTTTGGGGGTATATATGTACAATTGATCTATTTAGCTAATAATATCTAGGGTGATAAATAATAAAATTCTTGATGACTTGTGTTAAATGACATTCGGCCAAGGACTATATGTGCTCGCTAATTCGGTTTAGCTGAAGAAAATATGACCGAGGGATGTGATTAGGTTGTGACTTATTATTGATCTTGCTTTGGGGCCGTAAGGTTATTTTATAATGTGTCATAACATTTACTTAGTTGGTCGAGCGGACGAGAAAAGAATTTGGATATTTCTATATGATATCTTAAGCATATCGTCCATTTGGTAAAGTTGACTAATGGTTCATGTACGAATGCTTGTTTAGCCATATGTTATGTTTTGTTTTGTCGTAGTATTAAATATATATATGATCATGTTATTTAAGAAAATCGATAATGCAAGGTGATCATCTAGTAACATGTTCGGTTGTAATGAGTGGAGCATATGCATGATGTTAAAATAATAGTGAATATGGTTATTTGTACTTTAATTGTACAATAGACATGTATTAAATTGAATTTCTCAATTGAAAAATAATTTAATAAATTATTTTTGAATTTAAGCTCAAGAGCTAAGGGGATCAAAATCAGATAAAGGTAAGGAGAAAGCAATCGAGTAGCCTATCCGTAACTTTTCAAATATACTCGAGGTAAGTCTTTGAGTAATGGAAATTAGCTTATGATTTGATTAAACAATGTTATATATTTATATATATAGCATAATAAATAAATTGTGACCTAATGGTTTCTCTTGATTTACATGTTGAAATAAATAGGTAGTGCATCGGCTTGTAGTCGAATGGTTATAAAAAATCATGTAGAGTAGCGAAACAGAATCGTGTTATTTGTATGTGCTATTGAGCCGAAAATGGAATGATGGATAATCATTTTGTGTTTGTGATCTAATAATGTAAATGAATTGTTAATGATTTATAATATAAATATATTTTGTGCATGACAATTGAGGATTATATCCGGGTTAAGTCCCGAAGGCATTCGTGCTGGTTGTTATATCCGGGTTAAGTCCCGAAGGCATTTGTGCTGATTGTTATATCCGGGCTAAATCCCGAAGGCAATTGGGTTGGAAATGTACGATATTGTCGTAATAATTTCTATTGATGTGCTTACAACCCTAAGAAGATCAGGTATGCACCGTATATACATTGAAATTAAGTTAAGATTGACTATGAGCATGTAAGTATATGGATTGAAGTGTGAAGTAACATAAGTATGTGATTTTGCATATTTGCATTTATTTAGCCTTGTAATCGAATTAGATGTATTCGGCCTAATTATGAGGTTAGTTGGGTAAAAAGAGATTATCTACATGATACGAATTCATGTTTAAGGAAAAATTTAAGATGACATGTATGAACAATAGTGGTATATTTAATCATGACTACATTTAGTCAGAAAGATGATGAACCTTATGAATGTTATGCTTTAGTTAGAAATTATTTCATTACTTAAGACTTACTAAGCATCGAAATGCTAACTCTTTTTGCCTTAATTCCTTGTTTTATAGATTTTGTTCGTGAGCTATCGAACTCGGGAGATCCAAAGTCGAAGTCGTCCACGCTATCTAAACCTTTCGGTACTCTTGTAAATGAACCTTGATAATGGCATGTATAGGATTGACTTTTGATGTTAATTACGTATCTTTTTGGTGATGTATATATATAGCCATGCGAAAATGGCTTGTTAAGTTATTATATGCACTCCACATAATTAATGTGTATGTGTGGATGATAATCGATTAATGTTTTAAATGTTTTGATGTGAATTAAACTTAGGAATGAATTAATGTACTATTTAAATTGAGAAGATTGCTTTGCATATTGTATAAACAAAATTCGAATTCAAGGGTATGCTATCAGAAATTACCTGAATATTGTCAAATGAATTTTCGTGCTTGTTTGGTAATATTCCTTACCCCTCCGGCGACGGATACGAGTTAGGGGTGTTACATTGCTGAGATTGTGAGATTGCATGGGGTGCCTAATTCTATTATTTCGGATAGAGATCTGATGTTTACTTTGCGATTTTTTAAGAAGTTGTAAGAAGTTGCATGGTATGTAACCCCTGTTTGATGAAAAATTTTCTAAGTGTTGTGAAATTTTCAAAAGTTCTTGGTTTATTCCCAAACCACTACCAAAGCATGTTATAGGGACGATTTGAATGTATGTGAAAAGTTTTAAATTTAAACGAAAATTTCTATTCCAGTTTTGTATGTATGCTTACGTTTAAGTTCGATAATGCCTCGTACCCTGTTTCGGCATCGAATACGGGCAAGGGGTGTTACAGGCATGCTCGTTAAATTAACCATTGAACCTCTTGGAATACTAAAGGATACTCAGGAGTCCCATACACACAGTTCCATACCAATGCCATATTGCAGATATGGTCTTACATGTAATCTCGTATCGATGCCAATAGCCCAGCTATGGTCTTACACGAAGTCTCATATCGATGCCATATCCCAGATATGGTCTTACACGTAGTCTCAATAACCATATTGTCATGACATTATCCTATCTATTCCTAAGGTTCAACTTGGATTCCACGCTTGTCCAAACTTTATTGAATACGTCCGAGGATCAAACACAATTCATACAATAATAAAGCATTTAAAACATAATTAAAATAATGCATTATTTATATACGAATTTACCTTGGTACAAAAATAGTAGAAATGTGACCTAATCGTCAAATAATTACCTAGGTCCGAACCTCGTTTCTCTTGATCTATAATAACAAATTTAACTCATTTAATATTAACATTGTTCAATTCAGCCAAAAAATTACACTATGGCAAAAATTATATTTTTACCCCTAAACTTTAACATTTTTACACTTTGGTCCCTAGGCTCGTAAAATGAAATGGATTCAATTTATTTAATTCCCAAGCCTAGCCGAACCTCTTTCATGCTTATAACAACCCAAATTTTCCATTCTTTCACTTTTTTACTACTCATTTTATAACTTATTACAAATAAGTGCTTTAGGCATTTTCATCGAAAATCAGTTAGCAAGAAAGTCAGTTTTCAAACATCAAACTTGCATAATCTACCGTTAAACATCATAATACACACATGTCTAACATGGTTCAAACCCTAGACCTTAATCATTTCTCAAATTAATGGTAGAAATAGGTAGATCAAGTGATAACGACTTCCAAAATCTAAAGAACATTAAAAACGGGACAAGAACGGACTTACAATCGAGCTTGAAAGATGAAAAAAACCTAGCTATGGTTCCCCTTTGAAATTTTCGGCCATGGGTAGAAGATGAGCAAAAATTGGCTTTTAATTTGATTATTAATTCTTTTATTAACTAAATGACAAAATGCCATTTTCTTAAAACATTAAAATTCTCTTACATCATGTCTTTTTTTGTCCACCAACTTAAAAAATGGTCTAATTACTATCTAAGGACCTCTACTTTAAAATTTCATAGCAATTAGACACCTCTAGCATGTAGAACTCAAGTTTTACACTTTTTACAATTTAGTCCTTTTTGCTAAATTGAGTGCTCGAACGTCAAAATTTTCGAATGAAAATTTTATAGAACCATTCCGTAAAACTTTAGACCATAAAAATATAAGAAAAATAACTTTTTCTGCATTGGATTTGTGGTCCCAAAACTACTATTCCAACTAGGCCCAAAATCGGGCTATTATAACTCTCCCTCCTTTAGGGATTTTCGTCCCCGAAAATCTTACCATAAAATAAGTTTGGGTACTATTTTCTCATAGCCTCCTCAGGTTCCCACGTAGCCTCTTCGACCCTGTGTCGTTGCCATAAAACTATCACTAGGGCTATATTCTTATTTCTCAACTATTTAACTTCCCTAGAAAAATCTTGATCGGTTCTTCACCATACATCATATCCAGTCGAATGTCAATCTCTGTTGGAGAAATCACATGTGAAGGATCAGACCAATATCGTCGCAACATCGACAAAACACATTATGGATCCTTTCCAACTTTGTCAAAAAAGCTAATCGATATGCCATTGGCCCTATTCTTTCAATAATTTCATACGACCCAATGAAACGTTGACTCAACTTGCCTTTACGACCAAATTTAAGAATTTTCTTCCACGAAGATACTTTCAAAAATACTTTATCACCAACCTGAAACTCAATCTCTTTTCTTTTCAAATCCGTATACGACTTCTGTCTATCTGAAGCTACTTTCAAGCAATCACGGATTACCTTTACTTTTTCTTTGGTTTCTCTAACCAAATCAACTTCGTAAATTTGTTTCTCATTAAGATCAGTCCAAAACAAGGGTGTTCGGTACTTGCTGCCATACAATGCCTCATATGGTGTCATCTTTATACTCGACTGAAAACTGTTGTTATAAGTAAACTCAACTAATGGTAAATATTTTTCACAACTACCCTCGAATTCTAGAACACAACATCGGAGCATATCTTTGAGAATCTAAATTACTCTCTCAGGCTGACAATCGATTTACGGATGAAAAGTTGTACTAAAGTTCAGCTTCGCACCTAAAATTCCTTGCAGCTTCTTCCAAACCCATGAAGTAAACCTCGAATCTGTATCTAAAATAATAGAAATAGGTACTCCATGTAATCTTACAATTTCGGCCACATACAATTCAACTAACTTGTCAATAGAATAGTCTGTACGTACCGAGATGAAATGAGCAGATTTCATCAATCTATCAACCACAACCCATAGGACATCTTTCTCTTTCCGAGTTAAAGGCAAACCCATTATGAAATCCATCGTAATCCTATCCCATTTCCACTCAGGCACCATCACTGGCTGAAGTAAACCCGAAGGCACTTGGTGTTTAGCTTTCACTTGTTGACAAATCAAACATCTTGAAACAAACTCTGAAATATCTCGTTTCATACCAGACCACTAATACAATTTCTTCAAATCATTATACATTTTTGTACTACCTGGATGCACAGATAAACAACCATTATGTGCTTCATGAAGAATTTTCTAAATAAGTTCATCATGTTTCAGTACACAAATTCTGCCTCGAAACATCAAACAATCATCTGATCCAATATGAAAATCTAATAACTATCCGATTCACAAAGAACTCTTTTGGCTTGCAAATCACTGTCACATTTCTGAGCTTCACAAATTTGTTGAAGAAATAACGGTCTAGCTCTCAACTCAACTAGAATCGAACCATTATCGAATAAAGTCAACCGTGTATTCATCGCTCTCAAAGCAAACAAAGTCTTTCTACTCAACACATCTACGACTCATTTGCCTTACCCGGGTGGTAATCAATTCCTAGCTCGTAATCCTTCAGTAACTCGAGCCATCTCCATTGCTGCAGGTTTAAATCTTTCTCAGTCATCAAGTATTTGAAACTCTTATGAATAATAAAGATATGGCATTTCTCACTGTACAAATGATGTCTCCAAATTTTTAAAGAGAACACAATGGCAGCTAATTCCAAATCATGCGTAGGATAATTCTTCTCAGCGATTTCAACTGTCTCGAGGCATAAGTTATTACTTTGCCTTTTTGCATCAACACACATCCTAAACCATTCAATGACGCATCACTATAAATCACAAACTATTTTCCTGGCTTAGGTTGCACTAAAATCGGTGCCTCAATCAATAATGCCTTCAACTTCTCGAAACTTTGTTGACATTTTTCAGACCATTCATGTGACAGCCCAAAGTTAACCCTAGTCGGGAAGTGGTTTCGGGACCGCTAAACTGAGTCACCGAAACGTTTGAATGTGATACTTATTGTCTAGAATATGTAATTATGAATGTGTGAAAATTTCAAGCTTCAATTTGGTTGATTTCATGTGAATTTAGTCAATAGGACTTATGTGAGAAAATTCTAAAATGTGATAGGTCAATGTGTGAGGACCTATTAGTGCATGTGGACAAAGGGGGGACTTGCATGTCAAATTCCCCCCCTAATGAGTAGTGGCCGGCCATGACAAAGAATGATGGGCAAAACATGTCATGAAACATGTTTTGTTAGTGGAAGAATAAAATAAGGAGTATGGGTAATAAAGAAATGGAAACAAAAGAAAAAAAAATGTGTGTGTAGTGTTTGTCCCCCCCCCATTGTCGTGAGCTAAAGAAGAGAAAGGGGGAATTTTGTTCATCCTTTTCCAATCTTCATGCTTGCCAAAACTAGAAAGAAAAACAAAGAAAAATTTTCTCATCCTTTGGTTCATCCTTGGCCAAAAATTTTAAGGAGGAAAGAAGAAGAAAGGTGAAGAGATTCGGCCATGCATGTAGCTAGGCTAAGGTATGTTTGATGATGTTCCATGAGAGGCATGCATGTTTTAGTTGTTAGCTTGAGTTCTACCTAACCCATGGTCTAAATCTTGCTATGTGATGGAAATGGCACTTGACCATGGATGCATCATTCTTGGTTGATGTTTGATGTTGTGGTGATGAGGCATGAGGATGAGTTAAGATTCGGCCTAGGTGGAGGTTGTGTTAATGCCATTGCATGCAAAATATGAAGCTTGTTAATGATGCATGTGATGATGGCTTGATGATTCTTGAACCTCCTTTTTAGCATTTTTGTGTGAGCACATATGTGCATTGGTTGCTAAATGGAGAAGAATCGGCTAGCAAGATGTGTGCTAAGGCCGAATGTAACTTTGCATGTTAATGAGCAATGCATGTGTTAAATTGATGAAAAGGGGGAGGATGCTTTACTAGTGTGTATATGTGTGTATTAAGTGTTGAAATCGACCCCAAAAATGGACATGCATATTCGGCCAAGGGGAAAGAAATTAGCTAATATGTTGTGTTGATGCATGATTTTTGCATGTATGAGACTTTAATGTCTAATGTATAAATATGGGCTAAGTGCCTTGTGTTCATCTTTTGATGCCTAAACGATGAAATCAATTTATTTGTTTGATTAAGCTCAAGAGCAAAGGGGAAATAAAACCGATAAAGGGAAGGAAAAAGTGGTTGAATAGCTAGCGGAATCGTTCGACAACACCCGAGGTAAGTTCTTGAGTAAGAGAGCTTAAATTTCGATGTGATTAAATCATGCTCTATGTGTGGCTATTGAGCCGAATGTGCAAGGACAATATGTGCCTTGTGTTTGAGTTTCGTAAACGAAAATGAAATATGAATGTGCCATGAATTATTGTTAGATGTGCATGATTAATTGAATGCTGTCCGGGCTAAGTCCCGAAGGCTTTGTGCTAAGTGAATATATCCGGACTAAGATCCGAAGGCCTTTGTGCGAGATACTAAATCCGGGTTAAGTCCCGAAGGCATTCGTGCGAGTTATAAAATCCGGGTTAAGTCCCGAAGGCATTCGTGCGAGTTGTTGAATCCGGGTTATGTCCCGAAGGCATTGTGTGAGTTACTAAAACCGGGCTATGTCCCGAAGGCACTTGAACGAGGAGCTATATCCGGTTAAATTCCGAAGGTACGTGATTTGGAAATGAATGAGCTTGCTGTAAAATTCCAGCTAATACTCGAAAAACATCCCAATATTGGGATATGTTACGTATGTGTTGAATATTAATCGAGCCCTTACAAATAAATGTTCGCTCAGTTGATAAACGAGCTACCGGCCTTCGGCCAAGTTAGTTTATTGTGTATGTACATAAGGGTTGTTAATGTTGTGAAGCAAGTTTGATATCGGTAAATTGCGTATTATGAAATATTCCGTTTAGCTAAATGTGTGCTATTATTTGTGCATGCTGGAATTCCTTGCTCAAACTTACTAAGCATAAATTGCTTACTCGTTACATTGCTCCTCTGTTTTATAGATTTTTGGTTCTCCAGCTATCGGACTCGGGATCTTGAAGTCGAAGTCGCCCACACTATCAAAGGCTCTTTTGGGTACTATTTTGGTTGAATTTTGATATGGCATGTATAGGACTACCCATCGTTGTCTTTCGAGTACTTTATGAAATGTATAAGTGTACAGCCATGCGAAAATGGCTTGTAGAAGTGGAGTATGGCATTAGACCATTCGTATTTATGAATGTATAGATGGTTTCATGATGTAACTATAGTTGGAATGGAAGTGTTGAGCAAATGACCAGCCACTAGAATGGCTAAGTATGATCATATGTGGGCTTATGTATGACAAGGCCCTAGTTGGTCCATGAAACCCCAAATTAGGTAAGGTTTACTTTGAAAACAGAAGCTGATAGCAGCAGTGGTGTGTGTATTGGAAAAATCACAAGAATTCGTAGGAGTGGAATTAAATAGTGAATAAATTATGTAATCGAACCTTGATGAATCTACTTTCATATGGAAGTAACGAAACAATCATAGGAACAGTACAGTAAGAGATATTCGGGTTCTTGTGGAACAGGGCCAGAACAGTTTCTGGATTCCCTGTTCCGACTTTGGAAATTCACTATAAATTGACCAGAGATAATTAGGGGTCATACCATATATGTATGGATTCCTCTCTGAGTCTAGTTTCCATAGAAATAAACGGCATCAGCATTGAAGCTCTGTACAGAGAGATATCCCAGTAGTAATGGGAAAAGGTCAGTGTAGTCGACCCCTGTAACATGGGAGACTTTGACTAATAAACTGTACTAATTGGCCCGACCAAAAATTCTAGAAAAAAATAAATAGGTGGGGACATGAGTCTAGTTTCAGGGAAAAATCACAAAACTGATTTTCGAGTTGTGAAACTCAAGATATGATTTTTGAAGCGACTAGTACTCAGACTGGGCAGTGTCTGGAAAAATTTTTCAAAGCTTGTTGACATCTCGTGTCCGACTCCGGTGTCGGTCTCGGGTTCGGGGTGTTACAATTCAAATTTAACATCTTTTTGCAACAGCTTAGTCATAGGAGTAGCAATCATCGAAAATCCCTTGACAAAACATCGGTAATACCCGACTATGCCCAAAAAGCTTCTAACTTCTGATGCATTCTTCGGTGGTTTCCAATCAACAATTTCTGAAATCTTACTTGGATCAACCCGAATACCATCACCTTAAACAATATGTCCCAAAAATCTGACTTCTCGAAGCCAAAATTCACTTTTACTAAATTTAGCAAACAATTTCTTATCTCTCAAAGCCTGCAATACTGTTCTCAAGTACTCGGTATGCTCAAACTCATCTCGAGAATAAATCAGGATATCATCAATGAACATAATCACAAACTTATCTAAATATGGTCGGAATATTCTAGTCATCAAGTCCATAAAAGTAGCAGGTGCATTAGTTAGTCCGAAAGGCACAATGAGAAATTCATAGTGCCCATACCTTGTCCTAAAAGCGGTTTTCGGCACATCCACCTCTTTAACTCTTAACTGATAGTAGCCAGATCTCAAATCAATTTTCGAGAATACCGTTGCTCCTCTCAACTAATCAAATAGGTCATCAATCCTCGGTAATGGATACTTGTTCTTTATAGTCACCTTGTTGAGCTATCGGTAGTCGATACAAAGCCTCATGGATCCATCTTTCTTCTTAACAAATAACACTGGATCACCCCGAGGAGAAAGACTCGGTCTCGCAAAACCCTTTTCCGTCAACTCTTGCAACTGTGTTTTTAATTCTTTCAATTTAGTCGGAGCCATTCTATATGGAGCAATAGATATTGGAAAGGTCACTGGTACTAAATCAATACCAAACTCAACTTCTCTAATCGGAGGTAACCCAGGAAACTATTCTGGAAACACATCTGGATATTCATAAACTATAGGCACTGACTCAATTTTCAATTCAAACATCTTTGTATTCAACACATAAGTAAGATAAACTTCACAACCTTTCCTTACATATTTTAGGCTAGACATCGAAAAAATCACAACAGGTAACTTACCCGACTCATCTAAATCAATCCGAAGAGTTTCACCATTTTCACATTTCAGTTCAATAATCTTTCTTTTACAGTTCACTACGAAATCTTGTAACACCTCTAACCCGTATCTATCACCAAAATAGGGCTACGAGGTATTACTGAATAATACACATTATTCATATACATTTATATATTCATAATCAATATCCATTCAACTCATCCACATTTTCCCTTATAAGGTCCTACGAGACCTTAAAACATGTTTAAAAGTGGTTTGCGACTAAACTGATAACATTTGCAAACTTCAAGAAACTTATAAAATTTTCAATCATTTACAGGTCACACGCCCATGTGACTAGGCCGTGTGCCTCACATGGCCACCAGACACACCCGTGTCACAGACCGTGTGAAAATAGGGCATACATACTGACTTGCACCACATGGCCGATAACACGCCCGTGTGCCAAGGCCGTGGGAAAATGGAGGGGTTACTGACTTGGGTCACACGGCCAGCCACATGCCCATGTGCTAGCCCGTGTGCCACACACGACCAATAGACACACCTGTGTGTCTAGACCATGCCAAACCTGTAGGGTATACTTACTTAAATTCGAAGGGTACCCCAGGGGACACACTGTCATGTAGCATGACTGTGTGTCGCACACAACTGGGACACACACCCGTGTCTCTGCCTGTGTGGACAAAAATAGTCTATTTGCAAAGCCAATTTACCACCCTTTTTGCATATACCTACATAAGCTCATATGGTACCAACTTAAGTCACAAATATGCAACCAAAATTCATTAATCAATATACAAATATACCAAATCCAATATTTCAAGCATATCATTTCACCATTTCTATCCATTACCAAAACATGCCATTGATAAACAATCAATCTCATAATCATCAAACCATTTCAATCTCCATAATAAACTTGCCAATCACATAGCCAAATATAAATATACCACAAACACATATATGAACACATATCATAAGCCAAATTCACATTCAATATTACCAACATTCACAAGTCAACTTATATGACCAAGTACACACCAACATTTACAAGCCAAATCACATGGCTAATATCACAACTCAAAGTACCATAACTAGCCTATACATGACATATACCATATATATACAACTCAAAAGTACCAAGTAGTTGGTTGGATAGTGTGACGTAGTCTCTGACTATCCCTCAATCCAAGCTAGCTTTGAATTCACTATAAAACACGAAATAAATAAACAAGGTAAGCTATAAATCTTAGTAAGTTCGTATGATATAAACTTATATAATCACAAATATATCATTCAACAATTTCAGCATAATAACATGTAACTCTTGATTACTAACAAACCTTTCACCTTCATGTTCATATGCTATATATAAAATTTATACATTCTTTGGTTTAAAACTCATAAAATACATATACATACCTATATTAATCCATAACTAGTTCATACATACACAATATGCCGTTGAACACTCGATATTTTGCACACAAAGTGCCATACCAAATGTCTCGCATACTAAGTGTCATAGTTAATGTCTCACACACTAAGTGCCATACTCAATGTCTCGCACTCGCACACTAAGTGCCATACTCAATGTCTCGCACACTAAGTGCCATACTTAATGTCTCGCACACTAAGTGTTGTACTCAATGTCTCGCACACTAAGTGCCATATATAGTTAAAGCTATCTTAAATCGCACACTAAGTGATAAACATAGCTGATTTGTCATCGAATATGACCATAATCTCATATATACAATTTATACAATATCAAAGCATTAAAACCATAATTGCAATAATGTTTATCACGTACGAATTTTCCTCGGATGCTAAAATAGTGATTTGAGTCAATTCGATAACTTTCGTTTTTCCCCGATCTATGTCTGAATTTCTCCTTTCTTGATCTAAATGTATTCAAAATGAAACCACTGTTCTGATTTAGCTAAAATCAGGCCGTTACAACTCTCCCTCTTAGAGATTTTCGTCCCCAAAAATCTTACCAGTGAATAGGTTAGGGTATTGTTCTCTCATAGCATTTTTTGGTTCCCATGTAGCTTGTTTGACGCCATGTCGATACCACAAGACTTTCACTAATGAAATTTTCTTATTTCTTAGCTCTTTAATCTCACGAGATAGAATCTAAATCGGTTCTTCACTATACGACATATCTGATTGAATTTCAACCTTAGTCGAGGAAATGACATGTGAAGGGTCAGATTAGTATCGTTGAAGCATTGACACATGAAATACATTATGTATCTTTTCTAACTCAGACAATAATGCTAACTGATAAGCAACTAGTCTAACTTGCTCGACGATCTCATATGGTCCGATGAATCTCGAACTTAATTTACCTTTACAGCTAAATCAAAGTTGTAACGCCCCGAATTTAGGCCTAGAAGTATTGGGCCTTGAGTGTGGATCCGTAAGGAGGTTGTATATAAGCATTTAATTATGCAAGGAAATGACACAATTAATTGTCTGCTTTGGTGGTTTATGTCCCTGAGAAGTGTTGGAGAAATCTTGGGTTCAAACCTGGGCTTTAGCAAAAATTTTGGTTTTAAGTGAATAAAACCGTCGGTGCTTGGATGAAGGCCTTTTAAATTATTGTGGTAAATAAATGTCACAAGGAAGCTTGTGGTCTAGTGGTTGTAGCGTCATTAAGGTTGTAAGGGAGCCTGGGTTCAAGTCTTGGCTCTTGCAATTTATTTTGGTTTTTCTCTTAAAGGAACCTAGACTTTGGCCTATAGACCTTATATTTAATTGAGGATAAAATATGGCATAGAAAGAGCCTGTGGTGGAGTGGCAAGGTGGCGTGTCGTGTAACTATAAGGTCTAAGGTTCAAGTCTTGGGATACACAGAAAGAGCCAGTGTAGGAGGTGGAGTTGGACTGGAACTCTGTAGTTGAGGTGGTCATAAGAAAATAAGGAATTTTCCTAATGGTTGAAAGTAATCCCACATCGGGAAGCTAACATGGGAATTGGTGAGAAGCTGGTTTTAAATAGAGTGAACCAAATGAGTTGGGGAAAAAGAAAAAGGTGATTAAGACCCAATACAGGATGTGCCAAGGTTGGTGATCGTGGACTTCGGCGCGTTCCCATAAACAAATGTGTATTCACGCCTTCTTTGTTAGAAATCGACAAAAGCTAAAAGCCACCACGAGCGTTCTCGTGTGCTGGGGCTGTTCTAAACCTCGATGGGCCAGTAGGCCCACTTGTGTAAATCTAACTGTTAGGTGGGAAGTAGTTGGGCCTGATGGGCCATTTGAATATGATTGGGCCTAATGGGCCATGTGAATGAGATTGGGCCTAAAGGGGCCAAATGAATAAGTGTGGATCTGTTAGTGTTTAGTAAAGGGGTTGTAGACCTAGTTTTTGGTAACTACTCAAGCAGACATAAAACTTAAATAATTAATTAATCGCGACCGTGGACGAGTCATAGGGTTAAGGTGTGGCAATGCGTATATGCATGTCTAGGATTGGATCTAGGGAGAGCTTAGTACGTAAGCGGTCTTAATGACTCACCTCCTCTTCTCTGGAATCCTACTTGGTGCATAGTATCTGTTCACTTTAGCGAACGAGGACTTGGTAATGGGCCAAGGTAAGTAATAAACCCATAATAAAGAGAAATTATCGAAGTACCCCCGGTTTGTAAAATTATCAAAATACCATCGATTTGTAAAATTACTGAAATACCCTCGATTTGTAGAATTATTGAAATACCCTTAATTGTGAAATTACTGAAATACCCTCAATTTGTAAAATTACTAGAATACCCTCAACTTGTAAAATTATCGAAACACCCTTGATTTGTAAAATTACCTAAACACCCTCGATTTTTAAAATTACCGAAACACCCTTGATTTGTAAAATTATCAAAATACCTTTGATTTGTAAAATTATCGAAATACCCTTGATTTGTAAAATTATCGAAACAACCTCAATTTGTAAAATTATCTAAATACCCTTGCAGTGTAAAGTTACCAAAATACCCTTGTAGTGTAAAATGATCGACATACCCCTGTAGGGTAAAATGACTGTTTTGCCCTTGAGGGTAAATGACCAACTTAGACTTCAAATTTGGCTGATTTGATTATGAATGTATGACTGCGTTTTAATTGACTTGACTGTGGTTGTATGACTGATATGTGACACCCCTAATGTGACCCTAGTCGGAAAGTGGTTTCGGGACCATAAAACCGTGTCAAAAAAAAATAATTAACCGTTAAATTCTGTGTTTATTATATGTGTAAATCATGTGGGAAAGTTTCATGCTTTGATTTGGTTATTTATATGTGAAATTTTTAAGACAGGACTCATGTGATAAAAATTGAAAGTGTGATAGGTAAATTTTAAAGTACCAAATAATGCATGAAGTGAGGATATGAGGGAGTTGCATGTCAAATGCACCAAAATTTTTTGTGGCCGGCCATGAGTGATGGTTGGTGTATAATATATGTTTTGTTTTAGTATTATAATAAATGATGGCTTTATTTTTAAAGTAAATTAATTAGTAAAACCATAAAAGATAACAAAAAGGAAACAAAAAAATGCATGCTCATCTTTCTTCTTGATGGCCGAATGTGGGAAAGGGAATATTGAAGAGGAAAAACCAAGGTAGTCGGCCATGGCTATCCTAGTTTAAGGTATGCATTGTGATTTTCTTTTTAATTGACTATGAGATTAGATTGATAAGTGCATAGCTTATTTAACCCATGGTTTAATTTCATGCATCAATAGACAAATGTCCATTCGGCAAGTGCTAAATTGATGTCATTTTGATAAGTTTTTTTGAAAGATGTTAATTATTTGTTAAGTGGCTTAAATGATGTTTGAATGAGTAGAGTTCATGGTTGAAAAGTATAAATTGAATGTTGCCGTATGAGTGTATATACATTTTAGAAAGAAAGATGTTGTTGTTTAGTTGAATTTTCATTTGATAAATGTTCATTCGGTCAAATGGGAGAAGAATAAGATGAATTTAAATGTTGTGGTTTATTATTTTAGTTGCTAAATGAAGAAAAATCGGCTAACAAGGGAGTACTAAGGCCGAATATGATTTTGAATATTAGTGGTGTAGTTGCCGAATTTGAACTATGAAGTTATTGAGTAATGTGTGTGTTTTAAGTGATAGAATTGAGTGAATGCTTGGAATGTGATATGTATGAATTATGTGTTAAATTAAGGTTTGCTAAGCTAGCTATTAAGATGAAGTGCAAATGTTAGTAATTGATTGCTAGTGTATATATGTGTACTAGCCGAGCTTTGAATTTAAATAATGGTTGGAGCACCATGTGTTGTAATGAGATTATTTGAGTGAAATCATAGATATTTATATGATGAATTCGATTGTGGATATACATGCTTAAATAAGATGCACACATGAATGAATAGATAGCTTGGTGTTGCATGTATTCGGTCATAAAGGTGCACATGAGGAAATGTTAGATTAATTGTATTAAATTGCTCAATGTGATTAAAAATGCGTATGACCATTGTGTGTTTGAGCTAAAGGTGGCCATATGACCTATCAAACTCCTTGTCATATTCGGCCATAAGCTAGCATAATGAGACTTTAATAAGTTAAATTTGTTTGAATTAGCTCAAGAGCTTAGAGGACCAAAGTTGGATAAGGGAAGGGAAAAAGTGATCGAATAGCCGCCGAAATCGTTTGACCACATCCGAGGTAAGTTTTAAGTGATTAAATGTTGAGTAAATTCTATTATAATAGGACATAATGAGTTTATTTAATAAGATATGATGTGGCCATGATATGTCTTAAACTCAAATGGTAAGTTCCTAAGTGTTTGGACTTGGAAATTTAAGAGCAAATTGTAATAATTTGCTTAGGACAGCAGCAGTAACGTGATTTTAGAAAATCACTATAAATGTTTGGTGTGGAATTATAGGCTGAATAAAATATGTAATCAAAGCTTAATTAGTCTAGTTTCTTATAAAAGAGACCGTGTAAGCAAAGAAATTTCCTATAAAGAGATATTTAAAGTTGTGTGAGACAGTGTCAGAATGACTCCGAAATCCCCTGTTCTGTTTTAAGAAAATCACTATAATTTTTACAAAAATGGTTACAAGATAAAATTTATATGCTTAGAATCCTTAATGAGTCTAGTTTCAAATGAAATCAAATAGAACATACTTTGAATTTTGTACAATGAGAATTTTGATTCGTAGTGAAGACTAGTCAGATTAGTCAAATAGTGAAACAGGGGAAACTTTAAGAAAAATCTGGTATTGATTTTCCAAACCTAAAATTCTGAAAAATTTATGGATGGAAGATATACGAGTCTATATTCAGGGAAAATTAACGGCAAGTGATTTGGAGACTTGTAGCTCCGGTTATAAATAATTTAGTGACCATTGCTCAGGAAAACAGCTCGTAGTGAATATGTGATTTTGTTGTAAACATGGATAAAACTTGTTTTAGTGCTCATAAGCTATTGATTAAACCCATACTTGAATTCTAAATCGTGATATTGTAAAATGATATATGAGTGTTAGATGGATATTTGATATTAAAATTTGTGAAATTGTAAGTTTATGAGTATTCGAATATGAAATGATAGTATGGCGTGAAATTGAATTATTCATTGGAAAATGATTGATGTAGATTCGACCAAGACAAAGTGTGTACTTGATAGTATATGTGATAAGACCGAATGGTCAATGTGATGAATGTGAAAGTGTGTATATATGTGATAAGGCCTAATGGCCGATGTGATGAATGTGAAAGTGTATATATATGTGATAAGGCCTAATGGCCGATGTGATGAATGTGAAAGTGTATATATGTGATAAGGCCGGATGGCCAATGTGATGAATGTGAAAGTGTATATATGTGATAAGGCCTAATGGCCGATGTGATGAATGTGAAAGTGTATATATGTGATAAGGTCTAATGGCCGATGTGATGAATGTGAAAGTGTATATATGTGATAAGGCCGAATGGCCAATGTGATGAATGTGAAAGTGTATATATGTGATAAGGCCGAATGGCCCATGTGATGAATGTGGAAGCGTATATATGTGATAAGGCCGAATGGCCAATGTGATGAATGTGAAAGTGTATATATGTGATAAGGCCGAATGGCCCATGTGATGAATGTGGAAGCGTATATATGTGATAAGGCCTAATGGCCGATGTGATGAATGTGAAAGTGTATATAAGTGATATGGCCGAATGGCCAATGTGATGAATGTGAAAGTGTATATATGTGATAGGGCCGAGTGGCCGACGTGATGGATGTGAAAGTGTATAAATGTGATAAGTCCCGAAGGGCATTTGTGTCAGTACTATATCCGAGTTAAAACCCCGCAGGCTTTATGCGAGAATATTATCACTGATTAATGTCCGTAGGCTTCGTGCTCGTACTATATCCAAGCTCTAAAGACCCGATGACTATGTGTGGAGATTTTGTCCGGGTAAGCCCCGAACTAAAGGTTTCGCTGAAGATTCGAGTAATGCGTAAGATTATACGACTTCACAGTAACAATTGGTAATAAATACGTTCAATGCGTTAAGTTGGTCAGGTATGTATATTGAGATTATATTTAAGTTTGATTTGGACTAAATCACAAGGTCGTTATGTGATGCATATGTGAGTAAAGCAATAAGACTGTTCTATGATTATTGTGCATTTGGTCAATGTGGAAAGTTAGATGAAAATATGTAATGTACCTATGATTATAAGAGATCACTATCAAGTGAGAATTTATCTGCCTATTATATATGATGAGATGTGCATATTCGGTAAAGGGATGGTATGCCCGAAGGAAGAATGAAATAAAAATACGAACAACTATGTTATAATTTGATTGTTATCTGTTGACACTGCTTAAAACTTACTAAGCATTGTAATGCTTACTCCGTTTACTTTGTTTTCTCTGTTTTATAGATCTCTTTTGGAAGCTACAGGCTCGGGGATCGTCAGCAACTAGTCACACTATCACTATCCACTGTTTGGTATTGCTACGTTTTGGATTATCTTATGGCATGTATAGAATAAACTAGTAGTGGGAGGATATTTTGGTTAATGTATATAAGCCATGCGAAAATGGCATCTTTTGAATGTGTACTTATAGAAGTTTAAATTATATCCCTGACTGTCTTTAGTACTTATCTCAAGGAATGTTCAAAAAAAAAAATTTACTGTTCTGATATGAGCTTCAAGTCTGGTAATGCCCCTTTATCTATTCCGGCGACGGATACGGGATTGGGGTGTTACATGATATGCTCTTAATATATGTTTAAAAGACTGTTACTGAGTATGGCCATTTTGCATACACGTGTGATGATTGAGCATGACATACACGACATAATGCATGGGTTGGGAATTATGGAACGGAGGAAGTATATGAGGATCGCATGGTTGTTTGACGACCGTGGATCCACTGATGGCTATGAAGCCTAATATTTGATTAGCAGCTTGCTGCAATGAAGGTAGTACAGTAACTGGGCTACCATTGATGTGTATCGGATGGGTGGGTCGATATTTATATCCCCACATGATGTGTACCGAGGGACGGAGTTGGCGTGTAGCGGTTGAATTATTGGGGTGGGTTGCACAGCATTGCATATATGATATTATCAAGATATTATTGCGATGTGGACTTCAGCCCAACTGAGGCTAAGATGGGCAAGGCCCAATTGATTCTGTTATGGCCTGTGACCCAAATGATATTATAACCGGCTTTAACCCATATATGCTCTGAACTAGACTGTACTGTTACTATAATGGGCTCTAGCCCAGACTGATTCTGAATTCTGTCTGTTTACTGACTGTTACTCTAGTAAGGGGATTACACACTAAGTTTTCGTAAACTCACCCCATTTATTAACTGTGCAAGTAATCCCTAGTGTTAGATGGATCGGTGTCGCAGAGGGACTCGGGGATGACCATACAACTGCACATGTTTTTCTATTTTGTTTATTTAGTTAAGCACTTCAGTTTTTGATTTGGGTTGTATTAAGGCCTCTTTATTTTCTTAACTTTTTATTTGGGAAATTTATTTAGTGCTTAATATTTGTTAGAAGTAGGACGCGATTTTCCAAAACAACAATTGGTTTTCAAAATATCACGTTACATCTGTTTAAAATTAAGCTTCCACAGCAAGTAAGGTTTTAAGGGAATTAACATTTCACAAGTTTTAAAATGGCTAGAGGTTTTAAGTAGTAAGAAGGGTTTTCAATGAGAACATGGTTTTCGAAAACACTTCAATGTGACACGCCAGATTTGGGCCTAACTTCTAGGCCGGGTTTGGGGTGTTACAAAAGTATTTTCTTCTATGGAGATACTTTTAAAAACACTTTATCCCCAATCTTAACCTCAAAATCCTTCCGTTTTAAGTCTGTGTATGATTTCTGATGATCTGATGCTGCTTTTAAACTATCACGAATTACTTTCACTTTCTGTTTGGTCTCTTTAATCAAATCAACCCTAAGAATCTTATTCTCACTAAGTTCAATCTAGTACAATGGTGTTTGACACTTCTGATCGTATAAAGCTTCGTACGGTGCCATTTTAATACTCGATTGAAAACTATTATTATAAGAAAATTCAATCAACGATAAATATTTTTCCCACGTACCTTCGAACTCAAGTCCAACAACGTAATATATCCTCAAGTATCTGAATAACTCACTCGGATTGACCATCCGTCTGCGAGTGAAATGCGGTATTGAAATGTAGCTTTGTACCCGGTGCATCTTGCAGTTTCTTTGAAAACCTCAATGTGAACCTCGGATCCCTATCTGAAATAATAGAAACAAGTACTCCGTGCAATCTTAAAACCTTGGAGATATACAGCTCAGCTAACTTTTCAAGCAAATAGTCTATTCGTACCGAAATGAAATGAGCTGATTTTGTCAATCTGTCAACTATAACCCCGATCGCATCTTTCTTTCTCGGAGATAAGGGAAATCCGAAAAAAATCCATATTTACTCTATCCCATTGCCACTCGGGAATCATAATCGGCTGCAATAAACCAGACAGTACCTAATGCTCAGCTTTAACTTGCTGATAAATCCAACATTTAGAAACGAACTTTGAGATATCACGTTTCATACCATGCCACCAATAAAGCTATTTTAAATCGTTATTCACTTTCGTACTTCCTGAATAAACAGATAAATGACTACTATGTGCTTAATTCAAAATCATCTGAATCAACTCTCAATTTCTCGGAACACATATTCAGTTTCTGAATCTTAAACAATCATTAGCGTCAACTTGAAATTTTGAATCAGGATTCGAATCACATTGGGCTTGTTTTGCTAACATTTTGTAACAGTCCAGTTTTGACCCTAATTGGAATAGTGGTTTTAGAACCACAAATTTGAATTATAAAAATATTTTTAATATTATTTTTTGTGATTATTATAAGTGAATTGACATGTGTGAAAGTCTCGTGTGAAAATTTAACTGTTTGTATGCTTAATATGAAAAAAGGACCTAATCGCGTAAAATACAAAAGCTATGTGCTAGATGTTAAAAGTGCCTATTTGACTTGGCTTTGTTTATGAGAGGTCCTTATGTGGTTATTATTCCTTTTAAAAGGTTAATGGACATCAATGACCTTTGTAAAATGGTTTGATAATGTTTTATACTAAGGGCAAAATGGTAAACTAATTACAAAATGAATTATAATTAAAATAAGGTATGAAAATAAGCCATTATACATGTTCTTGGCCAAAAATAAGAGAAAAAGAGAAAAGAAAATCTTGGCTAGGGTTTGGCACTTGCAAGCTTTGATTTAGGATGTTTTTGCTTCGATTTTTGATAATTTCTACGTTTTTGTAACCGTTGCTTCGTATATTATCGAACCTATGCCCAATTTCTGATTTTTTGATGGTTTTGAAATGTACCATGGATGGATTCATGAGCTTTGCGATGTTATAAGATGAAATATTAAAGTTTGATATTTGGTTTACATGTTTTGTCTTTGGATTTTTGATGAAATTGAGTATTTTGTACTAATTTGTAAAAATGTTATTTTGAGCGATTAAAATGTGAAATAAATGAAATGTATGGACTTGTATGAAATCTATGAAAATTCGGCTAAGCTTGTGTATAAGCAAATTTTGTGTATTTTGTGATTTTTTGAATTAGGGACTAAAGTGTCGAAATGTGAAAATGTGAGAGCTAATTTGCAAAATACTCCAAATATGTGTCTATGGATTGTTTTGAATGATTTGGTGAATAAAAGGGTTAATTTTGAATTCATATAGATCAAGAAAAGAGGAATTCAGATTTAGACCAAGAGAAGTCGAAGATTATAGAATAAACGATTGGGTCGAGAATTTTGAGTACGAGGTAAGTTCGTACTTAAGACATGATGTTAAGTATATTTTGATTTTTTAATTATATATACATTGCATATATGTTTGGTTTGGATGAATACGACGATAAATTAATAGTACTTAGCACAAAGTGTGCGATTTAAACTAGCTCCGGCTATATGAGACACTAAGTGTGCGATACCGACTTAGCTTTGGCTAATTGAGATGGCACTAAGTGTGTGGATGTTCAAAGTACGAATAATTTACGGAAAGTCTTAAAATATTTAAACGAAAGGTGAGAATGAAAGTGAATAAGTATGGGAAGATTTAGGTATGTACGATAGCTATGTGGTAGATGATACTATGAATGTGAAGCTCATTGATTTGGTATGAACATATGGATTGTGTTGGTATAGGCTTGATAGATGATTTGAGAATTTGTAAGTACTTATGTATTGATTATTTTTGTATGAGCTTACTAAGCTTTTGAAAGCTTATTTTGTGTGTGTTTACATTGTTTTATAGATATCGAAGCTACTGCAAGCTAAAGGATCATCAAGGATCGTCACCACACTATCGAATCTCATTTTGGTACTTTAAAAATGTATATATTTTTTAAAAGTATGGCATGTATAGGCTAGTGGTTGTAGGATCATGTTTTGTGATGTATATGCTTAGCCATGTGACTTGGCTAATTGGTGTTTAGACTCATAGTTGATAACGGCTTATGGTATGTGATGTTAATATGCAAATGTGGTATGTTAAAGTAGGTAAGTTTTGGTAAGTTTAGTTTGAGATTGAATGATGTATGGAAGGAAATGTTTTGGTAGAATTTTATCTTATGTTGGCATGAATTAGTAAGGATTATAAGTAGGAAAATGGTTGATATTGTTATGATATAAATGATGAATGTTTTGGCATAAAAATTGGTTGGAATGGTGATGCATATATGTTTGTTTCTTTACTTGTAGGTTGACCCAAATTTGGGGTAGCAAATTGGCTATTCAGATGGCCTATTTTTGTCCACACAGGCAGAAAATGGGCATGTGTCTCAGCCGTGTGCGACACACGGCTATGTTGCACGGTCGTGTGTCCCCTGAGGTGTAAGTCAGGCCCGAACACTGCCAAAGCACACGGGCGTGTGGCTAGCCGTGTGACCCAAGTCAAGCTTGACTACAGCCAAGGCACACGGGCATGTCTTGTAGCCGTGTGAGCAAGTCAGTAGCTATGCCCTATTTTGACACAGCTTAGACACACGAGCATGTCTAAGGCCATGTGAGTCACACGACCTGTTCACACGGGCGTGTGACCTTTGAAAAGTTGAAATTTTTATAAGTTCTGAAACTTTTATACATTATCAATTTAGTTCCGAATGTACGTTTAAGTATCGTATGCTCGATTTATGTTCTTAATGAATGTGAATGAATGACATTTATTATAATGATTTGATATTTGATACACGAATATTCTAAATTTGTTAAGTAATGCCTCCTAACCTATTCTGGTGACGGTTATGGCTCAAGGGTGTTACAATTAATTGGTATCATAGCTATGGTTTAGTTGGTACTAGGACTACCATAGCGTTTGTGAGTCTAGCTATACATGCCATATTTGTGAACTGCAATAGTGTGATGAATCCTGACATTGAAATGTGCTTTTATATAGCAAATGGATCCCGAAAGAGCCGTAGCAGACGATGCTGAAAATAATGTGCCTGCTCCCGTGCAAGAGACATTGCAAGATGATTCTCTACCGGCTACGAGTAGCCGTGATGGGGAGGCTAAGTAAGCCTTCTATCAGATGATAAATGATTGGTTCACCCAATACATTAGAACCAATCTGGCTGTACAACAATCTCTACCCCCGGTTAATCCTCCTTAAACACCTGTTATGCCATCAGTGAATCTGATTCAATTAAATAGACCACTAATTGATAATATTAGAAAATATGGTGCTGAACAGTTCCGAGTACAACGAGTGATGATGCTGAAAAAGTTGAGTTTTGGTTAGAGAACACAATAAGAGTGTTTGATGAACTATCATTGAATCCTGAAGAATGCATAAAATGTGTTGTTTCCCTCCTAAGAGATATGGCATATCATTGGTGGAAGACTTTGACGTTTGTGGTTCCTAGTGAACGAGTTACATGGGGTTTCTTCTAGGCTAAATTTTGGAAGAAATATATCAGTTAGAGATTCAATGATCAGAAACGAAAAGAGTTTCTCAAGCTTAAACAAGGTCGTATATCTGTCACAAAATACGAGCGGGAATTTGTAAGGTTGAGTCAGTATGCCAGTGAATGTGTATCTTCAGAAGCAATAATGTGTAAGAGCTTTGAAGACGATTTGAACGAAGATATTCATCTGTTAGTTGGGATTCTAGAAATAAAAGAATTTGTAGTACTAGTGGAACGAGCATGTAAAGCTGAAGATCTTGGGAAAGAGAAAAGAAAAGCTAATTTTGAAGCTAGAGAGGTACAAAAGAGATCGGGAAAATCATTTCAATCTAGATCAAAGAAGTTTAGAGATGATAGCAATTGTTCAAAGACTAGTGTGGGACATTTGAACAGAGATCGTGTTAGATCGTAATCGAGTTTCAAATCTACAGCTACGTCTGTTGCTAGTGTTGATAATGCAAAGAATGAAAAGCCTGAGTGTGATCAATGTGGAAGATGACATTTCAGAGAATGTTGGGGAAAAAGTAATAACTGAGCTTGTTACAGGTGTGGTATAAGAAATCATTTTATAAAAGATTGCCTAGATTTAGTTGAAAAAGGTAATGTTCAGAATCTAAGGCAGAGTGCTAATTCTTCTCGTGGTGGGCCTCCCAGAAATTTCAAAAATATAAGTGGTAATCAAAGAGGAACAAAAGACACTGCTGTTAGATCTGAGGCTCGTGCACCTGCTAGAGCTTATGCTATCCGAGCTCGCGAGGAAACTTTATTGCCAGATGTGTTACGGGTACATTTACTCTCTATGATGCTTCTGTGATTGCTTTGATAGATCCTGGATCGACACATTCGTATATATGCATGAACTTAGTGAATAGTAAGACTTTACCTGTAGAGTCTACTAAATTTGTAATTAGAGTTTCAAACCCCTTGCGCAAATGTGTTCTGGTTGATAAAGTATGCAAGAATTGTCTATTAATGTTTCGAGACACTTGTTTTCTGGCTAATCTGATGTTGTTACCTTTTGATAAATTTGATATAATTCTGGGTATGGATTGGTTAACTTTCCATGATGCTGTTGTGAACTGTAAATGGAAAACTATTGATTTGAGATGCAAGAATGATGAAATAGTCATAATTGAATCTAATGATTTGAATGGATTGCCTTGTGTAATATCTTTGATGAAAGCTTTAAGTATTGTGAGAAAGGGTTGTGAAGCTTATTTTGCATACGTGATTAATTTGAGAGTGTCAGAAAAGAAAGTTGAATCAATGCCTATTGTGTGTGAGTTCCCTGATGTATTTCTTGAAGAACTTTCGGCATTACCTCCGGTTAGAGAGGTAGAATTTGGTATTGAATTGCTACCTAGTACTACTCCGATTTCAATAGCTTCGTATAGAATGAATCTGACCGATAAAGGATTTGCCAAATAGAGTTTCTCACCTTAGGGTGCTCCGGTTCTATTTGTGAGAAAGATAAATGGTATGATAAGAATGTGTATGATTATCATCAGTTGAATAAAGTGACTATTAAGAATAAATATCCTCTACCCCAAATTGATGATTTGTTTGATCAGTTGAAAGGAGCTGTTGTGTTTTCGAAAATTGATTTGGGATCAGGTTATTATCAGTTGCGAGTGAAAGACTTAGATATTCCGAAAACTGCTTTCAGAACGAGGTACGACCACTATGAATTCTTAGTTATGCCTTTTGGATTGACTAATACACCTACTATCTTTATGGATTTGATGAATAGAATTTTTAGACCATATTTAGATAATTTGTTGTCGTATTTATTTATGACATATTGATTTATTCACGTGATGAATCCGAACATGCCGAGCATTTGAGATTAGTGTTACAGATTCTGCGAGATAAGCAGTTGTATATGAAGTTCAGTAAATGTGAATTCTGGTTGAGAGAAGTGAGTTTTCTAAGCCGTATTTATCAGCATCTTGTATCTGAGTTGATCCGAGCAAAATTTCAACTATTCTAGATTGGAAACCTCTGAGGAATATCTCTGAAGTCCTTAGTTTTCTGGGACTTGCCGGTTATTATAGAAGATTCGTAAAAGGTTTTTCGATGGTTGCGACTCTGTTGACAAAACTGCTACAGAAAAATGTAATGTTTGAGTGGTCTGAAAAGTGTCAGAACAGCTTTGATCAGTTGAAAACCTTGTTGACTAAAGCTCCAGTATTGGTACAACTTGAATCGGGTAAAGAATTTGTATCTACAATGATGCTTCATTGATTGGTTTCGGATGTATTTTGATGCAATAAGGCAAAGTCATTGCTTATGCTTTGAGATAGTTGAAGCAGCACGAAAAGAACTATCCAACGCATGATCTTGAATTAGCTGCGATTGTGTTTACTCTAAAGATTTGGAGCCATTACTTGTTTAGTGAGAAGTGACATGTATACTCTGATCATAAGAGTTTGAAGTATTTGATGACTCAGAAAGATCTGAACCTGCGATAGAGAAGATGGTCAGAACTGTTAAAAGATTATGAACTTGTGATTGATTATCATTCGGGAAAAAGCAAATGTTGTTGCTGATGCCTTGAGTCAAAAATTGTTGTTTGATTTGCATGCGATGAATACTCATTTGGTTTTATCAGATGATGGTTCAGTTTTAGTTGAATTAAAAGCAAGACTTTGTTTTTACAGCAGATTATCGAAGCTTAGAAGATTAATAATGAAATTTTAATTAAACGAGCTCAGTGTGATGTAGAGTTTGATTCGGAATTCAGAGTTGAAAAAGATGATTGTTTGAGATTTCAAGATCGAATTTGTGTTCCAAGAAATCCAAAATTAATTCAAATGATTCTAAGTGAAGCACACAGTAGTCATTTATCTATGCATCCAGGTAGTACAAAAATGAATAATGATCTGAAACAGCATTATTGGTGGTCCGGAATGAAAAGAGATATATCTGAATTTATTTCTAAATGTTTGATCTATCAGCAAGTTAAAGCGGAACATCAGGTGCCATCGAGATTGTTACAACCGATTATGGTTCCAGACTGGAAATGGGATCGAGTGACCATGGACTTTGTTTCGAGTTTGCCCCTATCTCTGAGAAAGAAAGATGCAATTTGGATTGTGGTTGATCGTTTGACGAAATCAGCTCATTTTATTCTGGTTCGATCCGATTACTCACTTGATAAATTAGCTAAGTTATATATTTTTTATATTGTGAGATTGTATGGTGTGCCATTATCTATAGTTTGACACAGAGATTCGAGATTCACATCACGATTCTGGAGGAAGTTGCAAGATACTTTGGGTACAAAATTACATTTCAGTACTACTTTTCACCCGTAAACAGATGGTCAATCTGAACGAATTATTCAGATACTCGAGGATATGTTGAGATGTTGCATTCTCTAGTTTGATGGTACATGGGAACAATATCTGCCCTTGATTGAATTCACTTATAATAACAGTTTTTAGTCGATCATTAAAATGGCACATATGAAGCATTATAGAGTCATAAATGTCGTACACCTTTATATTGGATAGAGCTCAGCGAAAACAAGATTCACGAGGTTGATTTGATAAAAGAGACTGAACAGAAAATAAAAATGGTCTGAGATAGTTTGAAAGCAGCTTTCGATCGTCAGAAATCATATGCACATTTGAAAAGAAAAGATATTGAGTTTGAGATTGGCGATAAAGTGTTGTTGAAAGTGTCTCCGTGAAAGAAAGTGCTTCAGTTTGGTAGAAAAGGCAAGTTAAGTCCAAGGTTCATCGGGTCGTATGAGATTATCGGTCGTATTGGGCTGGTAGCGTATAGATTGTTATTGCCACCAGAACTAGAAAAGATTCACAATGCGTTTCACGTATCAATACTTTGACGATACAGATCCGTTCCTTCGCATGTGATTTCTCTGTCTAAGATTGAAGTTTAGTCTGATATGACTTACGAAGAAAAGCCAATCTATATCTTAGCTCGCGAGGTTAAAGAATTGCAAAATAAGAAAATTTTGTCAGTAAAGTGATGTGGCAGCACATGGTATTGAAGAGGCCACGTGGGAGCCTGAAGATACTATGAGATGGTTATATTCTAATCTATTCAATGGTAAGATTTTTGGGGACGAAAATCCATAAGAGGGAGAATTGTAACAGTCTGGCTTTGACCCTAGTCGGAATAATGGTTTCGGTACCACAAATTCAAGTTAGAAAAATAATTTTAATATTATTTTTCATGCCTATTATAAGTGAATTGACATGTATGAAAGTCTCGTGTGAAAATTTAACTGTTTGTATACTCAATTTGCAAAAATGACCTAATTGCGTAAAATGTAAAAGTTGTGTGCTAGATGTTAAAAGTGCCTATTTGACTTGGCTTTGTTTATGAGAGGTCCTTATGTGGTTTTTATGCCTTTTAAAAGTTTAATGGACATCAATGACCTTTGTAAAATGGTTTGTTAATGTTTTATACTAAGGGCAAAATGGTAAACTAATTATAAAATGAATTATAATTAAAATAAGCTATGAAAATAAGCATTATACAAGTTCTAGGCTGAAAATAAGAGAAAAAGAAAAGAGAAAGCCTTTGGCTAGGGTTTAGCACTTGCAAGCTTTGATTTAGGATGTTTTTGCTTCGGTTTTTGATGATTTCTACGTTTTTGTAATCGTTGCTTCGCATATTGTCGAACCCATGCCTCAATGTCTGATTTTGTTGATGATTTTGAAATGTGCCATGGATGGATTCATGACCTTTGTGATGTTATAAGATGAAATATTAAAGTTTGATATTTGGTTTATATGTTTTGTCTTTGGATTTTTGATGAAATTGAGTATTTTAGGCTAATTTGTAATAATGTTATTTTGAAGGACAAAAATGTGAAATAAATGAAATGTATGGACTTGTATGAAAGCTATGAAAATTCGGCTAAGCTTGTGTATAAGCAAATTTTGTGTATTTTGTGATTTTGTGAATTAGGGACTAAAGTGTCGAAATGTGAAAATGTGAGGGCTTGTAACACCCCGAACCCGAGACCGTCGCCGGAGTCGAACACGAGGTGTTAACAGACTTCAAACCACTAAAAAAAAAATTTCCCAGACAAGCTGCCAATCTGCGTACTAGTCGCTTTAAAAATCATATCTTGAGTTCGGAAACTCGAAATCCAGTTCCGTAAATTTTCCCTGAAACTAGACTCATATGCCCATCTACATATTTTTTTCTAGGATTTTTGGTTGGGCCAATTAGTACATTTTATTAGTCAAAGTCTCCCATGTTACAGGGATCGACTACACTGACCTTTGCGCATTACGACTTGGATATCTTCCTGTACAGGGCTTCAATACTGATGTCGTTTGTTTCTATAGAAACTAGACTCAGAGAGGAATCTATACATATATGGAATGACTCCTAATTATCTCTGGTTAATTTATAATGAATTTCCAAAGTCGAAACAGGGAATCCAGAAACCGTTCTGGCCCTGTCTCACGAGAACCTGAATGAATATCTCTTAACATACTGTCCATATGATCGTTTCGTTACTTTCCTCTGAAAATAGATTCATCAAGGTTCGTTTACATAATTTATTCACTATTTAATTCCATTCCTACTATTTTTAGTGATTTTCCAAATCTACATCATTGCTGCTGTCAGCATCTGCCTTTAAGGTAGACTTTAACTATTTCATAGTTTCCATGATTCAACTAGCCCTTTTAGCATAAATAGCACAATTTATGATAGTGATTAACCATTCCCATGGCCAATCCTTGTTAAGCATATCCACACCTCTCAATAACCATATTCATACCAAATGATTATAACATTATACTCAAACATATATAAGCCATTTTCGCATGGCTATCCAAAATTATACAAGTCCAAAGGGTCCATGACCCACAACAAAAGGTTAGTCCTATACATGCCATTTCGAAGTTCAACCAAATTTGTACCAAAAAGGGGGGGCTTTGATAGTGTGGGCGACTTCGACTTCAAAATCCCGAGTCCGATAGCTAGAGAACCAAAATCTATAAAACAGAGAATCAAGGAGACGGAGTAAGCAATTTATGCTTAGTAAGTTTTGAGCAAGGGATTCCAGCACAACAAAAGTATAGCATTCATGTAGCTAAACGGATAATTTCATATGCACAAATTTTCAATATCATACTTACTTCACATTACCAACCCTTTTATTCATACACAAAGATCAACTTAGCCAAAGGCCGGTAGCTCATTTATCAACTGAGCGAATACTTATTTGTAAGGGCTCAACTAATTCAAAGCACATACGAAACATACCTCAATGTTGGGATGTTTCAAGCGTATTAACTGAAATTTTTACAGCAAGATCATTCATTCCCAAATCACGTACCTTCAGAATTTAACCGGATATAGCTACTCGTTCAAATGCCTTCGGGACATAGCCCGGTTATAGTAACTCACACAAATGCCTTCGGGACTTAACCCGGATTTAGTAACTCGCACAAATGCCTTCGGGCTTAGCTCGGAATTAGTATCTCGCACAAATGCCTTCGGATCTTAGTCCGGATATGGTCACTTAGCACAAAGCCTTCGGGACTTAGCCCGGACATCATTCAAATAACCATGCACATTTAACAATAAATCATGGCACATTCGTATTTCATTTTCGTTAGCAAAACTCAAACACAAGACACTTATCATTCTTGCAATTTCGGCTCAATAGCCACACACAAAGAGCATGATTTTGATTTGCTTAATACATGACCTAATCAAATCATAATTTAAGCTCTATTACTCAAGAACTTACCTCGGATGTTGTCGAACGATTCCGATAGCTATTCGACCACTTTTTCCTTCCCTTTATCGGATTTAGTTCCCCTTTGCTCTTGAGCTTAATTAAACAAATAAATTGATTTAATCATTTGAGCATCGAAAAGAGGAACACAAGGCACTTAGCCCATATTCATACATTAGACATTAAAGTCACATATGTACGGAATCATGAATCAAACTCAACATTTTAGCTAATTTTTCCCCATTGGCCGAATTTTCTAAGCCAAGACAAAAGCATCAATATGCTTGCCTCTAACCGAATACATGCAACACCAACCTCCTTCCTATGGCCGAATATGCATGTCTATGTTGGGGCCGATTGCAACACTTAGTACATTCTACAAGTATGGTCACTTGTATTGACTAAACACCATTTTGTTTCAAGTTCAAAACTTGGCTAATACACACATATATACACTAGTAAAGCATCCTCTCCCTTTCCATCAATTTAACACATGCATTACTCATTAATATACAAAAATTATATTTGGCCTTAGCACACAACTTGCTAGCCGATTCTTCTCCATCTAGCAACCAATGCACATATGTGCTCACTCAAAAATGCTAAAAAGAAGATTCAAGAATCATCAATCCACCATCACATGCATCATTAACAAGCTTCATATTTAGCATACAATGGCATTAACACAAAATCCACCTAGGCCGAATATCATCCCCATGACATAGCAAAGATTTGAACCATGGGCTAATTAGAACTCAAGCTAGCAACTAAAAACATGCATGAATCTCATGGCACAACCTCAAACATACCTTAATCTAGATACAAGTATGGCCAAACCTCCTCCTAATCCTCTTCCAAACCCAACATGAAGCAAGAACTCCTTCCTCCTTCCTTAGAATTTTCGGCCAAAAGAAGATGAAAAAGGATGAACAAAATTTTTCTTTTCTTTTCTTTAACTCATGGCAATGGGGGGCGTGGATGAGACCATTCTTTTTTTTTTCATCACTCCTCCCTTTCATTATTTAATTACCATGCTCATTATTTTATTGCTTCCTCCCATGATGCACCAACACAACATGTCTATGACATGTCTTGCCCATCACACTTGGTCTACCATGCTTGTCATGGCCGGCCACTACTAATAGAGGGGGGAAATTGACATGCAAGTCCCCCTTTTTCAACATGCACTAATAGGTCCTTATGTTTTGATCTATCACATTTCAAAAATGTCACACATAAGTCCTATTGACTAAATTCACATGCCATTTACTAAATCGAAGCTTAAAAATTTTTACACATGCACATGTACATATAATGAGCATCAGCTATGACGGTTAATTATTTTTATGACTCGGTTTAGTGGTCCCGAAACCACTTCCCGACTAGGGTCAATTTTGGGCTGTCACAGGGCTAATTTGCAAAATGCTCTAAATATGTGTCTATGGATTGTTTTGAATGATTTGGTGAATAAAAGTGTTAGTTTTGAGTACATATAGATCAAGAAAAGAGGAATTCAGATTTAGACCAAGGGAAGTCGAAGATTATAGAATAAACGATCGAGTCGACAATTTCGAGTACGAGGTAAGTTCGTACTTAAGACTTGATGTTAAGTATATTTTGATGTTTTGATTATATATACATTGCATATATGTTTGGTTTGGATGGATACGACAATAAATTAACAGTACTTGGCACTAAGTGTGCGATTTAAACTAGCTTCAGCTATATGAGGCACTATGTGTGCGATACCAACTTAGCTTTGGCTAATTGAGATGGCAGTAAGTGTACAGAATCATTCTAGCTTCGGCTAACTGTTACAGCACTAAGTGTGGATGTTCAAAGTACGAATAATTTACGGAAAGTCTTAAAATATTTAAACGAAAGGTGAGAATGAAAGTGAATAAGTACGGGAAGATTTAGGTATGTACGATACCTATGTGGTAGATGATACTATGAATGTGAAGCTCATTGATTTGGTACGAAAATATGGATTGTGTTGTTCTAGACTTGATAGATGATTTGAGAATTTGTAAGTACTTATGTATTGATGATTTTTGGTACGAGCTTACTATGCTTTTAAAAGCTTATTTTGTGTGTGTTTACATTGTTTTATAGATATCGAAGCTACTGCAAGCTCGGGGATTGTCAAGGATCGTCACCACACTATCGAACCTCATTTTGGTACTTTTGAAAATATATATTTTTTAAAATTATGGCATGTATAGGCTATTGGTTGTGGGATCATGTTTTGTGATGTATATACTTAGCCACATGATTTGGCTAGTTGGTGTTTAGACTCATAATTGATAATGGCTTATGGTATGTGATGTTAATATGCAAATGTGGTATGTTATAGTAGGTATGTTTTGGTAAGTTTAGTTTGAGATTGAATGATGTATGGAAGGAAATGTTTTGGTAGAATTTTATCTTATGTTGGCATGAATTGGTAAGGTTTATAAGTAGGAAAATGGTTGATATTATTATGCTATAAATGATGAATGTTTTGGCATAAAAATTGGCTGAAATGGTGATGCATATATGTTTGTTTCTTTGCTTGTAGGTTGACCCAAATTTGGGGTAGCAAATTAGCTATTCAAATGGCCTATTTTTGTCCACACGGGCAGAGACATGGGCGTGTGTCTCAGTCGTGTGCGACACACGGCTATGTTGCACAGTTGTGTGTCCCCTGGGGTACCCTACGATCGTAAGTTAGGCCTGAACACGGCCAAAGCACATGGGCATGTGGCTAGCCATGTGACCCAAGTCAGGCTCAACTACGGCCAGGGCACACGGGCATGTCTTGTAGCCGTGTGAGCAAGTCAGTAGCTATGCCCTATTTTGACATGGCTTAGACACACGAGCGTGTCTAAGGCCATGTGAGGCACACGACCTATTCACACGGGCATGTGACCTTTGAAAAGTTCAAAATTTTTATAAGTTCTGAAACTTTTATATGTTATCAATTTAGTTTCGAATGCGTATGCTTGATTTTATGTTCTTAATGAATGTGAATGAATGACATTTATTGTATTGATTTGATATTTGATATTTGATATACGAATATTCCAAATTGTATTGTGGGTTAAGTAATGCCTCCTAATCTATTCCGGCGATGGTTACGGGTTAGAGGTGTTACACATTTCATTATCAAACTTTTGAGCTTCAAAAATCTACTGTAAAAATAACGGTTTCACTTTCAACTCAGCTACAACCGAGCTATCGTCAGATAGAGCCAACTGAGTATTCATTGCACGTAAAGCAATTAAAGGTTTCTGGCTTAATGCATCAGCAACAACATTTGCTTTTCCCTGATGATAGTCAATCACTAATGTGTAATCTTTTAGCAATTCTAGCCATCTCCGCTGTCGTAAATTCAAATCTTTCTGAGTCATCAGATATTTCAAGCTCTTGTGATCTTAATAAACATGCATTTCTCATCGAACAAATAATGGCGCCAAATCTTCAATGCAAATACAATGGCTGCTAACTCGAAATCGTGTGTTGGGTAATTCTTTTCATGCGGCTTCAACTGTCTCGAGGCATAAGCTATGACTTTGCCTTCCTGCATCAAAACGCAGCCCAGACCATTCAAAAATGCATCACTATAGATCACAAATTCTTTACCCGATTCTGGCTGTACTAACACTAGAGCTTCAGTCAAAAGAGCTTTCAGCTGATCAAAAATTTTCTGACATTTCTCGGACCATTCAAACTTTACATCTTTTTGAAGCAATCTCATCAACAGAGTCACAATCATCGAAGAGCCTTTCACAAATCGTCTATAATAACCCGCGAGTCCTAGGAAGCTATGGACTTCGTATACATTTCTCAGAGGCTTCCAATCTATAATCGTAGATATCTTACTCGGGTCAACTCAAATACCCAATGCTGACACATGTGCCCTAGAAAACCAACCTCGCGCAACAAGAATTCACATTTACTGAACTATGCATATAACTGCTTATTATGCAGAGTCTACAATACAATTCTCAAATGCTCAGCATGCTCAGTTTCATCTCGTGAATATATCAATATATTGTCAATAAATATGACAACAAATCGATCGAAGTACGGTCTAAAAATTCAGTTCATTAAATCCATAAAGACAACAGGTGCATTCGTTAGTCCGAAAGGCAGAACTAAAAATTCATAATATCCATACCTCGTTCTAAAAGTTGTCTTTGGCACATCAGAGTCTCTAACTCGCAATTGGTAATAACCTGATCTCAAATCTATCTTTCAAAACACTGTAGCCCCTTTTAACTGATCAAACAAATCATCTATTCTGGGTAGTTATTCTTGATCGTCACTTTGTTAAGCTGTCAGTAGTCTGTAAACATTCTCATCGTGCCATCTTTCTTTTTCACAAACAATACGGGAGCACCCTAGGGCGAGAAATCGGTCTTTCACACCCTCTGTCAGTTAATTCTTGCAACTGAGCTTTTAATTCTTTTAATTCTATCAGGGCCATTCGATACGGAGCTATCGATATCAGTGTAGTTCCTGGCACTAACTCAATGCTAAACTCAACCTCTTGGATCGGTGGTAAACCCAGTAACTCTTCAGGAAACACATCCTGATATTCACACACAACTGGCACTGATTCAATTTTCTTTTCAGTCACTTTGTATCAAGCACATAAGAAAAATAAGCTTCACAACCTTTCCTCACATATTTCTAAGCTGAGATCAATGAAATCACTGCTAGCAAGCCATTCAAAACATCTAAATCAATCCGAATAATCTCATTATTCTGACATCTCAGATCAATTGTCTTTCATTTGCAATTTACAATAGCATCATGCAATGTTAGCCAATCCATACCTAGAATTATATCAAATTGATTAAATGGTAACAACATCAGATCAGCTGGAAAGTAGAAATCTCAAATCATCAACGGACAGTTCTTGTACACTTTATCAACCAACTTCTTGTACACTTTATCAACCAACACACACTTTCCTAAGGGGTTCGATACTCTAATTACAAATTCAGTAGACTCTACAAGAAAAGTCTTATTGGATACTAAATCCACACATATATATGAATGAGTTGATCCTAGATCTATCAATGTAATAACTTTAGTATCATAGAGAGTGAAAGTACAGGTGATAACATCTGGAGAGGACACTTCTTCACGAGCGCAAATTGCGTAGGCTCTAGCAGGTGCTCTGGCCTCAAATCTCACTATAGAATCTCTTGTTGTACCATAATTACCACTTGTATTTTCCATATTTCTTGGCAGCCTCCATTGAGTAGTTGTGTTGCTCGATCTTACATTTTGAAATTTATCTTTTTCATTTAGTTCAGAACAATCTCTGATAAAATAATCTCGTGAACCACAACTTTAACAAGCTCTATTATTAGCTTTTATCCAGCACTCTCCAAAATGTCGTCTTCCATAATGTTGACACTCGGGTTTAACATCTTTCACATTGCCAACACTTGATACTGATGTAGTTTGAACTTTAGGGCTGGTGAATTGCTTTCCACGATCTGTATTAGCATATCCCACTGAAGTCGCTGATCGACTAAAATAATCTCTGGATTTCTTCGACCAAGATTGATAAGGTTTACTCATTGATTTCTTTCTTGTATCTCTAGCTTTTGATTCCTCTTTCTTCTTTTCTCGACTAAAGTCTTTAGCTTTGCAAGCCCGTTGAACTAGCACAACAAATTCTTTTAAATCTAAAATTCCAACCAACAGTTAAGTATCTTCATTCAACCCATCAACAAATTGCTTGCAAATAATTTCTTCAGTAGATACATACTCACGAGCATACTTACTCAACCGTACAAATTCCCTCTCGTACTCGACTACAGTCATGGGGCCTTGTTTCAATTCTAAAAACTCTTTATGCTTTTGATCTAGAAACCGTTGACTGATGTATTTCTTTCAGAATTTAGTCTGAAAGAACTTCCAAGTAACTCTTTCCCATGACACTACCGAGACTAACATATTCCACCACTAATATGCAATATCTCTCAAAAGGGGTATAGCACACTTTATGTAACACCCTAAACCCGGCCCAGACGTTACGGTCGAATCCAGCGTGTCACATTGAAGCGTAACTGAAAACTCATGTTTTATCTAAATTTTTCTTGTTTTTAAAGAATATTTTCATTTTAAATTAAAGTGAATGGAAGCTGTGCACTAGGTAGGATGCCAGAAAAGAGGAGGTGAGTCTATTAGACTGCTTAAGTACCAAGCTCTCCACTGATCCACTCCTAGACATGCACACAACCATTGCCACACTTTAACTGAGCGATTGTTCAGTGAAAACCATTTCGTTTTAAATCATTTGAAATCACTTATTAATTTTGAAAACGTTTTCGTTGCGGAAGATTTGTCTTGTTTCGCGATGTTTTGAAATAAAGTAATCTTTTTATAACGTGCCCTAGAGCTAACCAATTTCAAGGAATCAATTTAAGTGATGTGAATCTCAAGTTGAAAATGATTTAAGTAATTTAAAATCCCAAAATAAAAATAATTGAGCGACCTTGTTACAACTTTAACCAAAATAGAAATAATAAAAAATAAATGCGAAATTTAAAAGGAAGCTAATTGAAACTTATTAAAAAAAACCAAAAATTTAATCTTCGTGGCCACTCTGAATCCTGCCTAGCTCCAAGTCCACCAACTAGGGCTCACCTGCAAGGATGGAAGAGAAAGGGGGTGAGTTTGGAAAACTCAGTGTGTATGGAAAACCCATCCAAAGCCCAAGTCAGCTCAAGCCCATTGGGCCTAAGCCCTATTCAGGTAACAGTGGGTACTGGGTCGAAACCCCTTTTAGAATACAATAAACTGGGCCTTAGCCCCTTTTCAGTTAACAGTATGGCCCATAGGCCCATTTTAGAACAGAACAGACATATTCGTGTATGCAAGCCCAACCCAGCCTATAACCAACCGCTACACTCCACCCGTACCAGCCCTACACTCCATGTGGGGAATAGCTCAACCCACCCAGCCCTACACTCCACAGTTGCAGCATTGCTGCTCAGATATCAGTAAGTTGAGGCAAAGCCTCCAGTACGTGGACAAGCCACTTTCAGTACTTCCTCCATCAATAACCCAGTCCTATGCATCAGATAATAATAACATGGCATGCAGTAAATAGTAACAGTCAAACATGCATTCAGGTCAACCTTAACCCTAAGGGTATATCAGCAATTTTGCTCCTTGGAGTAAAACTGTAAACTTTCCACCTATAAAGGTATTTCAGTAATTTTATCAGTTTTAAAGGTTCTCATGAATGTTACGGTCCTTACTAGCCCATTTGTCATCTCAATAATTTATTTGTCTCAATTTCACAATTTTAGCCATTGGGCCCTAAAACCCCTAATGGCCCTATAGTGTCCACTAGCAATTTAAGCCCATTTAATTCAAGTTTTATGACCAGTTTACCGGTTTAAGCAGTTTCGATTCCACAGTCTAACAGAACATACTTATTGCCTATTTTTTTATTATCTTCTTTTTTTCTCGTATGGGCCCGTAAGCCTATTGGGCCCTGTTTTAGCCTATCGAGGCCCAATTACCAAAGTGCACGAAATTTCACACACGACTAACTTACCACTTTGCGATTTCAGATCCAATGATTTCTAAATGTTTTGTGAGCACTCGCACACTCACAAGCCCACGAAATGCCAGAATTTCGGCTTTTGTCGAATTGAACTATGAGAGGGTGTTCGATACACACCTGATTTGCGATATTCCTTGACGAGATCTCCTACGCGATTTCTCCTATAATCAACCGTTTATAGATTAGATCATGCTAATATTTAAACCAAATCGAAAACTATCTATTATCATTGCTTACATATTTGGCCACCATCCATAATGGCCCTAGGGTTCATACCTTTGCCGAAATTGATGACTAGATCTAGATTTAGTCACTCCGATGATCCAAGCTTTTCACACACTCCTTGATCGGCAGCCTTTAATCCTCACTAGCACCAACAAACCAAATAACACCAAAAGAAAAATCCTTTTAGCCTTAGTCGACAGCCACCCTATGTATATGGGGGTTTTCAGCTTTTCTTAAACCATAAGATACGAATGGAAAGAAGGTTCGAATACTTACCAAGAGATCTACTCATTGAAGAACTTTCCAAATACCTTTCTACCCCAGATCCATTGTAAATCCAACTTAAACGTGCGTAGAAAATAGATCTAAATATTAATTCCCGAATCACTAAAATATGAAGCTTTTTGGCTTTTGGATCTATCCTAGAATATGGCTATTGTGATCTAAAAGAAAAATAGGTTACGATAAGTTCACCATCAAAGAGACAATCAGTAGAGGAAGAGATGTAAGATTAGAGGTTCGGTCTTTTGAAAGATTAAAAGGAAAGGAGATATGGTTTCAACCAAAGGAGTAATCGACAACCAATATTTGAGAAGAAAAAGTTGTTTTAAATAGAATTTGGCTTCGAGGAAAGAAATAGAAAAGGAGAGAATTGGCTACCACACTAAAAAAAAATATCCCGAACCTCCAAGAAGGATATAACTCATGAAGGGCCCCCAAAATAAAAACAATCGGCACCTCATGCTTATGCCCGAATGGGTGCTTAAATAGGCACAAAATTCCTTTTCCAATTTTAATTCCTTCCTTAGCTCCTTAATTCATGGCCAAATTCAAAGTTTGAATTTAATTCAAACTCTCCACTGCTTAGCAGCAGTCCACCGCTCAGCCGACTCCTCCTGTTGCTGGTAGAGTTTCAATCCCGTACGGCCCTTCCAACGCGCGTACAGCAAAAAGGAGCACTCTTTTGCGCGTAACGTTGCTCAAACCTGGGACTTCCAGGTTGCCCAGCACGCTGCTGGCCACTGGGACACGCGTTCACTTTCAACAATATACCGTCACATTTTATCTTAAAGGTTACCAGCTGAAGTCTCATTCATTTTAAAAATATAAATTTAAAACATACTTGCAAAATATAAATTTAAAACATACTTGCGCCTGGACTAGAACCCGTGCCCTTAGAACTCCTAGCACCCTACTGCCACTGCGCCACAAGTGTCCTTGTAGCATAACTCGGTCGCAACTATTCTTAAACCTTACTTTAGTGCGACCTGGCTTCTAAAATAAAAACAAGCCTTTGCGTGCGCCAACCCTCGAACCTAGGCACTATGCCACACTCCCAGCGCCTCTGCCACTGGATCAAACTTCCATTTGTATTACCTTTTAACCCCAACTATATATAAGGCTTCCTGCGTCGTTCCCTGATATAAAGAAAAATAAAACACTTTTGCACATGCTGGGAGTCGAACCCCAACTCTCCTTCCCACTACCTAGCATGCTAACCACTGGGCCAAGTACGCTTCTTCATGCCCAGTCTTGCCCAATTTATTTTATAAGCCTTATGCCCAGATTCCCTTTATGAGGCAAAAATTAAAACAATTTTTTTCCTAGAGTTTAAACACCAAAACAACAATACTTTTATAAAAATATATATCTTTTTTCCTATCTAATAATAGTAATTATAATAAATATATCTAATAATAAAAATTTCAAATATCAATAATACAGTAAGTAATAATAATTTTCATAAAATTTTAAACATACATACAGTAATATTTTTCTAATAATAATAATTTTATCTCATAATACTAATTAAAATTTCATAAAAATTTAAAATATCCGTAATAATAAGTACAGTAAAAATTTTCTAGTAGTAATTTAATTCAAAATTTTTTTCTTAAACAATAATATTTAAAACTTCTTAATTATTCAGGTTTTCTTCTATCCAAATCCCAAACTCAAAGCCCAACTTTTCTAGGCCCTAAATTCAGGTTGTTACACATTAAACATTTAGGTGGCGTGCAAGAAAGTTCATCAAACACCTGGATTGTGTTTTCAAGCCAAAACTTGGCTCTCCAAGGGTCATCATCCACATTAGCTCTGAACTCTTCAACCCCGTGTTTGCGGATCTTGTCAACAGAAGGCTTATTTAAGCTTAATAGCTCGACTCTTTGAGGAGCTACAGGTACGGGTTAGGGATTAGGAGGGGATGGAGGTTTCGTATGAATATACAAAGTGAACCACTCATTCATCATTTTAAAGTATGCTTCTTTAGCTTCTCCTCCTTGACTACTCGTAATGGGTCTAGAATCAAATGGCATTGTCCCTTGCGTGGGAGCAGGCGCATTACTTTCAACCTCGTCAGCTATCACTCGATTGGGATCCATTTTCTATATAAAAGCACATTTTAAAATGTCAGAAGTCATCACACTATCACAATTTATTTATGGCATGTATAGCTAGACTCTCACACATGCTATGTTAGTCCTAGAATCGACTAAACAGTAGCTCTGATACCAATAAAATATAACACCCCTAACCCGTATTCATCGCTGGAATAGGGTTACGAGGCATTACCGGATAATACACATTTTTCATATACATTTATACATTCATAATCAATATGTAACAGCCCAAAATTGACCCTAGTCGGGAAGTGGTTTCGGGACCACAAAACCGAGTCATAAAAATAATTAATTTCCATATTCTATGCTTATTATGTGTGTACATGAGTATGTGGAAGTTTCATTCTCCAATTTTGCCAATTGCATGAGAAATTATTAAATAGGGATTGATATGAGACATGGTGAAAATATGATAGGCTAATTTAAAATGGTCTATTAATGCATGTTGCGAAAATGATGGGTTTGCATGTCAAATTACCCAAAATTTGAGCTAGTGGTTGGCCATGCTATGGGTGAAAACATGTTGGGAACATGTTGGCCTAGTGAGGTATGTAGGAAAAAAAATAAAATAAGGAATATGGGTAATAAAGAAAGGAAAAACAAAAAAATGAGTGGTTGTTTCCCCCCCATTGCCGTGAGCTAAAGAAAGGAAAAGAAAAATTTTGTTCATCCTTTTTCATCCTCTTTTGACCGAAAATTCTAAGGGAGGAGGAAGGAGTTCTTGCTTCATGTTTGGTTTGGAAGAGAATTAGGAGGAAGTTTGGCCATGCATGTAACTAGATTGAGGTATGTTTGATATTATTCTTTGAGATTCATGTATATTTTAAGTTGTAAGTTTGAAATCTACCTAGCCATGGTTTAAACTTTGTTAAATGATGGAGATGATATTCGGCCATGCATGTTACATTCTTGGTTGGTATTTTGATGTTTGATGTTGTGGTGATGAGGCATGAAGATGAGTTAAGATTCGGCCTAGGTGGAGTTTGTGTTAATGCCATTGCATGCTAAATATGAAGCTTGTTAATGATGCATGTGATGGTGGCTTGATGATTCTTGAATCTCTTTTTTTTAGCATTTTTGAGTGAGCACATATGTGCATTGGTTGCTAGATGGGGAAGAATCGGCTAGCAACTTGTGTGCTAAGGCCGAATATAATTTTTGTAGGTTAATGAGTAATGCATGTGCTAAATTGATGGAAAGGGAGAGGATGCTTTACTAGTGTATAAATGATATAAAGATTTTAGAAATTATTTTTTGGTTAGGTGTATGTATGATTAGGTATATTCGGCCATATGAGTAAATATATAGATGATGTTAAAATTGATTATGTATAATGGGCCATATAGGGTACACATTGTGATATTAACTTTGATTCTCTATAATTGATCAAGTGGGTGATTAGTAAGGGTGATTGCCGAATATACTAACATACATATGCATGTGTAATTGGATTGTAAATATTTAGCAAGGCGGTTAAACTAGTTGATTTATTGATTAAGCTCAAGGAGTTAAAGGAGGAGAATCGAGCAAAGGCAAAGAAAAGATCATCGAGTAGCCGAGTTGGAACCATCTTACCCAACACAAGTAAGTCATTAAGCATATCTTTGGTATTGATTAAAGGATCGTAATACCTACACCATTGTGTTTAATGAGATGAAATGTATACAAATGAATATGTAAGTAGAGATGAAATTTGTCGAATGTAAAAAGGAAGTGAAGCCTATTGAGTGGCTGGTTTTCGGCACTAAGTGTGCGGGCAATAAGTGTTCACGGTCATGAGATTGGCACTAAGTGTGCGGGTTTAAATTGTACAGCACTAAGTGTGCGAGTTTAAAGTACATGGCACTAACAGCTTGTTTGGTTTGGTGTATTGGCATAGCCAATACACCCCTAATCGGTGGGCCCCACCTAATCTGGGTGTAACACGTCGTTTGGTTTGATGTATTGGTAATACGCACCTAATCCATTACCTTCTTAATCGGTGAAAACCACCGATTTCTATTCCCTCCTCTTTGCCCAGATTAGCTACCGATTGAACATCACCTCCCTGATTTGCCCTCCCCCCATCCCCTTGTTTCTCTTCTGTTCCTTCATCCGATTTCCTTCCTTTCTATTCACTGACCCACTCCAGGCCCTAACCTCTCTGAAGCAAAAGCTCGTATCTTCCTCCACTCAACGAGTCGACTCTGCGGCCCTCGCTGACGCCCTCGAGATCTCTTTGGACCATGCACGTCTCGTCCTCGACACTCTCGCCTCGGTGCTTCACTCCGAATCTGACCTTCTCGTCACCTCGCGCTTCGACGATGTTGATTCCGTTGGTGCTGATTTGCTTGATCTGATCCTGTTTTTGTACATTCAATCGTATAAAAGGCATGGGCGCATGTTCAAAGTTTGAAATCCTGTCTTGATGAGCATAATTTGGAATTGCGTGTTAAGACAGCTAATGAAGCTGAAGCAATATCCCAGCAAAAGTTGGCTGCTGCAGAAGCTGAAATTGCTGAGTTGCGACACAAATTGGAGGCTTCTAAGAGGTTACAGTTTACTTGTTTCTTTTTCTTTATATTAGATTACCTTTTGATGTCACTGATTCAGGTTTATTATTTTAATATTCCTTTTCTTTCTGGAAGCGGATTTTGCCTAGATCTCTGCAAACCTGCTGCTATTCGTAAAATGTTTATTTGATGTGCCTAGAGAATTCCACCACACATTATTCTGTTGAAATTCTCATTACCAGAATGTAGATGTATTAGAAATTGTGTAGCTGGTATTTATGTTGTCGCTACCTTCATTTATCAAACAATGGGTTTACGCCTAGCAAGTGAAAAGTGTTAATTATGCTGTTATTTCAGGGATAAATCTAGGCTTACTGATTCTTTAAAAGCCAAAATTGAAGAAAATGAGGCTTACTTATCTGAAATAGAGGTTAGCTTCTTGTCATTTAGTCTTGGCTTTGCCTTTGGTACTTTCATGATGTTTTCATTACACCATTAGTTTGGTTTTCCTCAGTCAATTGGACAGGCATATGATGATATGCAAACTCAAAACCAGTAGCTATTGCAGCAAATTACTGAAAGAGATGACTATAACATCAAGGTAATCAATTATTTGGTTTATGATATTCAGAGATCCATTGAAAGTTTATGCACTAGCATCATTGTACCCTTTTCTTTCTTTCTTTCTTTTTTTTTCCTTTTTTGCTACTTACTGCCATAAAACGATGGTCTCTTGATAAGTTTTCTGTAACTATGTCTTTATGCTGACTAGTTTTAAATTGATTTTGTATAACTCTGCCTTTTTTAAACCCTCAAGCATCCAGTTGTCACTAGCTACCACTGCCAGCCGTGTACTTAGAGGTGAACGGTGCTTCATATACTCATAGATGTTTGATCATGGAATAGAAATTTTTACTTGGTAACCAATCACAGAAGCTAACAATCATCATTTCCCTTGAGTTAAACATGAGATAGAACTTGGGAAGCTGGGTTCAGTTCTTGGTCTCCATTTGGGTGTTAGCTGTCGGTGTGAAGATTCATAGGTATTCTCTTTGGCTGGTCATCTGATATGATTGGTTGGACTTGTGATAACTAAGTGCCCATTTTCATTAATGTAAAATTTTATTGAGATTTCATTTATTTTTGGCAGGCATTGATATTTTTGAATAGCCTAACTCCTCCAAATATATCAAGGATGAGGGTTTTATTGGCCCAAACATTACTGAAATTTGCAAAAATAAAAAATGATGTTGATCTTGTAATTTTAATTTAAAGACAGATTATGATCTAGTATTTCAAGGTAGCAGTTCTTCAACTAGGCTCTTCAGTGTTGTAGTTTGAGCTCTTGTTCTCATTTCCTGACAATTGGAAAAACTTGCTTCTGTGCCATTTGACTACATTAAGAATGGTTTTGTACCTGTTACTTAGAGAAGAAATACTTCATAACATGTAGCCTATGTTGCTTTCCTCATTTTCCTTGAATTACCTTTGTCCGACAGCAGTATCTGAAACATATTACGGTGTCGGTATGATTCTCCAAGTATATGGAAAAACTTAGAAAAATTGGCCATACTTGTGTTGGGCACATGCCCCTATCTGATGCACACTCCCAAGTTCAAGTAACATAGCATACAGCTATGGTTTGTTCGATTCTGTTTTGGACACTGTTTTTTATTTGGCCTGTTTTCTCCATCTATTTCCAAATTTGCTTATAGATTATTCCGTTCTTCAGGTTGTTATTACAAAATGCTACCATCTCTTCTGCAACCCTTGTGTGCATAAAGTCACCGAAAATCGTCACCGGAAGTGTCCGGTTTGTGCTGCAAGCTTTGGTGCCAATGATGTTAAACCTGTTTATATCTGATTTAGGAGCTCTCATCAGAACTGGTTATCCATGAGATTCGATGCACATCTCACATGCTTGCACTGTCAACACAGATATGAACACTCACAGGTTCCATGTATTGTTGTTTTAGAGTTGTTAGAAAAGAATCTAGACTGGAACTAGAGGTTTCCTATCCGTTTGGTCAGTGCAGATCCTCTCAACATTTGCTTGTTTGGTTCCAAGTTGATTGGACTTAATTCTACAGTATTTTATGATGTTTGCCTCTTCATTTAACTGCCTGGAACCACTGGAATCTTTCAAGTTACTGTTTGCAGATTATTCAGAATTGATCAATTTCTGTATTCTGCTGAAACCTTTTGGAGCAGTACTCAAAAGTTTTTGGGCTGCACAGATTTTAGTAGAACATTTTAGTATTATTTGTTTTCTTTTTCATTTTTTCTTTATATATATATTAATGGTAGTTTATGACAGTTACATGTTGAAGGAAAATAGTCTTCTATTTCTTTTATTTATTGTGGAGGAAGTAGCCATTATAAGGCCTTCCTTTGGAAATTAACGAGTCTGATTTTGCTTGTGTTCCTCTAGGTAGGGGACTAATGAGAATGATTGAATCATGAGACTTACTGTTGTATCCGTATCATGTTTATATATATATATTGCTGTGCCGTAATTGTATTCAAAATATTCTATATTTATATAAATTTTGATATGTTGGCAATTCAGATATTGAGACGTTAGTGCATTCATGTTGTTAATGTCTTTACTTTGTAGCAATTTATGTTCTGCTTCTACAGAATGGAAGAATCGATTATGGTGAATTTGTTGCCATGGTACTAATTTTCAGTTTGTTGGCAGATTGTACAGCAGATCCAGAATATGATGACTCATGAGAAAAGCGATCGGGAAACGGTTTTGGTTCGTCGCATGCTCCAGGACGGGTTACTTGATGTTGTTTGTTTCAAGCATTAGAGAGATGCTGTTGGTTTATGGAATGCCATAGGTTTTGTAAAACTTTGAGGAGTGTGGAAGTGTTAAAGTTATTCAAAATTAACAAGCTCACTATAAAGCAGCAAATTTATATTAGATTCCCATAATATACTTGCTGCATAAATGCCTTTGATTTCCATAAGTTCATATTTAAAGTTGGAATTTATAAATGTTTCAATGAGTATATGCTGCCACAGTTTATAGGATCTTAGAGAAATGTAATTTTCACTAACACAAATTACTCTTCTTTGCGGCTTAATTTGACTTTTAACACTAAGTAAGCTGCCACTAAATTTATTTCTTTTTACAAAATATTTAGAAAAAAATATTAAATTATATTTAGAAAAATTATATTTAATAATAATTATTTTAAATTATATTTTATAGTATTATATATTATGATTTTAGTAAATTCATATAAGAATATTTAATATTAAGAATTTTATTAAATCATATATTTTAATTAAAATATATTTAATAATAATTATTTCAAATTATATTTTATAGTATCATATATTATAATTTTAGTAAATTCATATAAGAATATTGATTATTAAGAATTTTATTAAATCATATATTTTAATTAAAATATATTTAATAATAATTATGTTAATTTATATTTTACAGTATCATATATTATGATTTGAGTAAATTAATATAAGAATATTAATTATTAAGAATTTTATTAAATTATATAGTTTAATTAAAATATATTTAATAATAATTATGTTAATTTATATTTTACAGTATCATATATTATGATTTGAGTAAATTAATATAAGAATATTAATTATTAAGAATTTTATTAAATTATATAGTTTAATTAAAATATATTTAATAATAATTATGTTAATTTATATTTTACAGTATCATATATTATGATTTCAGTAAATTAATATAAGAATATTAATTATTAAGAATTTTATTAAATTATATATTTTAATTAAAATATATTTAATAATAATTATGTTAATTTATATTTTACAGTATCATATATTATGATTTCAGTAAATTAATATAAGAATATTAATTATTAAGAATTTTATTAAATTATATATTTTAATTAAAATATATTTAATAATAATTATGTTTAAATATGATTAAATTATTTATTATTGATAATAAAAATCTTGTTATAATTTAAATAACAATAACAAAAATCATTTACCAAAACAAATTTATGCTAAGGGTATTCTAGTCATTTTAGTTTTTTCTATTATGCTATTACACCTCTATTCCATTCAACCAAACACAAGATTACTATTACGCCTCTATTCCATTACATTCAACCAAACAGTGGATTAGCTATTACACCTCTAATCCAATACACCTCTAATCCCAATACACCTCTAATCCAATACACCTCTAATCCAATACAGCGAACCAAACGTGCCCTAAGTGTGCGCGGTTGATTATTAAGCACTATGTGTGCGAACCCAATATATGTTTTCTATAAATTATTTACATTAAGGGTGCGACTTTACCGAGTCGATTTTGGACAGCGGAAAAGGTAAGTGTGCGAACTTGAAATGCATGGCACTAAGTGTGTGAGTTTAAAGTGCATGGCACTAAGTGTGCGCGGTTGATTATTGAGCACTATGTGTGCGAACCCAATATATATTTTCTATAAATTATTTACATTAAGGGTGCGACTTTACCTAGTCGATTTTGGACAGCGGAAAAGGTAAGTGTGCGAACTTGAAATGCATGGCACTAAGTGTGTGAGTTTAAAGTACATGGCACTAAGTGTGCGCGGTTGATTATTAAGCACTATGTGTGCGAACTCAATATATATTTTCTATAAATTATTTACATGAAGGGTGCGACTTTACCGAGTCAATTTTGGACAGCGGAAAAGGTAAGTACCTTGAGTTCATGGCTAATAGGCGCTATGTTTATATTTGGAGTTGAGCTTGGTAAGTTTTGAACCTACGTGACGATTATAGTTGAAGTCACGTACATAAGGTTCATTGTGGAATAGGTGAAAGTTCGTTTAATTGTATGATTATAACGAAAATAAAATGATGTATGAAAGGCCAATGCAGGACTTGGTATGAGATTGAACCATAGGGTTTAAGGAACTATGGTATAGTTTGGTATGGATGGAGTACTTAACCTCATTTCATTGTTTCCTGTTGTGATAATTTTATTAATGGATGGTTGTGGAATGCTTATGGCTTACTGAGTTATATACTCATTCGGTGTTTGCTTGTCACCTATTCTAGGTTTCTTGGACTCGTCTCTTTTTGCGTGATCGTGCCGTCGTCGAAGTCATCAAACCGGCTAGCAACCTTTGGTATTTTCTTCTTAGTTGGTCTAAGAGAACATTTCGGCATGTATAGGCTAATATGTTTTGTTGAAATTTGGTATGTAAACTTTTAGCCATGCGAAAATGGCATAATGTTCGGTTGAATTTGGTTCTAATGTTGGGTCGTAAGTCTTGGTAATACGATTTTTATGCCATATGTCATGGTTGATTATTTTGGTGTTAAAATTCATGATATGGCAATAGTGTAGTAGGGGGATGTTTGACAATGATTAGCCTTTGGCATGGCTAGTCATGATCATAATTTGTGATATGTATGACGAGTCACTAGTTAGATCAAGGAGAAATCACGAAATGGGCATAGTTGCTTTCATAACAGATGCTGGCAGCAGCAGTGACGTGAGATTGAAAAATCACTAAAAATAGTAGGAGTGGGATTAATTGATGAATAAATTATGTATTCGAAGCTCGATGAGTCTATTTTCATATAGAAGCAACGAAAAGATCATATGGACAGTATGTTAAGAGATATTCAGGTTCTTGTGAGACAGGGCCAGAACGGTTTCTGGATTCTCTGTTCCGACTTTGGAAATTCATTATAAATTAACCAGAGACAATTAGGAGTCATACCATATATGGATAGATTCCTCTCTGAGTCTAGTTTCTATAGAAACAAACAGCATCAGTATTTAAGCTCTGTGCAGGGAGATATCGAGGTCGTAATGCGCAAAGGTCAGTGTAGTCGATCCCTGTAACATGGGAGACTTTGACTAATAAACTGTACTAATTGGCCTGACCAAAAATTCTAGAAAAAAATATGTAGATGAGCATATGAGTCTAATTTCAGGCAAAAATCACGAAACTGATTTTCGAGTTGTGAAACTCAAGATATGATTTTTAAAGTGACTAGTATGCAGATTGGCAGTGTCTGAGAAATATTTTTATAAAGGGTTTAAAGTCTGCTAACACCTCGTGTTCGACTCCGGTGTCGGTCTCGGGTTCAGGGTGTTACACAATACCCATTCAAACTCATCCACATTTGTCCCTTATAAGGTCCTACGAGACCTTAAAACATGCTTAAAAGTGGTTCATAACTAAACCGATAGCATTTGCAAATTTTGGGAAACTTATAAAAATTTCAATCATTCATAGATCATACGCTCGTGTGAACAGGCACACGGCCAACCAAACACGCCCGTGTCATAGGCCCTATGAAAATAGGGCATACATACTGACTTGCACCAAATAACTGATAACGCGCCCGTATGCCATGGCCGTGGGAAAACTGGAGGGGTTACTGACTTGGATCACATGGCCAGCCACACACCCATGTGCCAGCCAGTGTGCCATACACAGCCAATAGACACACTCGTGTGTTCAGACCGAGTCAAACCTATAGGGTATACTGACTTAAATTTGAAGGGTACCCCAGAGGACACACGGTCATGTAGCATGGTCGTGTCTCACACACGACTGAGACACACGCCCGTGTCTCTGCCCATGTGGACAAAAATAAGCTATTTGCAAAGCCAATTTGCCACCCTTTTTGCATATACCTATGTAAGCTCATATGGTACCAACTTAAGTGAGAAATATGCAACCAAAACTCATCAATCAATATACAAATATACCAAATCCAATATTTCAAGCATATCATTTCACCATTTCTATCCATACCAAAAACATGCCATTGATAAACAATCAATCTCATAATCATCAAACCATCTCAATTTCCATAATAAACTTGCCACTCACATAGGCAAATATAAATATACCACAAACACATATATGAGCACATATCATAAGCCAAATTCACATTCAATATTACCAACATTCACAAGTCAACTTATATGACCAAAAACACACCAACATTTACAAGCCAAATCACATGGCTAATATCACAACTCAAAGTACCATAACTAGCCTATACATGCCATGTACCATATACATACAACTCAAAAGTATCAAGTAGTTGGTTGGATAGTGTGACGTAGTCTCTAACGATCCTTGAATCCGAGCTAGCTTTGAATTTACTATAAAACATGGAAGAAATAAACAAGGTAAGCTATAAAGCTTAGTAAGTTCGTATGATATAAACTTACCTAATCACAAATATATCATTCAACAATTTAAGCATAATAACATGTAACTCTTGATTACTAACAAACCTTTCACCTTCATGTTCATATGCTATATATAGACTTCATAACTTCTTCAGTTTAAAACTCATAAAATACATATACATACCTGTATTAATCCATAACTAGTTCATACATACATAATATGCCATTGAATACTCGATATTTCGCACACTAAGTGTCATATTCAATATCTCGCACACTAAGTGCCATACTCAATGTCTCGCACACTAAGTGCCATACTCAATGTCTCGTACACTAAGTGCCATTCTCAATGTCTCACACACTAAGTGTTATACTCAATGTCTCGCACACTAAGTGTCGTATATACCCTAAGCTATCTTAAATCGCACATTAAGTGCTAAACATAGCTGATTTGTCGTCGAATATGACCATAATCTCGTATATACAATTTATGCAATACCAAAGCATTAAAACCACAATTGTAATAATGTTTGTCACGTACGAACTTACCTTGGATGCTAAAATGGTGATTTGAGTCGATTATTCGATAACTTGTTTTTCCCCGATCTAGGTTCGAATTCCTCTTTCTTGATCTAAATGTATTCAAAATCAACCCATTTATTCATCAATTTATTCAATTTAGTCCAAAAACACTTATTTAAGCATTTTTACACTTTAACCCCTAAAGTTCCACTTTTTAACAATTTAGTCCTTATTTTATAAATACACAAAATTCACACAATTCAATTTAACCCATGCTTAGCCGATTTATATTTGAGTCCCTAACAGCCTATATTCATCTACATTTCTCACATTTAACCACACATTTTACAAATTTCACAATTTAATCTTTAATATGCATTTTTACCAAAAATTACTCTACAAAGCATGATAATCTATCAACAAATATTCATTTTTCATCATCGACTATCAAAAAGCTCATGAATTCATCAATGGAATTTTATAAAATCACCGAAAATCTCAAAAATTAAGGCACAGGCTAGCTAGTACTCAAAGCAACGATCACAAAAAAATAGAAATTATTAAAAACTAAGCTCAAACCGTACCTTAATTAAGCTTAATATGTATCAAAACCTAAAACACCACCAATGGCTTTATTCTCCCTTAACATTCAGCCAAGATGGAAATAATATGGACAAAAATTCAATTTGTTTTAATTTTATTATCATTAATATCCATTTTACAAATTTAACCTTCATTAAACCATTTAAAAACAACTTAATGGATGCCCATTTATGACAAATTCCACTATCTATGGTCTAATATCAACATAAGGACCTTTCATTTAATAAATCATAGCAATTAAACTCTTTTATCAAATAAAATGCAACTTTTTCATTTTATGCGATTTAGTCCTTTTATCAAATTAAGGATTCAAACACTAAAATTATTTCACAAAACTTTCAAACATAAATAATCTCATGCTATAAACACCAAAAATAATATTAAAAATAATTTTCTAACCTCAGATTTGTGGTTCTGAAACCACAATTCCAATTTAGCTAAAATCGAGTTGTTACACATCATGCAGTGTCAACCAATCCATACCCAAAATGACATCGAATTCATCAAATGGCAACAACATTAAATCAGCCAGAAAATAGTGACCTCAAATCTTCAAGGGACAATTATTGCAAACTCTATCAACTAATACATGTTCACCTAAGGGTTTTGACACTCTAATCACAAACTCGGTAAACTCAATAGGCAAGCTCTTACTAGTTATCAATTTCACACAAACATAAGAATGGGTCGATCTAGGATCAATCAATGCAACTAAATTAGTATTATAGAGAGAAAAAGTACCAATGATAACATCGGGAGATGTCGCTTCTTCATGAGCACAGATGGCATAGGCTCTAATAAGTGCTCGAGCTTCGGATCTCATAGCTGAATCCTTCATCACACCTTTACTACTAGTTCCATTTCTGGTATTTCTCGATGCCCTACCCCTCTTAGTAGTATTACTCGGCCTTGAACTCTAAAATTTTTCTTTCTCAGCCATTTAGGGGAAATCCAGGAAAAAATGCTCTTGAAAGCCACACTTGAAACAAGCCCGATCATTCATCCTACACTCGTCGAGATGTCTTCTTCCATAATACTAGCATTTGGGTCTGTTAGGCCTTACTTAGCCACACTTGCCATTGAAGTGGCTTGAGATTTAAAACTCGAGTATTGCTTCTTGCAGTCTCTATTGGAGTACCTAGCTGACAAATTCGGACGGGAATACATTTCTTTAGATTTCTTTGACTGAAATGGAAATAACTTACTCATCGGTCTTTTTCTCAAATCTCGAGCTTCAAAATTAGTTTTCCTCTTCTCTTTATTCAACTCTTTGACCTTACAAGCTCGCTCAACTAACACCACAAATTCTTTCAGCTCTAAGATCCCAACTAACACACGAATATCCTCATTCAATCTATCTTCAAATCTCTTGCACATGATAATCTCGGTGGAACACACTCTCAAGCATATTTACTAAGTCTGATAAATTCTCGCCCATGCTTTGTCATTGACATTCGGCCCTGTTTCAGCTCAAGAAATTCCTTACATTTCTGATCGATGAACCGTTGACTAATATATTTCTTTCGAAACTCCTATTGAAAGAATTCCCAGGTAATCCTTTCTATCGGTACCACAGATACTAGTGTATTCCACCAATGATATGAAGAGTCTTACAAAAGTGAGAGGGCACACTTTAAACACTCGTATGGTGTACATGACAAATCATCAAATACCCTAATGGAGTTTTTTAGCCAAAAACTCAGCTCTCTCAGGATGATCATCCACATTAGCTCTAAAAACTTTAGCCTTGTGCTTTTAGATCTTATCAATCGGGGGCTTTTTCATTCTTACAAATTCTATACATTGTGGTGCTACGGGAATCAGTCGAGGAATAAGTGGGGGTGGAGGAGGTTGGGCATTCGGATTTGTTTGAACAAACTCCGTATACCACTTGTTCATCATGTGAAGAAAGGCTTCCCTAGCCCCTTCTCCCAGACCAACCGTTGGAGGTCTACTATCAGACAGTGCTACCCCTTGGTGGGAGCCGCGCATTGCTTTCAAAGTCATCAGCCTCAGCTCGATTGGGATCTATTTACTATATGAAATGTAACATCCCAAATTAGGGCTTAGTCAAAACAGTGGTTTTGAGATCACAAATCTGAGATAGAAATAATTATTTTATGATTATTATGAGGTCCATGATATGTATCCATGCTTGTGTGAAAATTTCATGAATAAATTCTATGCATAAAATGTCCAATTGAACTTTAGGGACCAAATTGAATAAGATGCAAAACTTGTGTTCTAGAAGCTTTTAGCATGAAATTGCTTTAGTTTATAAATTATAAAGTCCTAATTAGCAATTTGACGAATTTCTATAATTTTGGACAAAAATGGACATGCATAGGAAAATTTTGAAAGAGGGCATTTAAGTCATTTGGTAATTAAAAGAATAAAAAGGGAAAATTAAAGTAAAATTTGCTCATCTTCTTCATGTGGCTGCTAAAAATTCTAAGCACTGCATAACTAGGGTTTTTGACATTTTTGAGCTCAATAGTAAGTGTTCCCTAGCCCGTTTTTAATGTTCTTTACATTTTTGAAGTCTTCATAGCTTGATTTATCTATTTCCACCCTTATTTTGAAGTAGGGTTTATGTTTAAAAATTTACCCATGGGTGACATGCATGTTCTTTGATGTTTAATGAAGGAATATGTGAGCTTGATGTGTGTTTAACATCTTTTACTAAGTGATTTTGTATGAAAACACCTAAAAATGACTAAATTGAAAAAGGTGTGAAATTGAGTGATAAAATCTATTTTTGATGATTAATGTGGGCTACTTTGAGTACAAGAAATATTCGACTAGGCTTGGGTAGTAAAGGAAATGAGTATATTCTATTATACGAGCCTAGGGACTAATTTGCAATTTTGTGAAAGTTTCGAGGTAAAATCATAATTTTGTCAAATTGTGATTTATGGACTGATTTGGGCAATATGATACTTAACAAGTGAAATTTGCTATTATAGATCAAGAAAAATAGAGTATGGACCTAAACTGAAGGAAAAACAAGGTTTTGGACTAAAACGTAAAGTTAGCAATATTTTGAGACCGAGATAAGTTGTGTGTAAGTAATTCAACAATTTCATTATCGTGTATTTAATGCTTGAGGTTATATAAAATATATCTATATGCCCTTATGGAATTTGACTTGAAATGATTTAATAATAATTTGATGATAGCTTTGTATCTTAGAAATCCCAAGTGATCCTAAGGAATACTTAGGATTTGGATGTCATGACACCATGATTAACGAGATCCCATATAAGACTATGTCTGGGACATGGCATCAGCATCGATATGTGATCCTGTTTAAGACCATATCAGGGATATGGCTTTAGCATCGATAAATGATTTCGTATAAGACCATGTCTGGGACATGGCATCGATATGAGGTTCTGTGTAAGACCATGTCTGGGACATGGCGTCGGCACTGATTTGAGACTTCATATAAGACCATATCTGGGATATGGCATCGATGTGTGGTCCCATGTAAGTCCATGTCTGGGACATGGATTTGGCACCCTATTTGGCGTATGATAATCTCGAACATCCTTCCGTATTCCAAGAGGTTCAGTGGGCCATTCAAGATCAAGGTTAAGAGATGGAGAGATATGAATAAGCTATGAGAAGTGTAGGTATCTATGTAAAAATCATGAGTAGGGAATTTGATTCATGATGGAAAATTAGCATGAGTAAGAGAGAGTAAGATAAGTTCTGAAGTTCAATGACATTTATTGTCATTTCTTATTATGTCCATTGTGTGTAAATTGATAATGTGGTGGTAATTAGTAGCATGTTTAACTCATGAAATTGCATGATTTATGTTGTTTATTGGTTACATGCAACTTCCTAAGCTTTATGCTTACCCTCTCTCTTTTCCTTTTTTCTTAGCATCACCAAGATAGCTCGAGGATCGAGGACGTCGGAGCTAAAGTCACACTATCAACAAATCTTTTGGGGCATAATTGGTCCAATACATCTAAGTATGGCTGTAAAACCCCTAACCCGTATCCGTCGCTAGACTAGGGTAAAAAGGCATTACTGGACAAATCAGAACATTTTACAAATAAATTCACAAGCATCATTCAAACATATTCACATACCATTACAGAGTCCATTACTTAGGTCAACGAGACCTTAAACATGCTTTAGAAAGGGGTCAGGACTAAACCAAATGCATACAAAATTTTTCTAAACTTAAACATTTTTCAAAGTTGTACAGGTCACACACTCGTGTGAACAGGCCGTGTGCCTCACATGGCTTTTGACACGCCTTGTGTGTCAAGATCGTGTCAAAACAGGGCATACATACTGACTTGTCCACACGGCCAGAAGACACACCTATGTGCCAGGCCATGTGAAAATTAGGGAGGCTACTAGCTTGGGTCACACGGTTGACCACACGCTCGTATGCCAACCCGTGTGCCACACACTACCAATAGACACGCCCGTGTGTCTAGGCCGTGTCAAAACTGGAAGGTATACTGCCTTAAATTTGTAGGGTACCCCAGAGGACACACGGCCGAGTAACGTGACTGTGTGTCGTAAACAGCTGAGACACACGCCCGTGTCTCTGCATATGTGGACAAAAATAGGCCATTTGAATAGCCAATTTGCCACCCCAATTTGGGTCAACCTACTAGCAAAGAAATAACCATATATGCACAACCAATTCAGCGAAATTCCAAACCAAAACCTAAGCCACTCATGATATATCAATTCCAATCAAATACATACTCATAAGCCTTACCAATCTATATCAAAACATAAGTCAAAAGCTTGTCAAAACATTTCTTTCTATACATCATTCAATTTCATGCTAAAACATGCCAAAAATTACCAACATTTACCATTTCTGTAACACCCCAAACCCGTATCCGTCACCTAAATAGGGTTATGAGGTATTACTAGACAAGATAAAATTTTCAAACATTCATAATTATGCACCTGTACAAACTTTTGAACCAATCCAATCCTTATATATATAACATAGCCGAATATAATTTTAATGTTAACTTAAATTATATGCAAATTACATTACACTTCAAAAACAAACCAAAAATATACATTGATAGAACCCACAAAACCAAATACACATAATCACTCAATTTGATCAACTTATATTCAACATTTGTACTTTATAACATGTACAATCAATTTTTATAATCATAATTAAAGTACTAACTTATACAATATACAACTTTCATCTAACATCAAGTAGGTCACTTATACATCACACTAAAACTCGTATAATTCCCATGGTTTATTATTGCTCAAATTACTATTTATTTGGTTATTTATTATCGTCTCACTTACATACCATATTAAACAAAACAATCTCAATATATAACCATTATTTAACTTCATTAACCATACTTATTTATGAAACCATTTAAACAATTTAAGTACACATACATTTTCCCAAGCAAACCGAACCAACATATTCTATGCATATTCGAACATACACATACATCATTAACATTTTTAATCCGTTAATAACCAAAACCAAGTTTAATTCATTAAAACATAACATAACCTATATCATGTACATTTAAATATACCCTAAACAAGCTTATTTCAAATCATATAACACATAACTCAAACAATACTTATTTAAATCACATATCATTTAAACCAAAATGAACTCAATCCATAAGCAAACTAAATCAAAATCAAACATGGAAATTTAGCCATTTCAAAAATATGTTCCAGCCTATACATGCTATAACCAGAGTTTAACTATTAAGTATCAAAACAGTGGATAGTGTGATGAACTTTGCTGACGATCCCCGAGCTTGTAACTTGAATCCAAAATCTATAAAACAGAATGAACATGAAAACACAAAGTAAGCTATAATAGCTTAGTAAGTCATAATCAAATAAACATCCCAATGATATAATCAACTTATTTTAAGCTAATCCAAATTTCATTATCATTATCGAGCTTAACCTCAAACCTACAAATGATATAAATAACACATTTTCATACACAAAATCTACCTTAGCCGAATGCTCACTTAATTAATTTAACTTAATATTATTCAACTTTCAAAGCCACAATGTCTTAATATAATCAAACATACAGATACGCATTTATATAAGCTCAAGAACCATAATATAACATCATATACATATACCACTTATATGGTCGAATATACATAATCACATATATGCACATATCCAAGAATCAATTCTCCAATATTAATAACTTTTATTTACGAAGCCGAATACACATACTAAATTCACATGTAATCGTCATTTGTATCACACATAATTAGTAACAAATATCAAGTTATTCATTTACCTTATCTCAAGAAAACAACAAGCTAACTCATATCTGATCAGTTACTTCGTTTAGCGTATTCAATTACCACATCAGCATAAAGTCTTTTAGGCCTAAACTTATAATAATTCACCGGCGTAAAGCCTGCTAGGCCTAAGCCTGAATCTCACACTGGCACAAGGCCTGCTAGACTTAAGGTCTGATTTTTATACACTAGCACAAGGCTTGCTAGGCTCAAAGCCCGAATATCACTATTATAAAGCTGTCTCATAACAATTCATATATAAAAAATTCCATATATTCCATATAGTTCATACGAACTTTCAAATGTTACAACTCAGTCGAATTAAACTCAAATACATTATTTCCATGCTTAATCATATTTGGCTAACTTTACTATAAATCTATGAATTCCAAATCAGCATATTAAATTAAGTTACATTCAAAATTAACAATGTTTAATTGCTTAAAGACTTACCTTGGATATCAATGAACGATGTAAATCAACTATTCGACTATTTTTGCTTTTCCCCGATCCAAGTCCGATTTCTTTTGTTCTTGATCTATACAATTTCAAATTAATTTCATTCAAACACAATTTCATTCAATTTACTCCAACAACACATAAATGGGCAAATTACCATTTTACCCCTGATATTTCATATTTTTACAAATTAGTCCCAATTGTATAAAACACAAAATACACAAAATCTCACAACAACATAGTTAGGCCGAATCTTCCTTATACTCATACTAGTCCATATATTTCATTTATTTCACATTGTAGTCCCTCAATTTATTATTTTTGTAATTTTTCCCTAATTACTCAAATTCATCAAAACTTCCAATACAAACATATTAATCCAAAACTTATATTCCATAATTAATCATCAAACATCATAAAACTCAAATATTCATCAATGGCATAATTCAAAATATTCATCAAAATCAGAAATTCTAGCATGGGTCGGACAGTATTCGAAGCAACGATCTAAAAAACGTAAAAATTATTAAAAATCGAGCTTGAACTTACCTTAAATCAAACTCAACAATGGTCGAATGCCCTAGCTTCCTTTTCTTTTCTTTCTTTTTTTATTTCGATCGAAAGATGAACACTTTAACATCGCTTTTTAATTTATAAGTTTTATTATAACATATATTATTACATGTTTTACTAAATTAACCTTTATAATAATATATAAAACCTTTATAATTCATGGTCATTATCGTCCATGCTATAACCATTTGGTCAAAATGCAACATAAATGCCTCATATAAGAAAGACAACAACAATTTGGCCCTTTTACAATTAACCACCAAATTTTTATTTTACGCGATTAAGTCTTATTATTTAATCGGACACTCAAACAACAAAATTAAATCACAAAAATTTCATACATACAAATTCACACATAATAAACACAGAAAATAAATTTAAATATTTTTTGACTAGGATTCGTGGTCCCAAAACCACCGTTCCGACTAGGGTATAAATCAGGTTGTTACAACTCTCCCCCCTTAATGATTTTCGTCCCCAAAAATCTTACCGGTGAATAGGTTTGGATAGCGTTTTCTCATTTCACCTTCTAGCTCCCAAGTTGCTTCCTCAACACCGTGCTTATGCCACAGTACTTTAACCAACAAAATTTTCTTATTTTGCAACTCTTTAATCTCACGAGCCAGAATAGGAATCGGTTCTTCCTCGTATGTCATATCGGGCTTAATCTCAACTTCGGTCGAACTAATCACATGTGAAGGAGCAGATCGATATCTACAAAGCATCGAAACATGGAATACATTGTGAATCTTTTCTAGCTCAGGTAGCAACAACAGGCTATAAGCAACCGGCCCAATACGCTCTATAACCTCATACGGCCCAATAAATCTCGGACTCAATTTGCCTTTATGACCGAATCTAAGTATTTTCTTCCATGGTAATACTTTCAAAAATACTTTATCCACGATCTGAAACTCTATATCTTTTCGTTTCAAGTCCACATATGATTTCTGGCAATCTGGTGCTACTTGCAGACTTTCACGGATCACTTTCACTTTCTATACGGTTTCTCTAATCAAATTGACCCTGTGTATCTTATTTTCACTGAGCTCAGTCCAATACAATGGTGTACGACATTTACAACTGTATAAAGCCTCGTAAGGTGTCATTTTAATACTCGATTGAAAACTCTTATTATACGCAAATTCTATCAGTGGTAGATATCATTCCCACGTACCTTCGAACTCGAGAATGAAACATCTCAACATATTCTCAAGTATTTGAATGATTCGTTCAGACTGACCATCTATTTGCAGATGGAAAGCAGTGATGAAATGTAATTTCGTACCTAGTGCATCTTGTAATTTCTTCTAAAACTATGATGTAAACCTCGGATCTCTATCTAAAACAATAGATATAGGCACACCACGTAACCTCACAATTTGAGAAACATACAATTCAGCCAGCTTACCAAGCAAGTAATCTGTACGAACTAGAACAAAGTGAGTAGATTTAGTCAATCTATCTTCAATAACCCAGATTGCATCTTTCTTGCTTGGTGTCATTGGTAAATTGGATACAAAATCCATCGTGACTCAGTACCATTTCCATTCAGGTATCATGATCAGCTGAAGCAATCTAGAAGGTACCTGATGCTCGGCTTTTACTTGCTGACAAACTAAACATTTTGAAACATAGTCAGAAATGTCTCGTTTTATACGTGCCACCAGTAAAGTTATTTAAGATCATTATACATCTTCGTACTACCTGGGTGAACAGATAGCCGACTGTTATGAGCTTTATTAAAAATCATCTGAATCAACTCTGTATTTCTCGGTATGCATATTTGGTTTCTGAACCGCAAACATCCCTCAACATCCACTTGAAATTTTGAATCAACGTTTGAATCACATTAAGCCTGCTTTACTATCAAATCATTACCAACCTTCTGAGCTTCACAAATCTGTTAAATAAATAGCGGTCTTGCTTTTAACTCGGCTATTATCGCACCATCATCTGACATAAGCATATGTGCATTCATTGCATGCAAAGCAAACATGGATTTTTGACTTAGAGCATCAGCAACAACATTAGCCTTTCTCGGATGATAATCAATCACTAGCTCGTAATCTTTTACAACTCTAACCATCAACGCTATCTCAAATTGCGATCCTTTTGAGTCATCAAGTACTTCAGACTTTTATGATTGGAATAAACATGACACTTTTCACCGAATAGATAGTGGTGCCATATTTTCAATGCAAACACAATAGCTGCTAATTCTAAATCATGCGTCGGATAGTTCTTTTCATGCGGCTTTAACTGTCTCGAGGCATAAGCTATAACTCTACCTTCTTGCATTAAAACACAGCCCAAACCATTTAAAGATGCATTACTATAAATAACAAATTCTTTACCCGATTTTGGCTGAACTAGAACTAGAGCTTCTATAACACCCCTAACACGTACCCGTCGCCGGAGGGTTAAAGAGTATTACCTTATGCAAAAGAGTCATATCAAGATAATTAGGTATAGTGATTCATTCTTAAGTTGAATTCACATCAAACATTGAAAACATTAATCAAAACTCATCCACACATTCACATTAACCATTTGGAACACATATAGTAACTTATCAAGCCATTTTCGCATGGCTATACATATATACATCATCAAAAAGATAACTATTTAACAACAAAAAGTCAAGCCTATACATGCCATTATCGAAATTTAACTACTAGAGCACCAAAAGGCTTAGATAGTGTGGACAACTTTGACTTTGAGATTCTCGAGACCGTATGTAACATCCTGATTTTCGGATTTATTTGCGGTTTTCAATATTTTGTAAAGATTTTAAAATTTCATATTTGGATGTGAAATTAATATTTTGAATAGGTAAATGGGCTTATAGAAGGCCCATGTGTGGCCAAAACCCGGTTGAATTTTTGAATTTTTGGACTTAGGAGTTAGGGGTTCTGGCTAGATGGCCCTTGTATAGAGATATGGGCAAATTGCATCACAAAAAGAGCCTCAGTAAAGTGGCAAGGGTGACGCCACTAGGCTCCTAAAAAGGTGGCGTGTGGAGCATTGGGGAAAGCATGGGATCGATTCCCTGTGTTGACAAATAGATGCATTTATTTTTAAGTGCTGGAGGGGTAAGTGTTGGAGTCCAGGTGGATTCTGCTAGAGGAGAGTTTGAATCAGTCTAAACACTTGGATTAAGGAGTGATAAGGGGAGAGATTTAAGGGATTGGGAGAGAGGCTAGGAGTTGGCCGAATTTTGGGAATTGAAGAGGGAAAAATCGGCAGAAGGTTAGGAGGTTAGTATTTCGGCACCTAGGGTATGGAGTGGTGCCGTTCTTTTCTGCTCAGACATCACAAGGTTTTTCTTTCCTCTCTTCTTCCTCTCTAGCTGAAACTACCACTTCCCTTATTCTTGTTTTTCTATTTTTCTTCTTCAAAACCATTCATCAATTCTGCTGTTCATCGATACTTTTGCCGAATCCATAAAAGCTGAAATCTTGAACACACATTACTGGTACCGATTTCTTCAAAGCAAAACCCTTTAACATTTTGTTTCCATTAATCAATGTTTATTTTTTCTAAACTCTAGAGACCTGTCGGCAATTCTACATCCAGGTTATAGTTTCATATTGTCATCTCCTTCTGCACCAAAAGCCGAAATACCATAGCTTTAGGGGCTATAGCTGAAATTTCTTCAACTCCTGGATTCGGGTTTTACCGTTGTTTTAAGGATAAATCTGCACTGGATTGAGTGGAAATCGAGAAAGAACAAGGGGTAAGTGCTTATTATCTCAAATCTAGTCCTATTTTTACAAGTTAGGAAAAGCCGAAGTCCCTAAACTATAGGGAGGCTGTCGATTTGGGCCTTTGGCTCTCTATGGTCTTTAACCAATGTTTTCTGTCAATGATTAGTGTTTACTTAAGCGTTGGAGAAGGCGTGGTTCCTTGGGGCAATCAGATTCAGAGCTAGCTATCGGTTTTTGCAGAAAGGTAAGGTTTTAAAGGTTTTTAAGGACATGGCTCGGTCTTGGATGAGTAAGTTTTGGGGTTTAGTGATTATGGTTTGTAAATAAGAACTATGCTAATCAATTTTAGGACATCGGAAGAGATCTCAGTAGTAGTCATCGCGAATCAGGTGTGTACTGAACACCCTTTCTTAGTTTAATTCGACAAAAGCCGAAATGCCAAAATTTTGGCATTTCATGGGCTTGTGAGTATGCGAATGCTCTCAAGATGTAGAGTAATTGTTAGATCTAGCACCGCAAGGTGGTAAGTAAGTTTGTGTGACGTCTTAACGTACTTCAAAAAAAGAGGGCCTCGATGGGCCAAAACTGGGCCCAATGGGCTTACGGACCAATATGGGTAAGAGATGGGCAAATTAGCCTGTTAGTTAGATGGTGGAACCAAACTGCATAAAACTATTGAAAATTACTGAAGTAGCTTGTGTAGTTGCTAAGTTACGAAAATTACCCCTAAAGAGCAAAATTACCGATATACCCCTAGGGTTTAAACTGGCTAAACTGCATGATTGATTAATACTGTATTTTACATGATATGCTTTTATTAAAATCTGTTGCATGGGATTGAGGTATTGATGGAGGAAGTATTAAAAGTGGTTCATCCACGTACTGGAGGCTTTGCCTCAACTTACAGATATTTGAGCAGCGTTGCTGCAACTGTGGAGTGTAGGGCTGGGTGGGTTAAGATATTCCCCACATGGAGTGTAGGGCTGGTACGGGTGCAGTGTAGCGGTTGGTGGGTTGAGTAGTCTCCCTAGATGGGTTTGCATGCATTACTACTATTGTTACCTATGTTACTGAACTGGGCCTATGGGCCACACTGTTATATAAAAAGGGGCTAGGGCCTTGCTACTGTATTCTGAAAAGGGCTTCGGTCCACTGTGTACTGTTATCTGAATAGGGCTTAGGCCCAATGGGCTCTAGCTGATTTGGGCTTTGGATGGGTTTCTGTATGCACTGAGTTTCCCAAACTGACCCCTTCCTCTTCTATCCTTGCAGGTGAGCCCTAGTTGGTGGACTTGGAGCTGGACGGGATTCAGAGTTGCCATGAAGATTGATTGCCGGATTTAATAACTTTAGCATTTAATTTGGATTATTTTTATTATGCTTAAAGTTGTAATAAGGCCGCTCTTTTTAATTAATTTTATTTTGGGGATTATTAAACTGGTTAGCACTAGGGTTCGTTTTATAAAAACTACTTGTTTTTAAAAGATCACGATGACGCGCAAAGTTTCCGCAAAGTAAATGTTTTTCCAAGAAAATAAATATTTTAAGCAAACTTAAACTTGTTTTAATGTTCGTAGAGATGTAACTTGCTTAAAGTGTGGCAATGGATGTGTGCATGTCTAGGATTGGATCCGGGAAGAGCTTGGTACTTAAGCGGTCCTATAAGACTCACCTCCTCTTTTTTGGCTTCCTACCTAGTGCACAGCTTCCATTCACTTTAACTTAAAACAAGAACAGATTTTTGCTAAACTCTAAACAAAGAATTTAGATAAACACATGTTTTTTGAAACATCTCCATGTGACATACTAAATTCGGTCGTAACGTCTGGGCCGGGTTTGGGGTGTTACATTTAGTGGTATCAGAGCCTGGTTGCAACAACTCAGCTGTGGATCGGGTCCGAAAATCTTTTCAAAAAAAGGGTTTTTTTCTATAAGTTTTCGAAGATGTTCAAAGATTTTCTATTGTTAAACGGGGTTAAATCAATAGTTTTAAAATAAAAGTGTTTTCAAATCAAATCTTTTTATTTTTGGTAAACGAAAACATGGGTATTTTAAAATTTTTTGATAAGTAAGTGGCACACTGAATCCCCGGCACCAAGTCTGTAAGTGTTCTTTTTCTGCTTTAAATATTTATATGGAACTGGACTTGAAATAATACTGTAGATAGTACTGAGCCTTAGAGATAGTGCTATTGATAATGTAGTATTAGGGCTACAAAACTGGAACCGTAGCTAAATTGTGATTGCGCGAAAATAACTCTGAAACTCTATCTGTTCATAAGACATTCTGTAATAAACAGTGAAACCAGTACTAATGTCATAAAATTCGTAAACAGATAAATCTTTATGAGTACAAGGGTTACTCGGGGAAGAGGCCGTGGTCGAGGCCGAGGTAGCACCCAGGCTAGATCTGCGTCATCTGAACACATACCAGCTGGCGAGGAACATCCACCACTGGTTAATGAAAATGGGCCGAATGACCGGGCCGCAGGGGATGACGCTTTGTCTCAGGCCATGTTGAGGGTTTTGGAAAGGGTGGCCAGAGCTAACATCGGGCCCATGAATAGGGGGTCCATTTCTGAACGACTTCGGGCCAACGGAGCTGAAATTTTTAGGGGCGTATCTAGAGTGGCCCCAAATGTGGCTAAGTACTGGTTGGAAGCCACAGAGCGGATCATGGATGACCTAGACTGCTCAGTAGAACAGAAGTTGAAAGTGGCGGTGTCGTTGTTGCGGGATGAAGCGTATCAGTGGTGGATTACTGTGAGAGAGGGTACCCCAGCTGAGAGGGTAACATGGGAGCTGTTCAAACAGACCTTTAAGGCAAAATATGTTGGAGCTAGCTATGTGGATACACGCAGAAAAGAGTTCTTGAATCTGACTCAGGGAAATAAGACCATTGCTGAATATGAGGCAGAGTTTCTACGATTGAGTCGGTATGCTAATGGCATCGTTTCCACCGAATACGAACGCAGCGTTCGTTTTGAGGATGGCCTCAGAGATGAGTTAAGGGTGCTCATAGCTCCGTAGAGAGAGCGAGATTTCACTGCACTGGTAGAGAAGGCTAAGATAGCCGAGGAGGTGAAGCAAACCGAACAGAAGAATCGTGATAAGGATCAGAATCGGTTCAAGAGGGATGCTGGACCAGCGGGTGCTGCAAATCGAAATGTTAAGAGAGCTAGGATGGAGGAACCGGTTCGAGCAGTTTCAGTGAACACAGGTAGACCGCAAACTTGTGGGGATTGCGGCAGAATGCATCAAGGAGAGTGCTAGAATCGTTCTGGGGCTTGTCTTCATTGTGGGTCTAAGGAGCATAGGATTAAAGATTGTCCTAGGAGGGCCACGCAGGCTCAGGGGGCCGAACAAGGGGCTGTGCGACCGGCTCAACCTGTGAGGGATGGACCGCCGCTGCCAAGAGGTTGTGGACAAGGTCGCGGTGGTAATGGCCGTGGACGTGGGGCACCCGACAGGGGTATTAGTAACGCGGATGCTCGTCAGCCAACTTTGGTGTATGCTGCTCGTCACCGCGAGGAGGGTGACGCACCTGATGTCATAACTGGTACGTTTTTTATATATAGTGTACCTTATACTGCTCTGATTGATGTGGGATCAACCCATTCATATGTGGCATATAACATTTCTGGGGCACTGGGTGTGCACTTCGAGGAGACTGTGTGTGGGGTGTCTGTGATAAGTCCTTTAGGTCATTCGGTTAAGGTAGAGAAACTCTTCAAGGAGGTGCCTCTGGAGATTCAAGGCGGGGTTTTCTGTGGGGATTTGATGGAGTTACCGCTTGAAGAATTCGATTTGATACTAGGGATGGATTGGTTGACAAAGCATAAGGCAACTTTGGGTTGTGCAGCTAAGAGGATTGTGTTAAGGACTGTCAATGATGAAGAGGTAATGATTATTGGAGAACGGAGGGATTACTTATCCAATGTAGTATCGGCGTTGAGGGCCGAGAAACTGATGCGCAAGGGGTGCGAGGCATATCTAGCTTTGGTAAGCCAAGCTGAAACTGAGGATCTGACTGTGGAGACCATCAGAACTGTTAGGGAATGTCGGGATGTTTTTCTGGAAGAGCTTCCTGGATTACCTCCGAATCGGGAAGTTGAGTTTGGAATCGATTTGTTGCCTGGAACAGCTCCAGTATCTATTGCACCCTATAGGATGGCACCGAAAGAGTTAGTGGAACTGAAGGCTCAAATTCAAGAGTTGTTAGATAGAGGCTTCATTAGGCCTAGTGTGTCTCCTTGGGGAGCACCGGTCCTGTTTGTGAAGAAAAAGGACGGAACGATGCGCATGTGCATCGATTATCGCCAGTTGAACAAACTGACGATTAAGAATAAGTATCCACTACCAAGAATTGACGATCTGTTTGATCAGCTTAGGGGAGCTTCGGTATTCTCCAAAATCGATCTTCGTTCTGGATACCATCATCTAAGGGTAAAAGAAGGGGATATTCATAAGACAGCATTCCGAACTCGATATGGACATTATGAGTTTGTGGTCATGCCGTTTGGGCTGACGAACGCACCTGCAGCTTTTATGGTTCTGATGAATCGAGTATTCCAACCTTACTTGGATCGGTTCATAGTCGTCTTTATCGACGATATCCTGGTATACTCTAAAATGGAGGCGAAGCATGATGAGCATCTTCGTATTGTGCTGCAAGTGTTAAGGGAAAAGGAGCTCTATGCGAAATTCAGCAAGTGCAAATTCTGGTTGAGGGAGGTAACCTTCCTAGGGCATGTGGTCTCTGCCGAGGGGATTAAGGTGGATCCTCATAAAATTGAAGCAATTCTGGAATGGAAGCCACCTAGGTCAGTATCGGAAATTCAGAGTTTTCTAGGGTTAGCAGGTTATTACAGAAGGTTTGTGGAGGGTTTCTCGGTGATGGCGGCACCCTTGACAAAACTCATAAGGAAAGGAGTACCATTTGTCTGGACCAAGAAACAACAAAAAGCTTTTGATCGGTTGAAAAAGGTATTGACTGAAGTGCCAGTGTTGATTCAACCAGTGTCCGAGAAGGACTTTACTGTATACAGCGATGCATCGCATGTGGGGTTAGGTTGCGTACTGATGCAAGAGGGCAAGGTGGTCACTTATGCATCGCGACAGCTTAAGGCTCATAAGGTGAATTACCCTACGCATGATTTGGAGCTAGCAGCGGTGATTTTTGCGTTAAAAATTTGGAGACACTACTTATATGGGGAAAAGTGCATCATATACACAGATCATAAGAGCCTAAAGTATTTGTTGACTTAGAAGGAGTTGAACCTTAGGCAACGAAGATGGGTGGAGTTGCTTAAAGACTACGACTGTTCGATAGAGTACCACCCAGGAAAGGCTAATGTGGTGGCGGATGCATTGAGTCGAAGGGTTGTTACTGATTTGAGAGCCTTGTTCGCACGATTAAGTCTGTACGACGATGGAAGCTTGTTGGCAGAACTGCAAGTAAGGCCTACTTGGACTGAGCAGATTAAGGAAAAACAGTTGAAGGATGATTCATTAGCTCTTCGGTTCTAGCAAGTTAAGAGTGGTGAGAACGAGGATTTTGGGTTGAACACTGAAGGAGTTCTGTGCTTTCGTGAAAGGGTTTGTATTCCAAAGGACCCTGAATTGAGGCAGTTAATTCTAAAAGAGGCTCATGGTGGACTTTGTGCCATGCATCCTGGGGGGAATAAGTTATATCAAGACTTGCGAGAGGTGTACTGGTGGCCCGGATTAAAATGAGAGGTGACTGAATTTGTTGGGAAATGTCTGACGTGCCAGCAGGTTAAGGCTGAGCACCAATTGCCTTCGGGATTACTGCAACCTGTGAAAATTTCGCTATGGAAGTGGGAAAGAGTAACAATGGACTTTGTGAGTGGGTTACCTTTGACACCCACCAAGAAAGATTCGGTGTGGGTGGCTGTGGATAGGTTAACAAAATCTGCTCATTTCATACCTGTCCGTACCAACTACTCACTGCAAAAGTTGGCCAAGTTATATGTAGCGGAGGTAGTGCGACTGCATGGGGTGCCAGTGTCGATAATTTCTGATCGAGACCCTAGGTTTACATCTCGGTTTTGGCGGAAGTTGCAGGAAGCGTTGGGTACACAATTGGATTTTAGCACCGCTTTTCACCCACAGACAGATAGACAGTCAGAAAGGGTTATTCAGGTTCTGGAAGATATGTTGAGAGGTTGTATCATTGATTTTCGTGGAAGTTGGGAGGACTACTTGCCATTGGCGGAGTTTGCTTACAATAATAGCTATCAAGCAAGTATTCAGATGGCACCATATGAAGCGCTCTATGGGCGACGATGTCGTACGCCAACGTGTTGGACAGAGTTGGGTGAACGACGAGTGCTTGGACCGGAATTGGTGGCAGACACTGAAAGCAAGGTTAGGCTGATAAGGGATCGGTTAAAGGAGGCATCCGATAGACAGAAGTCGTATGCGAATCTAAAGCACAAAGAGATTGAGTTCGCTGTTGGGGGTATGGTTCTCTTGAAGGTTTCCCCTTGGAAGAAAATTTTGAGATTTGGTAAGAAGGGTAAGTTGAGCCCACAGTTTATTGGGCCTTACCGAATTGTTAAGCGGGTTGGACCAGTGGCTTATCAGCTAGAGTTACCACCAGAACTGCATCGTATCCACGACGTTTATCATGTATCCATGCTGAGGTGGTATCGATCTGACCCAACTCATATCATACCAGTTGCAGAAATCGAGGTACAGTCAGATTTAACATTCGAAGAGGAAACTGTGCAAATACTTGATCGTGACGTCAAGGTGTTGAGAAGGAAATCAGTTCCACTAGTGAAAGTACTTTGGAGGAACCATGGCAAAGAAGAAGCTACTTGGGAGACTGACGAGGCTATGTGTCAATAGTACTCTCAACTGTTCTAATAAGGTAAAATTTCGAGGTCGAAATTTCTTTAAGGAGGGTAGAGTTTGATGAATCAATAATGGTTTGGCTTTTAATTCAGCTACTAACACATTGTCGGGTAGAACAGACAAGTGCACATTCATCGCTCGTAAAGCAAACAATAATTTCCGGCTTAAGGCGTCCGCAACCACATTAGCCTTTCCCGGGTGGTAATCAATGACAAGCTCGTAATCTTTCAACAACTCAAGCCAACGTCTTTGTCGCAGATTTAAGTCTCTTTGAGTCATCAAATATTTGAGACTTTTGTGATCCGAAAATACATGGCACTTTTCACCAAATAAGTAATGTCGCCATATTTTTAAAGCAAATACGATGGCAGCTAGTTCAAGATCATGGGTCGGATAATTTTTCTCATGTGGCTTTAATTGTCTCGACGCATAGGCCACCACTCGACCTTCTTGCATCAATACGCAACCCAACCCAAGTAGGGATGCGTCACTATAAATGACAAACTCTTTGCCTGATTCGGGTTGCACTAAAATTGGAGCTTCAGTCAAATAAGTTTTTAGTTGATCAAAACTTTTCTGACATTTCTCCGTCCATTTGAACTTAACATCCTTTTGAAGTAGCTTCGTCATTGGTGTGGCTATCATCGAGACACCTTTGACAAATCGTCGGTAATAACCGGCGAGCCCCAGGAAGCTCCGAACTTCGGTAATATTTCTTGGAGGCTTCCAGTTAAGTATGGCTGAAATTTTGCTCGGGTCAACTCGAATACCCGATACGGATACTACATGACCCAAGAAGCTAACCTCTCTTAACCAGAACTCACACTTACTAAACTTAGCATATAACTGCTTATCCCGCAAATTTTGCAACACTAGCCTCAGATGCTCAGCATGTTCGGTCTCATCTCTTGAATAGACCAAGATGTCATCAATGAACACAACTACGAACCGATCCAAATATGGTCTGAAGATCCGATTCATCAAATCCATAAATACCGCAGGGGCATTAGTGAGCCCAAACGGCATCACTAAGAATTCGTAGTGACCATATCTCGTTCTGAAGGCAGTTTTGGGTATGTCCGATTCTCGAATTCGCAACTGATAATAGCCCGATCTCAAATCTATTTTTGAGAACATTGAGGCTCCCTTCAGTTGGTCGAACAAATCATCGATACGCGGTAACGGATATTTGTTCTTTATCGTCACTTTATTCAGTTGACGATAGTTAATGCACAACCTCATGGTTCCGTCCTTCTTTTTCACGAACAATACTGGTGCACCCCAAGGTGAGAAACTTGGTCGAGCAAAACCTCTATCCGTCAATTCTTGCAACTGAGCTTTCAACTCTTTTAACTCGGTTGGTGCCATACGATACGGAGCTATCGAAATCGGCGTAGTCCCAGGTACAAGCTCAATACCAAACTCTACCTCCCGAACAGGTGGTAAACCCGGTAATTCTTCAGGAAAAACATCCGGGTATTCACAAACCACCGGCACAGATTCGGGTTTCTTTTCTAATTCTTTGTCATCAAGTACATACGCAAGGTATGCTTCGCACCCTTTTCTTACATATTTCTGGGCCAACATTGCTGATATTACAGCTGGCATCCCCTCCAAGTCCGTAGACTCAACTCGGATTACTTCGTTATTTGCGCACCTCAAATCAATAGTCTTGCTTTTGCAATTCACAACCGCATCATGTGCGGTCAACCAATCCAAACCAAGAACAACATCAAATTCATCAAACGGCAAAAGCATCAAGTCCGCCGGAAAACAGGAACCTCGAATTTCTAGGGGACATTTCTTACACACTTTGTCGACAAGCACGTAACGACCCAAGGGATTTGACACCCGAATTACGAACTCAGTAGACTCAATAGGTAAAGTCTTACTGGATGCTAAGGTTTCACATATGTAAGAATGAGTAGAACCGGGGTCAATCAAAGCAATTACATTAGTATCAAAGAGAGTAAAAGTACCGGTAATAACATCAGGCGAAGAAGCATCCTCGCGGGCACGTATAGCATAAGCTCTAGCAGGCGCACGAGCCTCGGATCTGGTCGTAGCATCTCTAGATCCTCTCTGACCACCACTAGCATTGCCCGTATTTCCAGATGGTCTACCTCGAGCAGTGGTAGCACCCGGTTTCCCACTCTGATTTACATTCTGTTCAGACAACCTCGGGCAATCTTTAATGAAGTGGTCAACTGATCCGCACTTGTAACAGGAGTGGTCAGGGAATCTACAACTCCCCGAATGCCATTTACCGCAATATCGACATTTCGTTCTGTCTCGACGTTCATTCCCAACACTGGCGACCGAAGTGCCTCGTGTACCCACAGGGGGTCGATCACGATCTCGTCTAAAAAGGCCCGAAGTGCCTCTCGACCAGCCCACATCATCTCGAAATTTCTTCGATGCCTGTTGAAGAGTCTTTCCCGAAGATCTTTTACGAAACTCTCCAGTTCCCACATCAACTTTTTGTTTTTCTTTTCTAAGCTCTTCGGCTTTACAAGCTCGCTCGACAAGTACTACGAACTCTCGTATTTCAAGAACGCCAACGAACATTTTTATATCTTCATTCAGCCCATCCTCGAAGCGTTTACACATGATAGCCTTGGATGAAACAAATTCCCGAGCGTATTTGCTAAGTCTAACAAATTTTCGCTCGTAATCAGTAACCGACATGGAACCTTGCTTAAGCTCAAGAAATTCCTTCCGTTTTTGATCAACAAATCTCTGACTGATATACTTTTTCCGAAACTCAGTTTGGAAAAGCTCCCAAGTTACTTGCTCTCGGGGCACAACAGAAGTCAGAGTACTCCACCAATAGTAGGCAGAATCACGTAGCAAGGAGATAGTACACTTTAGGCATTCATCGGGTGTACAAGATAGCTCATCGAGTACCCAGATAGTGTTGTCCAACCAAAATTCAGCTTGTTCGGCATCGTCGCTATCCGTAGCTTTAAATTCAGTAGCCCCATGTTTTCGGATTCTGTCAACTGGGGGCTTATTTGACCTTATTTGGTCAGTTACCGGAGGTATTGTAGGTGCTGGGGTTGTATTAGTCGGGAAGGGAGGTTGTGGAACAGCCGTATTAGTTCGAATGTATTGGTTGAACCAATCATTCATCACGCTATAGAAAGCTTGTCTAGCTTCATCGTTCGGGTTGCTAGCGTTAGGTTGAGAGTCCACCGGCGCTGTCCCTTGTGCGGGAGCAGGCGCTACACTCTCAAGATCATCAGCTACCGCTCGGTCGGGATCAGGATCCATTACTATAAATAAACACATTTGCAAATGTCAGAAATCACCACACTATCAAATAATCACATAAAATGGCATGTATAGCTAGACCCAACGCATTACGGTAGTCCTAGAATCGACTAAACCATAGCTCTGATACCAATCAAATGTAACACCCTGAACCCGAGACCGTCACCGGAGTCGAACACGAGGTGTTAACAAACTTTAAAAATTTTCCAGACACTGCCAATCTGTGTAATAGTTGCTTTAAAAATCATATCTTGAGTTCAGAAACTGGGAATCCAGTTCCGTAAATTTTCCCTGAAACTAGACTCATATGACCATCTACATATTTTTTTCTAGAATTTTTGGTTGGGCCAATTAGTACAGTTTATTAGTCAAATTCTCCCATGTTACAGGGATCGACTACCCTGACCTTTGCGCATTTCGACTTGGATATCTCCCTTTACAGGGCTTCAATACTGATGCCGTTTATTTCTATAGAAACTAGACTCAGAGAGGAATCTATAAATATATGGCTTGACTCCTAATTGTCTCTGGTTAAGTTATAATGAATTTCCAAAGCCGGAACAGGAAATCCAGAAACCGTTCTGGCCCTGTCTCACAAGAACCTGAATATCTCTTAACATACTGTCCGTATGATTGTTTCGTTACTTTCCTATGAAAATAGATTCATCAAGGTTCGTTTACATAATTTATTCACTATTTAATTCCATTCCTAATATTTTTAGTGATTTTCCAAATCTACATCACTGCTGCTGTCAGCATCTGCCTTTAAGGTAGACTTTACCTATTTCATAGTTTCCATGATTCAACTAGCCCTTTTTGCATAAATAGCACAATTTATGATAGTGATTAACCATTCCCATGGCCAATCCTTGTCAAGCATATCCACACCAAATGATTATAACATTATACTCAAACATATATAAGCCATTTTCGCATGGCTATCCAAAATTATACAAGTCCAAAGGGTCCATGACCCACAACAAACGGGTAGTCCTATACATGCCATTTCGAAGTTCAACCAAAATTGTACCAAAAGAGGGCTTTGATAGTGTGGGCGACTTCGACTTCAAGATCCCGAGTCCGATAGCTGGAGAACCAAAATCTATAAAACAGAGGAGCAATGAAACGGAGTAAGCAATTTATGCTTAGTAAGTTTTGAGCAAGGAATTCCAGCACAACAAAAGTATAGCATTCATATAGCTAAACGGATAATTTCATATGCACAATTTTTTTATATCATACTTGCTTCACATTACCAACCCTTATGTACATACACAAAAGATCAACTTAGCCAAAGGCCGGTAGCTCGTTTATCAACTGAGCGAATACTTATTTGTAAGGGCTCAACTAAATTCAAGCACATACGAAACATACCTCAATGTTGGGATGTTTCTAGAGTATTAACTGAAATTTTTACAGCAAGATCATTCATTCCCAAATCACGTACCTTCGGAATTTAACCGGATATAGCTCCTCGTTCAAATGCCTTCGGGACATAGCCCGGTTATAGTAACTCGCACAAATGCCTTCGGGACTTAACCCGGATTTAGTAACTCGCACCAATGCCTTCGGGACTTAACCCGGATTTAGTAACTCGCACCAATGCCTTCGGGCTTAGCCCGGAATTAGTATCTCACACAAATGCCTTCGGATCTTAGTCCGAATATGGTCACTTAGCACAAAGCCTTCGGGACTTAGCCCAGACATCATTCAAATAACCATGCACATTTAACAATAAATCATGGCACATTCGTATTTCATTTTCGTTAGCAAAACTCAAACACAAGACACTTATCATTCTTGTAATTTCGGCTCAATAGCCACACAAAGAGCATGATTTTGATTTACTTAAAACATGATCTAATCAAATCATAATTTAAGCTCTTTTACTCAAGAACTTACCTCGGATGTTGTCGAACGATTCCGATGGCTATTCGACCACTTTTTCCTTCCCTTTATCGGATTTAGTTCCCCTTTGCTCTTGAGCTTAATCTAGATATAAGTATGGCCAAACCTCCTCCTAATCCTCTTCCAAATCAAACATGAAGCAAGAACTCCTCCCTCCTTGCTTAGAATTTTCGGCCAAATGAAGATGAAAAAGGATGAACAAAATTTTCTCCTTTCTTTTCTTTAACTCACGGCAATGGGGGGGGGGAGACAACCACACACATTTTTTTTGTTTCCATCATAATCCCTTTCATTATTTTATGCCCATGCTCCTTATTTTATATTTCCTAACATACCTCACTAACATAACATGTTTGTGACATGTTTCCACTCATGATGCACTAACACAACATGTCTATGACATGTCTTGCCCATCACACTTGGTCTACCATGCTTGTCATGGCCGGCCACTACTAGTTGGGGGGGGGGAATTTGACATGCAAGTCCCCCTTTTTATTTCATGCACTAATAGGTCCTTATGCTTCGACCTATCACATTTCAAAAATGTCGCACATAAGTCCTATTGACTAAATTCACATGCAATCGACTAAATCGAAGCTTGAAATTTTCACACATTCATAATTACATATTCTAGACAATAAATATCATATTCAAACATTTCGGTGACTCGGTTTAGCAGTCCCGAAACCACTTCCCGACTAGGGTCAATTTTGGGCGGTCACAACTCTCCCCCACTTAAGAAATTTTCGTCCCCGAAAATCTTACCGGTAAATAGGTTTGGGTATCGTTCTTTCATCGAGCTCTCGGTTTCCCAAGTAGTTTCCTCGATCCCGTGTTTGAGCCATAACACCTTAACTAACGGAACCCTTTTGTTTCGCAACTCTTTCACTTCACGAGCTAGGATACGAATCGGTTCTTCTTCATAGCTCAAGTCAGATTGAATTTCAACTTCTGAGGGATTAATCACATGTGACGGATCGGATCTATAACGTCGAAGCATCGAAACATGAAAGACATCGTGAATCTTTTCAAGTTCAAGGGGCAAAATCAATCTATACGTAACCGGACCAACTCGTTCGGAGATTTCGTACGGCCCAATGAATCTCGGGCTCAACTTGCCCTTACGGCCAAATCTGAGTACCTTCTTCCAAGGTGAAACTTTAAGAAACACTTTATCTCCCACTTGATATTCAATGTCCTTTCGTTTCAAATCCGCATACGATTTTTTGACGATCTGTGGCTGCTTTCAGACTTTCACGGATTACCTTTACTTTCTGTTCGGCATCTTTAATCAAATCAACTCCGAAAATTTTACTTTCACCGAGCTCAGTCCAAAACAATGGTGTACGGCATTTACTACCGTACAAAGCCTCGTAAGGTGCCATCTTAATACTTGATTGAAAACTATTGTTGTAAGCGAATTCAATCAAAGGTAAATACCGTTCCCATGAACTACTGAACTCGAGGATGCAACATCTCAACATATCCTCAAGTATCTGAATTATCCGCTCAGATTGACCATTGGTTTGGGGATGAAAAGCAGTGCTAAAATGCAGCTTGGTACCCAAAGCTTCTTGCAATTTCCTCCAAAATCGCGAGGTGAATCTCGGATCTCTATCCGACACGATAGAAATAGGTACCCCGTGTAATCTCACAATCTGAGAAACATACAATTCGGCTACAATGGGCTTCGTTCAGAATCATCGAAATGAGTTCCGAATTCCTTGGAACGCACAAACGACTTCTGAACCTCAAACAATCATCATCATCAAATTGAAACTCCGATTCCTTGTTCGGAACACACTCAGCCCGTTTTGCAACCAATTCATCATCAACTTTCTGGGCTTCACGAATTTGATGAATCAATAATGGTTTGGCTTTTAATTCAGCTACTAACACATTGTCGGGTAGAACAGACAAGTGCACATTCATCGATCGTAAAGCAAACAATGATTTCCGGCTTAAGGCGTCCGCAACCACATTAGCCTTTCCCGGGTGGTAATCAATGACAAGCTCGTAATCTTTCAACAACTCAAGCCAACGTCTTTGTCGCAGATTTAAGTCTCTTTGAGTCATCAAATATTTGAGACTTTTGTGATCCGAAAATACATGGCACTTTTCACCAAATAAGTAATGTCGCCATATTTTTAAAGCAAATACGATGGCAGCTAGTTCAAGATCATGGGTCGGATAATTTTTCTCATGTGGCTTTAATTGTCTCGACGCATAGGCCACCACTCGACCTTCTTGCATCAATACGCAACCCAACCCAAGTAGGGATGCGTCACTATAAATGACAAACTCTTTGCCTGATTCGGGTTGCACTAAAATTGGAGCTTCAGTCAAATAAGTTTTTAGTTGATCAAAACTTTTCTGACATTTCTCCGTCCATTCGAACTTAACATCCTTTTGAATTAGCTTCGTCATTGGTGTGGCTATCATCGAGACACCTTTGACAAATCATCGGTAATAACCGGCGAGCCCCAGGAAGCTCCGAACTTCGGTAATATTTCTTGGAGGCTTCCAGTTAAGTATGGCTGAAATTTTGCTCGGGTCAACTCGAATACCCGATACGGATACTACATGACCCAAGAAGCTAACCTCTCTTAACCAGAACTCACACTTACTAAACTTAGCATATAACTGCTTATCCCGCAAAATTTGCAACACTAGCCTCAGATGCTCAGCATGTTCGGTCTCATCTCTTGAATAGACCAAGATGTCATCAATGAACACAACTACGAACCGATCCAAATATGGTCTGAAGATCCGATTCATCAAATCCATAAATACCGCAGGGGCATTAGTGAGCCCAAATGGCATCACTAAGAATTCGTAGTGACCATATCTCGTTCTGAAGGCAGTTTTGGGTATGTCCGATTCTCGAATTCGCAACTGATAATAGCCCGATCTCAAATCTATTTTGAGAACATTGAGGCTCCCTTCAGTTGGTCGAACAAATCATCGATACGCGGTAACGGATATTTGTTCTTTATCGTCACTTTATTCAGTTGACGATAGTCAATGCACAACCTCATGGTTCCGTCCTTCTTTTTCACGAACAATACTGGTGCACCCCAAGGTGAGAAACTTGGTCGAGCAAAACCTCTATCCGTCAATTCTTGCAACTAAGCTTTCAACTCTTTTAACTCGGTTGGTGCCATACGATACGGAGCTATCGAAATCGGCGTAGTCCCAGGTACAAGCTCAATACCAAACTCTACCTCCCGAACAGGTGGTAAACCCGGTAATTCTTCAGGAAAAACATCCGGGTATTCACAAACCACCGGCACAGATTCGGGTTTCTTTTCTAATTCTTTGTCATCAAGTACATACGCAAGGTATGCTTCGCACCCTTTTCTTACATATTTCTGGGCCAACATTGCTGATATTACAGCTGGCATCCCCTCCAAGTCCGTAGACTCAACTCGGATTACTTCGTTATTTGCGCACCTCAAATCAATAGTCTTGCTTTTGCAATTCACAACCGCATCATGCGCGATCAACCAATCCAAACCAAGAATAACATCAAATTCATCAAACGGAAAAAGCATCAAGTCCGCCGGAAAACAGGAACCTCGAATTTCTAGGGGACATTTCTTACACACTTTGTCGACAAGCACGTAACGACCCAAGGGATTTGACACCCGAATTACGAACTCAGTAGACTCAATAGGTAAAGTCTTACTGAATGCTAAGGTTTCACATATGTAAGAATGAGTAGAACCGGGGTCAATCAAAGCAATTACATTAGTATCAAAGAGAGTAAAAGTACCGGTAATAACATCAGGCGAAGAAGCATCCTCGCGGGCACGTGTAGCATAAGCTCTAGCAGGCGCACGAGCCTCGGATCTGGTCGTAGCATCTCTAGATCCTCTCTGACCACCACTAGTATTGCCCGTATTTCCAGATGGTCTACCTCGAGCAGTGGTAGCACCCGGTTTCCCACTCTGATTTACATTCTGTTCAGACAACCTCGGGCAATCTTTAATGAAGTGGTCAACTGATCCGCACTTGTAACAGGAGTGGTCAGGGAATCTACAACTCCCCAAATGCCATTTACCGCAATATCGACATTTCGTTCTGTCTCGACGTTCATTCCCAACACTGGCGACCGAAGTGCCTCGTGTACCCACAGGGGGTCGATCACGATCTCGTCTAAAAAGGCCCGAAGTGCCTCTCGACCAGCCCACATTATCTCGAAATTTCTTCGATGCTTGTTGAAGAGACTTTCCCGAAGATCTTTTACGAAACTCTCCAGTTCCCACATCAACTTTTTGTTTTTCTTTTCTAAGCTCTTCGACTTTACAAGCTCGCTCGACAAGTACTACAAACTCTCGTATTTCAAGAACGCCAACGAACATTTTTATATCTTCATTCAGCCCATCCTCGAAGCGTTTACACATGATAGCCTCGGACGAAACACATTCCCGAAACTACAAATTCAAGCACATACGAAACATACCTCAATGTGGGATGTTTCTAGAGTATTAACTGAAATTTTTACAGCAAGATCATTCATTCCCAAATCACGTACCTTCGGAATTTAACCGGATATAGCTCCTCGTTCAAATGCCTTCGGGACATAGCCCGGTTATAGTAACTCGCACAAATGCCTTCGGGACTTAACCCGGATTTAGTAACTCGCACCAATGCCTTCGGGACTTAACCCGGATTTAGTAACTCGCACCAATGCCTTCGGGCTTAGCCCGGAATTAGTATCTCACACAAATGCCTTCGGATCTTAGTCCGAATATGGTCACTTAGCACAAAGCCTTCGGGACTTAGCCCAGACATCATTCAAATAACCATGCACATTTAACAATAAATCATGGCACATTCGTATTTCATTTTCGTTAGCAAAACTCAAACACAAGACACTTATCATTCTTGTAATTTCGGCTCAATAGCCACACAAAGAGCATGATTTTGATTTACTTAAAACATGATCTAATCAAATCATAATTTAAGCTCTTTTACTCAAGAACTTACCTCGGATGTTGTCGAACGATTCCGATGGCTATTCGACCACTTTTTCCTTCCCTTTATCGGATTTAGTTCCCCTTTGCTCTTGAGCTTAATCTAGATATAAGTATGGCCAAACCTCCTCCTAATCCTCTTCCAAATCAAACATGAAGCAAGAACTCCTCCCTCCTTGCTTAGAATTTTCGGCCAAATGAAGATGAAAAAGGATGAACAAAATTTTCTCCTTTCTTTTCTTTAACTCACGGCAATGGGGGGGGGGGAGACAACCACACACATTTTTTTTTGTTTCCATCATAATCCCTTTCATTATTTTATGCCCATGCTCCTTATTTTATATTTCCTAACATACCTCACTAACATAACATGTTTGTGACATGTTTCCACTCATGATGCACTAACACAACATGTCTATGACATGTCTTGCCCATCACACTTGGTCTACCATGCTTGTCATGGCCGGCCACTACTAGTTGGGGGGGGGGAATTTGACATGCAAGTCCCCCCTTTTTATTTCATGCACTAATAGGTCCTTATGCTTCGACCTATCACATTTCAAAAATGTCGCACATAAGTCCTATTGACTAAATTCACATGCAATCGACTAAATCGAAGCTTGAAATTTTCACACATTCATAATTACATATTCTAGACAATAAATATCATATTCAAACATTTCGGTGACTCGGTTTAGCAGTCCCGAAACCACTTCCCGACTAGGGTCAATTTTGGGCGGTCACAACTCTCCCCCACTTAAGAAATTTTCGTCCCCGAAAATCTTACCGGTAAATAGGTTTGGGTATCGTTCTTTCATCGAGCTCTCGGTTTCCCAAGTAGTTTCCTCGATCCCGTGTTTGAGCCATAACACCTTAACTAACGGAACCCTTTTGTTCGCAACTCTTTCACTTCACGAGCTAGGATACGAATCGGTTCTTCTTCATAGCTCAAGTCAGATTGAATTTCAACTTCTGAGGGATTAATCACATGTGACGGATCGGATCTATAACGTCGAAGCATCGAAACATGAAAGACATCGTGAATCTTTTCAAGTTCAAGGGGCAAAATCAATCTATACGTAACCGGACCAACTCGTTCGGAGATTTCGTACGGCCCAATGAATCTCGGGCTCAACTTGCCCTTACGGCCAAATCTGAGTACCTTCTTCCAAGGTGAAACTTTAAGAAACACTTTATCTCCCACTTGATATTCAATGTCCTTTCGTTTCAAATCCGCATACGATTTTTTGACGATCTGTGGCTGCTTTCAGACTTTCACGGATTACCTTTACTTTCTGTTCGGCATCTTTAATCAAATCAACTCCGAAAATTTTACTTTCACCGAGCTCAGTCCAAAACAATGGTGTACGGCATTTACTACCGTACAAAGCCTCGTAAGGTGCCATCTTAATACTTGATTGAAAACTATTGTTGTAAGCGAATTCAATCAAAGGTAAATACCGTTCCCATGAACTACTGAACTCGAGGATGCAACATCTCAACATATCCTCAAGTATCTGAATTATCCGCTCAGATTGACCATTGGTTTGGGGATGAAAAGCAGTGCTAAAATGCAGCTTGGTACCCAAAGCTTCTTGCAATTTCCTCCAAAATCGCGAGGTGAATCTCGGATCTCTATCCGACACGATAGAAATAGGTACCCCGTGTAATCTCACAATCTGAGAAACATACAATTCGGCTACAATGGGCTTCGTTCAGAATCATCGAAATGAGTTCCGAATTCCTTGGAACGCACAAACGACTTCTGAACCTCAAACAATCATCATCATCAAATTGAAACTCCGATTCCTTGTTCGGAACACACTCAGCCCGTTTTGCAACCAATTCATCATCAACTTTCTGGGCTTCACGAATTTGATGAATCAATAATGGTTTGGCTTTTAATTCAGCTACTAACACATTGTCGGGTAGAACAGACAAGTGCACATTCATCGATCGTAAAGCAAACAATGATTTCCGGCTTAAGGCGTCCGCAACCACATTAGCCTTTCCCGGGTGGTAATCAATGACAAGCTCGTAATCTTTCAACAACTCAAGCCAACGTCTTTGTCGCAGATTTAAGTCTCTTTGAGTCATCAAATATTTGAGACTTTTGTGATCCGAAAATACATGGCACTTTTCACCAAATAAGTAATGTCGCCATATTTTTAAAGCAAATACGATGGCAGCTAGTTCAAGATCATGGGTCGGATAATTTTTCTCATGTGGCTTTAATTGTCTCGACGCATAGGCCACCACTCGACCTTCTTGCATCAATACGCAACCCAACCCAAGTAGGGATGCGTCACTATAAATGACAAACTCTTTGCCTGATTCGGGTTGCACTAAAATTGGAGCTTCAGTCAAATAAGTTTTTAGTTGATCAAAACTTTTCTGACATTTCTCCGTCCATTCGAACTTAACATCCTTTTGAATTAGCTTCGTCATTGGTGTGGCTATCATCGAGACACCTTTGACAAATCATCGGTAATAACCGGCGAGCCCCAGGAAGCTCCGAACTTCGGTAATATTTCTTGGAGGCTTCCAGTTAAGTATGGCTGAAATTTTGCTCGGGTCAACTCGAATACCCGATACGGATACTACATGACCCAAGAAGCTAACCTCTCTTAACCAGAACTCACACTTACTAAACTTAGCATATAACTGCTTATCCCGCAAAATTTGCAACACTAGCCTCAGATGCTCAGCATGTTCGGTCTCATCTCTTGAATAGACCAAGATGTCATCAATGAACACAACTACGAACCGATCCAAATATGGTCTGAAGATCCGATTCATCAAATCCATAAATACCGCAGGGGCATTAGTGAGCCCAAATGGCATCACTAAGAATTCGTAGTGACCATATCTCGTTCTGAAGGCAGTTTTGGGTATGTCCGATTCTCGAATTCGCAACTGATAATAGCCCGATCTCAAATCTATTTTGAGAACATTGAGGCTCCCTTCAGTTGGTCGAACAAATCATCGATACGCGGTAACGGATATTTGTTCTTTATCGTCACTTTATTCAGTTGACGATAGTCAATGCACAACCTCATGGTTCCGTCCTTCTTTTTCACGAACAATACTGGTGCACCCCAAGGTGAGAAACTTGGTCGAGCAAAACCTCTATCCGTCAATTCTTGCAACTAAGCTTTCAACTCTTTTAACTCGGTTGGTGCCATACGATACGGAGCTATCGAAATCGGCGTAGTCCCAGGTACAAGCTCAATACCAAACTCTACCTCCCGAACAGGTGGTAAACCCGGTAATTCTTCAGGAAAAACATCCGGGTATTCACAAACCACCGGCACAGATTCGGGTTTCTTTTCTAATTCTTTGTCATCAAGTACATACGCAAGGTATGCTTCGCACCCTTTTCTTACATATTTCTGGGCCAACATTGCTGATATTACAGCTGGCATCCCCTCCAAGTCCGTAGACTCAACTCGGATTACTTCGTTATTTGCGCACCTCAAATCAATAGTCTTGCTTTTGCAATTCACAACCGCATCATGCGCGATCAACCAATCCAAACCAAGAATAACATCAAATTCATCAAACGGAAAAAGCATCAAGTCCGCCGGAAAACAGGAACCTCGAATTTCTAGGGGACATTTCTTACACACTTTGTCGACAAGCACGTAACGACCCAAGGGATTTGACACCCGAATTACGAACTCAGTAGACTCAATAGGTAAAGTCTTACTGAATGCTAAGGTTTCACATATGTAAGAATGAGTAGAACCGGGGTCAATCAAAGCAATTACATTAGTATCAAAGAGAGTAAAAGTACCGGTAATAACATCAGGCGAAGAAGCATCCTCGCGGGCACGTGTAGCATAAGCTCTAGCAGGCGCACGAGCCTCGGATCTGGTCGTAGCATCTCTAGATCCTCTCTGACCACCACTAGTATTGCCCGTATTTCCAGATGGTCTACCTCGAGCAGTGGTAGCACCCGGTTTCCCACTCTGATTTACATTCTGTTCAGACAACCTCGGGCAATCTTTAATGAAGTGGTCAACTGATCCGCACTTGTAACAGGAGTGGTCAGGGAATCTACAACTCCCCAAATGCCATTTACCGCAATATCGACATTTCGTTCTGTCTCGACGTTCATTCCCAACACTGGCGACCGAAGTGCCTCGTGTACCCACAGGGGGTCGATCACGATCTCGTCTAAAAAGGCCCGAAGTGCCTCTCGACCAGCCCACATTATCTCGAAATTTCTTCGATGCTTGTTGAAGAGACTTTCCCGAAGATCTTTTACGAAACTCTCCAGTTCCCACATCAACTTTTTGTTTTTCTTTTCTAAGCTCTTCGACTTTACAAGCTCGCTCGACAAGTACTACAAACTCTCGTATTTCAAGAACGCCAACGAACATTTTTATATCTTCATTCAGCCCATCCTCGAAGCGTTTACACATGATAGCCTCGGACGAAACACATTCCCGAAACTACCACTTCCCCTATTTTTCTTTTTCCGTTTTTCTTCTTCAAAACCATTCATCAATTCTGTTGTTCATCGATACTTTTGCCGAATCTATAAAAGCCGAAATCTTGAACACACATTACTGGTACCGATTTCTTCAAAGCCAAACCCTTTAACATTGTGTTTCCATTAATCAACGTTTATTCTTTCTAAACTCTAGAGACCTGTCGGCAATTCTACATCCAGGTTATAGTTTCATATTGTCATCTCCTTCTGCACCAAAAGCCGAAATACCATAGCTTTAGGGGCTATAGCCGAAATTTATTCAACTCCTGGATTCGGGTTTTACCGTTGTTTTAAGGATAAATCTACACTAGATTGAGTGGAAATCGAGAAAGAACAAGGGGTAAGTGCTTATTATCTCAGATCTGGTCCTATTTTTACAAGTTAGGAAAAGCCGAAGTCCCTAAACTATATGGAGGCTGTCGATTTGGGCCTTTGGCTCTCTATGGTCTTTAACCAATGTTTTCTGTCAATGATTAGTGTTTACTTAAGCATTGGAGAAGGCGTGGTTCCTTGGGGCAATCAGATTCAGAGCTAGCTATCGGTTTTTGCAGAAAGGTAAGGTTTTAAAGGTTTTTAGGGACATGGCTCGGTCTTGGATGAGTAAGTTTTTGGGTTTAGTGATTATGGTTTGTAAATAAGAACTATGCTAATCAATCGTAGGACATCGAAAGAGATCTCAGTAGCAGTCGTCGCGAATCAGGTGTGTACCGAACACCCTTTCTTAGTTCAATTCGGCAAAAGCCGAAATGTCGAAATTCTGGCATTTCATGGGCTTGTGAGTATGCGAATGCTCTCAAGACGTAGAGTAATTGTTAGATCTAGCACCGCAAGATGGTAAGTAAGTTTGTGTGACGTCTTAACGTACTTCGGAAAAAGAGGGCCTCGATGGGCCAAAACTGGGCTCAATGGGCTTACAGACCAATATGGGTAAGAGATGGGAAAATTAGCCTGTTAGTTAGATGGTGGAACCAAACTGCATAAAACTGTTGAAAATTACTGAAGTAGCTTGTGTAGTTGCTAAGTTACGAAAATTACCCCTAATGAGTAAAATTACCGATATACCCCTAGGGTTTAAACTGGCTAAATTGCATGATTGATTAATACTGTATTTTACATGATATGCTTTTATTAAAATCTGTTGCATGGGATTGGGGTATTGATGGAGGAAGTATTGAAAGTGGTTCATCCACATACTGGAGGCTTTGCCTCAACTTACTAATATTTGAGCAGCGTTGCTGCAACTGTGGAGTGTAGGGCTAGGTGGGTTGAGATATTCCCCACATGGAGTGTAAGGCTGGTATGGGTGCAGTGTAGCAGTTGGTGGGTTGAGTAGTCTCCCCAGATGGGTTTGCATGCATTACTACTATTGTTACCTATGTTACTGAACTGGGCCTATGGGCCACACTGTTATATAAAAAGGGGCTAAGGCCTTGCTACTGTATTCTGAAAAGGGCTTCGGTCCACTGTGTACTGTTATCTGAATAGGGCTTAGGCCCAATGGGCTCGAGCTGATTTGGGCTTTGGATGGGTTTCTGTATGCACTGAGTTTCCCAAACTCACCCCTTCCTCTTCCATCCTTGCAGGCGAGCCCTAGTTGGTGGACTTGGAGCTGGGCGGGATTCAGAGTGGCCATGAAGATTGATTGCCGGATTTAATAAGTTTAGCATTTAATTTGGATTATTTTTATTATGCTTAAAGTTGTAATAAGGCTGCTCTTTTTAATTAATTTTATTTTGGGGATTATTAAACTGGTTAGCACTAGGGTTCGTTTTATAAAAACTACTTGTTTTTAAAAGATCACGATGACGCGCAAAGTTTCCGCAAAGTAAATGTTTTTCCAAGAAAATAAATATTTTTAGCAGACTTAAACTTGTTTTAATGTTCGTAGAGACGTAACCTGCTTAAAGTGTGGCAATGGATGTGTGCATGTCTAGGATTGGATCCGGGAAGAGCTTGGTACTTAAGCGGTCCTATAAGACTCACCTCCTCTTTTCTGGCTTCCTACCTGGTGCACAGCTTCCATTCACTTTAACTTAAAACAAGAACAGATTTTTGCTAAACTCTAAACAAAGAATTTAGATAAACACATGTTTTTTGAAACATCTCCATGTGACATACTAAATTCAGCCGTAACGTCTGGGCCGGGTTTGAGGTGTTACACCGTAGCTGACGAACAAGATCTATAAAACAGAGAATTAAGGCAACAAAGTAAGCATTACTATGCTTAGTAAGTTTTAAGCATTTCAAAAAATCAAAACGTATCATATAAAACAAACATTAAATATCACAAAACTCGTATTCTAATTACAATCACTCAGCCGAATATACACAAGTATACCACATATAAAGCCTATTGGCCGAATATAAATACACAAAGAAATTTTCAGCACATGCTTTAGTTTACTTTATGGCTCATACAACTAATTTAATTCACATATTTTCATATAATGACAGACATCGACCAAATAGGTCATTTGTCTTATTCATTGATATATTAATCATCCACACAATTTTATCGTTATTAGATACTAATGACTCACCTTGCAATCAATTCATATATAAATACAGAATACGTACTTGGTCATTACCATGTATCATACATAATCAATAATAGTTTGCTTTGAACATTTGAATTTGTAATCTCATTCGAATCACCGGCGTTAAACCTGCTAGGTTTCAAAACCCGAATTCAGTCACTAGCTCAAAGCCTGCGGAACTTTAAGCCTGGATATAGTACCAGCACTAAGCCTGCGGGATTTAACCCAGATATATATATTACCAGCACGAAACCTGCGGGATTTAACCCGGATATATATTACCAGCACGAAGCCTGCGGGTTTTAACCCGGATATATAATATATCGAGTGCTAAGCGTATTTACCCACATGATAACTCGGCTCACATAACATATCACATTTGTACTTCAATTTCTTCATTCGAGTATAAGCACATAAAGAAAACACACTTTCAATATAACTTTCGGTTCAACACTTTTACGCAAGAACACATAACCATTTCACTATCTCAGCTTAACTCCTAATATCCATTCGGTTACATGCCATATACTCAAGTTATTTATTAAACAACCTTATTCAAGTAAGACAATAGGTCGCAATTCATTTATCATACTTATCTCATTACATCAATTATCTAACAACTGTAATTACTCAAAACTTACCTCAGATATTTTTGAACAGTGGCAGATAGGCTATTCGATTGCTTTCTCCTTTCCCTTATCTGATCTAGTTCCCCTTTGCTCTTGAGCTTGATTTAAACAATTGAATTTATTTAATTTGTTATCAAATAGGCAATTTAATATAATACATGTATATTATAAGGTTAAGGTACATATGGCTTAATAATTAACTATCAAACACCATATGCATATATATATTCCCTAGTCATGCACAACCAAACACCTTGCTAGGCATTAACAACTTTATAATTATATGCATATCTATATAAGACCAATTATGTATTTAATAAATTCTACAAGTATGGTTATTTATAGTGACTAAATACCATTTAATCTCAAGTTATACTTATAAGTACATCCACATAAATACATTCGCACTTAAACATCATCTTGGCCGAATAATCAAATACACTTATTGTCTATTTTTCAATCAACTTACCAGCCACTTTGTTTTACCCATGCCGAATGCACACACACACACACACACACATATATATATATATACGTAATTGCATTTTTATTTACTTGGTCGAATACTCACCTGACCATTTGAGTATATTAATATTCAACTTCTCAAAAACCACAATTTTATTATAATCATGCTGGTATATACTTTTACACTTAAGCTAAGAAATCACTACGTAGTATTGCATATATATATACATACATGAATAGCCAATCAAGACCAATTTTACCGAAACATACATTGCATTTAATTATGAGTTATTTTCTCATACTACACTTATATAACTACAAGCCGAATATACATATACTTACATCACTTAAACATCCAACACCCAATTTCTTTAACAAAGCACATTTTCGAAAATGACAAGGCAATATAACAATCTTTAATCCAACTTATAATTTATGCATAACACATTCCAAGCATTTACTCTATTCCATCATTTAAAATACAAACATTACTCAAAAATATCCCTAGTTCAAATTCGGCAATTACACCAATACACAAGATGATTTATTTTTATTTTTATTTTTATTTTTTGTTCATTCATCTAAACTACTTACAAGCACCTTAAACTATCTCAAACATCATTCATTTGTAATTATTCATTAAACTTGAAGACAACCATGTATCCCTTTCATTTTCTACCATGGCCGAGAACTCAAATCCTCCCCAAAACCAAAATTTTAACATGGGTTAAATAAAGAACTTGGTAACTAACTTAAAATTAACTACAATTTTAAGAATTAATATGAATTCTTACCTTGATTCAAGCCTAAGGTGGCCGAATGGAGTTTTCTCCCCTTTCCTCTCTTTCGTTTCGGCCAAGAACAAAGATAAAGCTTTGTTTTCATCACCCATTTTCCTTTATTTTATTCATTAATAATATAAAATATAAAGCCATTTTAAGTGATAATTAATATATATATTTTATATAAAGCATCATCATGGCCGACCACTAATAACAAAAAGGGATATTTGACATGCAAGTCCCTACTTTTATAACATGCATTAATAGACCATTACACATTAAACTATCACATTTCAAAATGTCTCATATAAGTCCTATTTAATAAATTTCACATACATATGACAAAAATCAAAGCATACAACTTTCACACATGCATTTACACATACAATAAGTATATAATATAACGGTTAATTATTTTTGTGACTCGGTTTTGTGGTCCCGAAACCACTTTCCAACTAGGGTCAAATTAAGGCTGTCACAGCTTCGGTCAAAAGGGCTTTCAACTGATCAAAACTTTTCTGACACTTTTCTGACCACTCAAACTTAACATCTTTTTGCAGAAGCTTGGTCATCGGGGTTGCAATCATCGAGAACCCTTTCACAAATCGTCTATAGTAACTGCAAGTCCCAGAAAACTTCAGACTTCAGAAACGTTTCTTGGAGGTTTCCAGTCAAGTATTACTGAAATCTTACTCTGATCAACCCGAATACCTGATGCTGAAACAACATGTCCCAGAAAGATAACTTCGTGTAACCAGAACTCACATTTACTAAACTTCGCATACAATTATTTTTCTTGCAAAGTCTGTAACACAAGTCTCAAATGCTCAGCATGTTCGGTTTCATCATGGGAGTAGATCAATATATCATCAATGAACACAACCACAAACCGATCCAAATGCTGTCTGAAGATCCGATTCATCAAACCCATAAAAGCATCAGGTGCATTAGTAAGTCCAAAAGGTATAACCAAAAATTCATAATGTCCGTACCTTATTCGGAAGGTGGTTTTTGGCACATCGGAATCTTTAACTCACAACTGATTGTAGCCGGACCTAAAATCTATCTTCGAAAACACTTTATCCCCTTTCAGCTGATCAAACAAGTCATCAATCTGTGGCAACGGATACTTATTCTTTATAGTCACCTTATGATCTATCTATAATCGATACACATTCTCATAGTTTCGTCTTTCTTTTTCACAAATAAAACCGGTACACCCGAAGGAGAAAACTCAATCGCACGAAACCTTTATCTGTCAACTCTTGCAACTGAGCTTTCAATTCTTTTAATTCAGTAGGTGCCATTTGGTGCAGAGCTATTGAAATCGGAGTCGTCCATGGTACTAACTCAATACCAAACTCTACCTCTCGGACAGTGGCAAAACCGGGAATTCTTCAGGAAACACATCCGGATACTCCCACACAACTGGAACAGATTCAATCTTCTTTTCAGTCACTTTACTATCAAGCACATTAGCAAAGTAAGCTTCAGAACTTTTCTCGCATACTTCTGAGCTAACGTCAAAGATATTACTGCTGGTAAACCACTCAGATGATTAGATTCAATCGGAATAATCTTGTTGTTCTGACATCTCAAATCAATGGTATTTCTTTTGCAATTAACAGCGGCATCGTGCAAAGTCAGCCAATCCATACCCAAAATTATATCCAGCTCGTCAAAAGGTAACAACATCAAATCAGCCAGAAAGCATGAATCTAAAATTATCAACGAACAACTTTTACATACTTTATCAACCAAAACACACCGGCCCAGGGGGTTCGATACTCGAATCAGAAACTCAGTAGACTCAATAGGCAAAGTCTTATTGGATACTAATGTCTCACAGACATATGAATGAGTCGAACCAGGATCAATAAATGCAATAACACTAATATCATAAAGAGTGAAAGTACCAGCAACAACATCTAGTGAAGAAGCCTCCTCGCGGGCTCGTATCTTTCATCCCTCTCTGACTGCAACTTACAATACCCGAATGCCTGGGTGGTCTACCTCGCACTGACATATTACACGGTCTCACATTCTAAATAGTGTTTTGCTCAGCTAACATCGGACAATTTCGGATAAAGTGATCCATCGATCCACATTTAAAACAAGACCGATCATGCAATCTGCAATTTCCAGAATGCCATTTACCATAATGCTTGCACTCAACTCTATTCTGTTGAACATTGCTAACACTAGCTATCGAAGTGGCTCGTGAACTCACAGGGGGTCGGTCTTGATCTCGTTTGAAAAAGCCCACAATATCCTTAGAATAGAATCATCTTTGAACTTCTTCAATGCTGAGTGAAAAGTCTTACCCGATGACCTTTTACAGGAATCTCTAGCTTCAAAATCAGCTTTTCTTTTCTCTTTCTCCAGCTCTTCGGCTTTGCAAGCTCACTCAACAAGTACTACGAACTCTTTGATTTAAAGTATACCAACCAGCAATTTTGATATCTTTGTTCAAATCGTCTTCGTATCTTTTACACATGATAGCTTCAATTGAAATAAACTCACAAGCATATGGACTGAGTCTCACAAATTTTCGCTCATATTCTGTCACAGTCATACGACCCTGTTTTAATTCGAGAAACTCCTTGCGCTTTTGATCAATTAATCTCAGGCTGATATATTTCTTACAGAACTCAGTCTGAAAGAATTCCCAAGTCACTCGCTCTTTCGAAACCACCGATACTAACGTATTCCACCAGTGATATGCGGTGTCTCGTAGCAGGGATATGGCACATTTTAAGCAATCATCTGGGGTACAAGACAACTCATCAAACACACGGATAGTATTATCGAGCCAGAATTCAACTTGCTCAGCATCATTATCATCAATAGCTCTGAAATGTTCAGCCTCGTGTTCTCTGATTTTATCAACAGGAGGCTTGTTAAATCTCATCGGATCAATCGTCGGAAGTACCACAAGTATCGGAGATGGATTATTCGAGGGTGGAAGTTGTTGTGTAGCCGGGTTAGTTCAGATATATTGAGTAAACCAATCATTCATCATTTGATAGAAGGCTTATTTACCCTCCCCCTCATGGCTACTCGAGATCGATCAAGATTCAACTGGCGCTGTCCCTTGCACGGGAGCAGGAGCTACACTCTCGACATCATCAGCTACAACTCTATCGGAAGCCATTTACTATACGAAAACACATTTTCAAATGTCAGAAGTTATCACACTATCGCAGTAAATATTATGGCATGTATTGCCAGACTCCCTCATGCTACGTTAGTCCTAAAATTGACTAAATTGTAGCTCTGATACCAATAAAATGTAACACCCCAAGCCGTATCTATTGCCTGAATAGGGTTATGAGGTATTACCAGACAAGATAAAATTTTCAAACATTCATAATTATGCACTTGTACAAACTTTTGAACCAATCCAATCCTTATATATATATAATTTTAATGTTAACTTAAATTATATGCAAAACATGCAAACTACATTACACTTCAAAAACAAACCAAAATTATAAATTAATAGAATCCACAAAACCAAATACACATAATCACTCAATTTGATCAACTTATATTCAGCATTTATACTTTATAACATGTACAATCTATTTTTATAATCATAATTGAAGTACTAACTTATACATTGTACAACTTTCATCTAACATCAAGTAGGTCACTTATACATCACACTAAATCTCATATAATTCCCATGGTTTATTATTGCTCAAATCACTATTCATTTCATTATTTATTATCGTTTCACTTACATACCATACTAAACAAAATAATCTCAATATATAATCATTATTTAACTTCATTAACCATACTTAGTTATGAAACCATTTAAACAATTTAAGTACACATACATTTTCCCATGCAAACCGAACCAACATATTCTATGCATATTCGAACATACACATACATCATTAACATTTTTAATCCGTTAATAACCCAAACCAAGTTTAATTCATTAAAAATAACATAACCTATATCATGTACATTTAAATATACCCTAAATAAGCTTATTTCAAATCATATAACACATAACTCAAACAATACTTATTTAAATCACATATCATTTAAACCAAAATGAACTCAATCCATAAGCAAACTAAATCAAAATCAAACATGGAAATTTAGCAATTTTCGCATGGCCTTAAACAAACCATAGTCAACATTTCAAAAATATGTTCTAGCCTATACATGCCATAACTAGAGTTTAACTATTAAGTACCGAAACAGTGGATAGTGTGATGAACTTTACTGACGATCCCCGAGCTTGTAACTTGAATCCAAAATCTATAAAATAGAATGAACATGAAAACACAAAGTAAGCTATAATAGCTTAGTAAGTCATAAGCAAATAAACATCCCAATGATATAATCAACTTATTTTAAGCTAATCCAAATGTCATTATCATTACCGAGCTTAACCTCAAACCTACAGATGATATAAATAACACATTTTCATACACAAAATCTACCTTGGCCAAAGGCTCACTTAATTAATTTAACCTAATATTATTCAACTTTCAAAGCCATAATGTCTTAATATAATCAAACATACACATACACATTTATATAAGCTCAAGAACCATAATATAACATTATATACATATACCACTTATATGGCCGAATATACATAATCACATATATGCACATATCCAAGAATCAATTCTACAATATTAATACCTTTTATTTACAAAGCCGAATATACATACTAAATTCACATGTAATCCTCATTTGTATCACACATAATTAGTAACAAATATCAGGTTACTTATTTACCTTATCTCAAGAAAACAACAAGCTAACTCATACCTAATCATTTAGCTCATTTAACGTATTCAATTACCACATCAGCATAAAGTCTTTTAGGCCTAAACTTATAATAATTCACCGGCGTAAAGCCTGCTAGGCCTAAGCCTGTATCTCACACCGGCACAAGGCCTGCAAGACTCAAGGTCTGATTTTTATACACCGGCAATAAGCCTGCTATGCATAAAGCCCGATTAAATTCACCAGCACAAGGCTTGCTAGGCTCAAAGCCCGAATATCACTATTGTAAAGCTGTCACATAACAATTCCTATATCGAAAATTCCAGATATTCCATATAGTTCATACGAACTTTCAAATGTTACAACTCAGTCAAATTAAACTCAAATACATTATTTCCATGCTTAATCATATTTGGCTAACTATACTATAAATCTATGAATTCCAAATCAGCATATCAAATTAAGTTACATTCAAAATTAACAATGTTTAATTGCTTAAAGACTTACCTTGGATATCAATGAACGATGTAAATCAACTATTCGACTATTTTTGTTTTTCCTCGATCCAAGTCCGATTTCTTTTGTTCTTGATCTATACAATTTCAAATTAATCTCATTCAAACACAATTTCATTCAATTTACTCCAACAACACATAAATGGGTAAATTACCATTTTACCCCTGATATTTCATATTTTTACAAATTAGTCCTAATTGTATAAAACACAAAATACACAAAATCTCACAACAATATAGTTAAGCCGAATTGTCCTTATACTCATACTAGTCCATATATTTCATTTATTTCTTTTTTTTATCCCTCAATTTATTATTTTTGCAATTTTACCCTAATTACTCAAATTCATTAAAACTTCCAATACAAACATATTAATCCAAAATTTATATTCCATAAGTAATCATCAAACATCATAAAACTTAAATATTCATCAATAGCATAATTCAAAATATTCATCAAAATCAGAAATTCTAGCATGGGTCTGACAGTATTCGAAGCAACGATCTCAAAAACATAAAAATTATCAAAAATCGAGCTTGAACTTACCTTAAATCAAACTCAACAATGGTAGAATGCCCTAGCTTCCTTTTCTTTTCTTTCTTCTTTTATTTCGATCAAAATATGAACACTTTAACATGGCTTTTTAATTTTTAAGTTTTATTATAACATATAATATTACATGTTTTACTAAATTAACTTTTATAATAATATATAAAACCTTTATAATTCATGGTCATTATAGTCCATGCTATAACCATTTAGTCAAATTGCAACATAAATGCCTCATATAAGAAAGACAACAACAATTTGGCCCTTTTACAATTAACCACCAAATTTTCATTTTACACGATTAAGTCCTATTATTTAATCGGACACTCAAACGACAAAAATAAATCACAAAAATTTCACACATACAAATTCACACATAATAAACACAGAAAATAATTTTTAAATATTTTTCTGACTCAAATTCGTGGTCCCGAAACCACCGTTTCGACTAGGGTCTAAATCGAACTGTTACAATTTCTTTTGTTCAACTAAAACATATCAAATATATTATATTGCATCACATATCTTATACCAAAACCATGACATATCCATAACCATACTAAGCCATATCACATGGCTAAATATATACATCACAAAACATAATTCCACAACTTCTAGCCTATACATGCCATACTTTAATATATACATTTTCAAAGTACCAAAATTAGGGTCGATAGTGTGGTGATGATCCTTGTCGATCCCCGAGCTCACAGTAGCTTCGATATCTATAAAACAATGCAAACACACCCACAAAGTAAGCTTTCAAAAGCTTAGTAAGTTTGTACCATTATCATCAGCAGTATATAAAATATGAAACATTAACACATAAGTACTTAGAAATTCTCAACTTATCTATCGATTTCATGCCAACATCATCCATATGTTTACACCAATTCATTAAACTTTATATGCATAATACCATCTACCACATAGCTATTAAAGTTACCTGAACATTCCCGTATTCATTCATTTTCATTCTCACCTCTTGTTCAAATATTTTAAGACTTTCCAAATATTACCAATGTTTTAAACATCCGCACACTTAGTGCTTTAAAGATTAGCCAAACCCATAATAATTCTGCACACATAGTGCTTTCTCAGTTAACCGAAACTATCTTATTATCGCACACTTAGTGCCTCATATAACTGAAGCTAGTTTCAATCACACACTTAATGCCAAATACCATTGATTTATCATCGTATTCATCCAAACTAAATGTAGATACAATCTATTTATAAAAAAGCATCAAAACATACTTATAACATCATGTTTTAGATACGAACTTACCTCGTACTCGAAGTTGTTGACTCTGATTATTTACTCAATAACCTTCGACTTCCCTCAGTCTAAATCTGAATTCCTCTTTCCTTGATCTATATGGATTAAAAATTAACCCTTTTATTCACTAAATCATTCAAACCGATCCATATACACACAATTAAGGCATATTGCAAACTAGCCCTCACATTTTCACATTTCAACACTTTAGTCCCTAATTCATAAAATCACAAAATACACAAAGTTTGCTTGTACACAAGCTTAGCCAAATTTTCATAGCTCTCATAAAATTCCATACATTTTATTTATTTCACATTTTAGTCCCCCAAAATAACTTTTTTACAATTTAGCCCAAATTACTCAAATTCATCAAAAATCCAAAGACAAAACATGTAAACCCATCATCAAGCTTTCATATTTGAACATATAACATCACAAAGCTCATCAATTCATCCATGGCATATTTCAAAATTATCAACAAAATAAAATATTGAGGTATGGGTTCAAAAATATGCGAAGCAACGATTACAAAAAGTAGAAATAATAAAAAACCGAACAAAATCCATACATTAATCAAGAAATTCAATGGTTGAACCGTAGCTATCCTTTTATTTTCTTTTATGTGTGATTTTCGATTGATGAATATGAGAAAATGAGTTTATTTTAAGCTTTGTTTTATTTAACTTATATTATTAATTAAATACCAAATTTGCCCTTTATTAATACATATAAAAATCATTTGTAATAAGGCCATATATGTCCATTAACCATGTAAATGGTATAATTACCACATAAGGACCTCTCATAAATAAATCCAAATCAATTAGGCACTTTTAACATATAGCAGGAAACTTTTACATTTTACACGATTAGGTCCTTTTTCTAAATTAAGCACACAAACATTCAAATTTTCATATGAGACTTTCACACATGGTAATTCACACATCATAAACACAAAAAATAATATTTAAACATTTCTCTAACTCAAATTTGTGGTCCCGAAACCACTATTTCGACTAGGGTCTAAATCAAACTATTACAATTCTCCCCCTTAGGGATTTTCGTCCCCAAAAATCTTACCGTTGAACAGATTCGGATATTACTGCCTCATAATATCTTTAGGCTCCCACGTAGCCTCTTCAATTCCGTGTCGATGCCACATCACTTTTACTAACAAAATTTCTTATTTTGTAGTTCTTTAACCTCTCGAGTTAAGATACGGATTGACTTTTCTTCGTAAGCCATATCTAAATGAATGTCTACTCAGATGAAGAAAATACATGCAACGGATCTAATCTGTATCGTCGAAGCATCGATACATGAAACACATTATGAATCTTTTCTAGTTTTGGTGGCAACAACGATTTATACGCTACCGGCCCAATACGCTCGATAATCTCATACGACCCAATGAACCTCGATCTTAATTTTCCTTTTCTACCGAACCAAAGAACTTTCTTCCACGGAGATACCTTTAAAAACACTTTATCACCAATCTCAAACTCAATATCTTTACTTTTCAAATCCGCATAAGATTTCTAACGATCAGAAGCTGTTTCCAAACTATCTCGGATCACTTTCACTTTCTGTTCCATTTCTTTTATCAAATCAACCCCGTGAATCATATTTTCGCTGAGCTCCATCCAATACAAAGGTGTACGGCATTTTTGACCATATAAAGCTTCGTATGGTGTCATTTTAATGCTTGATTGAAAACTATTATTATAAGCAAATTCAATCAAAGGCAAATACTATTCCCGCGTACCTTTAAACTCAAGAATGCAACTTATCAATCCATTTGCGGGTGAAAAGCAGTATTGAAGTGCAAATTAGTACCCAAAGCATCTTGCAATTTCTTCCAAAATCATGATATGAATCTTAGATCTCTGTCTGATACTATAGATAATGGCACACCATGCAATCTCATAATCTTGGAAATGTATAACTCAGCTAATTTATCAAGCGAGTAATCAGATCGAACCAGAATAAAATGAGCTGATTTCGTCAATTGATTGACTGCAATCGAAGACAGAGGCAAACCTAAAACAAAGTCTATTGTCACTCGATCCTATTTCCACTCCCGAACCATAATTAGTTGTAGCAAACCAGATGGCACCTAATGTTCAGCTTTAACTTGCTGGCAGATCAAACATTTAGAAACAAATTCAAAAAAGTCTTTTTTCATTCCAGACTACCAATAATGTTGTTTTAGATCATTATACATTTTTGCACTACCCAGATGCACAGGTAACAGGCTATTGTGGGTGATAAACGCCAAATTTTACATAGTTTTACCCCAAATACTTAGCATATTTATGGATGTTTACTACTAGATTTGTGGATTTTGGTGCTCTTAATCTAGTTATTTCATGTTCTGTACTCAGGAGAGAACCAAGACTCAAAAGGAGCCAAAAACGAGCTAAAAAGGGACAAAACGAACCAAATCGAGAAGATCACAAGCCTAAGCCTTCCCACACGGGCTGGTGTCGACCAAGGCTCTCACGATTCACGCGGCCTGGCCATTGACCCACACAACTGTGTGCAATTTAACAGATTGAATACTGCCTGGCAAACACATCACACGACCGTGGCACACGGGCGTGTCCCTTTTTCAAAGAGTTGTATTTTACATGGAAAAGGGTACTTAGGGAGGAAGAAAGCCAATCCAAAACCTATATAAAACACCCTAAGTATGACCTGGAAAGGGGGCCTCTTCCGGAACTTTTCTGGAATATAGAACCACACACCAGGAATTACTTGAAGAAAGCCAGACGATCCATCCCAAAAGCCGGAGCTACACCAAGACTGAAGATCTCTCTCAAAATTCCTTCAAGGGTTTTAGAGTTTTCTTTATGTTTTGTTGTTTTCATATTTTCGAGATGTACTCTTATCTTATTATGAACTAAATCCCTTAGATACCTGAGGGGGTTGAAACCTATGATGGATCTTGTTATTATTATCTGAACTGTATGATAAATACTTGATTTGTTCTTAATTATGTGTTCTTAATGCTTGAGTTAATATTTCAGGTATTAATTCATGATTTGATGTGCTTATGCAGAGGAGCAAAAGTCTCTGTCTAAGAGTAGATTTGGCATAATTAAGCGGAGTTGATCGAACGCCTAAAAATAGGGTTACAAGATTTTGCCAGATTAGGGTGAAACCTAATATGGGAGTCCATAGAGTGATTTACTGCTTCCCTAGGGGTTTTAATTAAGAAAGAAATTTCGATTAATTCAACTGAGGGTTAGACGTTATTAGTCTGGAAAGGGATAATAACATAGGTTATGGAGTCTCACAGATCAAGTCAAGTGAATAAATCGTCCGGTTCAGAGTCAGATAACAAGTGAAATCTAGGTGGGTTCCTCCTTGGGTGCCGTCTTTATCAAATTAATTTTCTTCAAGTCTTTTTCTAACTTTTCTCTTTACTTTAGTTTAATTAGTTAATTAGTTTAGTTAATTAGTTTAATAAGCAACCCCTATTTATTTCTAGGTTAGATAATAAAAAGATAGTTATTACTAGTACTTTTGGTTCCCTTGAGTACGATATCCCGGTCTTGCCATTTCTATACTATTGTTCGATAGGTGTGCTTGCCTTTTCGTCGTGATGATAGTTAGTCTAGGTTTAATCTTCATTATAAATATTTATTACTTGTTACGAATCACGCGATCAAGTTTTTGGCGCCGTTGCTGGGGAATTGAAATATTAGGAACGCTAATTTTTTATTACTTTAGGCGTTTATTTTCTTGCAGTTTTATTTTATTTTATTATTTATTAATTTACTTTTTCTCTCTCTTAGCAGGTTTTTATAGTTTATGACTAGAAGAAACCTGTGGGGACCATTACTTTTTGACGAAGAAATCGATCGTACAATTAGCAAAAATCAAAGAGAAATAAGGTGCAGCTTAAGATACATAGAGATCAAGCAAGAAGACAATATTCAACCTCCAACTGATAAGATGGCTGAAAACCAAGGCAATCAGCTACCTCCTGCAATTGCGGCTAATCAAAATCCTGCTCCACGTACTATGTATGATTATGCTAAACCTCTTTTAATAGGAACTGAATCTAGCATAGTTAGACCTACTGTAGCAACAAATACTTTTGAACTAAAATCTAACACTATTCAGATGATACAACAATTCATTCAGTTTGATGGTTTACAGGATGAAGATCCTAACGCTCACTTAGCAAATTTCCTAGAATTTTGCAATACATTCAAAAAATTAATGGCGTTTCTGATGATGCCATTCATCTTCTGTTATTTCCCTTTTCACTAAGAAATAAAGCTAAACAGTGGTTGAACTCGTTACCACGAGGGTCTATCACTACTTGGGAACAAATGACCGAGAAAGTTTTACTAAAATATTTTTCGCCCGCTAAAATGAATAAATTACGTAATGATATCTCTTCTTTTGTGCAGATAGATTTAGAAACACTTTACGATGCATGGGAGAGATACAAGGACTTACTGAAAAGGTGCCCTTACCATGGGTTACTGCTTAGGCTTCAAGTACAAACATTCCACAATGGTCTGAATCCCTCGACTCGGCAAATGGTTGACGCAGCTGCTGGTAGAACTATCAACAATAAAACACCGGAAGATGCCTATGAATTTATAGAGGAGATGTCACTGAATAACTATCAGTGGCAAGCTATGAGGACAAAGCCAATGAAAACAATCGGCGTTTATAACATTGATTCGGTCACCATGCTCTCTAATCAGGTAAAACTTCTCAATAAAAAGATTGACAGTTTACTTGGTTCTATGCAGGTACATCCAGTAATGAGGTGTGACTCAAGTGGCGGAGGTGTGCAGACAGAATACCAACCCTTTAATCCTACAACCGAAGAAGAACTAGTCAACTATATGGGTAACAATAACTTTCGATCCCAAAATAACCCATACAGTAATACTTATAATGCAGGTTGGAGGAACCACCCAAATTTCTCCTGGGGTGGTCAAGGGAATCAAAAGCCAAAAAATCCTCAGGGTTTTCAACATCCACCTTATAAATAAGAGAAGAAACCAAACCTTGAAAAGATGCTTTCAAAATTCATCTCGGTGTCAGAAACCCATTCCCAAAATACCGATACAGCACTTAAGAATCAACAAGCATCAATCCAAGGGCTCGAAACTCAGATAGGCCAACTATCCAAACTAATCTCCAAACGACCACAAGGTAGCTTACCAAGTAATAATGAACCTAATCTGAGGGAACACCTCAATGCAATTGGTACTCAAAATAAGGAAGGATTCATTGCACCGAAGCCAGAATTATAGCAAGACAATGCGATGAACAATGGTCGAGAAGAGGTAAACGATAATGATCCTAAATAGGTAAGTATGAATTATGAACCTCGTGTGCCATATCCTAAAGTGATAACGAAAGACAGAACAGAAGAACAATTTGGTGAGTTTGTCAAACTCTTAAAGAAATTACATATTAACTTACCATTGATTGAAGTTCTATCGCAAATGCCCAACTCAGCAAAATTCTTAAAGGAATTTCTGACCAATAAAAGAAAATTAGACGCTACATCGCATGTGGAACTCAATGCAGTTTGCTTAGCTATTCTAAAAAATAAGCTACCTAACAAATTGAAAGATCCAGGGAGTTTTACAATTCCTTGCTTAATTGGTAGTTTATCTGTGAATAATGCTTTAGTTGATCTAGGGGAAAGTATAAATGTTATGCCGTATAAAATGTTTAAACGACTAGGTCTTGGTAAACCCAAACAGACTAGGATGAGCATACAACTGGATGAAAAAATAGTTAGATTTCCTAAGGGTATTATTGAAGATGTTCTCGTTAAAATTGATAAATTTATTTACCCAGTAGACTTTGTCGTCTTGGATATGGATGAGGATAATGAGGTACCTTTAATTTTAGGACGACCCTTTTTAGCAACTGCCAGAACCATTATTAATGTATGTACAGGAGAGCTAACACTTCGTGCAGGTGACGACGCAGTAACACTTCAAGCACGCGACTGAGTCAAAACCTCTAAGACTCAAGATAATGCTATAAATCTTGTCGATGATAAAACTAATATTCAATCGTCATTGCAGGAACCTCCTCGAGCCAAGACAACAGAGATAGTGCACTACTATCATGTAGAGAACAAAGACGTCCATGAGGAACGACGGCTACAAATAGAGGAGCTAGATGAATGGCGAACACACAAACCGAAAACACGCGATAAACCGAAATTACGCCAGAACAAGCTTGCTACCTCTCCAAATCAACTTCAAATTGGAGATAAAGTGCTGTTAGATGCCGCAGATCCCCACATTGTCACTACCACACCGAATAAAGAAATCCCTCTTACGGTACTCAGCATTTTCCCATTCAGTACAGTGGAGGTGAGTTATCCTAAGTTCGGCACTTTTAAGGTAAACAACACCCGTTTAAAAACTTATTTTCAGATTGATAGCCAAAACGAGGAGTATAAACTCCTCGAACCACCATGATCATTCACTAGAGAGGTAAATCAAGCTTAGACTTTAAGTAAGCGCTTCTCGAGAGGCAACCCGAGCACTAACATATTTTGATTTCTTATTTCTAACACTTTAAATAATTAAATTTATCTTTGAATTGCAAAGTTTTTCAGAACATACGGCTAGGCACATGGACGTGCCTAAAGCCGTGGCAAAATAGGGGACGAGACATAGCCGTGTGATACGGTCGTGTGAAAGCTAGACATGATTTCCCCAAAACACGGGATGCGATAAATCCCCACGACCGTGTGACATGGCCATGGATGAACTTCATAGGAGACCACACGCGTGGGACTAAAAAACACGGGCGTTCCAGGGGCAAGGCTAGATTCTGTTTCTTCGACACGGGCGTGCAACACGCTCGTGCCTTGAAGCTGTAGAAAATAATACACAGGCGTGGTACCCTAACACACAGGCGTGGGAGAAGCGAACAAAGCTAGGCACGACTGTGCGACATGGTCGTGTGCCACACACGCCCAAGACACACAGGCATGGGACAGTAGCCGGGCATGACCTAAATTGTAAAATTTGAAAAACATGGGCTCACCCTCAAAGTACACGGGCGTGGCCCTAGGCCGTGTGACCGTCCCCTATATAAGCAAACCACTGTTCATCTTCTTCCTCCTTTCAAACCCTAGTCGAAATCTACCCTTCCCCATTTCCTAAACCCTATTCTGGCCACCATTCCCCAGATTCTCACTTGCCCAACCCCCAAACCACCCTCAAATTCACTCCCCCTGCATCAATCCTCATTTTTCCCTTTCTTTTCCCTCTATTTTTCCTCGACACGGCTGTTCACTCACGCCCCACGCCCATGCTCGCCATCAACAAGCCTGTGCGCCGCCCTACAGTAGTTTTGGTTCACTTTCTCAACGTCGTTTTTCCAATTTGTGTTACTACATTCATATTCAATATGTCTTACAAAGATAGTATTACTGTTACCAATTTGTTCTGAATAAGTTAGAAATTTTTTTTAGTATTTTTCTATATTTAAATTGTTTAAGCTACTAAATCACATATACTAGTTCTAGAATTCTTGCTTAACCGATGATGCATTTTTTATCCCAGTATATGTTTTGAATAATCATATAAATTTTTCACCTTTTGCTTGATATCAGTAAATGTTAACACATCTTGCACCTACTATATCAATGTCTATACATTTTCAGGACTATTATGTCATCATCGAGAGGCCAGAAGGCCACAGTCCCATCCTCAAAGAGACGTAGGGGATCGGGTTCTTCCTCGGTACGTGCTACAGCCGAAGTCCAGCACCTATTCCTTGAGTTTCCGCAAGCTTCACAAGAGGAGCTATTTCAGATACTACGCGCGTGACCCCTCACTATAGGTCTATGCATTGATTGGACTGCCGTAGAGCAAGTCCAGCTAGCTGATGCCATCCCCGCCCTCCTATCCACAGACCCATGGGAATGGTTCTTTGCTATTATCGAGCCCACTTATTTAGAGCTAACTTTAGAATTACGCTCTACTTTTCATTTACAGGTGGTGATGACGAACAATGACGACCCAGACACCATTCACTTCTGATTAGGCGGTCTAGTTCACGCGATGAGTGTCCCAGAGTTTGGAGTCGCTCTGGGACTTTATACTGATGAGTTTATGGAAGAGGAGGACATGAATACCCTACCATGCAATATCCACATTTCTCTCTCCTTGTGCTGGAAGGCTTTGGCACCATTCTCTTCCACCTACAACCCAACCGCTCGAAGGCCTCAGCTCTCCCCCTTCCCTACGATATCTCCATGCCATATTGGCACACACCTTGACCCGAAGGAGAGAGAGCACTGGCGTTGTCAACACCCATGACGCCTACTATTTATGGTGCATGGCGAATGCACACGTGACTAACTTGGCATACTTTATCGCCTTCGCCATTCACCGTCAAACTGAGCGGCATCAGAAAGGAGTAATCTCTATCAGCCCCTACGTGACGCGCCTTGCCAAACACTTCGGCCTCCTCAACACTGTGGCCCATTCATCAGTGCTTACACTGATAGGTCAGATGTCCCCACAGGGAATCACAACTATGTTACACATGAGGATGATCGAGCGACGACGTGTGACCAATCCTCCTCTGTACCGTCTCACTCACGCCATTGACGAGGAGGATCTTGAGGACATTCCTGATGATGTCCCCCCACAGCACGAGGAGCCTTTGACCATGCCACCTAGGGAACGACCAGTTCATGCGGCTGCTTCATTGGCACACCGTTCTGAACGACTTGTTCACTTCGAGCAGTATTGCACTACACAGTTTGAGATGATTCACGAGCAAGATCGGTGACGTGATAGACAGATGGACGACATGGAGGCCATGATGCAGCAGCTGTGCCAGCACTTTCACGTTGCCACTCTAGCGCCACCACCTGAGGGCCCCACTAACGAGGATCATTGAATCCTCTTTTATTTTTTTTATTTTTATTTTAATTTTTATTTTTATTTTCATTTCAATTTTATTAGTTTCTTTTGAAAGACATATCTATATTAGTAAATTTTACTTTCTTCATTTTTCTGGTATTTTTACCAAAGTAATCCCACTATGCTCTCTTCCACACCAACTCTTAATAACCTCTTCATGATTCTACAGACTTTCAAGCTAAGCTGCTAAGAGTATTTTACGGAATGAGGAAACAAATAGGGAACAATACAAAACGAATGCCATATTTGACGACCCAATTTCTTCATCTAGCAAAGAACAATGGCAGCTACTACTTTCCCCAAACACTCCAGCCCCAGAATCAAGCTCCGCATCCATGTAACACCCCGTACCCGAGACCGTTGCCGGAGTCGATCACGAGGTGTTAACAGACTTATTTCATTTATTTACATAGTTCATTTTAAAAATTTCCAGACAAGCTGGTTAACTGCATCACAGTCACTTTAAAAATCATATCTCGAGTTCCAAAACTCGAAAACTGATTCTGTAAATTTTCCCTGAAACTAGACTCATATATCCATCTACAATTTTTTTTCTAGAATTTTTGGTCAGGCCAATTACAACAGTTTATTAGTTAAAGTCTCCCCTGTTACAGGGTTCGACTACTCTGGCCTTCATGCATTACGACTTAGATATCTCCCTGTACAGGGCTTCAATACTTATGCCATTTGTTTCTAATGAAACTAGACTCAAATAGGAATCTGTACATATAAAGCATGACTTCTAATTATTTATGGTTAATTTATGGTAAATTTCCAATTCAAAACAGGGGATCCAGTAACTGTTCTGGCCCTGTTTCACGAAAACTCAAACATCTCATAAAATACAGCTCATATGATCGTTTTGTTACTTTCATATGAATATAGACTCATCAAGGTTCAATTACATAATTTATTCACTATTTAATTCCATTCCTACTATTTTTAGTGATTTTTCAAATTCACTTCACTGCTGCTGTCAGCATCTATTTTTAAGGTAGGCTTTACCTATTTCATGGTTTTCCATGGATCAACTAGCCATTTGTCATACAAAGCACCAAAATGATCGTGGTTAACCATTCCAATGGCTAATCATTACCAAGCATTTCCATACCACTCAATGAACAATATACAAAATGATTATAATGCTATGCTCAAAATATATATATAAGCCATTTTCGCATGGCTATTCAAATATATACATTACCAAAAGTACTTGACTAACAACAAAGGGCAGTCCTATACATGCCATTATCAAGGTTCAACCAAAAGAGTACCAAAAGGGCTTTGATAGTGTGGGCGACTTCGACTTTGACACTCCCGAGCCCGATAGCTGACGAGCAAAATCTATAAAACAGATAATCAAAGCAACGGAATAAGCATTTAATGCTTAGTAAGTTTGAGTAATGAAATCATGCACAACTGAAGTATAGCATTCATATGACTAAACGAATAATTTCATATACACATATTCTCAAAATCATACCTACTTCACATTTCCAACCCTTATATTCATACATAAGGAATCAACTTGGCTAAAGGCCGGAAGCTTGTTAATCGATTGAGCGAATACTATTTAAAAGGAATCAACTATTCCAATGCATATACGAAACATACCTCATCGTTGGGATTTTACGAGCATATTAATTGAAAGTATTACAGCAAGATCGCTCATTCCTAAACCAAGTACCTTCAGGATTTAGCCGGATATAGCTACTCGCTCAAATGCCTTCGGGACTTAGCCTGGATATAGTAACTCGCACAAATGCCTTCGGGACTTATCCCGGATATAGTAACTCGCACAAATGCCTTCGGGACTTAGCCCGGAAATAGTAACTCGCACAAATGCCTTCGGGACTTAGCCCGAAATTAGTCACTAGCACAAATGCCTTCGGGACTTAGCCCGGTTACCATCCGAATATTCATGCACATATATCAATAAATCATATCACATCTATATTTCATTTTCATCACTAGAACTCAAACACAAGACACTTGTCAACCATTCCCATTTTCGGCTCAATAGCCACATACAAAGAGCATGATTTGATTTGCTTTATGACATGATCTCTATGCACATTCGGCTACCCGTCATAAGTATAAACTAATTATCTCGACATATAATTCAAATAGAATCATTATATCACCGTTTATTTGTTATGCTTATACGTCATAACTTAATCAAATCATAAACTACGTTCCATTACTCAAAGACTTACCTCAGATGTTGTCGAACGATTTTGACGGCTATTCGATCACTTTTTCCTTTCCCTTATCCAACTTTGATCCTCTAAGCTCATGAGCTAATTCAGACAAATTTAACTTATTAAAGTCTTATTATGCTAGCTTATGGCCGAATATGACAAGAAATTTAATAGGTCATATAGCTACTTTTAGCTCAAATACAAAATGGTCATACGCATTTTTAATCACATTAAGCAATTTAATACAATTAATTTAACATTTCCTCATGTACACCTTTATGACCGAATACACATATCATTAACCTAATAACAATTAACTAAGCACTTTAACAAATTTTCTTTAACTATACACACATTCGGCAATGACAAAGACAATTTAACAAACCTTAAATTCAACTTATAACAATATATACTCAATATTCAAAGCATTTAACATCACTTCATCATAATTTTACATCATGGCCAAATGCTCCTTTTAAACCATTTACCCTCACAAAGCATAAATTTCACCATCAAACTTACAAGCTTATAATCCCATGAATTTTAACATCATAATATCTATCCAACTCTCACTCATTAATTTCTATCATAAATCTCAAAATCTATAGTTTTCGTTTTTTTTCTACCCATGACCGAAACCTCTAACAACACCAAATAAAAATATACTTCATGGGTTTAAGGTAGAACCAAGAAAGGAACTCATAAATATCAAGATATAAGCAACTACCATTGTTCATCTAGATTTAGCATGAAACAACAACCATCACCCTTGTTAATTACCATAGCCGAAAACCTTACTAATTCCAAAATCAAAATTTCAACATGGGTTACAAAAATAACTTGATATCTCACTCAAGATCAACTAAAATTTCAAGAACTAGTATAAACTCCTTACCTTAATATTAACCTAAGATGACTGAATGCTTCCCTCCCTTCTTCCTCTTTTCATTTCGGCCAAGAAGAACCGATTTCTCCTTTTCTTTTCATCACCCTTTCATTCTTCTTTTCTTTTATTATCCTTATTATTTCTTTTATTTATTTCCTTTCTTTTACATAAAATAATAACCATTTAATTAAGATTTACTACATATTTTAATATATGTACCATCATGGCCAGCCACTATGTATAAAAAAGGAGCATTTGACATGCAAAACCATTGTTTTCACTACATGCTTTAATAGATCCTTATAGATTAACCTATCACATTTCAAAAGTGTCACACATAAGTCCTATTATCTAAATTCACATGAAATCGACTAAATCGAAGCTTAAAACTTTCACACATTCATTTTCACATATTTTAGACAATAAATATCATATTCAAATACTTCGGTGACTCGGTTTAGCGGTCCCGAAACCACTTCCCGACTAGGGTCAATTTAGGGCTATCACAATCCATATATCAGGGAGTTTCACCTCTTTTCCTCTTATGATTTTCTTTATTTTGAATAATCTATCTTTGTACATTGAGGGCAATGTACATCTTAAGTGTGGGGGGTGAACATGAATCCTAACTTTTTGCATTATTCTTAAATCCCTGAATTTGGTCTTGTGTTTAAGTGATTTTCTCATAATCTTGATCGAACGAATTCTGATTGATATATAATTATTGTTGATATGTCATGAATCAGACCATGGGAATTATGCATGATTATTTAATTATAGGACATTAGAGAATCGAGCATGATAAGTTGATATTTTGAGAACTAAAATCTTTAGACTATTTTCCTAAATTGACGTATTATATTAAAATCTTAAGTATACAAGAATGACATCAAAAACCCAAATTTTTGGTGAGATTTTTGAGCCTTTTGAGCATATAGCTTTCTTTCTTGCTCACTTCTTTTGTGGTTTGAGTGTGTCAATATTGAATTGTCATTCTAAAACTTGCTTCGATTATACATGTCGAGATCACACGTATGATTTGATATATTGAAATGATAAAGGCACTTAGGATTTAACACATTTACTCCATAAAAAGCCTTCCCACATAATTAAACCCTTAGTGAACCCCCTTTGAGCCTACTAACTTTTTTTATTGATTAACCTTCATCATTAACCCATTAACCTATTATTGTTGAAATCCTCTTACGTAATTTACCTTATTTTTTTATCGAGATTAAATTTAATACTATTAACTCACTATGTTCACCATTTTTTGTTACTGAATCATGAAGTGTGATTTCTATATTATATTGACTTGATTTGTTCTTTAAAAAAAACTCAGTATTATTATTAAAATTCTTAGCAAGCTAAAGATGTCATGAGCTCATGTAATATATGTAACACCCCAAACTCGGCCCAGACATTATGGCCGGATCTGACATGCCCCATCGAAGCGTTCAAAACATTTCATGTTGTTGTTCTAGAAAAACTTACTTAGTGTTTTAAAAGATAATTTCATTGCAGGTTAAAGTGAATGGAGGCTGTGCACCAGGTAGGAAACCGGGAAAGAGGAGGTGAGTCCATCGGACTGCTTAAGTACCAAGCTCCCCTCGGATCCTATCTTAGACATGCACACCGCCATTGCCACACCTTAACGTCATGTATGTTTCCAGGAAACCAATTTGATTAAGTCCTTTTTAGGAAAGAGTGATTAATTTTGGAAAGTATTTTCATTGTGGAAGCTTTGCTTGTTGTCGTGTTATTTTGAAACCAATTACTGTTTTTGGAAAACACATCCTAAAGCTATCTAATTCCAACAGTTTAAATATAAGTACTACCTATCTTAACAAAACACATTAAAGCCATACAAACTAAAAATAATAATTAAGCGGCCTTATTACACTTTAAAAAAAAACCCACAACCTTAAACGTAAATAAAAGGATGTCCAGTTCACCAGAAGAAAATCACCTTGCAGAATGTGTGGCCACTCTGAATCCCTCACAGCTCCAAGCTCACTATGGTTGGGGATCACCTGCGTGGATGAAAATAAAGGGGTGAGTTTGGGAAACTCAGTGTGTAAATTAACCCAGCCATAGCCTATATCGATTCAAACCACAGAGAACAGAATGAGTTGGCCTTAGCCCAGAATAGAATTCAGAATAAAGCCCATAGGCCCATAACAGAACATAACAGATATTACATGTTTATGCAAAACCCAACCCATATCCAACCACATGCACCCCCATACCTACCTTTCACCATGTGGGCAGACTACTCGACCCACCCAACCGCTACACGCCACAGAAATATGTAGCATGGCTACTAGAACAGATAATGTGACAGAGTTACCAGATATAGATAATCGTGGCTGACCCACCAGAATAGATATATGTGGCAGAGCCACCAGATCAGATAATTGTGGCATAGCCACCAGGACGCTTACTCCATAATATAACCCATGTCCCCATGCAGCAGATATACAACCATGGCATACATCATACAAAATTAAATCATCATGCTTTTCAGTCAAAAGTAGTAATTTTGCGCCTAGGGGTATATTAGTAATTCCCATACATAGGGGTATTCAAGTAATTTTACTATTCTTAAGGTTTTCATGCATAACATAGCCATTTATGTACGACCAGAAACACTTACTGCGTTTTCTTACCGAATTGGGCCCGTTAGCCCACTATCCTGATTTTGGCCCATTAAGCCCAAAAACATTAAAATGCACAGAATCGTGCACTTTACAGACTTATCCCTTTAATCTATCATATTCATCAAAATTTTAATCTCACGAGCATTCGCACACTCGCATGTTCTCAAAATACCGGCTTTTTGGCATTTCAGCTTTTCGGCTTTTACCGATCTAGTCTATAAGAGGGTGTCAGTTACACACCTGTTTGTGATGATATGCTGACGAGATCCACACACGAACTACCTACAATTGGATTACTAACACGTTAATCTAACTATTGAAAATGAACTACATATTAACCCTTTACCACATTCGGCCAAAAGCACCTTAGGCACTAGCAATCCTACCTTTGTCGAAGTTAGCGATTATGTCTAGATCCAGCCGTTCCACTTGTCCAAGCCTTCGATTAGAAGCCTTTAGATTCCATTATTATCAAAATAAAACAGTTATAACATCCCTTAGAGCTAGAAGCCCAAATCGACGCCTCCCTCACCTTTAGGGGTTCGGCTTTTCTAAAACCCGAAATAAAGATTAAGTTCAAAAACTTACCACCAGTTCCTTCAGAACTCCTACTCGATTCTGATGCAGATCTAACTCCTCAAATGATAACAAAAGTTGAGCCTTTAGTGATCTTAAAATTCGGCTATGACCCTATGGCTATGCATTTTCGACTTTTTGTAACAGTGAAGAAAATATGAGGGTTTTGTAGTGGCTTTGTCGACAAAAACTTGGGGTTCAGAGGACTAGAGAATCAGTCAAGAAGATGAGGGAAAATAAGAGGGTTTTGACTAGAATAAAACGACACAATAGAAATCAGGCTTTCGGGATTTCGGCTTTTTGAGGCAATCGACTATAGGCTTAAAATAATAGTAAGAAAGTGGTGTAGCGTGGAGTGGTAGAAGGATTCGGCTATGGACAGAAGAAGAGGAGAAAGTAGATGGAGATAAAAAGAAAAGAAGAGAAGAGGAGGGAGGATGGTAAAAAAAACGGCACAGCTTACCCCTAATGCCGAACTTATACTTGGCATTTAACCTAGCCGAAACTTGCCCCCTAAGGAAAACCCTTGGCCGGCCAACTCTTGTTCCTCAAGAGTCCACCATTCGACCAATACTGCTCTCCCTAATCAGCTCCTAAATCCTCTCCCTTATCCCCTCCTTACTCAATCTCCTGAGCAATTCAAACTCCTCCTGACTGTCTTTTACTTGAGTTCCAAAACTTCCCCTTTCCAATCATAAAAATATTTCCCTTAATATGCTGTCATTGTGACTTGAACCTCAGCTCTCCCTAGCAACCACACGCCACTTTTATAGCCTTCCCAGTGGCGTCACATGCCACTTTGCCACCTGCTTCCTTGTGTTTTATTTTACACAATTAATACTTAAAAGCCCAATTAACAAGAACCCCTTTTTCTTATGGAACTAGAATTAACTAAAATTACCGAATTTTAAATTAAGCTTGGGTCTTCTAGAGGCCCACTAACATAATTAAACCTACACCAAACAGACAGAACACAAAAATTTTAAATTTGCCAACATACACCGAATTCTCGAAAATTGGGGCGTTACAATATAGTTCTAGATATTTGTTTGTGGTTCAGTAATTAAGTCTTTGATAGTGGGGTAATATATTGAAATTATCTCAATTCTAACCTTTGTCCCTTTAGCTTGTATCCATACCTGTAACCTAAACCCCGTTACAACCATGCAAAGACCTTTTGACCTTTTGATTAGTGTATCATATCATTTACAAGTGGTGGAGATTTGATTTCCATGCAAGCCTATGGTAATAACTTCTCATGTTAGACAATCAAGTGCTTAATCATGAACCTTAAACACTTTGAGTGATTTGAGTGAATCTTTAGTGCGGATGTCATCTCTTGTATATTTAAGACAAAAGTTAATTACTTAGAGGAAGGAGATTACTTATGATTTTATTATCAAAATATTCGACTTAGATTGTTTAAGGCTTTTAATGCCCCTATAGTTGAATTCTCATTGTATAATTTTTTGTGGAATAACTTGTAACATTATCAGTAATGATTATGTGATTGAGAGGAATGAATTCTAGCAGTAAATGAGAGTTTTGCTTAAGGACAAGCAAATGCTTAAGTGTGGGGGTATTTGATAAACGCCAAATTATACATAGTTTTACCCCAAATACTTAGCATATTTATGGATGTTTACTACTATATTTGAGGATTTTTGTGCTCTTAATCCAGTTATTTTATGTTTTGTACTCAGGAGAGCACCAAGAGTCAAAAGGAGCCAAAAACGAGCTAAAAAGGGACAAAACAGACCAAATCGAGAAGATCACACGGCCTAAACCTTGCCACACGGGCTGCTCACACGCCCGTGTCCTTCGAGGGTGTCAACAAAGGCTCTAACGATTCCCATGGCCTGGCCATTGACCCACATGGTCGTGTGCAATTTAATGGATCGAATACAGCCTGGCAAACACGTCACACGGCCGTGGCACACGGGCGTGTCCCATTTTCAAAGAGTTGTATTTTACACGAAAATGGGTACTTAGGAAGGAAGAAAGCCAATCCAAAGCCTATATAAACACCCTAAGTATGACCTAGAAAGGGGGCCTCTTTCAGAAATTTTCTGGAATACAAAACCATATGCCAGGAATTACTTGAAGAAAGCCAGACAATCCATCCCAAAAGCCGGAGCTACTCCAAGACTGAAGATTTCTCTCAGAATTCCTTTAGGGGTTTTAGAGTTTTCTTTATATTTTGTTATTTTCATACTTTCGAGATGTACTCTTATCTTATTATGAACTAAATCCCTTAGATACCTAAGGGGGTTGAAACCTATGATAGATCTTGTTATTATTATCTGAACTGTATGATAAATACTTGATTTGTTCTTAATTATGTGTTCTTAATGCTTGAGTTAATATTCGGGTATTAATTCATGATTTGATGTGCTTATGCAGAGGAGAAAAAGTCTCTGTCTAAGAGTAGATTTGGCATAATTAAGCGGAGTTGATCAAACGCCTAGAAATAGGGTTACGAGATTTTGCCAGATTAGGGTGAAACCTAATATGGGAGTCCATAGAGTGATTTACTGCTTCCCTGGGGGTTTTAATTAAGAAAGAAATTTAGATTAATTTAACTAAGGGTTAGACGTTATTAGTCTCGAAAGGGATAATAACATAGGTTATGGAGTCTCACGGATCAAGTCAAGTGAATAAATCGTCCGGTTCAGAGTCAGATAACAAGTGAAATCTGGGTTGGTTCCTCCTTGGGTGCCGTCTTTATCAAATTAATTTTCTTCAAGTCTTTTTCCAACTTTTCTCTTTACTTTAGTTTAATTAGTTAATTAGTTTAGTTAATTAGTTTAATAAACAACCCCTCTTTATTTCTAGGTTAGATAATAAAAATATAGTTATTACTTGTACTTTTGGTTCCCTTGGGTACGATATCCCAGTCTTGCCATTTGTATACTATTGTTCGATAGGTGCGCTTGCCTTTTCGTCGTGATAATAGTTAGTCTAGGTTTGATCTTCATTATAAATATTTATTACTTATTACGAATCACGCAATCAGTGGGCTTCAATCAAAATCATTTGAATTAACTCTGGATTTCTCCAAACACAAATTCGATCTCAGAATCTCAGACAATCATCTTTATCAACTCTAAATTTTGAATCAGACTCTATATCACACTGAGCTCTTTTAGCTAAAATCTCATTAACCATCTTCTGAGCTTCTATGATTTGCTGTAAGAACAAAGGTATTCCTTTCAATTCAGCTAAAACTGAACCATCATCTGACAGAACCAAGTGAGCATTCATCGCACGCAAAGTGAACAATGATTTTTGACTCAAGGCATCAGCAACAACATTTGTTTTTCCCGGATGATAATCAACCACAAGTTTGTAGTCTTTTAGCAGTTCTAACAATCTTCTTTATCACAGATTCAGATCTTTCTAAGTCATCAAATAGTTCTAACTCTTATGATCAGAATACACATGACATTTCTCACCGAACAAGTAGTGGCACCATATCTTTAGAGCAAACACAATCGTAGCTAATTCAAGATTGTGTGTCAGATAGTTCTTTTCATGCGGCTTCAACTACCTCGAAGCATAAGTAATGGCTTTGCCTTCTTGCATTAAAACACATCCCAGACCGATCAACGAAGTATCACTCTATTTCACAAATTCTTTACCCTATTCGGGTTGTACCAATACTAGAGCTTCACTGAACAAAGTTTTCAACTGATCGAAGCTATTCTGACACTTTTCAGACCACTCAAATTTAGCATCTTTTTGAAGCAGCTTTGTCAATAGAGTCACAATCATAGAAAAGTATTTTACAAACCTTCTATAATAACCGGTGAGTCCCAGAAAACTACAGACTTCAGAGACATTCCTCGGAGGTTTCCAATAAAGAATAGCCGAAATCTTGCTCGGATCAACTCGAATACCAGATGCTGATACAATATGACCCAGAAAACAACTTCTCGCAACCAAAATTCACATTTACTAAACTTTGCATATAATTGTTTATCTCGTAGAATCTGTAGCACTAATCTCAGATGCTCGGCATGTTCGGATTCATCACGTGAATAAATCAATGTCATCAATGAATACAAGAACAAATCAAATCCATAAAGATAGCAGGTGCATTAGTTAATCTGAAAGGCATAACTAAGAATTCATAATGGTCATACCTCGTTCTGAAAGCAATTTTCAGAATGTCTGAGTCTTTTACTCTCAACTGATAATAGCCTAATCTCAAATCTATTTTCGTAAACACAACAGCTCCTTTCAACTGATCAAACAAATCATCAATTCGGGGCTGAGGATACTTATTCTTGATAGTCACTTTATTCAACTGAAGATAATCTATACACATTCTCATTGTATCGTCTTTCTTTTTCACAAATAGAACCGGAGCACCCCAAGGTGAGAAACTCGGTCTAGCAAATCCTCTATCAGTCAACTCTTGCAACTAAGATTTTAATTCTTTTAGTTCGTTGGGAGCCATTCTATACGAAGCTATTAAAATAGGAGTAGTACCAAGTACCAATTCAATGCCAAATTCTACTTCTCTAACCAGAGATAATCTCGGAAGTTCTTCAGGAAACACATCAGGGAACTTACAGACAATAGGCACAGATTCAACTTTCTTTTCTGACATTCTTGAATCAATCACATATGCAAAATAAGCTTCACAGCCCTTTCTCACCATACTCAAAGCTTTCATCGAAGATATTATAGTAGGCAATCCATTCAAGTCACTAGATTCAATTCTGAATATTTTATCATTCTTGCATCTCAAATCAATAGTTTTTTGTTTGTAGTTCACAACAGCATCAACCAAAGTTAACCAATCCATACCCAGAATTATATCAAATTTATCAAAAGGTAACAGCATCAGATTAGTCAGAAAACAAGTGTCTTGAAACATTAACGGACAATTCTTGCAGACTTTATCAACCAAAACACATCTACCTAGGGGGTTTGAAACTCTAATTACAAATTCAGTAGTCTCTACAGGTAAAGTCTTACTATTCACTAAGCTCATGCATATATACGAATGTGTTGATCTAAGATCTATCAAAGCAATCACAGAAGTATCATAAAGAGTAAATGTACTCGTAATCACATCTAGCGACGAAGCTTTCTCACGAGCTCGGATAGCATAGGCTCTGGTAGGTGCACGAGCCTCTGATCTAACAGTTGTATCTTTTTTCCCTCTCTCTGACTGCCACTTACATATCATGTATTTCTGGGAGGTCTACCACGAGAAGCGTTACCACTCGGCCTCAGATTTTGAACATTATCTTTTTCAGCTAAATCTGTGCAATCTTTTATAAAATGATTTCGTGAACCACAATTTTAACAAGCTCAGTTATTACTCTGTCCCCAGCACTCTCCAAAATGTCATCTTCCACATTGATCACACTCAGGTTTTTCATTCTTTGCATTACCAACACTGGCAATAGACGTAGCTGGAGCTTTAAAGCTTGACTGCGATCTAGCACGATCTCTATTCGAATGTCCCAAAGTAGCCTTTGAACGGCTATTATCATCTATGAATTTCTTTGATGCAGATTGAAATGACTTGCCCGATGATCTCTTTCGTACCTCTCTAGCTTCAAAATTAGCTTTTCTTTTCTCTTTCCCGAGATCTTTAGTTTTTTATGCTCGTTCAACAAGCACAACAAATTCTTTGATTTCCAGAATTCTGACTAACAGACAAATATCTTCATTTAAGCCATCCTCAAATCTTTTGCACATTATGGCCTTGTTTAAGCTCAAGAAACTCTTTACGTTTATGATCGATGAATCTCTGACTGATATATTTCTTCCGGTATTCAGCTTGGAAGAAATCCCAAGTAACCCGTTCACTTGGAGCCACAGATGTCAAAGTCTTCCACCAATCGTACGCTGTATCTCTCAGAAGGCAAACGACACATTTTATGCATTCTTCAATATTTAATGATAATTCGTCAAACACTCTTATCATGTTCTCTAGCCAAAACTTGGCTTTTTTAGCATCATCGCTCATTGTAGCTCGGAACTCTTCAGCCCTATATTTTCTAATCTTATCAACTAGTGGTCTACTTAACTGAACCGGACTCACTGGTCGCATAATAAGAGTTTGAGGAGAATTAGCCGGGGGTAGAGGTTGTTGTACAGTTGGATTGGTTCTAATATATTAGGTGAACCAATCATTCATCATCTGATAGAAGGCTTGTCTAGCCTTATCATCACGACTACTCGTAGCCGATTGAGAATCAGATGGCGTCGTCCCTTGCGCGAGAGCAGGCGTATTACTTTCACATCTTCCGCTACGGCTCTTTCAGGATCCATTTGCAATATTAAAGCGTATTTCAATGTCAGGATTCATCACACTATCACAGTTCAAAATTATGGTATGTATACCTGGACTCACATATGCTATGGCAGTTCTAGAACCGACTAAACCATAGCTCTGATACCAATAAAATGTAACACCCCTAACCCGTATCCGTCGCTGGACTAGGTTTAAGAGGCATTACTGGACAAATCGGAACTTTTCACAAATAAATTCACAAGCATCATTCAAACATATTCATATATCATTATAGAGTCCCTTACTTAGGTTAACCAGACCTTAAACATGCTTTAGAAAGGGGTCAGACTAAACCGAATCATACAAAATTTTTCAAAACTTAAACATTTTTCAAAGTTGTACAGGACACACGTTGGTGTGAATAGGCCGTGTACCTCACACGACTTTAGACACGCCCATGTGTCTAGACCGTGTCAAAACAGGGCATACATACTAACTTGTCCATGTGGCCATAAGAAACACCTATGCGCCAGGCCATGTGAAAATTAGGGAGGCTACTGACTTGGGTCACACGGCTGACCACACGCCCGTGTGCCAACCCGTGTGTCATACACGACCCATAAACACGCCCGTGTGTCTAGGCCATGTCAAAACTAGAGGATAATACCTTAAATTCATAGGGTACCCCAGGGGACACACGGCTGTGTAACATGACTGTGTGTCACACACAGCTGAGACACACGCTCGTGTCTCTACCCGTGTGGACAAAAATAGGCCATCTGAATAGCCAATTTGCCACCCCAATTTGGGCCAACCTACAAGCAAAGAAATAAGCATATATGCACAACCAATTCAGCCAAATTCCAAACCAAAACATAAGCCACTCACGACATATCAATTCGAATCAAATACATACTCATAAGCCTTACCAATCTATATCAAAACATAAGTCAAAAGCTTGTCAAAACATTTCTTTCTATACATCATTAATTTCATGCTAAAACTTGCCAAAACTTACCAACATCTACCATTTCTTTTGTTCAACTAAAACATATCAAATATATTATATTGCATCACATATCTTATACCAAAACCATGACATATCCACAACCATACCAAGCCATATCACATGGCGAAATATATACATCACAAAACATAATTCCACAACTTCTAGCCTATACATGCCATACTTTAATATATATTTTTTCAAAGTACCAAAATTAGGTTTGATAGTGTGGTGATAATCCTTGACGATCCCCGAGCTCACAGTAGCTTTGATATCTATAAAACAATGCAAACACACCCACAAAGTAAGCTTTCAAAAGCTTAGTAAGTTCGTACCATTATCATAGTAGTAGATAAAATATGAAACATCAACACATAAGTACTTATAAATTCTCAACTTATCTATCAATTTCATGCCAACATCATCCATATGTTTACACCAATTCAATAAACTTTATATGCATAATACCATCTACCACGTAAGTATTAAACTTACCTGAACATTCCCTTATTCATTCATTTTCATCCTCGCCTCTTGTTCGAATATTTTAAGACTTTCCGAAGATTACCAATGCTTTAAACATCTGCACTCTTAGTGCTTTGAAGATTACCTGAAGCTATAATAATTTCTCATACATAGTGCTTTCTCAATTAACCGAAGCTATCTCGGTATCGTACACTTAGTGCCTCATATAGCCAAAGCTAGTTTAAATTGCACACTTAGTGCCAAATACCATTGATTTATCATCTTATTCATCCAAACTAAATGTATATACAATCTATGTATAAACAAAGCATCAAAACATAGTTATAGCATCATGTTTTAGATACGAACTTACCTCGTACTCGGAGTTGTCGACTTAGATTGTTTACTCAATAACTTTAGACTTCCCTCGGTCTAAATCTGAATTCCTCTTTCCTTAATCTATATGTATTCAAAATTAACCTTTTAATTCACTAAATCATTCAAACCAATCCATATACACACAATTAAGGCATATTGCAAACTAGCCCTCATATTTTCACATTTCGACACTTTAGTCCCTAATTCACAAAATCATAAAATACACAAAGTTTGCTTGTACACAAGCTTAGTCGGATTTTCATAGCTCTCATACAAGTCTATAAATTTCATTTATTTCACATTTTAGTCCCTAAGAATGACATTTTTACAATTTAGCCCAAATTACTCAAATTCATCAAAAATCCAAAGACAAAACATGTAAACGCAACACCAAGCTTTCATATTTCAACATATAACTTCAAAAAGCTCATGAATTCATCCATGGAATATTTCAAAATTATCAACAAAATCAAAAACTGAGGCATGTGTTTGATAATATACGAACCAATGATTACAAAAACGTAGAAATAATAAAAAATCGAACAAAATCCATACCTTAATCAAGAAATTAAATGGCCAAACCCTAGCTATCCTTTCTTTTCTTTATGTGTGATTTTTGGTTGATGAACATGAGAAAATGAGTTTATTTTAAGCTTTGTTTTATCTAACTTATATTATTAATCAAATACCAAATTTGCCCTTTATTAATACATATAAAAATCATTTGTATTAAGGCCATATATGTCCATTAACCATTTAAATGGAATAATTACCACATAAGGACCTCTCATAAATAAAGCCAAATCAATTAGGCACTTTTAACATATAGCAGGCAACTTTTACATTTTACGCGATTAGGTCCTTTTTCTAAATTAAGCACACAAACTTTCAAATTTTCATACGAGACTTTCACACATGATAATTCACACATCATAAGCACAGAAAATAATATTTAAACATTTCTCTAACTCAAATTTGTTGTTCTAAAACCACTATTCCGACTAGGGTCTAAATCGAACAGTTACAATGGCATGTATAGGGGACTTGTTATTTTGTTATACGTGTCACATTGGTTGGAAAAAGTGATGGCCCATATTGGTATGCTCATCCATTTTGTATATGGCCATGAAGTATGGCTCATATTGATTATTGGGTTATAATTTTAGATATTAATGCATGCATGAGATGTGTTGATGCCTTTGAGGTGTGTGATGAGTTGGTTGTTAACAATGAATGATAAAATATGGAATTTATGCTTGATGGATGAGTGATGTCATTTAGTTATCTTATAGCATGGTTTAAAGTAAGGAAATATTTTGATTGATCCTACTAATTTATGGCGTTCCAAATATGTACACTTTGGCATGTAATTGTCACGCATGAGTTAAATTATGTATGTTTAAGTAAATCATTTATAACATGATATCCTCCATTGGCATATGTGAGTGTGAATTGTTAGTGAGGGTGACAAAAGGGCTTGAAAGATAGCCTCAAAGTTGTCCACATGGGTAGACACACGGGCATGTGTCTAGGCCATGTATGACACATGGTCAGCCCCATGGGTGTGTTGTCCGGCTGTGTTTCCCCTGCACCCCAATTTTGTAAGTTAGTATGCATGGTAGTAAACACACGAGCAGAGACACGACTGTGTGTCTCAACCGTGTGGAAGACACAGCATCAGGATATGGGCGTGTGCCCAGGCCATGTAAAGTCTGCACCTTAAATGCGAAAATTAAATTCGCCACACGGCCTAACACACGGGCATGTGACTTGACCGTGTGACCATTAATTAATACTGACGTCATAAACAGAGAGTTACACGGGCTGATGACACGGGCGTGTCACAAGCCACACGGGCGTGTGTGACCACACGGCCTACCCACACGGACGTGTGACTCCTGTTTTGAGGAAGAATTTTCTAAGTAATATGAAAGTTTTGAAATTTTTGGGTTTAGTCCTGAATCACACTTATTGTATGTTTTGGGCCTCGAGGACCCATATAAGGGACGGTATACACGTGAATGAAAAGTTCTAAATTTAGACTGAAATCCATGTCTCGATTTTGTACGAAAACTTGTGTTTGAGTCCAGAAATGTCTCGTACCCTATCCCAGCATCGGACACGAGTAAGGGTGTTACATTTAGTGGTATCAGAGCTACGTTTTAGTCAGTTTTAAGACTACATAGCAAGTATAAGGGTTTAGATATACATGCCATACGTATATTATGATTGTGTGACAACCCCTGACAATTCAAATTGTGTTTTATATATAGTAAATGGATCCCGAACGAGCAGTCACTGACGATGTAGAGAATAATACGTCGGCTCCCGCTCAAGGAGTAGCGCCTTCCGATAGTAGACCCGAGACCGTTCGTCCGGGAGGAAAGGCTAGAGAAGGCTTTTTAAAAATGATGAATGACTGGTACACTGAGTTTGTTTAGGCAAACCCGGGTGCTCAACCTCCCTCACCCCTGCCTATTCATCAGCCCACCCATATAGCTCCCCAAGTTGTTGAGATGGTGAGAAGAGAAAGGCCTTCGGTTGACCGAATTAGAAAGCAATGAGCCGAAGAGTTCTGAGCTAATATAGATGATAATCTAGAAATAACAGAATTTTGGCTCGAGAATACAATCTGAGTATTTGATGAGCTACCATGCGCCCCCAAAGAGTGTATGAAGTGTGTTGTATCACTTTTAAGAGACTCAACTTATCAGTGGTGGAACACCCTCATGTCGGTTGTACCAAGGGAGAAAGTGACTTGGGAGTTTTTCCAAGAAGAATTTCACAATAAGTACATCAGTCAAAGGTTTATGGACCAAAAGAGAAAGGAATTCCTCGAGTTGAAGTAGGGAAGATGACAGTTACCGAATACAAGCGTGAGTTTGTGAGGCTTAGCAAATACACTCTTGAATGTGTATCTAATGAGGCCATCATGTGTAAAAGATTTGAAGATGGGTCAATGAAGAGATCCAATTATTGGTTGGTATCTTTGAGCTAAAGGATTTTGTGGTGATGGTTGAGAGAGCATGTAAGGCTGAAGAATTGGCTAAAGAAAGGCGAAAAGCTGATTTGGAGTCCCGAGACTCAAGGAAAAAGAAACTGGGTAAATCTTTTCAATCTTCATCCAAAAAGTCGAAAGAGTTCACCACTCGATCTAATGCTTCTGTTGGGTATTCGAGAAAGAATCGAGGTAAACCATATGTGGTTTCAAAAGCTCAGACCACTTCAATAGCTATTGTTCGGAATGCCCGACCAAATAGACCAGAATGTCCCCAGTACGGAAGGCGTCACCCCGGAGAGTGCCGAAAGGGTGATAGGACTTGTTTTAAGTGTGGTTCCCCTGAATACTTTATTAGGGATTGTTCCAAGAGGATAGGAAGAGGGAGTTTTTAAGGAACAAGATCAAATAGCACTGCTAATAAGAGAAGACCTCAGAAGAATCCGAGTAATGGAATGAGTAGTAAGGGTGCACCTAGGGAGTCTGCTGTGAGACCCGAGGGTAGGGCACCTGCAAGGACCTACGCCATTCGCACTTACAAAAAGGCCTTGTCTCCTGATGTGATTACGGGTACATTTTCATCTATGATACTACTATTGTTGCTTTGATTGATTCGAGGTCTACACATCCGTATGTTTGCATGAAATTGGTGTCTGATATGAACTTGCTTTTTAAATCTACTGAATTCCTGATAAAAGTTTCAAACCCATTAGGCAAGTATGTGTTAGTTGATAAAGTGTGTAAGAATTGCCCTTTAATGATTATGGGTCATTGTTTTCCTGCAAATCGCATGCTATTACTATTTGATGAATTTGATGTAATTTTTGGTATGGCTTGGTTGACCGCTCATGATGTGGTAGTGAATTGTGGAAGAAAATTTATCGAATTGAAATGTGAGAATGGTAATGTTCTTCGGGTTGAACCAGGTGAATTAAGTAGCATGCCTATAGTGATTTCTTCCATGTCTACTTGGAGATGCATAAGGAAGGGTTATGAAGCTTACCTTGCCTTTGTATTGAACACTAAAGAGTCTGAATCAAAGATTGAGTTGGTGTCGATAGTATGTGAGTATCCGAATGTGTTTCTGGAAGAATTTCCTAGGTTACCTCCTATTAGGGAAGTAAAGTTTGGCATTGATTTGCTTCCTGGCACTGTACCTATTTCGATTGCCCCGTATAGGATGGCCTGGACAGAATTAAAATAGCTAAAAGTTCAGTTGCAGGAGTTAATTGACAAGGGTTTTACGAGACCGAGTTTTTCACTTTAGGGTGCCCCCGTGTTATTTTTGAAGAAGAAAGATGGTTCGATGAGGCTATGTATAGATTATCTGCAGCTCAACAAAGTGAAGATAAAAAACAAGTATCCTTCGCCGAAGATTGATGATCTATTTGATTAGTTAAAGGGAGCCACGGTATTTTCAAAGATAGTGATATGGCCAAGTTCCAAGAGCTACCAAGAGCTGACAAGGATCCACTCGAGCTACCTTTAGGTCCGATAACCCGAGCTCAGCCAAGAGTTTCAAAGATGCAACAACAACCTTAGTTGATAGGGTTTGGGGTGAAACCATTGCCGACCATCTTGGAAGCTCTAGGACCAACAAGCCTTGCAATCTCCTTCAAGCTCAACCAGCTCAATCTTAGCTCAATGAGCTCGTTTTTAGCTTACTTTAGCTTGCGTTTATTATGCTGAATAAGATATTTAATTTTTCTTTAGTTAAATTAGTTATTTAGTTTTTAGTAATTAATTTTTCATAATCTGGACAATAAATTTAATTAAGTGTTTTAATTATGTCCTAATTAATTACTTAATTAATTGTGTGTTTTAATGTGTCTTAATCTATTACAAGGCTTAAATATGTTTTGAAGTTTAATTTGTTTATGCTGCCGAATTAATTTGTCTAAAGGGAATTTAATTTGCTGATTTAATTGGTGCAAGTACACTCCCCCTTGGATGACATAGGTGCATGGATGGATTAATGATGGTGTGCTGATGTTTGGTGTTTCCCAAGTGACTATTCAGCCAAGCTCTTCAAATCTCCAAGTTGGCTAATTGGCTGCCCAAAGAAAATTAAATGGTTTTCACACCAGCCGAATATTCCTTTCACACCAAAGGCTATTCAGTTTTGCTTGTTCACACTCAAATGACCATTCAACTTAGATTGTTCACACCTCATTACCAATGAAGTGCCCTAAGCAGCTCATTTACTTCCAAGAACATTTGGTTGAACCAAGCAGCACAATTAAAGAATATTCAAGCTTGTGGCTGAACCTACTTAATGCGTTTCAGCTTCCAAACATTCCAATTAATTTTCCAGCTAAATTAACACATCTAGAAGCTGCCCATTGCCATTCTCCATGCACAAGAAACTTCAAGGACTCTTCCTAAAGAATTCTGGAATTTTCAGCTAACCATTTAGCTACCTTAAGAGCCTATTCAGCTATCCCATGTATTGGCTATAAATTTCAGCTCATTCCACCTTGTAAAGGACTGTAACACCCCAAACCCAGCCTAGACGTTATGGTTGAATCTGGCGTGTCACATCAAAGCATCGTTCAAAAATCAAGTTGTCGTTAAATGTTCATTTCTATAATTAAAACCTTTTGCTCGAGGTTAGCAAATCATCTCGTCAAAAACATTTACTAATGGCTGGCATTGATACTTTAAGTTATTTCAAATTGTGGAAGCTACTAAAGTTTGAAATATAAAAAATCTGTTTTTAAGTGTTTTTGAAAATAGTTATTAATTTTTAAAAATTCGTGTTTAGCAGTTTTAAATAAGGAAATCAAAAGCCCAATTAAAAATTTAATCCCTCAAAGGCCTTATTATAGAATTAAAACCCCAAAACATAAAATTCAAATAAAAAGTCTATAGCAAAGCATCAGCGGTCGTGTGGCCACTTCTTAGTCTCTCGCGGCTCTAAATCGCCTAAGGCTGGGGATTAGCTGCACAGTTAATGAACGGGGTGAGTTTATGAAAACTCAGTGTGTAATCCCCTCTTAAATTAAAATAGTTAGTAAATAGATAGAATTCAGAATCAGTCTGGGCTGGAGCCCATTACAGTAACAGAATAATGAGTGTGGGCCTAAGCCCAGTACAATTTCACTTGGGTCTCAGCCCTCATCAGAATCAATTGGGCCTAGCCCATTCTCAATATCAGTAACAGTCAGGCCTAACCCATTAACAGAATCAGGTGGGCCTAAGCCCAATACAGAATCAAAATTAGATGCAGATATACAGACAGATATCCAGCTCAGTCCAACCAATACACCACCTGTACCAACCAACACACCATATGGGGATAAAATCGACCCACCCAGCCAACACACCAAGCTTAGCACTGGTTGCAGCTCTAAGTCAATAGAATGGCTCAATGCCGTAGACAGAATGGCTAAAGGCCGTAAATATTGTAGCAACGCTACCAGTTAACAGAACAACTATAAGCCATAAGTATCGCAGAAAGGCTGAAAGCATTGTATAGAACGGCTACAAGCCGTACACTTCCTCCGTTAATAATAACCCAACCCGATGCAGTATGTCATGTCATAAATATTACGTGTATGCAAAATCATACTCAGTACAATCATATATGTAAACCATAAGCACATAGTCAAACGGAACATAAGAGCATAATCGTCATCATACCATATAGGGGTATTCCAGTCATTTTGTCCTACAGAGGCATTATGGTCATTTTTCAAACCGAGGGTATTTATGACCCATCAGATGGTCCACCACCATCTCGAGCCACTTAAGTAGCCTAAACAGACATAACGGTACAAATGGGCCTGAGGCCCATTACTCGACCCAAGAGGGCCCACACGCTCGTGTGGCCCATTTAGCCCAATTCCAGTCACGGCTATGCAAACACCATAGCCCAGCTCATAATTTGACAATTACCATGGATTTTATCTACGTGGGGCCTACGAGCCCATTGGGCCCACACGGCCCATTTCGGCCAATCAAGGCTTAAAAACAACCTGAGTCATGCGTGTGACATGACAAGTCTATCTACTTCCGCTTAACAGCGAAATTTACCCACGCGAGCCCACAGGCCTATTCGGCCCATTATGGCCTATCGAGGCCCCATCACAGCCCCAGTCCACGAAAACGCACGTGGTGGCCTGTGTCTATGACCCATGATTTGTGGGCTCGATTTACCCCTCAAATGATCGCACGCTCGCAAGGCCTCAAATACCAAAGTTTCAACTTTTTAACTTTTTAGCTTTCACTGATTCGTTGTTCAACAGGGGTGTGATTACACTCCTTTTTTGGCTTTTCGATAGTAATGGTTTATGGTGTACAGTTACACACCTTTTTCAGCTTTTGACAATACAAAATGGTGTATGGTTACACACCTCTTCGGCTTTTCACTGACTACCAATTACAGGGTACTATTACACACCTGTTTATGAAGCCGAGCAAATAGTCCACCGCGCCCAAGCCTTGAACGAACGTGTATAGGTTATTGCCTTTAGATCACTTGGCTAAAACTGTCCACACCTTTCTCACCAAAAATCTGCATTACGAAATAGATCTTAATAATTAGGTTTGATTATAAATGTAGCCTAAATCCAAAAATATTAGTCTTACAGAATCAAAGGCATATTCGGCCTAACACAAAAGTAAGGTAGCGTTCTTACCTTATTCGATCAATGAGAAAAAGGGTTTGACGACTCGAGTAGCCCTTGCACTTCTTCACACCTCGAAAAACCTAGAGACCCAACGAACCACATATCTTGAGGAAGGGATCAACCAAACAGCAACCGAAGAATAAGAAGGAGGGCATTCAGCTTTAAGAAATAGAGTAAGAAAGAATAGTTTTGAACGAAAGGCAAAGAAATATGAACACTTACCCTTTTGTCAGGATCACTTACAGATATCGAATTAATATACCAACAGCAGAGTATGAAAGTAATTAGCTGAATACCAAATAGCAGAATGAGTGAAAAACAACCAGAAGAAGAAAGCCCAACTGAAACCAAAGTAAAGAGTGCAAAGAGAATAGAAAGAATTTATCAAGTTGAATAGCAAAGCAAATGCTATATTCGGCCAAGGTGCTAAGTGCCAAAGAAAGAAATGAAATTATAACAGTTTGGGGAGAGAAAGGTATATTCAGTCAAGTTGAGAAAGAAGGGGAAGGGAGAAAAGAAAATGGAGAGGAAATAGTATTCAGCTAGGTTGAGAGAAGAAGAGAAGGGAAAGAATCGGCCAACTATGAAGAGAGTCAAGAAGAGAGAGTATTTGGTCACAAAAAATAGGAAAATGAGGAAGAATAGACTTCAAATGGCCACAAAAAGGAAAATTGAGAGAAACCCCCAATAACTCCTAATGAAAATCGGCTCCAAAAATTGCTAATACTCAACATTCGAAACTGAAAATGAGAATAAAAATGAGGATCATACCCCTAGCCGAATTCTCAAAGCTAGAGTTCCCATACAATTCTCCTATTTTCAAACTTTCCTTGATTTCCTCTTAACAACCCAAATAATCTCCACAAATCCCTCCTCAAACTTCTCCATGACTAATTCAAATTCCATCTTGCACGGTTTGAGTCGAACTCCACTACTCATGCAGCAAGGATGTAAAATTAATACCCCTTTGTGCATCATAAGACTCAAACTCAAGCTCACATGCAGTCTTAATCACACCACTACCACTAGGCCACCTAGCAGTCTTATGTCAAAGTTTAACCACAATTATTTAAAAGGTCTACAGGCCAAAATCCAGGTTCCTTCAAAAGAAAAACGAAAATAAATTGGAAGAGCCAAGACTTGAACCCAGGCTCCCTTACAACCTTAATGACGCCACAACCACTAGACCATATGCTTCCTTGTGTCATTTACTTAACATAATAATTTAAAAGGCCTACTTCCAAGCATCCAGGGTTTTATTCACTTAAAACCAAAATTTTTGCTAAAGCCCAGGTTTGAACCCAAGATTTCTCCAACACTTCTCAGGGCCATTAACCACCAAAGCAAACATTTAATTGTGTCATTTTCTTGCACAATTAAATACTTATATACAACCTCTTTATGGACCCATACTCAAGGCCCAATACTTTTAGGCCCAAATTTTGGGTGTTAGAAGGACTTTTGCCAATTTTATGCATGAACCTAAGTGTTTTGTGAGATCAACTTCTCTCAATTTCATCCAAAGACTCTGTTGACTTATCTACGTAGCTAGTGGCGTCAACCTAGTTCTTTCTAAACCGAACTCATCACTTTTGTAGTGTGGCGTTCAATCCCTTTTATACCAAGGTTCCTATCTCCTATAGATAGTGGGTCGATGTTTCTATCTTTCCTTCACCAAACCATCTTAAGAACGTATAAGTTTCGGGTCAGCATTTACGTATAGTGTTGGTTCACTCTTGTGTCTTAAGCCACTTTTATTCCATCTTTCCATCTTAGCCAAATTATTATCAACCTATACTAATTCTTTCTTAATAGCTGAACCCTAACTTAAACTTAACCCCTTTTAAACCTAATTCAACATCAATTCCTATTCATAGCCAAATATTGTCCTATCTTTACAAAATGAACAAAACTTTATCGTTAGACGATCGGGCAACGAAAGTGACTCAACTCACTAAACCGAGTCTAGATCATATCATTTGGTATTAGAGCTGGTTAAATTAAGGTAAGAATTGACATTTTTGGCTATCTCGATATTATATTTTGGTGAAAAATATTCAAAAAAAATTCGTGTATTGAGATTTTTCATTGTAATTCATTTTATTGTATTTAAAATATATATATACGAAAATAAATAAAATAAAGGAAGAAAGTTTGTTCAAATATTTGTTATTCAAAATTCCAAAGTTTCTCGAAAGGTTGCAAAGTTTGAAGTCAACATTTGCAATTCTCGATCATTCATCTTTTGCTATTATCCTCATCTACCTTTCACGCCACACTCTTAATATATTTTTTGTTTCTTTTAGCCAACCTTACACTAAAACAACATTACCCTTATTACCCATTTGAAGCTAACCCTCTAGACTAGAGATAAAGTCTTATCGAGTCTTATACGAAATCACGAGAGAAGAAGCAAGCGAAAAAAAGGCACGAGTGTGTGAGCACATTAGAAAGGAGGTAAAAGCCAAAAACAGTGCAAACACGAGTGTGAGTGGCATATGTTCTTTCTTTCTGAGTGAACGTGAGGCTTTGGGTAAGGTTAAAGAAATTATGTCAAGAAGTCCAGAGCGCAATATGGCGAACAAAGACAGTTGACAACCAATAAGGAATGTTGCAGCCGGAGGAGGTGGAGTACCTGATTTAGGCCAACAAGCCCTTTTACGAGAATTTCAACGAATGCTCAGAAACGAGCTTGAATCTATCAATGAATGCTTGGATCAAGTCGAGGAGAAGGGTCAACAGGAAAGAATGCCGAAAGGTCCAAGCGAAAAGCGGGGGCGAGTGAGACTTCATGATGATGATCTCTACGACCCAAGTGATGTGGAGAGTGACCAAGCGTCAAACCAAAGCGAACGATGACACGGTCAAAGGAATCGGGGTCTTAGGGAACGAGGACGTGTTGATGATGACTTGAAAAGAATCATGCTGTCCATACCTTCATTCTAAGGAAAATCTAACCTGAAGGCATACCTTGAATGGGAAAAGAAAATAGAGTTGGTCTTCAAGTGCCACAACTACTCGGAGAGTAAGAAGGTGAAGTTAGCGGCTATTGAGTTTTCTGGCTATGCCATGATCTGGTGGGATCAGTTAACTACAAGTCGGAGAAGGAACGGAGAGCGGCCAATATCCACTTGGGCCAAGATGAAAGCCGTGATGCCTAAGATATTTATCCCTACCTACTATCATCGTGAACTTTATCTAAAACTTTAAAACCTTATGCAAGGTAGTCGAAGCGTGGAGGACTACTTCATGGAGATGGAGATTGCCATGATTCGTGTGGATGTGGAAGAAGATCGAGAGGTGACCATGGGAAAATTTTTAGCCGGTTTTAACCGCGACATCGCCAGCATGGTGGAACTTCAACATTATGTCAAAGTAGTCGACATGGTACATGTTGCCATAAAGGTGGAGAAATAATTAAAGAGAAAAAGCTCCACCCGAACCTTTCCCAATACCAATACCACTTCAAGATGGGGACAAGGAACGGGTAAGAAAGATCTACCAAACCATTCGAAGGACCAAGCGGTGGCTGTTAAGCCTAGCAAGGCCCTTAGCGAATCTAGAAAAGGCACGAAAGTAGCCTATCCAAACCGAACAAGGGATATCAAATGCTTCAAATGTTTAGGGAGGGGACACATCGCCAGACAATGCCCTAATTGAAGCAATATGGTTGTGAGATCCAATGGTGAAATTGAGTCAGAAGAAGAAAAAGATGAAGAATTCGATACAACTATCGACGAGGAGGAAGAACTTGAGTACGCTGTTGATGGCGAAATTCTTGTTAATAAATGAAGCCTTCAAAGCGATGAGAATGAGCAAACCAAGAGAAAAAAACAAAGAGTGTGAAAGCAAAATGATTGAAGAAAAAGAGTTCAGCCAAATGAGTGTTTATGAAAAAGAGAGTGATATTCGAAAGTCTTATTTATTAGAGCAATCGGTTCTTGTACTTACGTACAAGGAAGCCCTTTTAAACATTAACGAATTAGATCAAAATCTCCCTTCTTCAATTGTTTCTCTTTGCAGGAATTTGATGCTGTGTTTTTGGATGAAGTCCCTAATGGGTTGCCACTCATTCGAGGGATTGAACATCAAATTGACTTCATTCCTAGAGCTTCCATCCCGAATCGCCCGGCTTACCATAGCAACCCCAAGGAAACCAAAGAGTTGCAAAGGCAAGTGAACGAACTTATGGAGAAGGGGTACATACAAGAGAGCCTCAGTCCTTGCATCATACCGGTATTATTGGTATCGAAGAAATATGGAACGTGGCACATGTGTGTGGACTGCCGCGTGGTAAACAAGATAACTATCAAGTACCGACATCCAATACCACGCCTAAATGATATGTTGGATGAGTTAAGTGGTACGTAACTATTTTCCAAGATTGACCTTAAAAGCGGGTATCACCAAATTCGGATGCGCAAAGGTGACGAGTGGAAAATTACATATAAGACGAAACATGGTTTGTACGAGTGGTTGGTCATGCCATTTGACCTAACTAACGCACCCAGCACCTTCATGCAACTTATGAATCATGTTTTACGATCTTTTATTGGAAAATTTTGTGTTGTCTATTTTGATGATATACTTATTTATAGTAAATCATTAGATGAACATGTGTTGCATTTGAAAGCTATTTTGGAAGTCCTTCGAAAGGAAACTTTGTATGCTAACCTTAAGAAATGCACCTTTTGCACTAACAAGGTTATTTTCTTAGATTTTGTAGTCAATTCGGAGAGACTTGAGGTAGACCAAGACAAGGTGAAAGCAATCCGAGAATGGCCTAGACCTATAAGCATAAGCCAAGTGAGGAGCTTCCATGGCTTGGCGAGCTTTTATAGACGATTCATCCCGAATTTTAGCACCTTGGCCACACCTTTAACAAGTATGGTCAAGAAGACTTTAGCATTTCATTGGGATGAAGAACAAGAGAAATCCTTTAACTCTATTAAATATTGCTTAACTAACGCACCTTTGCATGTTTTACCAAATTTTTCTAAGATGTTTGAAATTGAATGTGATGTCTCAGGTGTTGGGATAGGAGCCGTCAAGACAGGAGACTTGTGGCCTATTTTAGTGAGAAATTGAGCGGAGCCCCGTTAAACTACCCAACATATAACAAAGAGTTGTACGCCCTGATTTGAGCATTAGAAATGTGGCAGTACTATTTGTGATCCAAGGAGTTCATAATCCATACGGACCATGAAGCGTTGAAGCACCTCAAGGGCCAAACTAAATTGAACAAGTGGCATGCTAAGTGGGTAGAATTTTTAGAATCTTTCCCCTATGTCATAAGGTACAAGAAAGGTAAGGAAAATATAGTGGCTGATGCGTTGTCAAGAAGATATACCCTTTTATCTTATTTGGACTCTAAATTGCTTGGATTTGTTTTCTTGAAAGAATTGTATGCTGCTGATGTTAATTTTGGTGAAATTTATAGATCTTGTTAAAAATAGCTATTGATAAGTTTTACATGTGTGATGGCTTCCTCTTTCGAAAAGGCAAGCTTTGCATTCTGCAAAGTTCAGTTCGAGACTTGTTGGCAAGTGAGGCACATAGTGCCAGCCTCATGGGCCATTTTAGAGTAGCCAAGACCTTGGTCAAGCTCCAAGAGCATTTTTTTAGCCGAGGTTGAAAAGGGACGTCAAGAAAATTTGTGTCCAATGCGTGACATGCAAGAAAGCAAAATCCAAGATTAACCCACATGGACTATACACGCCACTACCAATACCCGAAAAGCCTTGGGTCGACCTTTCCATGAACTTTGTCCTTGGATTACCTAGGACTAAAACTAGAAAAGATTCGATCTTTGTTGTTGTAGATAGATTTTCTTAGATGTCTCATTTTATAGCTTGTTTGAAAACTGATGATGCTGTTAATGCTACTAATTTGTTCTTTAGGAAAGTTTTCAGGTTCTATGGAATCCCGAGAATAATTCTCTCTGATCATGACGTGAAATTCTTAGTCACTTCTGGAGGTCGTTGTGGGGAAATCTAGGAACGAAGCTACTATTCTCAACAACTTGTCACCCCCAAACGGATGGCCAAACGGAGGTGGTGAATCGCGTTTTGTCTACCTTGCTATGAGCTATCATTCAAAAGAACCTTAAGTCATGGGAGGAGTGTTTGTCGCACATTGAGTTTGCTTATAATAAATCTGTTCATTCAGTGACTAAGTACTTGTAACATCCCAAAATAAGACATATTCGGAATAGTGATTTTGGGACCACAAATCTGACGTTAAAAAGTTGATTTTATGATTGTTATAAGGTTTAGAATATGAATATATGCATGTGTTAAAGTTTCATGAAGAAATTCTAAGTATGAGCTGTTCAATTGGAAATTAAGGACCAAATTGAATAAGTTGCAAAATTTTTGTTTTAGAAGCAATTTGTATGAAATTGCTTCGGATTATTAATTAAGAGATCTTAAAGAGCAATCTGCCCAATTTCTAAGTTTTTGGACAAAAATGGGCTTGAATGGAAAATTTTGAAGGAAAGACATTAGGGGCATTTTGGTCATTTGGTATATTAATGAAATAAAAACAGAAAATAAGTCAAAAATCAGCTCACTCTCTCTATGTTGCTGTCGAAATTTTAGGGTTCTCCATAGCTAGGGTTTTCAAGCTTTCCAAGCTCTATAGTAAGTGCTCCCAAGCCCCGTTTTTAATGTTCTTCGTATTTTTGAAATCCCGGTAACTTGCTCTCTCTTTTACTACCCATATTTCATGCTAGGGTTTATGTTTAGAAATTTACCCATGCATGAGAAGCTTGTGTTTTGATGATTTATGAAAGGATATGAGAGTTTAAAGGATGGTAAACAACTTTTACTAAGTAGATTTTCATGAAAAAGGTTTTAAGGACTATTTTGCAAAAGTTGTAGAAGAGGGTAGAAAAATGTGAAAGGAAGGAAAATGTGGACTGTTATGAACATGAAAAATTTTCGGCTAGGCTTGGGTAACTATGAAATCCCATACATTGTGTTATTCGAGCCTAGGGACTAAATTGCAAATATATGAAAGTATAGGGGTAAAATAGTAATTTTATCCAAATATGAATTTTGGATCATTTTGAGTAATGTATGTATTAAACGAGCTAAACTTGGTATTATAGATCAAGAGAATCGAGATACAGGCCTTGATTAGGGAAAGAACAAGGTTCACGAGGTTTAGACTTGATTTCTAATATTTTGTGTTGAGGTAAGTACATATGCAAATAAATACATTAATTATTGTTATTAAATGATTTATTGATATTTGTATTATGACAGCCCAAAATTGACCCTAGTCGGGAAGTGGTTTCGGGACCGCTAAACCGAGTCACCGAAATGTTTGAATGTGATATTTATTGTCTAGAATATGTAATTATGAATGTGTGAAAATTTCAAGCTTCGATTTAGTCGATTGCATGTGAATTTAGTCAATAGGACTTATGTGCGACATTTTTGAAATGTGATAGGTCGAAGCATAAGGACCTATTAGAGCATGAAATAAAAAGGGGGGGCTTGCATGTCAAATTCCCCCCCTAATTAGTAGTGGCCGGCCATGACAAGCATGGTAGACCAAGTGTGATGGGCAAGACATGTCATAGACATGTTGTGTTGGTGCATCATGGGTGGAAAATAAAATAAAATAAGGAGCATGGGCATAAAATAATGAAAGGGAATATGATGAAAAAAAAATGAGTGGTTGTTTCCCCCCCATTGCCGTGAGTTAAAGAAAAGAAAAGAGAAAATTTTGTTCATCCTTTTTCATCTTCATTTGGCCGAAAATTCAAAGGAAGGAGGAAGGAGTTCTTGCTTCATGTTTGGTTTGGAAGAGGATTAGGAGGAGGTTTGGCCATACTTGTATCTAGATCAAGGTATGTTTGAGGTTGTGTCATGAGATTCATGCATGTTTTTAGTTGCTAGCTTGAGTTCTAATTAGCCCATGGTTCAAATCTTTGCTATGTCATGGGGATGATATTCGGCCTAGGTAGATTTTGTGTTAATGCCATTGAATGCTAAATATGACGCTTGTTAATGATGCATGTGATGGTGGATTGATGATTCTTGAATCTTCTTTTTAGCATTTTTGAGTGAGCACATATGTGCATTGGTTGCTAGGTGGAGAAGAATCGGCTAGCAAGTTGTGTGCTAAGGCCGAATATAATTTTTGTATATTAATGGGTAATGCATGTGTTAAATTGATGGAAAGGGAGAGGATGCTTTACTAGTGTATATATGTGTGTATTAGCCAAGTTTTGAACTTGAAACAAAAGGGTGTTTAGTCAATACAAGTGACCATACTTGTAGAATGTATTAAGTGTTGAAATCGGCCCCAACATAGACATGCATATTCGGCCATAGGAAGGAGATTGGTGTTGCATGTATTCGGTTAGAGGCAAGCATATTGATGCTTTTGTCTTGGCTTAGAAAATTCGGCCAAGGGGGAAAATTAGCTAAAATGTTGAGTTTGATTCATGATTCCGTACATATGTGACCTTAATGTCTAATGTATAAATATGGGCTAAGTGCATTGTGTTCCTCTTTTCGATGCTCAAATGATTAAATCAATTTATTTGTTTAATTAAGCTCAAGAGCAAAGGGGAACTAAATCCGATAAAGGGAAGGAAAAAGTGGTCGAATAGCTATCGGAATCGTTCGACAACACCCGAGGTAAGTTCTTGAGTAAAAGAGCTTAAATTATGATTTGATTAGATCATGTTTTAAGCAAACCAAAATCATGCTCTTTGTGTGGCTATTGAGCCGAAATTGCAAGAATGATAAATGTCTTGTGTTTGAGTTTTACTAACGAAAACGAAATACGAATGTGCCATGATTTTATTGTTAAATGTGCATGGTTATTTGAATGATGTCCGGGCTAAGTCCCGAAGGCTTTGTGCTAAGTGACCATATCCGGACTAAGATCCGAAGGCATTTGTGCGAGATACTAATTCCGGGCTAAGCCCGAAGGCATTTGTGCGAGTTACTAAATCCGGGTTAAGTCCCGAAGGCAATTGTGCGAGTTACTATAACCAGGCTATGTCCCGAAGGCATTTGAACGAGTAGCTATATCCGATTAAATTCCGAAGGTACGTGATTTGGGAATGAATGATCTTGCTGTAAAAATTTCAGTAAATACTCTAGAAACATCCCAACATTGAGGTATGTTTCGTATGTGCTTGAATTTAGTTGAGCCCTTACAAATAAGTATTCGCTCAGTTGATAAACGAGCTACCGGCCTTTGGCTAAGTTGATCTTTTGTGTATGTACATAAGGGTTGGTAATGTGAAGCAAGTATGATATCGAAAATTTGTGCATATGAAATTATTCGTTTAGCTATATGAATGCTATACTTTTGCTGTGCTGGAATTCCTTGCTCAAAACTTACTAAGCATAAATTGCTTACTCCGTTTCTTTGATCCTCTATTTTATAGATTTTGGTTCTCCAGCTATCGGAGTCGGGATTTTGAAGTCGAAGTCGCCCACACTATCAAAGCCCCCCCTTTGGTACAATTTTGGTTGAACTTCGAAATGGCATGTATAGGACTACCCGTTCGTTGTGGGTCATGGACCCCTTTGGACTTGTATAATTTTGGATAGCCATGCGAAAATGGCTTATATATGTTTGAGTGTAATGTTATAATCATTTGGTATGGATATGGTTATTGAGAGGTGTGGATATGCTTGACAAGGATTGGCCATGGGAATGGTTAATCACTATCATAAATTGTGCTATTTATGCAAAAAGGGCTAGTTGAATCATGGAAACTATGAAATAGGTAAAGTCTACCTTAAAGGCAGATGCTGACAGCAGCAGTGATGTAGATTTGGAAAATCACTAAAAATATTAGGAATGGAATTAAATAGTGAATAAATTATGTAAACGAACCTTGATGAATCTATTTTCATAGGAAAGTAACGAAACAATCATATGGACAGTATGTTAAGAGATATTCAGGTTCTCGTGAGACAGGGTCAGAACGGTTTCTGGATTTCCTGTTCCGACTTTAGAAATTCATTATAAATTAACCAGAGACAATTAGGAGTCAAGCCATATATGTATAGATTCCTCTCTGAGTCTAGTTTCTATAGAAACAAACGGCATCAGTATTGAAGCCCTGTACAGGGAGATATCCAAGTCGTAATGCGCAAGGGTCAGTGTAGTCGATCCCTGTAACATGGGAGACTTTGACTAATAAACTATACTAATTGGCCCAACCAAAAATTATAGAAAAAATATGTAGATGGGCATATGAGTCTAGTTTCAGGGAAAATTTACGGAACTGGATTCCGAGTTTCTGAACTCAAGATATGATTTTTAAAGCGACTAGTACGCAGATTGGCAGTGTCTGGGAAATTTTTTAAGTCTGTTAACACCTCGTGTTCGACTCCGGTGACGGTCTCGGGTTCGGGGTGTTACATTTGATTGGTATCAGAGCTACGGTTTAGTCGATTCTAGGACTACCGTAATGCGTTGGGTCTAGCTATACATGCCATTTTATGTGATTATTTGATAGTGTGGTGATTTCTGACATTTGCAAATGTGTTTATTTATAGTAATGGATCCCGATCCCGACCGAGCGGTAGCTGATGATCTTGAGAGTGTAGCGCCTGCTCCCGCACAAGGGACAGCGCCGGTGGACTCTCAACCTAATGCTAGTAACCCGAATGATGAAGCTAGACAAGCTTTCTATAGCGTGATGAATGATTGGTTCAACCAATACATTCGAACTAATACGGCTGTTCCACAACCTCCATTCCCGACAAATACCACCCCCGCACCTACAATACCTCCGGAAACTGACCAAATAAGGTCAAATAAGCCCCCAGTTGATAGAATCTGAAAACATGGGGCTACTGAATTTAAACCTACGGATAGCGACGATGCCGAGCAAGCTGAATTTTGGTTGGACAACACTATCCGGGTACTCGATGAGCTATCTTGTACACCCGATGAATGCCTAAAGTGTACTATCTCCTTGCTACGCGATTCTGCCTACTATTGGTGGAGTACTCTGACTTCTGTTGTGCCCCGAGAGCAAGTAACTTGGGAGTTTTTCCAAACTGAGTTTCGGAAAAAGTATATCAGTCAGAGATTTGTTGATCAAAAACGGAAGGAATTTCTTGAGCTTAAACAAGGTTCTATGTCAGTTACTGATTACGAGCGAAAATTTGTTAGACTTAGTAGATACGCTCAGGAATGTGTTTCGTCCGAGGCTATCATGTGTAGACGCTTCGAGGATGGGCTGAATGAAGATATAAAAATGTTCGTTGGCATTCTTGAAATACGAGAGTTAGTAGTACTTGTCGAGCGAGCTTGTAAAGCCGAAGAGCTTAGAAAAGAAAAACAAAAAGTTGATGTGGGAACTGGAGAGTTTCGTAAAAGATCTTCGGGAAAGTCTCTTCAACAGGCATCGAAGAAATTTCGAGATGATGTGGGCTAGTCGAGAGGCACTTCGGGCCTTTTTAGACGAGATCGTGATCGACCCCCTGTGGGTACACGAGGCACTTTGGTCGCCAGTGTTGGGAATGAACGTCGAGACAGAACGAAATGTCGATATTGCGGTAAATGGCATTCGGGGAGTTGTAGATTCCCTGACCGCTCCTGTTACAAGTGCGGATCAGTTGACCACTTCATTAAAGATTGCCCGAGGTTGTCTGAACAGAATGTAAATCAGAGTGGGAAACCGGGTGCTACCACTGCTCGAGGTAGACCATCTGGAAATACGGGCAATGCTGGTGGTGGTCAGAGAGGATCTAGAGATGCTACGACCAGATCCAAGGCTCGTGCGCCTGCTAGAGCTTATGCTATACGTGCCCGCGAGGATGTTTCTTCGCCTGATGTTATTACCGGTACTTTTACTCTCTTTGATACTAATGTAATTGCTTTGATTGACCTCGGTTCTACTCATTCTTACATATGTGAAACCTTAGCATCCAGTAAGGCTTTACCTATTGAGTCTACTTAGTTCGTAATTCGGGTGTCAAATCCCTTGGGTCGTTACGTGCTTGTCGACAAAGTGTGTAAGGAATATCCCCTAGTAATTCGAGGTTCCTGTTTTCCGGCGGACTTGATGCTTTTGCCATTTGATGAATTTGATGTTATTCTTGGTTTGGATTGGCTGACCGCGCATGATGCAGTTGTGAACTGCAAAAGCAAGACTATTGATTTGAGGTGCGCAAATAACGAGATAATCCGAGTTGAGTCTACGGACTTAAAGGGGTTGCCAGCTGTAATATCCTCAATGTTGGCCCAAAAATATGTAAGAAAAGGGTGCGAAGCATACCTTGCGTATGTACTTGATGACAAAGAATTAGAAAAGAAACCCGAATCTGTGCCGGTGGTTTGTGAATACCCGGATGTTTTTCCTGAAGAATTACCGGGTTTACCACCTGTTCGGGAGATAGAGTTTGGTATTGAGCTTGTACCTGGGACTACGCTGATTTTGATGGCTCCGTATCGTATGGCACCAACCGAGTTAAAAGAGTTGAAAGCTCAGTTGCAAGAATTGACGGATAGAGGTTTTGCTCGACCAAGTTTCTCACCTTGGGGTGCACCAGTATTGTTCGTGAAAAAGAAGGACGGAACCATGAGGTTGTGCATTGACTATCGTCAACTGAATAAAGTGACGATAAAGAACAAATATCCGTTACCGCGTATCGATGATTTGTTCGACCAACTGAAGGGAGCCTCAGTGTTCTCAAAAATAGATTTGAGATCGGGCTATTATCAGTTGCGAATTCGAGATTCGGACATACCCAAAACTGCCTTTAGAACGAGATATGGTCACTACGAATTCTTAGTGATGCCATTTGGGCTCACTAATGCCCCTGCGGTATTTATGGATTTGATGAATCGGATCTTCAGACCATATTTGGATCGGTTCGTAGTTGTGTTCATTGATGACATCTTGGTCTATTCAAGAGATGAGACCGAACATGCTGAGCACCTGAGACTAGTGTTGCAAATTTTGCGGGATAAGCAGTTATATGCTAAGTTCAGTAAGTGTGAGTTCTGGTTAAGAGAGGTTAGCTTCTTGGGTCATGTGGTATCCGCATCGGGTATTCGAGTTGACCCGAGCAAAATTTCAGCCATACTTAACTGGAAGCCTCCAAGAAATATTACCGAAGTTCGGAGCTTCCTGGGGCTCGCCGGTTATTACCGACGATTTGTAAAAGGTTTCTCGATGATAGCCACACCAATGACGAAGCTACTTCAAAAGGATGTTAAGTTCGAATGGACGGAGAAATGTCAGAAAAGTTTCGATCAACTGAAAACTTATTTGACTGAAGCTCCAATTTTAGTGCAACCCGAATCAGGCAAAGAGTTTGTCATTTATAGTGACGCATCCCTACTTGGGTTGGGTTGTGTATTGATGCAAGAAGGTCGAGTGGTGGCCTATGCGTCGAGACAATTAAAGCCACATGAGAAAAACTATCCGACCCATGATCTTGAACTAGCTGCCATCGTATTTGCTTTAAAAATATGGCGACATTACTTATTTGGTGAAAAGTGCCATGTATTTTCGGATCACAAAAGTCTCAAATATTTGATGACTCAAAGAGACTTAAATCTGCGACAAAGACGTTGGCATGAGTTGTTGAAAGATTACGAGCTTTTCATTGATTACCACCCGGGAAAGGCTAATGTGGATGCGGACGCCTTAAGCCGGAAATCATTGTTTGCTTTACGAGCGATGAATGTGCACTTGTCTGTTCTACCTGACAATGTGTTAGTAGCTGAATTAAAAGCCAAACCATTATTGATTCATCAAATTCGTGAAGCCCAGAAAGTTGATGATGAGTTGGTTGCAAAACGGGCTGAGTGTGTTCCGAACAAGGAATCGGAGTTTCAAATTGATGATGATGATTGTTTGAGGTTCAGAAGTCGTTTGTGTGTTCCAAGGAATTCGGAACTCATTTCGATGATTCTGAACGAAGCCCATTGTAGCCGAATGTCAATTCACCCGGGGAGTACGAAAATGTACAACGATTTGAAACGTTGGTTTTGGTGGCATGGTATGAAACGAGACATCTCCGACTTTGTTTCGAGATGTTTAATATGTCAACAAGTGAAAGCGGAACATCAAGTGCCTTCAGGATTACTTCAGCCGATCATGATACCCGAGTGGAAATGGGATCGAGTCACAATGGACTTTGTGTCCGGACTGCCATTGTCAGCAAGTAAGAAGGATGCGATTTGGGTTGTTGTTGATAGACTGACTAAGTCGGCTCACTTTATCCCCGTGCGTACGGATTTTTCATTGGATAAACTAGCCGAATTGTATGTTTCTCAGATTGTGAGATTACACGGGGTACCTATTTCTATCGTGTCGGATAGAGATCCGAGATTCACCTCGCGATTTTGGAGGAAATTGCAAGAAGCTTTGGGTACCAAGCTGCATTTTAGCACTGCTTTTCACCCCCAAACTGATGGTCAATCTGAGCGGATAATTCAGATACTTGAGGATATGTTGAGATGTTGCATCCTCGAGTTCAGTAGTTCATGGGAACGGTATTTACCTTTGATTGAATTCGCTTACAACAATAGTTTTCAATCAAGTATTAAGATGGCACCTTACGAGGCTTTGTACGGTCGTAAATGCCGTACACCATTGTTTTGGACCGAGCTCGGTGAAAGTAAAATTTTCGGAGTTGATTTGATTAAAGATGCCGAACAGAAAGTAAAGGTAATCCGTGAAAGTCTGAAAACAGCCTCAGATCATCAAAAATCGTATGCGGATTTGAAACGAAAAGACATTGAATATCAGGTGGGAGATAAAGTGTTTCTAAAAGTTTCGCCTTGGAAAAAGGTACTCAGATTTGGCCGTAAGGGCAAGTTGAGCCCGAGATTCATTGGGCCGTACGAAATCTCTGAACGAGTTGGTCCGGTTGCGTATAGATTGATTTTGCCCCCTGAACTAGAAAAGATTCACGATGTCTTTCATGTTTCGATGCTTCGACGTTATAGATCCGATCCGTCACATGTGATTAATCCCTCAGAAGTTGAAATTCAATCTGACTTGAGTTATGAAGAAGAACCGATTCGTATCCTAGCTCGTGAGGTGAAAGAGTTGCGAAACAAAAGGGTTCTGTTAGTTAAGGTGTTATGGCTCAAACACGGGATCGAGGAAGCTACTTGGGAAACCGAGAGCTCGATGAAAGAACGATACCCAAACCTATTTACCGGTAAGATTTTCGGGGACGAAAATTTCTTAAGTGGGGGAGAGTTGTGACAGCCCAAAATTGACCCTAGTCGGGAAGTGGTTTCGGGACCGCTAAACCGAGTCACCGAAATGTTTGAATGTGATATTTTTTGTCTAGAATATGTAATTATGAATGTGTGAAAATTTCAAGCTTCGATTTAGTCGATTGCATGTGAATTTAGTCAATAGGACTTATGTGCGACATTTTTGAAATGTGATAGGTCGAAGCATAAGGACCTATTAGAGCATGAAATAAAAAGGGGGGCTTGCATGTCAAATTCCCCCCTAATTAGTAGTGGCCGGCCATGACAAGCATGGTAGACCAAGTGTGATGGGCAAGACATGTCATAGACATGTTGTGTTGGTGCATCATGGGTGGAAAAAATAAAATAAAATAAGGAGCATGGGCATAAAATAATGAAAGGGAATATGATGAAAAAAAAAATGTGTGGTTGTTTCCCCCCCCCATTGCCGTGAGTTAAAGAAAAGAAAAGAGAAAATTTTGTTCATCCTTTTTCATCTTCATTTGGCCGAAAATTCAAAGGAAGGAGGAAGGAGTTCTTGCTTCATGTTTGGTTTGGAAGAGGATTAGGAGGAGGTTTGGCCATACTTGTATCTAGATCAAGGTATGTTTGAGGTTGTGTCATGAGATTCATGCATGTTTTTAGTTGCTAGCTTGAGTTCTAATTAGCCCATGGTTCAAATCTTTGCTATGTCATGGGGATGATATTCGGCCTAGGTAGATTTTGTGTTAATGCCATTGCATGCTAAATATGAAGCTTGTTAATGATGCATGTGATGGTGGATTGATGATTCTTGAATCTTCTTTTTAGCATTTTTGAGTGAGCACATATGTGCATTGGTTGCTAGATGGAGAAGAATCGGCTAGCAAGTTGTGTGCTAAGGCCGAATATAATTTTTGTATATTAATGAGTAATGCATGTGTTAAATTGATGGAAAGGGAGAGGATGCTTTACTAGTGTATATATGTGTGTATTAGCCAAGTTTTGAACTTGAAACAAAAGGGTGTTTAGTCAATACAAGTGACCATACTTGTAGAATGTATTAAGTGTTGAAATCGGCCCCAACATAGACATGCATATTCAGCCATACGAAGGAGATTGGTGTTGCATGTATTCGGTTAGAGGCAAGCATATTGATGCTTTTGTCTTGGCTTAGAAAATTCGGCCAAGGGGGAAAAATTAGCTAAAATGTTGAGTTTGATTCATGATTCCGTACATATGTGACATTAATGTCTAATGTATAAATATGGGCTAAGTGCCTTGTGTTCCTCTTTTCGATGCTCAAATGATTAAATCAATTTATTTGTTTAATTAAGCTCAAGAGCAAAGGGGAACTAAATCCGATAAAGGGAAGGAAAAAGTGGTCGAATAGCTATCGGAATCGTTCGACAACACCCGAGGTAAGTTCTTGAGTAAAAGAGCTTAAATTATGATTTGATTAGATCATGTTTTAAGCAAACCAAAATCATGCTCTTTGTGTGGCTATTGAGCCGAAATTGCAATAATGATAAATGTCTTGTGTTTGAGTTTTACTAACGAAAACGAAATACGAATGTGCCATGATTTTATTGTTAAATGTGCATGGTTATTTGAATGATGTCCGGGCTAAGTCCCGAAGGCTTTGTGCTAAGTGACCATATCCGGACTAAGATCCGAAGGCATTTGTGCGAGATACTAATTCCGGGCTAAGCCCGAAGGCATTTGTGCGAGTTACTAAATCCGGGTTAAGTCCCGAAGGCAATTGTGCGAGTTACTATAACCGGGCTATGTCCCGAAGGCATTTGAACGAGTAGCTATATCCGGTTAAATTCCGAAGGTACGTGATTTGGGAATGAATGATCTTGCTGTAAAAATTTCAGTAAATACTCTAGAAACATCCCAACATTGAGGTATGTTTCGTATGTGCTTGAATTTAGTTGAGCCCTTACAAATAAGTATTCGCTCAGTTGATAAACGAGCTACCGGCCTTTGGCTAAGTTGATCTTTTGTGTATGTACATAAGGGTTGGTAATGTGAAGCAAGTATGATATCGAAAATTTGTGCATATGAAATTATTCGTTTAGCTATATGAATGCTATACTTTTGCTGTGCTGGAATTCCTTGCTCAAAACTTACTAAGCATAAATTGCTTACTCCGTTTCTTTGATCCTCTATTTTATAGATTTTGGTTCTCCAGCTATCGGAGTCGGGATTTTGAAGTCGAAGTCGCCCACACTATCAAAGCCCCCCCCTTTGGTACAATTTTGGTTGAACTTCGAAATGGCATGTATAGGACTACCCGTTCGTTGTGGGTCATGGACCCCTTTGGACTTGTATAATTTTGGATAGCCATGCGAAAATGGCTTATATATGTTTGAGTGTAATGTTATAATCATTTGGTATGGATATGGTTATTGAGAGGTGTGGATATGCTTGACAAGGATTGGCCATGGGAATGGTTAATCACTATCATAAATTGTGCTATTTATGCAAAAAGGGCTAGTTGAATCATGGAAACTATGAAATAGGTAAAGTCTACCTTAAAGGCAGATGCTGACAGCAGCAGTGATGTATATTTGGAAAATCACTAAAAATAGTAGGAATGGAATTAAATAGTTAATAAATTATGTAAACGAACCTTGATGAATCTATTTTCATAAGAAAGTAACGAAACAATCATACGGACAGTATGTTAAGAGATATTCAGGTTCTCGTGAGACAGGGCCAGAACGGTTTCTGGATTTCCTGTTCCGACTTTGGAAATTCATTATAAATTAACCAGAGACAATTAGGAGTCAAGCCATATATGTATAGATTCCTCTCTGAGTCTAGTTTCTATAGAAAGAAACGGCATCAGTATTGAAGCCCTGTACAGGGAGATATCCAAGTCGTAATGCGCAAGGGTCAGTGTAGTCGATCCCTGTAACATGGGAGACTTTTACTAATAAACTGTACTAATTTATCCAACCAAAAATTCTAGAAAAAAATATGTAGATGGGCATATGAGTCTAGTTTCAGGGAAAATTTACGGAACTGGATTCCGAGTTTCTGAACTCAAGATATGATTTTTAAAGCGACTAGTACGCAGATTGGCAGTGTCTGGGAAATTTTTTTAAGTCTGTTAACACCTCGTGTTCGACTCCGGTGACGGTCTCGGGTTCGGGGTGTTACATGTATGCTTAATATGCTTATTTGGCTATGTTGATAATATAACATGTTTTTATGCTTTACTATATAATTATGAAACGTTGACCATGTGAAAGAAACCATTTATACGAGTATGTTCGGTAAAGGTCTGGAAGTCTAAAATCTCGTTTGAACCTTAAGAATAGTTGAGGATACAAGTGGCATGTCACCGGGATAGTTATGTGTGTTATGAGCTCATTTAATAAGTGATACATGCTAAGGTCCGGGTGCTGGGTATCCTGAGTTATGTTCGGATACTCTCTTAGCTCTTTGAGTAGCCCCGTTGAGAGTGGCATGTGATTCTGTGATATGAGGCACTTCGATGTACTTTCTATCAAGTAGCCAAGGCTACATTCAGCCACTTCTGTGCATTTCTTTCGTGTGTCTGAATCATATTCCAAGTGTTCAACGGGTAACGTAGTATGAATTCCGAAAGTAAAATTTAAGTAAGCCATATGTGTGCAAGATGGCACAGGTATGTACTAAAACCCTATGAGGACTTAGTATATGATGATATTATGAAAGATATGCATCTGGATAAGCATGTACATATGAATATGGAAGGTAAGTAATGAAATGATGAAAAGTATCATAATGGATAAGTAATTTTGCTTAGATTATTAATAATTGCAAAATGTAGATTATTTGTATGTGTACTTGCTAAGCTTTATAGCTTACCCTCCTCTCTTTTCCCTTCACTTTAGATACGTCAAGCTAGCTCAAAGGATCAAGAGGCGTTGTAGCTCGGATCACACTATCTTCAAGGATTTGGGGTATAAAAGGGTTCAATATTCTTGTCCTGGCATGGATAGGAAACTTGTCTATTTTGCGTATATGTGTCATGCTGAAGTAGCCAAGTGTAATAGCTTATTTGGGCATTGATTATTTTGTATGTGGCCATGTGATTTGGTCCATATTAATGATTGGGATGTATCCCTAAGTTTAGCTTTACATGCATACTAAGATGTGTATGTGTTGGTTTGATGGATGACTATTTATTTGCTAGTAGGTGGTGGCATGATTTAGTACTCATAATGGATTGATAATAAGGAATATGGTAACATGAAATTGGTGTGGAATGACTAAAAGATAAGGTTATGTGAATACTAGTGGACTAGTATGAAAAGGGGTCAGTGATGCTATAATGTTGCATGCTTAAGTGTCCAAATACATCATGGGTTATGCCATTGAACATATGGGAGTGTATAATTGTTTAAGGGTGACCAATGGCTTGGAGAGTAGCCTCCAAATGGTCCATATGAGTAGACACACGGGTATGTGTCTAGGCCGTGTGTGACACACGGTCAGCCCCATGGGCATGTATCATTCGGTCGTGTGTCCCCTGCACCTTAAATTTTAGCTTAACCTGCATGGCAGTAAACACACAGGCAGAGACACGGTCATGTGTCTCAACTGTGTGGAGGACACAGCTTCTGGCCACGGGCGTGTGCTTGGCCGTGTACCTCAAATTTGTATGATGATGTCATAAACAAAATGCTCGGTAAAATCACACGGGCTACCAAATGGGCGTGTCCCAAGCCATGTAAGGAACACGAGCCAAGGACACGAGCGTGTGCTCATCCGTGTGAAAACCCCTGTAGGTTCAAATTGGAAAAATAAATCCAATAATTTCACATGGGTGTGGGACATGGGCGTGTCCCCAATCACACAGGTGTGTGCATTGCCTCCACACGGGCGTGTGAAGCTTTAACCTAGAAATTTTCTTAGAATTTTTGTGAGTTCTTAGTTTTAGTCCTGGACCGCTAATGATGCATGTCTTGGGCCTCGTAGGTCCATAATTGTGATAAATTGACTTTAATTGACTAGTTTTAGTTTGAATGAAATTTTTTGGCTCGGTTCTATATGTTTGGTTCTGCTTAAGTTTGGTAATGCCTCGTACCCTATCCCGACATTAGATACGGGTAAGGGATGTTACATTTATTGGTACAAGCTACGTTTTAGTCGGTTCTTGGACTACGTAGCCTGTGTTTGTGTCTAGCTATACATGCCAGGCATAAATTGTGATAATGTGATGGCTCGTAACGATATTAAACCATGTTTTTCATATAGTAATGGATCCCGACAGAGCTGTAGCAGATGACGTAGAAAGCAATGCACCAGCCCCCCTTGAGAAAGTAGACCCATAACCGTAAGCCAAGGGGGGAGGCTAGAGAGGCCTTCTTCCAAATCATGAATGATTGGTATGTTGAGTTTGTCCGTGTGAACCCAGCCGCTCAGACGCAACCTCCTCCACCCCTCCGAACCCTTAGCCTATACCCGTGATGCCCCGAGGTATAGATTTTATGAGATTTTCTAAAACTCTTGTGGATAAGATTTGGAAACAAGGAGCAAAGAAGTTTAGAGCTAACATTGAGGATGATGTTGAGAGAGCTGAGTTTTGGCTCGAGAATTCTATTTGGGTGTTCGATGAACTGTCTTGTACACTTGAAGAGTATTTTAAGTGTGCTATTTCATTTTTGAGGGATGATGCCTACCATTCGTGGAAGACTTTGATTTCGGTTGTGCCTAAGGAGGCGGTTACTTAGGACTTATTTCAGGAGGAATTCTGGAAGAAATATATTAGCGAGAGGTTTATCAACCAAAAACGTAAAGAATTTCTTGAACTTAAACAGGGTCGCATGTCGGTTACCGAGTATGAACGAGAGTTCATCCAGCTTAGTAAGTACGCCCGAGAATGTTTGCCCACTGAGGCTAAAATGTGCAGGAGGTTTGAGGACGGACTTAATGACGATATCAGGGTGTTATTGGGTATCCTTGAACTAAAAGAATTTGTTGTGCTCATTGAATGGGCATGTAAGGCTAAAGAATTGATAAGGGAGAAGAAGAAAACCGAGTCGGAAGCTAGAGATATGCGAAAGAGAATGATGAGAAGATCGGCCCCAACTCAGTCTAAGAAACCTAAAGATGTGTATTCTCATTCTTATGCATCGGCAGGACGCTCCCATGGAAATCGTAAGAAGCAAAGTTCGGGTTTCCAGACTCAGGCTACATCTGTAGCTAGCGTAGAAGATGCTAAACCACGTCGACCCGAGTGTGAATACTGCGGAAGACGTCATCCGGGCTCATGTAGGAGGAATGATGGGACGTGTTATAGATGTGGTTCTCAAGACCACTTTATTAAGGATTGTCTTGAGACGGACGAGAGATTTCAGAATGCAAGACAAAGTGGTTCAGCTTCAAAGGTGAAACCCCTAAAAAGTGCCAGTACTGGAGCTGGCAGCAAAAATATGACACGAGAGACGACAGTATGATCTGAAGCTAGGGCTCCAATTAGAGCATATGCCATAAGAGCATGTGAAGAAGCATCGTCGCCTAACGTGATCACTGGTATATTTTCTCTTTATGACACTGTTGTTATTGCTTTGATATATCAAGGATCTACACATTCATATAAATGAATGAAATTGGCATCTAGCTTAAATTTACTCGTGGAGTCTACAGAATTTACCTGTTAGGCAAACATGTCTTAGTCGATAAAGTATGTAAGAAATGCCCTTTGATGATTAGAGGCCTTTGCTTTTTGGTCGACTTGATGTTGTTGCCATTTGATGAATTCGATGTTATTTTGGGTATGGATTGGTTGACACTTCATAGTGCTATATTAGATTGTAAACGGAAGGTTATGGAATTGATACATGAGAATGGTGAAGTCCTTCGAGTCGAATTAGATGAACTTAGTGGCTTGCCAATCGTAATTTCTTTGATGACCACTCAGAAATGTATGATAAAAGGATATGGAGCATATCTGGCTTATGTGTTGAATACAAAGGAACCTGAGTTGAAATTCGAATTAGTACCTATTGTATGTGAGTTTGCAGATGTGTTCTCGGAAGAATTGGTAGGTTTACCCTCGGTTAGGGAAGTTGAATTTGGTATTGAGTTAATGCCAGGGACTGCACCTATCTTTATCACTCCGTATAGGATGGCACCGACAGAGTTAAGGGAATTAAAGTCATGGTTGCAAGAATTGGTTTACAAAGGCTTTGCGAGACCCAGTTTCTCACCATGGGGTGCTCCCGTGTTATTCGTAAAGAAGAAATATGGTACCATGATATTATGTATTGATTATCGGCAACTTAATAAGGTAACAGTTAAGAACAAATATCCATTTCCAAGAATTGGTGATTTGTTCGATCAGCTAAAAGGAGCAACATGGTTTTCTAAGATAGAATTGAGGTCTGGTTATTACCAGCTGCGAGTTAAGGAGATAGACGTACCTAAGACTGCTTTTAGAACAAGGTATGGTCACTACGAATTCCTTGTTATGCATTTTGGATTGACGAATGCTCCAGTTGTGTTTATTGATTTGATGAATAAAATATTTCGTCCATACTTGGATAAGTTTGTTGTAGTGTTCATAGATGACATTTTAATTTACTCTAAAGATGAGATAGAACATGCTAAATTCTGAGGATCGTTTTACAAACTTTGAGGGATAAGCAATTATATGCCAAGTTCAGTAAAAGTGAGTTTTGGCTTCAAGAAGTTGGATTATTAGGCCACATTGTTTCCAGTGATGGTATTCAGGTTGATCCTAGTAAAATTTCTGCCATTGTTGAATGGAAGCCTCCAAGGAATGTAACCGCAGTTAGGAGCTTTTTAGTTAACCGGTTATTACTGAAGGTTTGCAAAAGGATTTTCTATGATAGCCACTCCTATGACGAGACTGCTGCAAAAGGATGTTAAGTTTGAATGGACAGAAAAGTGCCAATAAAGCTTTGAAAAGTTGAAAACGCTATTGATCGAGGCGCCAGTGCTAGTACAACCAAAACCAGGGAAAAAATTTGTAATCTACAGCGATGCGTCCTTGAATGGACTAGGATGTGTGCTTATGCATGAAGAATTATCCAACTCATGATTTGGAATTGGCCGCCATAGTGTTTTCCTTGAAGATTTGGCATCATTATTTGTTCGGGGAAAAATGCCATGTCTATACCGATCATAAGAGCCTCAAGTATTTTATGGCTCAAAAAGATTTGAATTTAAGACAACGGAGATGGTTGGAAATGTTAAAAGATTATGAGCTTATAATTGATTACCATTCGGGAAAGGCGAACGTGGTCGCTGACGCTTTGAGCAGGAAGTCTCTATTCACTTTGAGGGTAATGAATACATAGATAACCTTATATGGCAATAGTTCCATTTTAGTTGAATTGAGAGCTAGGCCAACTCTTCTCCGTCGGATTTGTGAAGCTCAAAAATCCAATAAGGAATTAAAAGCTAAGAAAGTTCAGTGTGAAGCAACCAGTGAACTCGACTTTCAGATTGACTCCGATAGATGTGGAAACACAAAAATTTATGTATTTTTACGTACCCTTTTTAGCTTAAAATCATACTATTTCGATTAAATTCTTGTCGAAAAATAATTAATTTTTATAAAATAATTAAATTATACTTAAAATATGAACATGATGAATTTTAGTTAATTTTATAATTAATTTTGAGTAAATTTGGTTATTTTCAACAAAATTGCGCAAAGGGCGAAAAATGGCTCGGCAGACACTACTTGAAGCACAAAACCGAGAAGCAATTTGAAGTATCAAGGCAAATTAATTTCCATCCTATGACGGTCCAATTATGTGTATTAATTCATAATATAATTAATTTTAATTTATACCCAATTTAATTTGGGCTAAATAAATTAATATTAATTAATTATGGAAAAAGTGGTCCAGTTGAACCAAACTGATTGAAGTGAACCGGCCAAAGATTGGGCAGCCCAAAACCGGCCATATGCTGACCCAAATTAGCTTATTAGCTGATTAATTAAGCTTGTAAAGAAGCCCTTGAAGTCTTGCCAAAGTTGCATTCAAACCCCTCCACAATTGGTGGATTTTTTTTATTTGCCCCAGGCCATTTTTAGCAAAGTTGAAAGCATCAACTTTGCCACATAGGTGGTCGGCCAAGGGGTGGCTCTTTGGCTTCTATTTTTAGCAAATTTCAGCTGCCACACTCAGCTATAAAAGCCCCCCCTTGGCTGATCATTCAAGGCATCTCATTTATTCCTCATTCATTTCACAACAGTTCTCTCCTCTCTCATTCTTTTTCTCTCATTTTTCCATTTCAATTCCCTTGCTCTTGTGCTGATTTCTTCCCTTGGAAAAGGGGTTTTCTTCAACCATTTTGGAGCAGCAATTGTGTAATATCCCGAATTAGGGCCTAATCGGAATAGTGGTTTCGTGACCACAAATCCGAGATAGAAATAATTATTTTGATGATTATGATATGATTGCATGATTGTGTGAAAATTTCGTGATGAAATTCTATGCCTAAAGTGCTTAAATTGAAAGTAGGGACTAAATCGAATAAGTTGCAAAATTTGCATTCTAGAAATTTTTAGTATGAAATTGCTTTGAAATATTTATTAGGAGGTCTTAAATAGCAATTTTACCAATTTTAAGTTCATGGAAAAATTTAGGACATGGAAGGAATTTTTGGAAAGTTTAGTAGTAAGGGTATTTTGGTCATTTTGATATTAAATGAAATAAAAGGGGAAAAATAACACAAAATAGTCATCTTCCCCATTTAGTTGCTGCCGAAACTTCACTCTCACCATAGCTAGGGTTTCTTCAACTTTCAAGCTTCATAGTAAGTGATTCTAAGCCCCGTTTTTAATGATTTTTACGTTTTTGAGATCCCGGTAGCTCGATTAAGCTTATGCTAACAATAATTCAACCTAGGGTTCATATTTGGAAAAATACCCATAGGTGAAATTTGTGTATTTTGATGTTTTATGATAGAATATGGGGTTTTAAATTATGTTAGACAACTTGTGCTACTCGGTTTTGAGCGAAAACGAGTAAAAGGGCTTAATCGGTAAAAATACCTAATAGTCATAAGTACAAGTTAGAGTGAGAATTTGATGTTGCCATAGAAGAGAAAAGTGATCAGTATGTTGTAAAACATAAGAATAAGGAATAAAGTTTAATCCCGAGCCTAGGGGCAAAAATGTAAATATGCAAAAGTTTAGGGGCAAAATTGTAATTTTTCCAAAATTTGATTTAAGGATTAATTTGATAATGTGAGTATTAAATGAGCTAAATGTGTTATTTTAGATCAAGAAAGACGTGGAATCGACCTCAATCGAGGAAAAGAAAAGATTGTGGACTAAATTGCAAAATCCTTGTATTTTGGTACCAAGGTAAGTTCATGTGTAAATAATGTAGCATAATTGTTATTTTTAAGTTATTGATATTAATTATTTGTTATGCTGAATTTCATTATGAAATGTATGCTTTGTGGTTAATTTCAAATAATATGTAAATTATGTAGGCTACTTGTTAAATATAATTGTTACCGAGTATTGATTTCGGCATTCTACGGAAGACGGCAAGGATAAGTGTTTGAGAAAAATCCCATTTGAACCTTAGGAATAGATTAGGATACAAGTGACATGTCACTAGGATGGTTGAGCATCCGAGCTCGTTAAGTTGAGTCCGAGTTCACATATGGATGCGAATGTCTGAACTCGTTGAGTTGAGTCCGAGTTCGTGAAATGTAACTAGGCATCCGAGCTCGTTGAGTTGAGTCCGAGTTCACTTATGGATGCGAATGTCTGAACTCGTTGAGTTGAGTCTGAGTTCGTGAAATGTAACTAGGCATCCGAGCTCGTTGAGTTGAGTCCGAGTTCACTTATGGATGCGAACGCCCGAGCTCGTTGAGTTGAGTCCGAGTTCGCTTATGGGCGGGTTACATGATTGCTTGATTGTATATATGGCACTTATGTGCAAGTTATCCATGTATCCGAATTATATTCCGATGTGTTCAACGGGTAAAGTTCTACTCAATGGAGGAATATTCGAGATGTAAAGAGACGTATTGGTGAGTGATGTGAAATGGATATTTTAGACAGGTATGTATTTAACCCTCGGGTTGAGTATTGATACAACCACTATAAGGTAATAAGATGATGAAAAATGATCAGAAATGTGATATGTGTTTTAGTGATGTATGCTAATGTTGATTGGTATAACTGTTTGTTATGTTACTTATTATTTGCATATGAACTTAGTAAGCATTTATGCTTACTCCCTCCTTCTTACTCATTGTAGTTTTGGACAAGCCAGCTCAGGAGTCGGGATAGGTCGAAGGCTCAGTCACACTATCCAGAAGACTTTTGGTAAATGGCTTGTAAATTTAAGTATGGCATGTATAGCAATATATCTATTTTGTGTAAATGATCTTATGGTATGGTTGTGAAATGGTTGAGGAAATGCTTGATAATGATAAATTATGAAAATGGTTAGTTTAGATTATGTTTGATGTTAAGGAAAACTATTAAGATACTTAGTGCATAAAAACTCATAAAAAGGATGAAATTTACCATAAACAGAATACCGCAGCAACACTAATGCAAGTTTGAAAATTTACTAAAAATCATAGAAATTTAATTTGGTGATGAACTACATATCAAATTGAAGTTTATTATGTCTAGTTTCACATGAAATAAATGAAACAAGTAAAGGAATTATATGTTAGAAGATATTTGAATTTTAGTGAAACAGAGTCATACTAGTTTCTGAATCCCCTGTTCCTAATTTAGAAATTCACCACAAATTGTAAAGATATAATTAGGTGGTGTATTTTATATCCTCAGAATGCTTATTGCGTCTAGTTTTATTAGAAACAAATCTAATAGTCATATTAATTTTGTACAGAGAGAAATGTGGTTCGTAGTAAATAGAGGTCAGACCAGTCGAGTCCTCAAACAGGGGTAACTTTAACTAATAAACTGTACTAATTGGTCCAACCAAAAATTCTATAAAAAAATTTAGTAGATAGGTATATGAGTCTAGATTCAGTGAAAATTTACGGATCTTAATTTCGAGTTTCGTAACTCGAGATATGATTTTTCTTGTGATTGTGACGCAAGTAGCTTAAAAGCTGTGAATGTAGAAACAAATAATCCAAAGTTCCAAAAATGTTAAACTAAGCTTAGTAACACCTCATACTCGACTCCGGTGATGGTCTCGGGCGTGGGGGCGTTAAATTTATTGGTATCAGAGCAGGTTTAGTCGGTTCTCGGACTACGTGTTGTATGTACGGATTTTGCTATACATGCCATATGTATAAATTGTGATAGTGTGACGACTTCTGACCTTTTTAAATGATTTTTTTATTGTAAATGGATCCTGATCTAGCTGTGGCAGATGAAGTAGAGAGTAATGCGCCAGCTCGGGCTGAAGGAGCAGTGCCGACTGAAAATCCACCTCCTACTGTTGGTCAGGGAGGAGGAGAAAGGGGTCGGGAAGCCTTTCTCCAAATGATGAGTGCATGGTACACTGAGTTCGTTCGTACGAACCCGAATGTACAACCTCCCCCACCTCCCCCAATTCCTCAACCTGTACCCCCGATGCCTCAAGGTATGGATCTGATGAAATTTCATAGAACTCCAGTTGATAGAATTCGCAAGCAAGGGGCCGAAGAATTTAAAGCAAATATTGATGATGATGCCGAGAAAGCAGAGTTCTGGCTTGAAAATTCAATCCGGGTATTTGACGAATTATCTTGTACACCTGAAGAATGTTTGAAATGCGCTATATCTTTGTTGAGGGATTCAGCTTATAATTGGTGGAAGACTTTGATTTCGGTGGTACCGAAAGAGAAAATAACTTGGGAATTCTTTCAAGAAGAGTTTCGGAAGAAATATATTAGTGAAAGATTTATTGATCAGAAGCGTAAAGAATTTCTTGAGTTGAAGCAAGGTAATATGACGGTTACAGAATATGAAAGAGAGTTTGTTCGATTAAGTAAGTATGCCAGAGAGTATGTTCCTACAGAGGCCAAGATGTGCCGACGATTTGAAGACGGGCTCAACGAAGACATCAAGGTATTTGTTGGAATTCTTGAATTAAAAGAAATGGTAGTATTGGTTGATAGAGCTTGTAAGGCCGAAGAATTACTTAAAGAAAAGAAAAAGGTAGAGGCTGAGACTAGAAATTGGAAGAAAAGACCGATGAGCGGTTCATTTTCACAGCAATCTGGAAAGTCAAGGAATATGAATCCTCGTTCCCAAGCTTCAGCTGGGCAATCATATGGTAATTATAGGAAGCAAAATGTGGGTCCTAAATCTCAGACTACTTCGGCAGCCAGTGTAGGGAACTCGAGATTTGTTAAACCTGAGTGCCAGCGGTGTGGTAGAAATCATTTTGGTCCGTGTAGAGCAAATGAATGTTTTCGATGTGGTTCTCCGGATCATTTTATTAGAGACTGCCCAAAGAGAGCTGAAAAAGAAAAATTTCAGAATACAAAAATAAGTGGGGTGGATTCGAGAGGAAGATATCCAAGAAAAGCTGGGAGCGAAGCAAGCAGTAAGAATGAAGCCAGGGATGCACCAGTTAGACCTGAAGGAAGGTCTCCAGCTAGAACTTATGCTATTAAAGCACGTGAAGATGCTTCCTCACCTGATGTGATTACCGGTACATTTTCCCTCTATAATGTTAATGTTATTGCTTTGATTGATCCCGGTTCTACTCATTCATATGTATGCATGAAACTGGTGTCTAGTATGAATATACCTGTTGAGAACACAAAATTTATGATTAGAGTGTCGAACCCATTAGGCAAATGCGTGATAGTTAATAAAGTAAGCAAGAAATGCCCTTTAATGATTCGGGGTCATTACTTTCCGGCCGACTTGATGTTGTTACCGTTTGATGAATTTGATGTTATTTTGGGTATGGATTGGTTGACATTGCATGATGCTATAGTAAATTGCAAAGAAAAGGTTATAGAATTAAAGTGTGGAAATGGTGAAACTCTGCGGGTTGAATCAGATAAATCAGAGGCATTGCCTAGTGTGATTTCTTCAATGTCGGCTCAAAGATATCTGAGAAAGGGTTATGAAGCTTATTTGGCGTATGTAATTAATACAAAAGAAGTTGAAAAGAAAGTTGAATCAGTGCCGGTTGTGTGTGAATTTGCGGACGTATTTCCAGAAGAATTGTCGGGTTTGCCTCCAGTCAGGGAAGTAGAATTTGGTATTGATTTGATACCGAGAACAGCTCCGATTTCGATTGCTCCGTATAGAATGGCACCAGCAGAGTTCAAGGAATTGAAGTCGCAGTTGCAAGAGTTGACTGATAAAGGTTTTGTGAGACCGAGTTTTTCACCTTGGGGTGCTCCCGTGTTATTTGTGAAAAAGAAGGATGGTTCTATGAGGTTGTGTGTTGATTATCGGCAGTTAAACAAGGTGACAATCAAAAACAAGTATCCGTTGCCAAGAATTGATGATTTGTTTGATCAGCTAAAAGGAGCGACATGGTTTTCAAAGATTGACTTGAGATCTGGGTATTAACAACTGGGGGTAAAAGAGTCGGATGTGCCTAAAACTGCTTTTAGAACAAGGTATGGTCATTATGAATTTTTAGTTATGCCATTCGGATTGACAAATGCTCCTGCTGTGTTTATGGATTTAATGAATCGCATATTTCGGCCATACTTGGACAAATTTGTTGTGGTGTTTATAGATGATATTTTAATTTATTCAAAAGATGAGACAGAGCATGCTGAGCATTTGAGGATAGTTTTGCAAACTTTGAGAAATAAGCAACTGTATGCTAAGTTTAGTAAAAGTGAATTTTGGCTGCGGGAAGTTGGATTTTTGGGTCATATTGTTTCAGGTGATGGTATACGGGTTGATCCTAGTAAAATTTCAGCCATTGTTGATTGGAAACCACCGAAAAATGTAACTGAAGTTAAAAGTTTCTTGGGGCTAGCTGGGTATTATCGGCGGTTTGTAAATGGATTTTCTATAATTGCTGCTCCTATAACTAGATTACTCCGAAAGGATGTTAAATTTGAATGGACGGAAGAATGTCAACAGAGTTTTGAAGAATTGAAAAAGTTATTAACAGAGGCACCAGTGCTAGTACAGCCCGAATCAGGTAAAGAATTTGTGGTGTATAGTGATGCTTCTCTAAATGGTTTGGGGTGTGTGCTCATGCAAGAAGGAAAAGTGGTGGCATATGCTTCGAGGCAGTTAAAACCTCATGAGAGGAATTATCCTACTCACGATTTGGAATTGGCTGCGGTGGTGTTTGCTTTGAAAATTTGGAGACATTATTTGTATGGTGAAAAATGTCGGGTATATACCGACCACAAAAGTCTTAAGTACTTGATGTCACAAAAAGACTTGAATTTGAGGCAACGAAGATGGTTGGAGTTGTTGAAAGATTACGAGCTTGTTATTGATTATCATTCGGGAAAAGCGAATGTGGTTGCTGATGCTTTGAGCAGAAAGTTGTTGTTTGCCTTGAGAGTTATGTACACTCAGTTGAAAGTGTCAGATGATGGTTCAATTCTAGCAGAGTTAAGAGCAAAACCAATGTTTTTGCAAGAGATTTCTGAAGCTCAGAAAGATGATCAAGATTTGCAAGCCAAGAGAAAATAGTGTGAAGTAGATACAGAGTCAAATTTCAAAATTGGTTCTGATGGGTGCTTAATGTTTAAAGATCGGATTTGTGTACCAAAGAATGAGGAATTGATTCAAAAGATCCTACAGGAAGCACATAGTGGTTATTTCTCGATTCATCCGGGTAGTACGAAAATGTGTAATGACTTGAAGAAAATGTATTGGTGGAATGGAATGAAAAGAGATATATCAGAGTTTGTGTCCAAATGCTTAATTTGTCAACAGGTGAAAGCTGAACACCAAGTGCCTTCGGGATTACTTCAGCCTATTATGGTTCCTGAATGGAAATGAGATCGGATCACTATGGATTTTGTTTCAGGATTGCCATTGACTCCAGGAAAGAAAGATGCCATCTGGGTAATAGTTGATAGATTAACTAAGTCGGCTCATTTTATCCCAGTACGTACGGATTATTCTCTTAACAAGTTGGCTGAACTGTATATTAGAGAAATTGTTAGATTACACGGAATACCATTGTTGATTATTTCAGATAGAGATCCAAGGTTTACCTCGCGGTTTTGGCAAAAGTTGCAAGACGCGTTAGGTACAAAGTTAAATTTCAGTACTGCTTTTCATCCACAAACTGATGGACAATCAGAGAGAGTAATTCAGATTCTTGAAGACATGCTTAGATGTTGTGTAATTGAATTTCAAGGAAGTTGGGAAAGATATTTGCCGTTGGTAGAATTTGCTTACAACAATAGTTATCAGACGAGCTTGAAAATGGCACCTTATGAAGCATTGTATGGTCGCAAGTGTCGAACGCCTTTGTATTGGACTGAACTCAAGGAAAATCAGATTTATGGAGTTGATCTAATAAAAGAAACTGAAGAAAAAGTGAAGGTAATTCGAGATTGTTTGAAAGCTGCTTCAGATAGACAGAAATCTTATGCAGATTTAAAATGAAAGGACATTGAATTTCAAGATGGTGATAAAGTATTTTTAAAGGTGTCTCCATGGAAGAAAGTCCTTAGATTTGGACGGAAGGGCAAATTAAGTCCGCGTTATATTGGGCCGTATGAAGTAATTGAAAAAGTTGGACCGGTAGCATATCGGTTAGCATTACCACCTGAATTAGAGAAGATTCATGATGTGTTCCACGTATCTATGTTATGTCGGTATCGTTCGGATCCTTCACATGTAGTTTCACCGACAGAAATTGAACTACAACCAGATATGACCTACGAAGAAGAACCGATTAAGATTTTAGCTCGAGAGGTCAAACAACTAAGGAATAAAAATGTTGCACTTGTGAAGGTGTTGTGGCAAAGGCATGGAGTAGAAGAAGCTACATGGGAATCCGAAGAAACTATGAGAAATCAATACCCACATTTGTTTACAGGTAAGATTTTCGAGGACGAAAATCCTTAAAGGGGGGAAAGTTGTAATATCCTGAATTAGGGCCTAATCGGAATAGTGGTTTCGTGACAACAAATCCGAGATAGAAATAATTATTTTATAATTATTTTGATGGTTATGATATGATTGCATGATTGTGTGAAAATTTCGTGATGAAATTCTATGCCTAAAGTGCTTAAATTGAAAGTAGGGACTAAATCGAATAAGTTACAAAATTTGCATTCTAGAAATTTTTAGTATGAAATTGCTTTGAAATATTTATTACGAGGTCTTAAATAGCAATTTTACCAATTTTAAGTTCATGGAAAAATTTAGGACATGGAAGGAATTTTTGGAAAGTTTAGTAGTAAGGGTATTTTGGTCATTTTGATATTAAATGAAATAAAATGGGAAAAATAACACAAAATAGTCATCTTCCCCATTTAGTTGCTGCCGAAACTTCACTCTCACCATAGCTAGGGTTTCTTCAACTTTCAAGCTTCATAGTAAGTGATTCTAAGCCCTGTTTTTAATGATTTTTACATTTTTGAGATCCCGGTAGCTCGATTAAGCTTATGCTAACAATAATTCAACCTAGGGTTCATATTTGGAAAAATACCCATAGGTGAAATTTGTGTATTTTGATGTTTTATGATAGAATATGGGGTTTTAAATTATGTTAGACAACTTGTGCTACTCGGTTTTGAGCGAAAACGAGTAAAAGGGCTTAATCGGTAAAAATACCTAATAGTCATAAGTACAAGTTAGAGTGAGAATTTGATGTTGCCATAGAAGAGAAAAGTGATCAGCATGTTGTAAAACATAAGAATAAGGAATAAAGTTTAATCCCGAGCCTAGGGGTAAAAATGTAAATATGCAAAAGTTTAGGGGCAAAATTGTAATTTTGCCAAAATTTGATTTAAGGATTAATTTGATAATGTGAGTATTAAATGAGCTAAATGTGTTATTTTAGATCAATAAAGACGTGGAATCGACCTCAATCGAGGAAAAGAAAAGATTGTGGACTAAATTGCAAAATCCTTGTATTTTGGTACCAAGGTAAGTTCATGTGTAAATAATGTAGCATAATTGTTATTTTTAAGTTATTGATATTAATTATGTGTTATGCTGAATTTCATTATGAAATGTATGCTTTGTGGTTAATTTCAAATAATATGTAAATTATGTAGGCTACTTGTTAAATATAATTGTTACCGAGTATTGATTTCGGCATTCTACGGAAGACGGCAAGGATAAGTGTTTGAGAAAAATCCCATTTGAACCTTAGGAATAGATTAGGATACAAGTGACATGTCACTAGGATGGTTGAGCATCCGAGCTCGTTGAGTTGAGTCCGAGTTCACTTATGGATGCGAATGTCCGAACTCGTTGAGTTGAGTCCGAGTTCGTGAAATGTAACTAGGCATCCGAGCTCGTTGAGTTGAGTCCGAGTTCACTTATGGATGCAAGCGCCCGAGCTCTTGAGTTGAGTCCGAGTTCGCTTATGGGCGGGTTACATAATTGCTTGATTGTTTATATGGCACTTATGTGCAAGTTATCCATGTATCCGAATTATATTCCGATGTGTTCAACGGGTAAAGTTCTACTCAATGGAGGAATATTCGAGATGTAAAGAGATGTATTGGTGAGTGATGTGAAATGGATATTTTGGACAGGTATGTATTTAACCCTCGGGTTGAGTATTGATACAACCACTATAAGGTAATAAGATGATGAACAATGATCAGAAATGTGATATGTGTTTTAGTGATGTATGCTAATGTTGATTGGTATAACTGTTTGTTATGTTACTTATTATTTGCATATGAACTTACTAAGCATTTATGCTTACTCCCTCCTTCTTACTCATTGTAGTTTTGGACAAGCCAGCTCAGGAGTCGGGATAGGTCGAAGGCTCAGTTACACTATCCAGGAGACTTTTGGTAAATGGCTTGTAAATTTAAGTATGGCATGTATAGCAATATACCTATTTTGTGTAAATGATCTTATGGTATGGTTGTGAAATAGTTGAGGAAATGCTTGATAATGATAAATTATGAAAATGGTTAGTTTAGATTATGTTTGATGTTAAGGAAAACTATTAAGATACTTAGTGCATAAAAACTCATAAAAAGGATGAAATTTACCATAAACAGAATACCGCAGCAACACTAATGCGAGTTTGAAAATTTACTAAAAATCATAGAAATTTAATTTGGTGATGAACTACATATCAAATTGAAGCTTATTATGTCTAGTTTCACAGGAAACAAATGAAACAAGTAAAGGAATTATATGTTAGAAGATATTTGAATTTTAGTGAAACAGAGTCATAGCAGTTTCTGAATCCCTTGTTCCTACTTTAGAAATTCACCAAAAATTGTAAAGATATAATTAGGTGGTGTATTTTATATCCTAAGAATCCTTATTGAGTCTAGTTTTAGTAGAAACAAATCTAATAGTCATATGAATTTTGTACAGAGAGAAATGTGGTTCGTAGTAAACAGAGGTCAGACCAGTTGAGTCCTAAAACAGGGGTAACTTTAACTAATAAACTGTACTAATTGGTCCAACCAAAAATTCTAGAAAAAAATTTAGTAGATAGGTATATGAGTCTAGATTCAGGGAAAATTTATGGATCTTAATTTCGAGTTTCGTAACTCGAGATATGATTTTCTTGTGACTGTGACGCAAGTAGCTTAAAAGCTGTGAATGTAGAAACAAATAATCCAAAGTTCCAAAAATGTTAAACTAAGCTTAGTAACACCTCATACTCGACTCCGGCGACGGTCTCGGGAGTGGGGGCGTTACAAATTGAGTGTTTTTCGAAGCCTTGATCGGTGAGGACAACAAGAAGGAAGAACAGAGCAACCAAGTCAAGCCTTGGAAAACCATCGGATTTGATTCTTGTTCCCTATCTCTTTAATTTTTGTTGCTGTTATGATGAACATATCTATAAGTATTCATGTTGTTGGAATGGTTAATTTAATCGGCTTAGATTGAATTTAATTCGTGCTGGGTTGATTGCATTTCGTCTTTTTAAATTGTTAAAATTATGTTTATGTTGTTATAGGCCTTGGTAAAATGCTTGATTAAGTAAAATCATGCCTAAGTTATTCTTGCGTTACGATTGTGAGGTAACTAATGAATTAATTATTTAAACAGATTGAAATTGTAATTAATTGACATAGTACTTGATCAGTGCATGTTTATTCTTCTAAGGTAGCTGAAGGTTAAATTAGCAATGTATCTGGTGATATTATTGTCTTGCATAACTGTACATCCCAAAATAGGGCTTAGTCAGAATAATAGTTTTGAGACCACAAATTCGACATTAAAATATTTATTTTATGATTGTTATGAGGTTTAGAATATGAATATATGCATGTGTTAAAGTTTCAAGAAGAAATTTTAAGTATAAGGTGTCCAATTGGAAATTAGGGACTAAATTGAATAAGTTACAAAATTTGTGTTCTAGAAGCAATTTGTATGAAATTGCTTTGGATTATTAATTAGGAGGTCTTAAAGATCAATTTGCCCGATTTCTAATTTTTTTGGACAAAATAGGCTTGTATGGAAAAAATTTGAAAGAAAAGCTTTAAGGGCATTTTGGTCATTTGGTTTATAAATGAAATAAAATGGGAATATAAGCCAAAAATTAGCTCATTTTCTCCATGTTGTTGTAAAAAATTAGGGTTCTCCATAGCTAAGGTTTTCAAGCTTTCCACGCTCAATAGTAAGTACTCCCAAGCCTCGTTTTTAATATTCTTCGTATTTTGAAATCTCGGTAACTTGCTCTCTCTATTTCTACCCATATTTCATGCTAGGGCTTATGTTTAGAAATTTACCCATGCATGAGAAGTTTATGTTTTGATGATTTATGGAGGGATATGGGAGTTTAAAGGATGGTAAACAACTTTTACTAAGTAGTTTTTCATGGAAAAGACTTTAGGGACTATTTTGTAAAAGTTGTAGAGAAGGGTAGGAAAATATGAAATGAAGGAAAAATGTGCGCTGTTATGAACATGAAAAATGTTTGGTTAGGCTTGGGTAACCAATAAATCCCATATATTGCATTATCCGAACCTAGGGACTAAATTGCAAATATATGAAAGTATAGGGGTAAAATAGTAATTTTACCCAAGTATGAATTTTGGGGTCATTTGAGTAATATATGTATTAAACAAGCTAAATTTGGTATTATAGATCAAGAGAATCAAGATACGGGCCTTGATCGAGGAAAGAGCAAGGTTTACGAAGTTTAGGCTCAATTTCTAATATTTTGTACCAAGGTAAGTACATATGCAAATAAATACATTAATTATTGTTATTAAATGATTTATTGATATATGTATGCTTAATATGCTTATTTGGCTATGTTGACAATATAACATGTTTTGATGCTTTCCTATATGATTATGAGACGTTGGCCATGTGAAAGAAACCATTATGCGAGTATGTTCGGCAAAGGTCTGGAAGTCTAAAATCTCATTTGAACCTTAGGAATAGTTGAGGATACAAGTGACATGTCACTAGGATAGTCATGTGTGCTATGAGCTCATTTAATATGTGATACATGTTAGGGTCCGGATGCTGGGTATCCTGAGTTGTGTTCGGATACTCTCTTAGATCTTTGAGTAGCCCCACTGAGAGCAGCATGTGATTCTGTGATATGAGGCACTTCGGTGCACTTTCTGTCAGATAGCCAATGCTACATTCAGCCACTTCAGTGCATTCCTTCTGTGTGTCCGAATCATATTCCAAGTGTTCAACGAATAATGTAATATGAATTCCGAAGGTAAAAATTTAAGTAAGCCATGTGTGTGTAGGATGGCACATGTACTAAAACCCTATAAGGACTTAGTATATGAAAAGATATGTATTTGGATAAGCATGTGTATATGAATAGGGAAAGTAAGTATATGTATGACATAATGAAAAGTATCATAATGGATAAGCAATTATGCTTAGATATTTAATAGTTACGAAATGTAGATTATTTGTATGTGTACTTACTAAGCTTTATAGATTACCCTCCTCTCTTTTCTCTTCTCTGTAGATACGTCAAGCTAGCTCGAAAGATCGGGGGACGTCGGAGCTTAGATCACACTATCTTCAAGAAATTTAGGTATAAAAAGGGTTAATTATTTTGGTCATGGCATGTATAGGGAACTTTTCTATTTTGTGTATATGTGTCTTGTTAAAGTAGCCAAGTATAATGGCTCATTTGAGCATTGATTATTTTGTATGTGACCATGTGATTTGGTCCATATTAATGATTGGGATGTATCCTTAAGTTTATCTTTACATGCATACTAAGATGTGTATGTGTTGGTTGATGGATGACTATTCAATTGCTAGTATGTGGTTGCATGATTTAGCACTCATAATGGAATGATAATATGGAGAATGGTAAACCACGAAATTGGTGTGGAATGACTAAAAGATAAGTTGGTGTGAATACTAATGGTCTAGTATGTAAAAGGAGCCATAGTGATGTTATAATGTTGCATGTTTAAGTGTCCAAATATATCATGTGTTATGCCATTGAACATATGGGAGTGTATGATTGTTTAAGGGTGACCAATGGACCTCCAAATGGTCCACATGGTTAGACACACGGGCATGTGTCTAAGCCGTGTGTGACACACGGTCAGCCCCATGGCGTGTCGTTCGGTCGTGGGTCCCTTGCACCTTGAATTTTAGGTTAACATGCATGGTAGTAAACACACGGGTAGAGACACGATCGTGTGCCTCAACCGTGTGGAGGACACAGCCTCTGGCCACGGACGTGTGCTTGGCCGTGTGCTTCAAATTTGTATGATGACATCATAAATAGAATGCTCGCTAAAATCACATGGGCTACCACACAGGCATGTGCCAGGCCATGTGAGGGATACGGGCGAAGGACACGGGCATGTGTTCGGCCGTGTGAAATCCCCTGTAGGTTCAAAATAGATAATAAATCCTAAAATTCGACACGGGTGTGGGACATGGGCGTGTCCCCAAGCACACGGGTGTTTGCAATGCCTCCACACGGGTATGTGAGGCTTTAACCTAAAATTTTTCTCAGAATCTTCGTATGTTCTCGGTTTAGTCTCAGACCGCCAATAAGGTATGTTTTGGGCCTCGTAGGTCTATAATAATGACATTTTAACTTGTTTTGAAGTGTTTAGATCGGATAAAATTTTATGGCCCGGTTTTGCTTGTTTGTTTCTATTTAAGTCCAGTAATGCTTCATACTCTGTCCCAATCTCGGATACGGGTAAGGGGTGTTACAATAACTTGAAAGATTATTGTGATTAAACTGTTTCAAGGTAGGGATACCTTGTTACCTGACATAGCCTTTTATATGCTTGTTAGATTTAATTAATCGTTTGAATTGACTTAGGGATATGCAAGAGATTAGTTCAATTTAATGAGTATGTATGTGCAATAACATGTTTGCTTACTAGAATCTGTTTAGTCGGTTGAATTGACATAGGGATATGTCAAGAGATGAATGGATTTTGGTATGTAAGTATGTTCATAAGTTAGCAAATTACCAGGTTGCCATGATTTTATTCGTAACAATATAAACATAAGTTTAATAATTCTAAGATGAGAAGTTTAATTAATCCAACACAATTATATCATCTTGATTAAATCTTATTTTGAAATCGTGCATTAGAACTTTCTTTTACTTCATTTTTATTTATTTTAATTTTCTTAAGTTTTTAATCACCTTCTTTAAACAAAATATTTTTCTTCAGCAAAGTTTTTTGGAAAGTTTAGTAGTAAGGGTATTTTGGTCATTTTGATATTAAATGAAATAAAATGGGAAAAATAACACAAAATAGTCATCTTCCCCATTTAGTTGCTGCCGAAACTTCACTCTCACCATAGCTAGGGTTTCTTCAACTTTCAAGCTTCATAGTAAGTGATTCTAAGCCCTGTTTTTAATGATTTTTACATTTTTGAGATCCCGGTAGCTCGATTAAGCTTATGCTAACAATAATTCAACCTAGGGTTCATATTTGGAAAAATACCCATAGGTGAAATTTGTGTATTTTGATGTTTTATGATAGAATATGGGGTTTTAAATTATGTTAGACAACTTGTGCTACTCGGTTTTGAGCGAAAACGAGTAAAAGGGCTTAATCGGTAAAAATACCTAATAGTCATAAGTACAAGTTAGAGTGAGAATTTGATGTTGCCATAGAAGAGAAAAGTGATCAGCATGTTGTAAAACATAAGAATAAGGAATAAAGTTTAATCCCGAGCCTAGGGGTAAAAATGTAAATATGCAAAAGTTTAGGGGCAAAATTGTAATTTTGCCAAAATTTGATTTAAGGATTAATTTGATAATGTGAGTATTAAATGAGCTAAATGTGTTATTTTAGATCAATAAAGACGTGGAATCGACCTCAATCGAGGAAAAGAAAAGATTGTGGACTAAATTGCAAAATCCTTGTATTTTGGTACCAAGGTAAGTTCATGTGTAAATAATGTAGCATAATTGTTATTTTTAAGTTATTGATATTAATTATGTGTTATGCTGAATTTCATTATGAAATGTATGCTTTGTGGTTAATTTCAAATAATATGTAAATTATGTAGGCTACTTGTTAAATATAATTGTTACCGAGTATTGATTTCGGCATTCTACGGAAGACGGCAAGGATAAGTGTTTGAGAAAAATCCCATTTGAACCTTAGGAATAGATTAGGATACAAGTGACATGTCACTAGGATGGTTGAGCATCCGAGCTCGTTGAGTTGAGTCCGAGTTCACTTATGGATGCGAATGTCCGAACTCGTTGAGTTGAGTCCGAGTTCGTGAAATGTAACTAGGCATCCGAGCTCGTTGAGTTGAGTCCGAGTTCACTTATGGATGCAAGCGCCCGAGCTCTTGAGTTGAGTCCGAGTTCGCTTATGGGCGGGTTACATAATTGCTTGATTGTTTATATGGCACTTATGTGCAAGTTATCCATGTATCCGAATTATATTCCGATGTGTTCAACGGGTAAAGTTCTACTCAATGGAGGAATATTCGAGATGTAAAGAGATGTATTGGTGAGTGATGTGAAATGGATATTTTGGACAGGTATGTATTTAACCCTCGGGTTGAGTATTGATACAACCACTATAAGGTAATAAGATGATGAACAATGATCAGAAATGTGATATGTGTTTTAGTGATGTATGCTAATGTTGATTGGTATAACTGTTTGTTATGTTACTTATTATTTGCATATGAACTTACTAAGCATTTATGCTTACTCCCTTCTTCTTACTCATTGTAGTTTTGGACAAGCCAGCTCAGGAGTCGGGATAGGTCGAAGGCTCAGTTACACTATCCAGGAGACTTTTGGTAAATGGCTTGTAAATTTAAGTATGGCATGTATAGCAATATACCTATTTTGTGTAAATGATCTTATGGTATGGTTGTGAAATAGTTGAGGAAATGCTTGATAATGATAAATTATGAAAATGGTTAGTTTAGATTATGTTTGATGTTAAGGAAAACTATTAAGATACTTAGTGCATAAAAACTCATAAAAAGGATGAAATTTACCATAAACAGAATACCGCAGCAACACTAATGCGAGTTTGAAAATTTACTAAAAATCATAGAAATTTAATTTGGTGATGAACTACATATCAAATTGAAGCTTATTATGTCTAGTTTCACAGGAAACAAATGAAACAAGTAAAGGAATTATATGTTAGAAGATATTTGAATTTTAGTGAAACAGAGTCATAGCAGTTTCTGAATCCCTTGTTCCTACTTTAGAAATTCACCAAAAATTGTAAAGATATAATTAGGTGGTGTATTTTATATCCTAAGAATCCTTATTGAGTCTAGTTTTAGTAGAAACAAATCTAATAGTCATATGAATTTTGTACAGAGAGAAATGTGGTTCGTAGTAAACAGAGGTCAGACCAGTTGAGTCCTAAAACAGGGGTAACTTTAACTAATAAACTGTACTAATTGGTCCAACCAAAAATTCTAGAAAAAAATTTAGTAGATAGGTATATGAGTCTAGATTCAGGGAAAATTTATGGATCTTAATTTCGAGTTTCGTAACTCGAGATATGATTTTTCTTGTGACTGTGACGCAAGTAGCTTAAAAGCTGTGAATGTAGAAACAAATAATCCAAAGTTCCAAAAATGTTAAACTAAGCTTAGTAACACCTCATACTCGACTCCGGCGACGGTCTCGGGAGTGGGGGCGTTACAAATTGAGTGTTTTTCGAAGCCTTGATCGGTGAGGACAACAAGAAGGAAGAACAGAGCAACCAAGTCAAGCCTTGGAAAACCATCGGATTTGATTCTTGTTCCCTATCTCTTTAATTTTTGTTGCTGTTATGATGAACATATCTATAAGTATTCATGTTGTTGGAATGGTTAATTTAATCGGCTTAGATTGAATTTAATTCGTGCTGGGTTGATTGCATTTCGTCTTTTTAAATTGTTAAAATTATGTTTATGTTGTTATAGGCCTTGGTAAAATGCTTGATTAAGTAAAATCATGCCTAAGTTATTCTTGCGTTACGATTGTGAGGTAACTAATGAATTAATTATTTAAACAGATTGAAATTGTAATTAATTGACATAGTACTTGATCAGTGCATGTTTATTCTTCTAAGGTAGCTGAAGGTTAAATTAGCAATGTATCTGGTGATATTATTGTCTTGCATAACTGTACATCCCAAAATAGGGCTTAGTCAGAATAATAGTTTTGAGACCACAAATTCGACATTAAAATATTTATTTTATGATTGTTATGAGGTTTAGAATATGAATATATGCATGTGTTAAAGTTTCAAGAAGAAATTTTAAGTATAAGGTGTCCAATTGGAAATTAGGGACTAAATTGAATAAGTTACAAAATTTGTGTTCTAGAAGCAATTTGTATGAAATTGCTTTGGATTATTAATTAGGAGGTCTTAAAGATCAATTTGCCCGATTTCTAATTTTTTTGGACAAAAATAGGCTTGTATGGAAAAAATTTGAAAGAAAAGCTTTAAGGGCATTTTGGTCATTTGGTTTATAAATGAAATAAAATGGGAATATAAGCCAAAAATTAGCTCATTTTCTCCATGTTGTTGTAAAAAATTAGGGTTCTCCATAGCTAAGGTTTTCAAGCTTTCCACGCTCAATAGTAAGTACTCCCAAGCCTCGTTTTTAATATTCTTCGTATTTTTGAAATCTCGGTAACTTGCTCTCTCTATTTCTACCCATATTTCATGCTAGGGCTTATGTTTAGAAATTTACCCATGCATGAGAAGTTTATGTTTTGATGATTTATGGAGGGATATGGGAGTTTAAAGGATGGTAAACAACTTTTACTAAGTAGTTTTTCATGGAAAAGACTTTAGGGACTATTTTGTAAAAGTTGTAGAGAAGGGTAGGAAAATATGAAATGAAGGAAAAATGTGCGCTGTTATGAACATGAAAAATGTTTGGTTAGGCTTGGGTAACCAATAAATCCCATATATTGCATTATCCGAACCTAGGGACTAAATTGCAAATATATGAAAGTATAGGGGTAAAATAGTAATTTTACCCAAGTATGAATTTTGGGGTCATTTTGAGTAATATATGTATTAAACAAGCTAAATTTGGTATTATAGATCAAGAGAATCAAGATACGGGCCTTGATCGAGGAAAGAGCAAGGTTTACGAAGTTTAGGCTCAATTTCTAATATTTTGTACCAAGGTAAGTACATATGCAAATAAATACATTAATTATTGTTATTAAATGATTTATTGATATATGTATGCTTAATATGCTTATTTGGCTATGTTGACAATATAACATGTTTTGATGCTTTCCTATATGATTATGAGACGTTGGCCATGTGAAAGAAACCATTATGCGAGTATGTTCGGCAAAGGTCTGGAAGTCTAAAATCTCATTTGAACCTTAGGAATAGTTGAGGATACAAGTGACATGTCACTAGGATAGTCATGTGTGCTATGAGCTCATTTAATATGTGATACATGTTAGGGTCCGGATGCTGGGTATCCTGAGTTGTGTTCGGATACTCTCTTAGATCTTTGAGTAGCCCCACTGAGAGCAGCATGTGATTCTGTGATATGAGGCACTTCGGTGCACTTTCTGTCAGATAGCCAATGCTACATTCAGCCACTTCAGTGCATTCCTTCTGTGTGTCCGAATCATATTCCAAGTGTTCAACGAATAATGTAATATGAATTCCGAAGGTAAAAATTTAAGTAAGCCATGTGTGTGTAGGATGGCACATGTACTAAAACCCTATAAGGACTTAGTATATGAAAAGATATGTATTTGGATAAGCATGTGTATATGAATAGGGAAAGTAAGTATATGTATGACATAATGAAAAGTATCATAATGGATAAGCAATTATGCTTAGATATTTAATAGTTACGAAATGTAGATTATTTGTATGTGTACTTACTAAGCTTTATAGATTACCCTCCTCTCTTTTCTCTTCTCTGTAGATACGTCAAGCTAGCTCGAAAGATCGGGGGACGTCGGAGCTTAGATCACACTATCTTCAAGAAATTTAGGTATAAAAAGGGTTAATTATTTTGGTCATGGCATGTATAGGGAACTTTTCTATTTTGTGTATATGTGTCTTGTTAAAGTAGCCAAGTATAATGGCTCATTTGAGCATTGATTATTTTGTATGTGACCATGTGATTTGGTCCATATTAATGATTGGGATGTATCCTTAAGTTTATCTTTACATGCATACTAAGATGTGTATGTGTTGGTTGATGGATGACTATTCAATTGCTAGTATGTGGTTGCATGATTTAGCACTCATAATGGAATGATAATATGGAGAATGGTAAACCACGAAATTGGTGTGGAATGACTAAAAGATAAGTTGGTGTGAATACTAATGGTCTAGTATGTAAAAGGAGCCATAGTGATGTTATAATGTTGCATGTTTAAGTGTCCAAATATATCATGTGTTATGCCATTGAACATATGGGAGTGTATGATTGTTTAAGGGTGACCAATGGACCTCCAAATGGTCCACATGGTTAGACACACGGGCATGTGTCTAAGCCGTGTGTGACACACGGTCAGCCCCATGGCGTGTCGTTCGGTCGTGGGTCCCTTGCACCTTGAATTTTAGGTTAACATGCATGGTAGTAAACACACGGGTAGAGACACGATCGTGTGCCTCAACCGTGTGGAGGACACAGCCTCTGGCCACGGACGTGTGCTTGGCCGTGTGCTTCAAATTTGTATGATGACATCATAAATAGAATGCTCGCTAAAATCACATGGGCTACCACACAGGCATGTGCCAGGCCATGTGAGGGATACGGGCGAAGGACACGGGCATGTGTTCGGCCGTGTGAAATCCCCTGTAGGTTCAAAATAGATAATAAATCCTAAAATTCGACACGGGTGTGGGACATGGGCGTGTCCCCAAGCACACGGGTGTTTGCAATGCCTCCACACGGGTATGTGAGGCTTTAACCTAAAATTTTTCTCAGAATCTTCGTATGTTCTCGGTTTAGTCTCAGACCGCCAATAAGGTATGTTTTGGGCCTCGTAGGTCTATAATAATGACATTTTAACTTGTTTTGAAGTGTTTAGATCGGATAAAATTTTATGGCCCGGTTTTGCTTGTTTGTTTCTATTTAAGTCCAGTAATGCTTCATACTCTGTCCCAATCTCGGATACGGGTAAGGGGTGTTACAATAACTTGAAAGATTATTGTGATTAAACTGTTTCAAGGTAGGGATACCTTGTTACCTGACATAGCCTTTTATATGCTTGTTAGATTTAATTAATCGTTTGAATTGACTTAGGGATATGCAAGAGATTAGTTCAATTTAATGAGTATGTATGTGCAATAACATGTTTGCTTACTAGAATCTGTTTAGTCGGTTGAATTGACATAGGGATATGTCAAGAGATGAATGGATTTTGGTATGTAAGTATGTTCATAAGTTAGCAAATTACCAGGTTGCCATGATTTTATTCGTAACAATATAAACATAAGTTTAATAATTCTAAGATGAGAAGTTTAATTAATCCAACACAATTATATCATCTTGATTAAATCTTATTTTGAAATCGTGCATTAGAACTTTCTTTTACTTCATTTTTATTTATTTTAATTTTCTTAAGTTTTTAATCACCTTCTTTAAACAAAATATTTTTCTTCAGCAAAGTTTTTTAAATTGCATTCATAAATAATCCTTTTCACAATCCCTGTGGGTACAATAACTCGACATTTACTTGTCATTTTATTACTTGTTGTGATTGTGTACACTTGCACATTTTCGTTGTTCCAAGTTTTTGGAGCCGTTACCGAGAACTGTTTTAAAAAGTCATTATTTGCGAATTTGTTAGTTTACATTTTGGTTTTTTTTCTATTTAATTTTTAACTTAATTAATTTTTCTGTGATTATTTCAGGTGTTTATGAGTATTGACCAAATTATTGACCCACTCTCTGAAGACCATGAGATTGAACAAACTTTCCGACAGTGAAGAAGACAAGCAAATTAGAGAAGGACCGAAGATATGAACTTCGAAAATCTGATCCAAGGAAATGGAGCAAACCCTGCTCAAAATCCTATCCTTATTGCTGATGATAAGGATAGAGCTTTATGACAGCATGTCGTGCTAGTATTTAATGACCTTAATCTGGGTATTAGGAGACTTGAAATTGAGGCACAGCGGTTCGAGCTGAAGCTAGTCATGTTCTGAATGTTTCAGACAATGGGCCAATTTAGTGGAATGCCTACCGCAAATCCTCACCTACACTTAAGACTATTTATGAAGGTGAGCGATTCTTTCTAGTTAGTTGGAGTACCCAAAGATGCATTACGATTGAAGCTGTTCCCATATTCGCTAAGGGATAGAGCTCGAGGCTGGTTGAACTCATTTCCACCAAACTCAATTTCCACATGCCAAGAGTTAGCAAAAAGATTCCTTATGAAGTATTTCTCGCCTATCAAGGATGCTAAGTTGAGGAACGAGATCACTACCTTCCAACAAATGGATGATGAGTCCTTGTATGAGACATGGGAAAGGTACAAAGAGTTATTACGAAAGTGCCCTCATCATGGAATCCCATATTGTATCCAACTTGAGACATTTTATAATGGTCTCAATGCTCATACGAGGATGGTAGTGAACGCTTCTGCTAATGGTGGTCTCCTTTCTAAGTCCTATAATGAGGCTTATGAAATTATCGAGAGGATTGCCAACAACAATTACCAATGGCCAACCAACCGAGCAACGTCATGAAGATGAGTTGCTGGGATACATGAAGTACACGCTCTTAGTTCACTCGCATCTCAGGTATCATCAATATCCTCAATGCTTAAAAATCTTACTACTAATGGGTCTAGCAGTTTTGCAGCACAGCCACCAAATCAATTTGAAAATATAGCTTGTGTTTATTGTGGGGAAGGACATTTGTTTGAAGAATGTCCATCAAACCTAGAATCCACGTACTACATAGGTAACCAGAACCAAAATCGAGGAAGGCAAGGACTGCAATCCAATTTTTATAACCCACCGTGGCAAAACCACCCTAATTTTTCCTAGAGTAACCAAGGAGCTGGAACCAGTAGTACTTACGCCCAACCTAGATCGACCCAGCCACGAAGTTTTCCCCAACAAGTTCAAAAACCAACCTAAACTGAACCATCCAATGGCTTAGAAAATTTGTTGAAGGCATACATGGCCAAGAATGATGCCTTAATCCAAAGCCAAGCAGCTATATTGAAAAACCTGGAAAACCAAATGGGCCAGCTTGCAACTGAACTCAGGAACCAACCACCAGGTGCTTTACCTAGTGATACGGAGAATCCGAGGAATCCGGGAAAAGAACATTGTAAAGCATTAGCATTGAGGAGTGGAAAGACAATAGAGCCCAACACCATTGAAGCTGAAAATGAGCAAGCTGATGCTCAAAAATTAGAGGAAGTTCAACCGAGCGTTGAAATTATAGTTTCACAACAACCAGAATCTGCAAAACCCGACAAGGTAATTTCAGAACGAGCTAATTCTGATCAACTAACAACCCCGTTAGATGCAGAATTACCACAGAAGATGAATCAATCAGTTCCAGTAAAGAAACCACCACCACCCTACCCTCAAAGACTTCAAAAGCAGAAATAGGAGACTTAATTCAAGAAGTTCCTAGACGTACTCAAGTAACTTCATATTAACATCCCGTTGGTTGAAGCACTTGAGCAAATGCCGAACTACATCAAATTCATGAACGATATCCTGTCCAAAAAATGAAGACTCAAAGAATTTGAGACGGTAGCTCTGACGAAGGAATACAGTGCATATCTTCAAGACAAACTACCCCCAAAATTGAAGGATCCTGGATCTTTTACCATACCTTGCAACATTGGAGCAACATATTGTGGTAAGGCACTATGTGACTTGGGTGCGAGTATCAACTTGATGCGTATGTCAATATTTAGAAAGTTGGGGATAGGTGAAGTTAGACCTACTGTGACACCCCTAATTTGGCCCTAGTCGGAAAGTGATTTCGGGATCACAAAACCGAGTCACAAAAATAATTAAAAGTTATATTCTGTGTTTATGATGTGAGTAAATGCATGTGTGAAAGTTTCATGCATTAATTTGATCATTTTTATGTGAATTTATTAAAATGGACTTATATGAAACATTGTTGGAAAGTGAGAGGTTAATCTTACAATGGTCTATTAGTACATGCATTGAAAAGAGTGGTTTTGCATGTCAATTTACCCATAATAAACATAGTGGCCGGCCAAGGAAAGATAATGCTCCACTAATTCAAATTTAAAATAATTTTGTATTAATAAATGATTTAATAATTGTAATAAAATGAATCAAACAAAGAGAAGAAAGAGGATGGTGTTCATCTTCTTCTCCTACCTCTCTCAAGCAGAAACAAAGATGAAAAAGAAGGGAAAACTTACCTAGAGCAATTCGGCATTCATCTTTAGCTATTAGGAGGTAAGCTTTGAATTTGTTGATTTGGCTTTATAATATGCTAAGTTAAATTGTGGATGCACTCTTGGTAATGTCAAGAAAGTTGAGATTTCTTATGGTGATTTGAGCAATATGCCGAATGATTAAGTGTTGGAATTAGGGGTTATTTTCATGTTGTATGGAACAATGGGAGAATGACTAGAATGGGGTAAAGATTTTTGGATGAGTAGCTTAGAGGCACCTTGTACATTCGGTCAAAAATTGAGTCTATTTGGAATGTTAATTTCTTCCCCAATGATTATTTTCCTTGCATGTTAAATGGTTCTTGATAAGGCCGAATGAGTTATGAAAGTTTTTATAAATGTATGAAGTTCAAGGTGCAAAATTTTAGTCTTGATGTTATGAATAATTCGGTTGAAATAAGGAGAATGGGAGTTGTCATTTAGGTTAAGATCAAAGGAATGATCAATAGGCATTAAAAGGTTAAATGTGTGAAATTTAAGGTATAAGAACCTATAGGTAATTACATAGGTAATGTTAAAAATTAATGTGGTATATTCGGCCATGTAGAGTATGTCCTAGAGATATTATATTTAATTTCCTATAATCGGCTAAATGGGTGATAATGGTTTATAATGTTGAATTGAATTATGATTATGTACATTAGAATTAGATATAACAAAAACTATGTGAATTTGGATGCAATATTACATTCGGCCTAGAGGCATTAGATGAACATTTGTGGAAATCTCAAAGTCTTGAATAATGGTGATTGTAAGATGATGTAAAAATCATTGAATTATATGTATAAGTAGTTAGCAAAGTGATTAAACTACCGAATTTAATTATTAAATGAGTTCTAAGCTTGCTGAATTTTGAGATGTGATTGGGAGTAAATTTGACATGAGCATATTTTGTTAATGATATATTGATAAATGTTGAGTTATGATACCATGATATTAACTTAATTATCAAATTGCCGAATGTGTCTATAATTAAGTAAGGTTGATAATAGAGCAATGAGTGGCTAATAGAATCTAGTTAGTCTTCTTGTTATATTCGGCCATGAGTTTGTATAATTGGTTTGTAATAGATTAAATTTGTTTATTCAAACTCAAGAGCTTAGGGAGTCTAATTCGGATAAGAGAAAAAGCTACCTAACCGAGTAGTCAATCTGTAATCGTTCGGCAATTTCCGAGGTAAGTTCTTAAGTAATTGAGTTTGATTCCTTTGTAAGTTTTAAGTTTTAAAGCGGGATGAATATGAATTATGTATATACGTTAAGGTCAATGACTTTTCTAAATGACGGCATACATGATATTATGTTTTAAATATGTGAATGAGAACTTTACAGAGTAATTTGTATAAATCTGCTAGGGACAACAGCAGTAGCGTGTTTTGGAAAAATTACCATAAATTGTGGGAGTTGAGTTAAAGGCTGAATAAATTATGTAATTAAAGCTCGATGCGTCTAGTTTCGTATAAAAGAAATCACGTAAGTAAAGGGGGTGGCCGATAATGAGATTTTCAAAGTTGTGTGAGACAGAGTCAGAATGGCTCCGAAATCCCCTGTTCAGTATTTGGAAAATCATCATAAATCGTACAAAAATGATTATAAGATAAAATTATATGCTTAGACTCCTTAATGAGTCTAGTTTCAAACACAATAAACGAAAACATATTTTGAATTCGGTACAATGAGAAATTAAATTCTTAGTGAAGAGTAGTCAGAGTAGTCAAGCAGTAAAATAGGGGAAACTTTAAGAAAAATCTGGTGTTGATTAGCCAAACCAAAAATTCTGAAAATTTTGTGGATAGAGGATATACGAGTCTATTTTCATGGAAAATTAACGGCACATAATTTGGAATTTCGTAGCCCCAGTTACAAATAATTTAACGACTGTTGCTCAGGAAAAACAGCTTGTAGAGAATTTGTGGTTATGTTGTAAACATGGATAAAACTTGTTTTAGTTGCTCATAAGCTATTGATCAAACCCATACGTGAATTCTAAATTGTGATATTGTAAAATGATATATGAGCGTTAGATGGATCTTTGATATTAAAATTTGTGAAATTGTAAGTTTATAAGTATTCGAATATGAAATGATAGTATGGCATGAAATTGAATTATTCATTAGAAAATGATAGATGTAGATTCAGCCAAGACAAAGTGTATACGTGAAAGTATATGTGGTATGTGAAGTATATTTGGATAATTGTTATGTGAATACATGAAAATTTATATTTTGATGGAGGATTTTATAAGATGAATGTGAACATGCATATATGTGATAAGGCCGAATGGCCAATGTGATGAATGTGAACATGCATATATGTGATAAGGCCGAATGGCCAATGTGATGAACGTGGAAGTGTATATATGTGGCGAAGCCGAATGGCTAATGCGAAATGTGTACGAGATGGATATGAGGTAAAGGCGAATGGCTAATGCGAAACGTGTATGAGATGGATATATGGTAAAGCCAAATGGCTAATGTGAGATATGTATGAGATGTGTATATATATATTGTGGCCAAATGACAGACGGCGGAAGGTGTGTTTTATTAGATATTTGAGGTAAATGAATTACAAATATGATAGTCGATGTGAATGTTGTAACATGTGAATAAATATACATGAAACTCTATGATGTAAACCTGGGATTAAAGACCAGATGACCATATGTGGTGACTATGTCTGGGTTAAGACCCGCTGACTTCGTGTGGAGATTTCATCTGAGCTAAAGGTCTCGCCGATAATCCGAGTAGAGTTTAAAGCTATAAGACTTCGCAATAAGATTGCTTATAAATATATTCAATGCGAAAGGTTAAACAAGTATGTACTCCAAGTTTATATGTGAGCTTGATTTGAACTAAATCATAAGGTAGTTATGTGATGCATACGTGAGCAATCTATGAGACTATTCCTATGGTTATGTGACATCGGATCAGTGTGAGGGATTATGTGAAATTATACAATATATCTATGTCACATGAGCTCACTTACCCCATCTCAGATAGTTCATGGGTAAGTTCAGTCCAATTTGTGCCAAAGAAAGGAGGTATCACGGTTATTGAAAACTAGAATAATGAGTTGATACCGACTAGAACAGTAATGGGATAGAGAATTTGCATCGACTACTGGAAGCTGAACAAGGCGACTAGGAAAGATCACTTTCCTTTACTGTTTTTGGATCATATGTTGGATAGACTCGCGGGGCGAGACTACTATTGTTTTCTCGATGGATACTCAGGGTATAATCAGATTACAGTAGCACCAGAAGATCAACACAAGTCAACATTCACCTGCTCGTAGGTACAATTGCATTTAGACACATGTCATTTGGTTTATGTAATGCACCTGCTACATTTCAAAGATGTATGATGTATATTTTTACTGACATGGTCGAGAAGTATTTGGAAGTGTAACATCCAAAAATAGGGCCTAAACGAAACAGTGGTTGTGAAACCACGAATTCGAGATAGAAAAGTTTATTCCAATTAATTTTTATAATTTACCGAGTGATTAGATGCATGTGTTAAAGTATCGATGGAAAATTTTATTGATAGCATGCTTAATTTACCTACTAGATCTTAATTAAAAAAGTTGATAAATATGAGTTTTAGATGCTAAAGGATTAAATTGAAGAGTATATTTGAAGTAGAGGTCCTTAAATGGAATTAGACCATTAGGTTTTCATGGGCAAAAATGGACATACATAGATAAAAATAACTAAAGTTGTAATGAAGGGTATTTTAGTCATTTGGTAATTAAAAGATTAAAAAGGGTAAAAAGATGGCAAAATGTGCCCATCTTCTTCATTAGGCTGAAATTTCAAGGGTTCTTCATAACTAGGGTTTTTTCAAGCTTCCAAGCTTTATAGTAAGTGATTCCAAGCCCCATTTTTAATGTTCTCTACGTTTTTGAAGTCCCGGTAACTTGATTTAGCTTATTCTAGTAATAATTTAACCTAGGGTTCATATTTGGAAAAATACCCATAGGTGAAATATGTTTATTTTGACATTTTATGGTAGAATATGAAGCTTGATATTATGTTAAACAACTTGAGCTAAGCGATTTTAAGCGAAAACGAGTAAAACGACATAATCGGTAAAAATACCTAATGGTCATAAGTACATGTTAGAGTGGGAATTTGATGTTGCCGTAGATAAATAAATGATCAGCATGTCATAAAACATAAGAATTAGGGATAAAGTTTCATTTCTGAGCCTTGGGGCAAAACTATAAATATGCAAAAGTTTAGGGGTAAAATCATAATTTTACCAAAGTTAGAGTTAAGGACTGTTTTGATAAATATGAATATTAAATAATTTAAATTTGCTATTATAGATCAAGAAGAATAAAATTCGGGGTTAGACCGAAGAAAGAAAAAGGTTGAGGACTAAATCAAAATATTTGATCGTATTTTGTATTAAGGTAAGTTTGTAGTAAATAAATGCAATGTTTTATTATTTATAATAAATAATGTTTTTTTCATCATCTATATATTTATTTTCTAAATTTATTCCTTGATGATTCAAGCAAGAATTAATGGAGAAATTATACTTAAAAGTCTTGGTTGAACCTTAGGAATGTGTAGGATAAAAATGTCATGGCATTAGGGTTTAAGGACACCATGTAAGACCGTGCCAAGGCATGGCATTGGTAAGTTTTACAAGGCAAAGAAATCATGTAAGAACATGTCAAGACATGGCACTGATAAACTACGATAAGGCAAAAATCCCATATAAGACCATGCCAAGGCATGGCAATGGTAAGTTCATAAGGCAAGGACACCACGTAAGACCATGTCAAGACATGGAAATGGTAAGTTTAAAAAGGAAAGGTACCCATGTATCCTTAGTATTCCAAGTGGTTCAACAAAAAATTTAAAGAGTGTACCAAAGGAAAAGTAATATAAGTCTGGTAACGCCTCGTGCTCGACTCCAGCGACGGTCTCGGGTAAGGGGTGTTACATTTATTGGTATCAGAGCAAGAGTTTAGTTGGTTATCGGAATATTCAGTATGAGTAAGAGTCTAGCTATACATGCATACTTATATTTTGATAGTGTGACGGCTCTTGATGATTTTAAAATGTTTTTCTTTTATAGTTATGGATCCCGAATGAGTTGGTGTAGATGATGTAAAAAGTAACGCATTTGCACCCGTAGAAGGGACGGTGCAACCAGATAGTAGTGAAAGGTCCGTTACAGTTAGTTAGGAAGAGGGGCTCGAGAAGCCCTTTTCCAAGCTATGAATGAATGGTTTGTCGAGTTCGTTCGTACAAATCTAGCGGTTAGACCTCCACTGCCTCATGACCCTCAGACTAGCCATGTAGCTTTCCCAGTCACAGATACTGTCAAAAGAGAGAGGCCACCAGTTGATAAAATTAGAAAATAAGGGGCTGAAGAGTTTCAAGCTACTAAAGATGACGATGCAGAGAAAGCTGAATTTTGGCTCGAGAATACTATCAGGGTCTTTAATGAGTTATTCTGCACACCTGAAGAGTGCATGAAGTATGTTGTATCACTTTTACGAGACTCGGCCTACCATTGGTGGAAGACATATGTATTAGTAGTACCGAAAGAGAGGGTTACTTGGGATTTCTTTCAGGAGGAGTTCCGTAAGAAATATATTAGTGAGAGGTTCATCGACCAGAAAAGAAAAGAATTCCTTGAACTAAAGCAGGGTAAGATGATAGTGACTAAATATGAACGTGAACTTTTTAGACTCAGTAATTATGCTCGAGAGTGTCTGTCTACTGAAGCTATTATGTTCAAGAGATTTGAAGATGGGCTTAATGATGATATTCAACTTTCAGTCGGTGTTTTAGAAATAAAAGAGTTTGTAATTTTAGTTCAAAGAGCTTGTAAGGCAGAGGAGTTGCTAAAAGAAAAGGGTAAAGCTGAAATTGAGATACAAGACGCGAAGAAAAGATAGATGAGCAAGTCGTTTCAATCTACATCCAAGAGGCCTAGAGAGTTCTCTACGAGATCTAATTTTTCGGCAGGGTATTCTAACTGAGACAAAGGTAGAAGATTTATGGGTGCATTTTCTCTTCATGATGTTAATGTTATTTCTTTGATTGATTCAGGTTCGACCCATTCCTATGTTTGCATGAAATTGATGCCTAGTATGAACATGTCTATAGATTCTACTAGATTTATGATTAAAGTATCGAATCCATTGGGTTAGTATGTATTAGTAGACAAAGTATGTAAAAATTGCCCTTTGATGATTAGAGGTTACTGTTTTTCGGCAAAAACGTAATTTTTCCAGAATGTGATTTTTGGATTGAAATAGATAGTATAAGTGTTAAATGAGCTAAATGTGTTGTTATAGATCAAGAAAGGCGTGGAATCGACCTCGAACGAGGAAAGGAAAAGATTTTGGACTAAATTGCAAAATTTTCATATTTTGCACCGACGTAAGTTTGTATGTAAATAATACATTATCTTTATTTACGTTTCTATATTTCAGCATATTTTATATATTTTAGCTGATTTTGAATCATAATCGACTATTGGAAGAATGGAAATAAGTAATAGAGAGAAAAGTCCCGGTTGAACCTTCGGAAAGATTGGATAATAAAGATGGTACGTAGCAAGGTCACATGTATGGTGCTGAGTGCACATGATGTGTACAAGAGAGCTACGAGGTACTATATGGTAGCTAGGTCACGTGTGATACGGGATGTATACCATGTAGACAAGAGAGCTACGGGAGAGGATAAATGTAGCTAGGTCGCATGTGTGGTTCCAACTGAAGGACACCATCTAGACAAGAGAGCTACGAGATAAACTGGCTAGGTCACATGGGTAGTACTAAGTGTTCACCATGTGTACAAGAGAGCCGAACTATATGAAATATGATGGGTGGAGCTATGTGCTGAAACCACCAAGTATCGAGGATTGATCTGAAGTGTTCAACGGGATGATTTTATGGTGACATTGTAATCATGGACCTATACTTGTGATGTATAAAATGTGGTGAAAATGAATTGTGATATGCATGTTAAAATGAGGTTAATACAAAGAAAGTGTGAAAGAGTGAATTAGCAATAAAACTGTTTTGGACAGTTGCAGTAATGTCAATTTGAAAAATCACCAAAAATAGTACGAATTTAATTAAGGGCTGAATGAGATATGAAATTAAATCTTAATGAGTCTATTTTCATGAAAAAGAAACATATCAAGTAAAGAAATCCTATATTTTGATATATTTATATTTTTGTGAGACGTGTCCAGAATGACTACGTGATCCCCTATTCTGATTTTTTAAAAATCATTAAAAATTGTACAAAATTAATTAAGAAATATAGTTTATATGTCTAGATTCCTTATTGACTCTAGATTTAAAAGAAACAAATTTTATGGCTAAATGACTTTTTTACTGGGAGAAAATAAATTTGTAGTGAACATAGGTCAGATCAATCGAGCTGTATAATAGGGGAAACTTTAACTAATAAAATGTAGTAATTGGCTGGACCAAAAATTCTAGAAAGCTTTTAGTAAGAAGTAATATGAGTCTAGGTTCAGGAAAATCTTACGGATTTGAATTTTGAGTTTCGTAACTCGAGTTATGATTTATTCAGTGAACATGACGCAAGAGAGACACCTTGACCAAATTGGAGTGAATAGTGAAATTAAAAATAGATATACTTGAGTTATTTGGTAAACATATTAGATTCCTTAATTATTATTTATATACTTACTTACTAAGCTATAAGCTTACTTTTTTTCTCTCTTCTGTCTTATAGTGTCATTCAGCAAGCACAGGAGTTAGAGATCGTTGAAGATCTGTCGCACTATCAGTACTTTTGGTATTAGAACTAAATATTTTGAATTATGGCATGTATAGTAGGCTTAGTTATTTTGTTATGTGTCCTAATTAGGTATAAAATATTAGTTGCAATATTTGACAGATTATTTTGTACAAAGCCATTGAAATTGGCTAATATTGTTGAAGGCATGTGTTATAATGATTCATGATCTAATTGGATGCCATATTTTTGTCTTGGTTTTATTAATGGTATGTATTATGATCTGGTAATACCTCGTACCCTGTTCTGACGTCGGATATGGGTAAGGGGTGTTACACTTAGTGGTATCAGAGCTATGGTTTAGTCGGTTCTCAAACTTATATAGTGTGTGTAAAAGTCTAGCTATACATGCCATAAATATACTGTGATAGTGTGGTGACTCCTGATCATTCTAAGTTGTGTTTTGTTTTAATATAGTAATGGATCCCGACAGAACTGCGACTGATGATGCTGCTAGTAATGCACCGGCTCCCGCACAAGGGACCGCACCTGTTGAAAGTAGACATGAGACATTGAGACAGAGAGATGAGGCTCAGGATGCCTTTCTCCAAATGATGAACAATTGGTATATTGAGTTTATTCGAGCAAACCCAAATGCTCAACCTCATCCACCCCCTCCCATACCTCAGACGGTTCCTGTAGCTGCTCAAGGCATAGATTTGGTAAAAATGAACAAGCCTCCAGTTAACAAGATTCGAAAACAAAGGGCCGAAGAGTTTAGAGCAAAGATCGATGATGATCCCGAGAAACCGGAGTTCTGGCTTGAAAATTCTACCCGTGTATTTGATGAGCTCTCATGTACACCCGAGGAGTGTTTAAAGTGTGATGTATCACTTTTGAGAGATTCGGCCTACCATTGGTGGAAGACTTTGGTAGCAGTGATGCCAACAGAAAGGGTTACTTGGGATTTTTCTAGGAAGAATTCAGAAAGAAATACGTAAGTCAGCGATTTATTGATCAAAAACGGAAGGAGTTCCTTGAATTGAAGTAGGGCAAGATGTCTGTGGCAGAGTATGAACGTGAATTTGTTAGACTCAGCAAGTATGCCCAGGAATGTGTGTCCACCGAGGCTATTATGTGCAAAATATTTAAGGATGGCCTTAATGAGGATATTAAAGTGCTTGTAGGAATTCTGGAGCTGAAAGAATTTGTCGTATTGGTTGACCGATCTCTTAAAGCCGAAGAATTGAACAAAGAAAGAAGAAAAATTGCTATTGAGGCCGGAGATGCCAGAAAGAGGCCGATAAGCAAGTCATTTCAATCTCAATCAAAGAGGTCCAAAGAGACAAACCCTCGAATGACAGTTTCAGCTGGGGATTCACACAGAGATCGTGGTAAGGCATATTCGGGGTCTAAAGCTTAAGCTACTTCAGTGGCAAGTGTGGGTAATGTGTGGTCTAGAAAGCCCGAATGTCAGCAATGTGGCAGACAACGTTTTTGTGAGTGTTGGGGAAACGACCGAGCTTGTTTCAGGTGTGGTTCTCACGAGCATTTTATCAGAGACTGTCTGGAGAAAGTTAAAGAAAAAAATTTCAGATCCCGCCAGCAGAGGTAGACCACCGAGAAATACTGGAAGTGGGGCTTGCAGTAAAACTGTGATGAAAGATTCAGCGGCAAGATCAGAAGCTAGAGCGCCTGCTAGAGCTTATACCATACGTGCTCGAGAGGATGCATCATCTCCCGATGTGATTACTGGTACATTTTTTCTCTATGTTACTATTGTTATTGCATTGATTGATCCCGGGTCTACTCATTCCTATATTTGTGTGAATTTAGTATCTAATAAGAAGTTGCCTGTTGAGTTTACTGAGTTTACAATTAAAGTGTCGAACCCCTTAGGCCAATATGTGCTAGTTGATAAGGTTTGCAAGAATTTCCCATTAATGATTCAAGGTCACTATTTTCCGGCTAATCTGATGTTGTTACCATTTGATGAGTTTGACGTTATCTTGGGAATGGACTGGTTGACATTATATAATGCCAAGGTAAATTGTAAATAGAAAACACTAGAGTTGAAATGTGAAAATGGTGAAATTCTATGGTTTGAAACAGATGAATCAAATAAATTGCCTATGGTGATTTCGCACATGTCTGCACAGAAATACATAAGGAAAGGGTGTGAAGCTTATCTTGCCTATGTAATGAATACTGAGATGTCTGAAATGAAGCTTGAATCAGTGCCGATAGTCTGTGAATTTCCAGATGTATTTCCAGAGGAATTGCCTGGGTTACCTCTGAACAGAGAGATAGAGTTTGCCATTGATTTGTTGTCGGGGACTGCACCGATCTCGATTGCTCCATATAGAATGGCTTCGACTGAATTAAAAGAATTGAAGGCTCAGTTGCAAGAGTTAACAGACAAGGGATTTGTGAGACCGAGTTTCTCTCCCTGGGTGCTCCTGTATTGTTCGTAAAGAAGAAAGATGGCTCAATGAGGCTTTGCATTGGTTACCGTCAGCTCAATAAGGTGACTATAAAGAACAAGTACCCATTACCAAGGATTCACGATTTATTCAACCAGTTGAAGGGGCAACAGTGTTTTCAAAGATCGATTTGAGATCCGGTTACTACCAATTGAGAGTTAAAAGAGTCAGATGTGCCGAAAACCGCCTTTAGGACAAGGTATGAACATTATGAGTTCCTTGTGATGCCTTTCGGCTTAACTAATGCTCCAACTATATTCATGGACTTGATGAACCGAATCTTTCGACCATATTTGGATAAGTTTTTGGTCATGTTCATAGATGACATTCCAATTTATTCTCAGGACGAGTCTGAGCACGCCGGACACTTGAGAACCATATTGCAGATCTTGAGAGAAAAGAAATTGTTTGCTAAGTTTAGCAAAAGTGAGTTCTGGCTTCGTGAAGTTAGATTTTTGGGACATATAGTCTCAGGTGATGGTATTCAGGTGGATCCAAGCAAAATTTCCGCGATTGTTGATTAGAAACCGCCAAAGAATGTATCCGAGGTTAGAAGCTTTTTAGGCTTGGCCGGGTATTATAGACGTTTTGTCGAGGGATTTTTGATGATTGCCTCTCCTATGACTAAGTTACTGCAAAAGAATGTTAAGTTTGAATGGACTGATAAATGTCAGTAGAGTTTTGAAAAGCTGAAAGCACGATTGACTGAAGCACCGATTTTAGTACAGCCCGAGCCAGGGAAGGAGTTCGTAATTTATAGTGATGCATCATTGACAGGCCTTGGATGTGTGCTGATGCAAGAGGGTAAAGTGGTAGCTTATGCCTCGAAACAGTTAAAACCGCATGAGAAGAACTATCTTACACATGATTTGGAATTAGCAGCTATTGTCTTTGCCTTGAAGATCTGGCATCATTATTTGTATGGTGAAAAATGCCGAATTTTTACTGATCACAAAAGTTTGAAGTATTTGATGAATCAAAAGGATTTGAATCTGCGACAGCGGAGATGGCTTGAATTATTGAAAGATTATGAGCTAGTGATTGATTATCATCCAAGGAAGGCGAATATAGTTGCTGATGCCTTGAGCAGGAAATCTCTTTTTACATTGAGAGCCATGAATACGAGGTTAGCATAGTCTAATGATGGGTCAATCTTGGAAGAGATGAGGGCTAAACCGTTATTTCTCCAGCTAATTTGTGATGCTCGAAAGAATGATAGTGAGTTGCGAACCAAGAGAACTCAGTGCGAATCGGGTTACGACTCAGATTTTCAAGTTGGACCAGATGATTGTTTGATGTTTCGAGACAGGATATGTGTACCGAAAAATGAATTAATTTAGAAGATATTACATAAGGCGCATAGTGGTTGTTTGTCAGTTTACCCTGGTAGCACAAAAATGTATAATGATTTAAAGAAGTTATATTGGTGGCCAGGCATGAAAAGGGACATTTCTGAATTTGTAACCAAGTGTTTGATCTGTCAACAAGTAAAAGATGAGCATCAAGTGCCGTCAGGATTACTCCAACCGGTGATGGTACCTGAGTGGAAATGGGATAGGATTACCATGGATTTTGTAACCGGTTTGCCTTTAACTCCTAAAAAGAAGAATAATGTCTGGGTAGTGGTTGATAGGTTAACAAAGTCGGCTCACTTTATACCTATACGTACCGATTACTCACTTGATAAATTAGCTGAATTATATATTGCTGAAATTGTGAGGTTGCACAGGGTACCTATGTCTATAATATCAGATAGAGATCCAAGGTTTACCTCAAGATTCTGGAAAAAGTTACAAGAAGCTTTGGGTACAAAATTGAATTTTAGTACCGCGTTTCATCCACAATTAGATGGTCAGTCAGAAAGAATAATCCAAGTACTCGAAGATATGCTTAGATGTTGTGTTTTAGAATTTGAAGGCAGTTGGAGAAATATCTACCTTTGGTTGAATTTACCTACAATAACAGTTTTCAGTCGAGTATACAGATGGCACCATACGAAGCCTTGTATGGTCGCAAGTGTCGGACTCCTTTATATTGGACCAAACTTAGTGAGAAACAGATTCACGGAGTTGATTTAGTTAAAGAAACCGAAGAGAAAGTAAAAGTAATTCGTGATTGCTTGAAAGCTACTTTAGATCGACAAAAGTCATATGCAGATTTAAAAAGAAAAGAGATAGAATTTCAGGTGGGTGATAAAGTGTTCTTGAAGGTGTCACCATGGAAGAAGATTCTGAGATTTAGCTGAAAAGGCAAGTTGAGTCTGCGTTATATCGAGCCGTATGAGATTATTGAAAGGATTGGACCAGCGGCATATCGGTTAGCCTTACCAGCAGAGTTAGAAAGAATTCATAACGTGTTTCATGTATCAATGTTGCGACGTTATCGTTCTGATCCTTAACATGTGATTTCTCCAACAGAAATTGAGATTCGATCAGACTTGACCTATGATGAGGAATCGATTAAGATTTTGGCTCGAGAAGTGAAACAGTTGAGGAAGAAAAGTATAGCTTTAGTGAAAGTGTTATGGAAAAGACATGGGGTAGAAGAAGCTACGTGGGAACCGGAGGAAGCCATGAGAAAACAGTACCCAAACCTCTTTACCGATAAGATTTTCAGGGATGAAAATCCCTAAAGGGGGGAGAGTTGTAACAACCCAATTTAGGGCCAAAACGGAATAGTGGTTTTGAAACCACGAATCCGAGGTTGAAAATTTTATGACTAGGTGTTTAATTTTATGTTTAGGACTAAATTGAAATAGGTGAAAAATGTGTGTTCTAGTTCATAAAGTACTTGATTCAAATGGGGGTTTTAAGTAGAGGTCCTTAAATGGCAATTAGACCATTATACTTTATATGGACAAAAATGGGCATGAATAGGACAAAATTTTAAAGAAAGGCTTTAAGGGTATTTTGGTCATTTGTTAATTAAAAGAAATAAAATGGGAAAAATAAGCCAAAATTTTGCCCATCCATCTTCTTCCTTGGCCGAACCTTGTATGTTCACCATAGCTAGGGTTTTTTCCAAGCTTTCAAGCTCAATAGTAAGTGCATTCAAGCTCCGTTTTTAATGTTCTTTATATTTTTTAAATCCCCGTAGCTTGGTTTACCTATTTCTACCATTATTTCGAGTTAGAGTTTATGTTTAAAATTTACCCATGAATTATATGCATGTATTTTGATATTTGATGGTAGAATATGAACGTTTAAAGTTAGGATAACAATCTTTTCTATGCGATTTTTAGCGAAAACGAGCAAAACAGCATAATCGGTAAAAATGCCTATTGTTCATAACTATGTGTTAGAGTGAGAATTTGATGCTGCCATAGAAGGGAAAAATGATCAGCATGTCATAAAACATAAGAATAAGGGCTGAAATTAAATTTCTGAGCCTAGGGGCAAAATCATAATTTTGTAAAAGTTAGGGGGTAAAAACGTAATTTTTCCATAATGTGATTTTTGGATTGAAATAGATAGTATAAGTGTTAAATGAGCTAAATGTGTTGTTATAGATCAAGAAAGGCATGGAATCGACCTTGAACGGGGGAATGAAAAGATTTTGGACTAAATTGCGAAATTTCCATATTTTGCATCGACGTAAGTTTGTATGTAAATAATACATTATCTTTATTTACATTTTTATATTTTAGCATATTTTATATATTTTAGCTGATTTTGAATCATAATTGACTATTGGAAGAATGGAAATAAGTAATAGAGAGAAAAATCCCGGTTGAACCTTCGGAAAGATTGGATAATAAAGATGGTACGTAGCTATGTAACACCTCGAACCCGAGACCGTCACCGGAGTCGAACACGAGGTGTTAACAAACTTTAAAAATTTTTCAGACACTGCCAATCTGCATAATAGTCGCTTTAAAAATCATATCTTGAGTTCAGAAACTCAGAATCCAGTTCCGTAAATTTTCCCTGAAACTAGACTCATATGCCCATCTACATATTTTTTTCTAGAATTTTTAGTTGGGCCAATTAGTACATTTTATTAGTCAAAGTCTCCCATGTTACAGGGATCGACTACCCTGATCTTTGCGCATTACGACTTGGATATCTCCCTGTACAGGGCTTCAATACTGATGCCGTTTGTTTTTATAGAAACTAGACTCAGAGAGGAATCTATAAATATATGGCTTGACTCCTAATTGTCTCTGGTTAATTTATAATGAATTTCCAAAGTCGGAACATGAAATCCAGAAACCGTTTTGGCCCTATCTCACAAGAACCTGAATATCTCTTAACATACTATCCGTATGATTGTTTCGTTACTTTCCTATGAAAATAGATTCATCAAGGTTCGTTTACATAATTTATTCACTATTTAATTCCATTCCTACTTTTTTTAGTGAATTTCCAAATCTACATCACTGCTGCTGTCAGCATCTGCCTTTAAGGTAGACTTTACCTATTTCATAGTTTCCATGATTCAACTAGCCCTTTTTGCATAAGTAGCACAATTTATGATAGTGATTAACCATTCCCATGGCCAATCCTTGTCAAGCCTATCCACACCTCTCAATAACCATATCCATACCAAATGATTATAACATTACACTCAAACATATATAAGCCATTTTCGCATGGCTATCCAAAATTATACAAGTCCAAAGGGTCCATGACCCACAACAAACGGGTAGTCCTATACATGCCATTTCGAAGTTCAACCAAAATTGTACCAAAAGGGGGGGCTTTGATAGTGTGGGCGACTTCGACTTCAAAATCCCGAGTCCGATAGCTGGAGAACCAAAATCTATAAAATAGAGGATCAAAGAAACGGAGTAAGCAATTTATGCTTAGTAAGTTTTGAGCAAGGAATTCCAGCACAGCAAAAGTATAGCATTCATATAGCTAAACGAATAATTTCATATGCACAAATTTTCGATATCATACTTGCTTCACATTACCAACCCTTATGTACATACACAAAAGATCAACTTAGCCAAAGGCCGGTAGCTCGTTTATCAACTGAGCGAATACTTATTTGTAAGGGCTCAACTAAATTCAAGGACATACGAAACATACCTCAATGTTGGGATGTTTCTAGAGTATTTACTGAAATTTTTACAGCAAGATCATTCATTCCCAAATCACGTACCTTCGGAATTTAACCGGATATAGCTACTCGTTCAAACGCCTTCGGGACATAGCCCGGTTATATTAACTCGCACAATTGCCTTTGGGACTTAACCCGGATTTAGTAACTCGCACCAATGCCTTCGGGCTTAGCCCGGAATTAGTATCTCGCACAAATGCCTTCGGATCTTAGTCCGGATATGGTCACTTAGCACAAAGCCTTCGGGACTTAGCCCGGACATCATTCAAATAACCATGCACATTTAACAGTAAATCATGGCACATTCGTATTTCATTTTCGTTAACAAAACTCAAACACAAGACACTTATCATTCTTGCAATTTCGGCTCAATAGCCACACACAAAGAGCATGATTTTAATTTGCTTAAAACATGATCTAATCAAATCATAATTTAAGCTCTTTTACTCAAGAACTTACCTCGGGTGTTGTCAAACGATTCCGATAGCTATTCGACCACTTTTTCCTTCCCTTTATCGGATTTAGTTCCCCTTTGCTCTTGAGCTTAATTAAACAAATAAATTGATTTAATCATTTGAGCATCGGAAAGAGGAACACAAGGCACTTAGCCCATTTTTATACATTAGACATTAAAGTCACATATGTACGGAATCATGAATCAAACTCAACATTTTAGCTAATTTTTCCCCCTTGGCCGAATTTTCTAAGCCAGTACAAAAGCATCAATATGCTTGCCTCTAACCGAATACATGCAACACCAATCTCCTTCCTATGGCCGAATATGCATGTCTATGTTGGGGCCGATTTCAACACTTAATACATTCTACAAGTATGGTCACTTGTATTGACTAAACACCCTTTTGTTTCAAGTTCAAAACTTGGCTAATACACACATATATACACTAGTAAAGCATCCTCTCCCTTTCCATCAATTTAACACATGCATTACTCATTAATATACAAAAATTATATTCGGCCTTAGCACACAACTTGCTAGCCGATTCTTCTCCATCTAGCAACCAATGCACATATGTGCTCACTCAAAAATGCTAAAAAGAAGATTCAAGAATCATCAGTCCACCATCACATGCATCATTAACAAGCTTCATATTTAGCATGCAATGGCATTAACACAAAATTTACCTAGGCCGAATATCATCCCCATGAGATAGCAAAGATTTGAACCATGGGCTAATTAGAACTCAAGCTAGCAACTAAAAACATGCATGAATCTCATGGCACAACCTCAAACATACCTTGATCTAGATACAAGTATGGCCAAACCTCCTCCTAATCCTCTTCCAAACCAAACATGAAGCAAGAACTCCTTCCTCCTTCCTTTGAATTTTCGGCCAAATGAAGATGAAAAAGGATGAACAAAATTTTCTCTTTTCTTTTCTTTAACTCAGGGCAATGGGGGGGAAACAACTACACACTTTTTTTTTTCATCATATTCCCTTTCATTATTTTATGCCCATGCTCCTTATTTTATTTTTTTCCACCCATGATGCACCAACACAACATGTCTATGACATGTCTTGCCCATCACACTTGGTCTACCATGCTTGTCATGGCCGGCAACTACTAGTTAGGGGGGGAATTTGACATGCAAGTCCCCCCTTTTTATTTCATGCTCTAATAGGTCCTTATGCTTCGACCTCTCACATTTCAAAAATGTCGCACATAAGTCCTATTGACTAAATTCACATGCAATCGACTAAATCGAAGCTTGAAATTTTTACACATTCATAATTACATATTCTAGACAATAAATATCACATTCAAACATTTCGGTGACTCGGTTTAGCAGTCCCGAAACCACTTCTCGACTAGGGTCAATTTTGGGCTGTCACAAGCTAGGTCACATGTATGGTGCTGAGTGAACATGATGTGTACAAGAGAGCTACGAGGTACTATATGGTAGCTAGGTCACATGTGTGATACGGGATGTATACCATGTAGACAAGAGAGCTACGGGAGAGGATAAATGTAGCTAGGTCGCATGTGTGGTTCCAAGTGAAGGACACCATGTAGCCAAGAGTGCTACGAGATAAACTGGCTAGGTCACATGGGTAGTACTAAGTGTTCACCATGTGTACAAGAGAGCCGAACTATATGAAATATGATGGGTGGAGCTATGTGCTGAAACCACTAAGTATCGAGGATTGATCCGAAGTGTTCAACGGGATGATTTTATGGTGACATTGTAATCATGGACCTATACTTGTGATGTATAAAATGTGGTGAAAACGAATTGTGATATGCATGTTAAAATGAGGTTAATACAAAGAAAGTGTGAAAGAGTGAATTAGCATAAAACTATTTTGGACAGTTGCAGTAATGTGAATTTGAAAACTCACCAAAAATAGTACGAATTTAATTAAGGCTGAATGATATATGAAAGTAAAGATTAATGAGTCTATTTTCATGCAAAAGAAACAGGGCAAGTAAAAGAATCCTATATTTTGAGATATTTATATTTTTATGAGACTTGTTCAGAATGACTACGTGATCCCCCATTCTGACTTTGAAAAATCATTAAAAATTGTACAAAATTAATTAAGAAATATAGTTTATATTTCTAGATTTCTTATTGAGTCTAGATTTAAAGGAAACAAATTTTATGGCTAAATGACTTTTTTACTTGGAGAAAATAAATTCGTAGTGAACAGAGGTCAGATCAGTCGAGCTGTATAACAAGGGAAACTTTAACTAATAAACTGTACTAATTGGATGGACTAAAAATTCTAGAAAACTTTTAGTAAGAAGTAATATAAGTCTAGTTTCAGGAAAATTTTACGAATTTGAATTTTGAGTTTCGTAACTCGAGTTATGATTTATTCAGTGAACATGACGCAGGAGAGACAGCTTGACCAAATTGGAGTAAATAGTGAAATTAAAAATAGATATACTTGAGTTATTTGGTAAACATATTAGATTCCTTAATTATTATTTATATACTTACTTACTAAGCTATAAGCTTACTTTCTTTTCTCTCTTCTGTCTTATAGTGTCATTCAGCAAGCACAGGAGTTAGAGATCGTTGAAGATCTGCCGCACTATCAGTACTTTTGGTATTAGAACTAAACATTTTGAATTATGGCATGTATAGTAGGCTTAGTTATTTTGTTACGTGTCATAATTGCCTAGGTATAAAATATTAGTTACAGTATTTGACAGATTATTTTGTACAAAGCCATTGAAATTGGCTAATATTATTAAAGGCATGTATTATAATGATTCATGATCTAATTGGATGCCATATTTTTGTCTCAGTTTTATTTAATGGTATGTATTATGATCTGGTAATACCTCGTACCCTGTTCCGGCGTCGGATATGGGTAAGGGGTGTTACAAGTTGGCCAAGTTGTATATTCTAGAGATTGTCAGACTACATGGAGTACCGTTATCGATTATTTATATAGAGACCCGAGATTCACTTCACGGTTTTGGAAGAAGTTACAAGAAGCTTTGTGCACAAAGTTGAGTTTTAGTATAGTGTTCAATCCTCAGACCGATGGTCAGTCAAAGAGAGTTATTCAGATACTTGAGGATATGCTCAGATGTTGTGTCTTAGAATTTCAAGGTAGTTGGGAGAAATATTTGCCGTTGGTAGAGTTTTCTTATAATAATAGTTACCAGTCGAGTTTGAAAATGGCACCTTATGAAGCTTTGTATGGACAAAAATGTTGCACACCTTTGTATTGGACAGAGCTTAAAGAAAATTAGATTTACGGGGTTAATTTAGTTAAAAAAACTGAAGAGAAAGTGAAAGGTATCAGAGATTGCTTCAAAGCAGCTTCAGATAGACAAAAGTCTTATGCAGACTTGAAAAGAAAAGAGATTGAGTATCAAGTTGGTGACAAAGTGTTCTTGAAAGTATCCCCGTGGAAGAAAGTCTTTAGATTTGGTAAGAAAGGCAAACTAAGTCCACGTTTTATTGGACCGTTTGAGGTGACTGAAAGAGTTGGACCATGAGCATATCGGTTAGCTTTGCCACCAGAGTTAGAGAAGATTCATGATGTGTTCCATGTGTCCATGTTACGTCGTTACAGCTCTGATCCTTCACATGTGATTTCATAGACAAAGGTTGAGATTCAACAATATATGACTTATGGTGAAGAATAGATGGTCAGTCAGAGCGAATCATTTAGATACTTAAGGATATGTTGAGATGTTGCATTCTTGAGTTCGAAGGTATGTGGGAATGATATCTACCTCTGATTGAATGTGTGTATAATAATAGCTTTCAATCGAGTATCAAAATGGCACCTTATGAGGCTTTCTTTCAATCGAGTATCAAAATGGCACCTAATGTGGCTTTGTATGGTCGTAAACGTCGTACACCATTGTGTTGGACTGAGCTCAGCAAAAACAAGATATACGGGGTTGATTTGATCAGAGAGACTAAACAGAAAGTAAAAGTGATTCGTGAAAGTTTGAAAACGGCGTCAGATTGTCAGAAATCATATGCGGACTTGAAACGAAAAGATATATAGTTTCAGATCAGGGATAAAGTATTTTTGAAAGTCTCATCGTGGAAGAAAATACTCAGATTTGGACGTAAAGGCAAATTGAGTCCGAGATTTATTGGGCCATATGAGATTATCGAGCGTATCAGGCCGGTTGCTTACAGACTGCTGCTGCAACCTGAGCTAGGAAAGATTGACAATGTATTCCATGTTTCAATACTTCAAAGATGTCAATTGGATCCTTCACATGTGATTAGTCCGTCTGAGATTGACATTAAGTCCGATATGACATATGAGGAAGAACCAATTCGTATTCTGGCTCGTGAGATTAAAGAATTGTGAAATAAGAAAATTTTGTGACAGCTCTAATTTGAGCCTAGTCGGGAAGTGGTTTCTGGACCACAAAACAGTCACAAAATTATTTAAATGCTCTTTTCTATGTCTATTATATGTGAAGTATCATGTGTGAAAGTATCATGTCTCAATTTTGTCATTTGAATGTGAAATTATGAAAAAGGACTTACGTGATAAACTTGAAGAATGTGTTAGGAAGAAATGAGGTGACCGAATAATGCATGGCTTATTAAAAGGGAGGACTTGCATGTCAAATTGTCCAATTTAAAGTTAGTGGCCGGCCATGATAATGATGATTTGTAATATATTCATTTATATATATAAGAAATATAATTATTAAATGTTTTATAATATGAAATAAGAATTAATAAAACAAAAAGGGGTGAAAAAGAACAAAGTTTTGCTCATCTTTCTTCTTCCTTAGTCGAAAAACCAAGTAAAAGAGAAAAGGAAAAGTTTCTAAGAAGTTCGGCCATGCTTGTAACTAGATTGAGGTATGTTTGATATTATTCTTTGAAATTCATGTATATTTTAAGTTGTTAGTTTAAATTCTACCTAGCCCATGGTTCAAATTTTGCTATTTGATGGAGATGATATTCGGCCATGGATGTTGTATTTCTTGGTTGGTGTTTTGATGTTTTTGTTATGAGGCATGAAGATGGCTGATTTTGAGTGTTTAATAAAAAGGATTGGATGTGAGTGTGTGTGAAATAGTAAATGACAAGTCTTGGTAACTTCATGAAGTGTTCGACCATTGTGTTAAAATGTTATACATGTGTTTAAATTTGGAATTTAATAGTTATATGGTTAGTATGGGTATAGATGACCGAATATGAACATGAATTATGATGTGAATGAATTGTTGTTAAATAATGGTCGAATGTGTTTAAATCAATGCAAGGTTGGGTTTGTTAGTAAATTGAGATAAATAGAATGAAATTACCATTTGTAAATTGTAAATGTGAGATCATCTTTGATTGAATTCAAAATGTCCTTGTGCTATAATCGTTTAAGCGGTTAGAAAGATTGCCGAATATGAATTAAAGGGAGAAATAAGGTAAAGGATGAGTTTGAGCTTGTAAATGATATACGTGATTTAATTGAGAATTTATAATCGACTAAAGTGATCATTGTGTAATTATTTATATATTTTTATTTATTTATAATGGCCGAATGTAGCATGAATAAGGATGTGAATAAATTGTAGTTATAGAGGTTGTCAATGAAAAATAAGAGTTGGATGAGCTAATGTTGAATGGACTTGTGGAATTAAGTATTAAAAGATTTTTAATTAATTAGTTAAGTGATATTCGGCTATATGAACAGCATGTGCACTTGATATTATATTACGGTCTAAGAGTGGTTGTATGAAAGTAAGGTTAAGCCATGTGAAGTGTGTAAATTACATGACTTTGATAAGTGTTGTTTGTGTTTTGAGACATATCAATGTTTTTTTTTATGTGCCGAATGTGATTTTGGATGAATAAGATGTGATAATTATAGTATTTTATAAATTGCTGAATGTGGTTTTAAATAATAGAGATGTGATAAGTTGAATTTGTTAATCAAGCTCAAGAGCATAAGGAGCCAATTTTGGATAAAGGGAAAGCGAAACTAATCGATTAGTCAATCCATAGTTATTCGATAAAATCCAAGGTAAGTTCTTAAGTGTTTGTGTTTGATCATGTTATATGCTTAAGAGTTGAATAATCATAATTAAGAAGATGTTTGATTGTATATATATACATATGTTCTTTGTGTTGAATGAATATTAAATTAAAGTTATGAGCCGTATGTGACTAGCATATCTAGTCGACTTTGACACTATTAAATGATGTACTAAGATATGTGTTCCAATGTGGAAATTAAACCCTATGTGGTTGAAACGATGAAAATCTTTGTTCATAGATATGTGTTTCAGTTATACGTAATTGAAGTATAAGTTATGAAAGTATGAAAGAACAGGCGAATTGTTTATCGAAATGTGATATTCGGGCCTTGGCCTAGCAAGCTTTAACCTGGTGAATAATATTATCGGGCTTCGGGCCTAGCAGGCTATAATGCCGGTAAGATAATATCGGGCTTCAGGCCTAGCAGGCTATAATGCCGATAAAATGATATCGGGCTTCAAGCCTAGCAGGCGAAATGCCGGTGAATGAGTTTAGACTTAAAGACGAGCAGGCTTCGTGCCGATGATGAATTCGGGTTTAAAACCTAGCAGGCTAAATGCCGGTGATTTGATAAAAGTCTAAGACTATGAGACCTTGTGTTAAATCAACAATTGAATTCGTTCAATACATTATGTTGGCCAGGTACGTGATATATACTTATACATGTTAGATCGATTTGAATTGAATCATGAATGTGAAATGAGAAGCATAGGTGAAGATGTCATATGTGTATGTGTGTATTCGGTCATGGTGAAAGGTTATATGAATTATGTGAAATACCATTTAGGTATGAATGACGAAAGTAACTGTGGTTATGAAATGGTACAATGGTTAAATTCGCTTGAATTAAAGTTGACACTGAAGTATTTAAATGCCTATGCCATATATGTGAGTAAGGGTAAAACCATCGTAAATTATTGATAAGGGTGGGCTATGTGCGGAACCATCTTATAATTACTAATTTGAACGGTTGTGTGCGAATCATTGAGCATGATGTATTGTATTGAGATTATGCTTAAGTGAAATTATAGATATGTGATGAAATTGATTGGTGATATACATGTTTAAATAATATGAATGCAAAGAATGTGTGAAAGAGTAAATTTGTAATAAATCACCATAAATTGTGGGAGTTGAGTTAGAATCTGAATAAATTATTTAATTAAAGCTTAATGAGTCTAGTTTCTTATACAAGAAACCGTGTAAGCAAAAGAATTGCTGATAATGAGATATTTGAAGTAGCGTGAGATAGAGTCAAATGACTTCGGGGTCCCCTGTTCTATTTTTATAAAATCATTATAACTTGTACAAAAATGGTAATAAGATAAAATTTATATACTTAGACTCCTTAATGAGTCTAGTTTCAAATGAAATCAACGATAACATATTTTGAGTTCTGTACAATGAGAAATTTGATTCGTAGTGAAGAGTGGTCAGATTAGTCAAACAGTGAAGTAGGGGAAACTTTAAGAAAAATCTAGTATTGATTGGCCAAGCCAAAAATTCTTAAAATTTTATGGATAGAAGATATATGAGTCTATTTTCATGGAAAATTAACGGAAATTGATTTGGATTTTATTAGCTCCATTTATAAATAATTTAGTGACTGTTGCTCAGGAAGACAACTTGTGGTGAATTTGTGATTATGTTGTAAACATTGATAAAACTTGTTAATGAGTTGCTTATTGTTTTCTTATGAACTTACTAAGCGTAAAGCTTACTCCCCTTTTCTTTCCCATATTCCCTAGGATTACCAGGTTAGCTCGGGTTGGAGGCCGTTAGAGATATTATCACATTGTCGAGTCTATGCTATCGGCGTAAGTAAATCTTAGTGTTTCGAGTCTATGACATGTATAGGGTTGTAAAGTTGAGTATGTAATATTATGATTAAGCCAAAGACTTTGGCTTGTTATTAAGGTAGTTTGATTATTCATATGCTTGTATGTTATTATCTCTTGTGATGCGGTTTATAGCATGTATATTTTGAATTTGAATTGTGATTCATTGTTGACTAAGTAAATGACACAAGACTAAGATATTGGTAAATATTTAATAATGTCTCATGAATGTTTTGGGGCCTTGTAAGCCCGATTAAAGGATAATATATGCGTGTATGAAAAGTTTAAAATTGATCAAAAAATTTTACGGCTTGGTTTTATATAAATGGTTGAGTTTAAATCTAGTAGCACCTCGAACCCTGTTCTGGCGAGGGATACGGGCGAAGGGTGTTACATTTAGTAGTATCAGAGCATGGTTTAGTCGATTCTTAGACTAACCTAGCTTAAGAGAGTCTAGCTATACATGCCATAGTATTTCTCGTGATAGTGTGATATCTCCCGGCCCTAACAAAATTATTGGTTAAGACAAGAATGAGTTCCAACCGAGCAAATCTTGATAGAGATAAGAGTAAAATTGAGATTAATGAATCATGCTTGTGATATGCTGAAAATGGGAAAGGTATGAAAAGAAATTTATGATTCTTTTTACATGAACTAGTACTCATTTTGTGATACTAATGAGTTAAAGAATAGGGAAACGTGGAATGAAATGAAAGTTAAGTTGTGATAAGCTCTTTCATACATGTCAGTATTCACATGATGATACATACCTAACTCATTTGGCTTAGTAATTATGAGGAGAAAATTTGTTTGAAATGACAGAATGTATCAATAAATGCTTTTATTGCCTGGTTAGTAATCAATATATGCATGAGATTGACATTTATGTCTAGACTAATGAAGTCAAGATGTCGTAATGTTATGCTTTATAATCTCAGTTATAGATTCATAAATGTCACAATAGCATGAAAATTGTAATGAAAGATCAAATTGGGTGGAATGCAGGGAATGGGTACGATCATTTACTAATGAATTGACGGAAAAGACCGTGGTTGGACAATAGCAATACATGAAATATGAAAGCTAGTGTAAGACATGTCCGGTACATGCATCGGCCTTGTAGGTGCAAGTGTAAGACCTGTCTGGGATAGGCATTGTCACCGAGACAGAGGAGCTAGTGTAAGACCCGTCTGGGAAGTGGCATCGGCTCAACTTGTGCTAAGCATAAGACCTATATGGGATAGGCATCGGCACGACAATAGCAGAGCTAGTATAAGACCATAGTTGGACTATAGCATCAAGTAGGCGATGTACTCAAAACCATAAGACGTTCTCCAATTTGATAAATAGTGACAAGTGATCAAGATTAGACGTGGAAACTTGATAAGAAAGTTTTGGTAATTTGGGAAAAAGAAATGAAAGTTTTGAATTGTGATAAATTCACTTATGTTTTGCTAACATTCACAAGAAATAAAGTTGCATGTATTACTGAGATGTATGAAAACGTGTTCTTAATAAGTTGGAAATTTGACATGTTTGAATCAATGTGCGTAATGCTATGTAGTTGTTGAATGTGTACTTGCTTGAGAGTCAAAAGTTTAAAGGCTTTACAATTTTCGCCCCTTACCAGAATAGAGTTATACAGTAAGATTCTCGAGAGATACATTGCATGAGTTTGCAAAAGTGAAATTAAAGAGTACAATAGTGTAATAGTATGGGATTAGTGAAAGCAGAATTAGACGGTTGAGTCATGATTGAATTATATTGATGGCTGAGTGCAGTAGTTATAGTCGGGCAGTTACTATGACTTCTCCGAGGCATTCTATGTGTACATTTATCTTAAGAAGTATATGTGACGGTTTAATTTCAGAAGGAATTTTTGTTATATGAGAACATTAATTCAGCATACTAATAAACGAAAGCATCGTTGGTTTGTTTGGGTTACGTTCGACATTGCTATGTCTTTCTTTGGTATTTATTCCCATATGTGAATATGAAAATCAACAGAAAAAGCTGTATGATGCTAATACTTTGTTTCTACTGATTATTGTTCAGTTAAATATTCGTGAAGAGTATATTGTCTCTGTTACTATGGATTTCAGTAAATATGAGTGACATTGTTCTTTCTGGACATTTTCTGGGATATCATCAGAATTGATATCATTCTATATGGGTGGTAATTTACTGATATTCTGTGTAACTTCAGACATTGATATTTTGCTATATCAATTTCTTATGATTTCATGTGATTATCTGTAAGAAATATTTATTTGACAGAGTTGATTATGTTTATTATAATTATAATTTCTGGCTTGAAATGTGAGAGTATAGTGGTACCGTCATCAGAGTTATAGAAGTTGTGATTCTGTATTGGTTGTTGTTTAAACCATATTTGATTCTCTTTTGTGTTCAAATGTTTCGTTAACAATCAAGATAATATTTATTAGAGGGTTGAGACATTTTTCCTATTAAGGCCCAAAGATGTCTATCTGGTTAAGGTGACTTCAGTATAATTCAGAGTTTCGATGATTATTATATGAGACAGTTTTATTATAAACTTTTTCCCAGTTATTGTGAAAGATTCGACATCATTAAAAGTGAAAATGATAGAAGATCAAGATTAAATCCGTATAGTGATATTTCAGAGGTTATCTTTCTAACAAGAAGAAAGATGTGATTTGAGGGATAGTCTAGAAGAAGAATCTGTATTCGTGAAGATTTGGTACAAAAATTATATCTATCGGAGCAACTCTATGAGAAAAGTTAAAGTTAGTTCGATTGTTGAAGCTTCTTTTTGCACGAAGATATTATCAACCGAAATGTCAATTCTGGTTCAGCTTGAGTTGAATAATGACTTTATGATCTTCAACCATATGTTAATGAATAGTTTGAATTTTGTTCTAATGAAAGAACGATACCCTAATTTATTCGCTGGTAAGATTTTTGGGGACGAAAATTCTTAAGGGGGGAGAGTTGTGACAGCTCTAATTTAGTCGGGAAGTGGTTTCGGGACCACAAAACAGAGTCACAAAATTATTTAAATGCTCTTTTCTATGTTTATTATATGTGAAGTATCATGTGTGAAAGTATCATGTCTAAATTTTGACATTTGAATTTGAAATTATGAAAAAGGACTTATGTGATAAACTTGAAGAATGTGTTAGGAAGAAATGAGGTGACCGAATAATGCATGGCTTATTAAAAGGGAGGACTTGCATGCCAAATTGTCCAATTTAAAGTTAGTGGCCAGCCATGATAATGATGATTTGTAATATATACATTTTATATATATAAGAAATATAATTATTAAATGTTTTCTAATATGAAATAAGAATTAATAAAACAAAAAGGGGTGAAAAAGAACAAAGTTTTGTTCATCTTTGTTCTTCCTTAGCCGAAAAACCAAGTAAAAGAGAAAAGGAAAAGTTTCTAAGAAGTTCGACCATGCTTGTAACTAGATTGAGGTATGTTTGATATTATTCTTTGAAATTCATGTATATTTTAAGTTGTTAGTTTAAATTCTACCTAGCCCATGGTTCAAATTTTGCTATTTGATGGAGATGATATTCGGCCATGGATGTTGTATTTCTTGGTTGGTGTTTTGATGTTTTTGTGATGAGACATGAAGATGGTTGATTTTGAGTGCTTAATAAAAAGGATCGGATGTGAGTGTCTGTGAGATAGCAAATGACGAGTCTTGCTAACTTTATGAAGTGTTCGGCCATTGTGTTAAAATGTTATACATGTGTTTAAATTTTGAATTTAATAGTTATATGGTTAGTATGGGTATAGATGACCGAATATGAACATGAATTATGATGTGAATGAATTATTGTTAAATAACAGTCGAATATGCTTAAATCCGTGCAAGGTTGGGCTTGTTAGTAAATTGAGATAAATAGAATGAAATTACCATTTGTAAATTGTAAATGTGAGATCATCTTTGATTGAATTCAAAATGTCCTTGTGCTATAATCGTTTAAGCGGTTAGAAAGATTGCCGAATATGAATTAAAGAGAAAAATGAGGTAAAGGATGAGTTTGAGCTTGTAAATGATATATGTGATTTAATTGAGAATTTATAATCGACTAAAGTGATCATTGTGTAATTATTTATATATTTTTATTTATTTATAATGGCCGAATGTAGCATGAATAAGGATGTGAATAAATTGTAGTTATAGAGGTTGTCAGTGAAAAATATGAGTTGGATGAGCTAATGCCGAATGGACTTGTGGAATTAAGTATTAAAAGATTTTTAATTAATTAGTTAAGTGATATTCAGCTATATGAACAGCATGTGCACTTGATGTTATATTACGGTCTAAGAGTGGTTGTATGAAAGTAAGGTTAATGAATGTAGTAGTGCCATGTGTAGTGTGTAAATTACATGACTTTGATAAGTGTTGTTTGTGTTTTGAGACTTATCAATGTTTTTTTTATGTGTCGAATGTGATTTTGGATGAATGAGATGTGATAATTATAGTATTTTATAAATTGCCGAATGTGGTTTTAAATAATAGAGATGTGATAAGTTGAATTTGTTAATCAAGCTCAAGAGCATAAGGAGCCAATTTTGGATAAAGGGAAAGCGAAACTAGTCGATTAGTCAATCCGTAGTTATTCGATAAAATCCAAGGTAAGTTCTTAAGTGTTTGTGTTTGATCATGTTATATGCTTAAGAGTTGAATAATCATAATTAAGAAGATGTTTGATTGTATATATATATACATATGTTCTTTGTGTTGAATGAATATTAAATTAAAGTTATGAGCCGTATGTGACTAGCATATCTAGTCGACTTTGATACTATTAAATGATGTACTAAGATATGTGTTCTAATGTTGAAATTAAACCCTATGTGGTTGAAAGGATGAAAATATTTGTTCATAGACATGTGTTTCAGTTATACGTAATTGAAGTATAAGTTATGAAAGTATGAAAGAACATGTAACACCCCAAACCCTGCCTAGACGTTACGGCCGAATTCGGCATGTCACATTGAAGTGTTTTTCGAAAACCATGTTTTCATTGAAAACCCTTCTTGATGTAAAACTCATTGGAGCGTTATTGTAAAACTCATGTTTTAATTAAAAATCTTTGAAAAGAATATTTTCGTTATAGATTAAAGTGAATGGAAGCTGTGCACCAGGTAGGAAGCCAGAAAAGAGGAGGTGAGTCTATTGGACTACTTAAGTACCAAGCTCTTCATGGATCCAATCTTAGACATGCACACGTCCATTGCCACACTTAAAGCATATTACTTGTCTACGAACAACAAATTAAGTTTAAATCCATTTAAAATATTTATTTCCTTTGAAAACATTTACGTTGCGGAAACTTTGCTCGGTAATCGTGATATTTTGAAAATAAGTAACTTTTATAAAACGCGCCCTAGAGCTAACCAATTTAATAACCCAAAATATTAAAAATAATAAAAAGAGCGGCCTTATTACAACTTAAACCAGAATAAAAATAATAATCAAAATAATAAATGCAGAACTTATTTTAAAGAAAACAGAAACTTAATCTTCATGGCCACTCTGAACCCTGCCCAGCTCCAAGTCCACCAACTAGGGCTCCCCTGCAAGGATGGAAGAGAAAGGGGGTGAGTTTGGAAACTCAGTGTGTAAAGTATCCCAACCAGAGCCCAAATCAGTTCAAGCTTTACTGGGCCTAAGCCTTATTCAGAATTTAGTGTTAACTGGGCCTTAGCCCATATCAATATTAATCTGGGCCATAGCCCCTTACAGTATCAGAGTATACTGGGCCTAGCCCATATCAGTATCAATCTGGGCCGTAGCCCTATACAAGTCGAGATATATTGGGCCTTGCCCATATCAACACAGTTGGGCCCATTTCAATACAGTCTCATATGATTAATGCATGATAACCCCATCCAACCCTGCACTTGCCTCCGTCCATCCCTACACTTCCTGTAGGGAATAAATCACCCACGCCATCCCTACACTTACAGTGTTAGCACCGGTTGCAACACTAACTATAATCCGCAGCAAAGCTGCTTATATCAGAATACATGGCACAGCCACCAGAATGGGTTCTTCCTCCATAACAAAACCCAACCCCATGCAACAGATATACATGTAATGGCATACAACAAACATAATCAGAATATCATGCATTTCAGTCAAAATTAACCCTAGGGGTATAACGGTCATTTTGCACCTAGGGGTAAAACGATAATTTTCATACTTAGGGGTAGTTTAATAAAATTTACTATTCTAGAGTTTACATACATATTCTAACCATTAACACATTAACAGAAGCACTTACCGAGCGTTTTTACCGAATTGGGCTCGTTGGCCCACTGACTCGTTTTCGGCCCATTAAGCCCAAATATACCGAAGTGCACGAAATTGCGCACTCTGCAATCATACTGTTTGCGATTACCAAAATTAACAACCAAACCACCTCACAAACGCTCGCATGCTCGCAAGTTCACAAATGTCGGCTTTTCAGATTTTCGGCTTTTGTCGATCTAGTCTATGAGTGGGTGTCGTTTACACACCTGTTTGCGACGATATGATGACGAGTTCCACACAGGAGTGGCCTACAGTCAATCACTAATATGTTAACTATGAATCCAATCGCAACTTATATACAGAATCCCTTACCAAAAATTCGGCCATTAACACCTTAGGCACTAAAGTTCTTACCTTTGCCGGAAAAATGGAATAGATCTAATTCTGGTCGTTCCAAATATCCAAGCCCTCGATTAGTAGCCTTTAATCCACACTAGAGCAAAACAAATCAAATAACACCACTAAACCCTTTTAGTTTAGTCGACAGGCACCCTTTGCATATAGGGGTTTTCAGCTTTTCTTTAAATCCCGAAATAAAGAATGGAAATAAGATTCCGAGTACTTACCACCAATGATGTACTTGTCAAGAGCGTTTCAAACACTTCCCCAATCTCAGATCCACCGTGAATCCAATCTTAGAATGTGAGTAGAGAATAGAACTGGATATTAATTCCCGAACCACTAAAATATGAGGCTTTTCGGCATTTTAGTATAATGAAAAAGAGAAAATAGAAAAATAGAAAATAAGAGATGACAGTACAGATTCGGCTTTGAAGGAAATTAAAGAAGGAAGAGATGAGATAAAAGAAAAGAAAGAAAAGAAGAGTAGAAGAAGATAGGTTCGATTATTATCGATGAAGGAAAGATGAACAAAAAGGGAATAATTCATAAAAGCCAAAATTAAAAGAACAAATACGGTACTTAATGCTTATTAAAAATTCTTTCTAATTTCAAATTCCCTTGCTTTGCTCCATGAATTAAGCATTTGAAATTCATCCAACCACCTAGCAGCCTTATCCACCGTTTGACTACTTCAGCCTGCTGCCTGGGAAGAGTTTTGGTCCAACTCTACTACTCTCCCAAATGCATGCAGCAAAAAGGGGCATCTGCGCGCTCAGCAGCTTGAACCTGGGCCTTCCACACGCATAGGCACGCTGCTGGCCACTACATCGTAGCTTACTCTTGGATATATGACAGTCGAAATTAACTTTAAACCTTACCTGCTGAAGTCTTGGTCCGCCTAAAAAAAAACCAAAATAACGCCAGCACCTGGATTCGAACTCGTGCCCTCTCAGTCCCTTTAACGAGCTGCTGTCACTGCGCCCAAGGCACTCGTTGTTTTAGGCCTTGCTTGCGACTTTTCTTAAACCTTATTTTATCGCAACCCGTTTACAAACCAAATGTCTCGCGCGCATCGCGACTTGAACCCAGCCACCTCCCCCGCCCTCCTAGCACACTTAGCCACTAGGCCATATGCTTGCTTCTGACATGAATTAGCCTGAACAATTAATGAGGCCTACCTGCGACAGCCCTTGGTTTTTCTAAAATAAAAACCCACATTTCCGCACGCAAGGAATCGAACACCTGCTCCCTTCCTACTGCTTACCACGCCTAACCACTAGGCCAGACTCCTTCTTATGTCCAATTTTAGCCCAACTTATTAATAAACCTTAATGCTCAGATCCCCTAAAGAAGCAAAAATAATAATTTTTGCTAGAGTCTTGGACCAAATTTTTCCCTCACTTTAAATACTTCTAAATTTATTTAAAATCTAAAATAATAATAATAATAACCATAATAGTGAAAATTTCAAATATGATAATATATATTTTTTTTCCTAATAATAATAATTATAATTTCCATAAATCAATAAAAATAGATACAGTAAAATTTTCTAATAATATGTTAATTTAAACACTAAATTAACAACAATAATTTTATAAATATATTTGTATCTAAAAATTATAATGATAATAATTTTCATAAAAATTAAAATATTAGTAATAACATAAATATTTTATCAATATATATATATTTAAACACTAGTAATATTAAAAACTTCTCAATATTCAGGTTTTCTTCTATCCGAATCCCAGACTCAAAGCCCAACTCTTCTAGGCCCAATTTTTGGGGCGTTACAGAACAGGTGAATTGTTTATCGAAATGTGATATTCAGGCCTCGGCCTAGCAAGCTTTAAGCTGGTGAATAATATTATCAGGCTTCGGGCCTAGCAAGCTATAATGCCAGTAAGATAATATCGGGCTTCGGGCCTAGCAGGCTATAATGCCAGTGAAATGATATCAGGCTTCAAGCCTAGCAGGCGAAATGCCGGTGAATGAGTTCAGACTTAAAGACTAGCAGGCTTCGTGCCGGTGATGAATTCGGGTTTAAAACCTAGCAGGCTAAATGCCGGTGATTTGATAAAAGTCTAAGACTATGAGACCTTGTGTTAAATCGACAATTGAATTCGTTCAATACATTAAGTTGGCCAGGTACGTGATATATACTTATACATGTTAGATCGATTGGAATTGAATCATGAATGTGAAATGAGAAGCATAGGTGAAGATGTCATATGTGTATGCGTGTATTCGGTCATGGTGAAAGGTTATATGAATTATGTGAAATACCATTTAGGTATGAATGACGAAAGTAACTGTGGTTATGAAATGGTACAATGGTTAAATTCGCTTGAATTAAAGTTGATACTGAAGTATTTAAATGCCTATGTCATGTATGTGAGTAAGGGTAAAACCATCGTAAATTATTGACAAGGGTGGGCTATGTGCGGAACCATCTTATAATTGCTAATTTGAACGGTTGTGTGCAAATCATTGAGCATGATGTATTGTATTGAGATTATTCTTAAGTGAAATTATAGATATGTGATGAAATTGATTGATGATATACATGTTTAAATAATATGAATGCAAAGAATGTGTGAAAGAGTAAATTTGTAATAAATCTGCTTGGGACAGCAGCAGTAACGTGATTTTGGAAAATCACCATAAATTGTGAGAGTTGAGTTAGAATCTGAATAAATTATTTAATTAAATCTTAATGAGTCTAGTTTCTTATAAAAGAAACGTGTAAGCAAAATAATTGCTGATAATGAGATATTTGAAGTGGCGTGAGACAGAGTCAAATTACTTCGGGGTCCCCTATTCTGTTTTTAGAAAATCATTATAACTTGTACAAAAATGGTTATAAGATAAAATTTATATGGTTAGACTCCTTAATGAGTCTAGTTTCAATTTAAATCAACGAGAACATCTTTTGAATTCTGTACAATGAGAAATTTGATTCGTAGTGAAGAGTGGTCAGATTAGTCAATCTGTGAAGCAGGGGAAACTTTAAGAAAAATCTGGTATTGATTGGACACACCAAAAATTCTTAAAATTTTATGGATAGAAGATATATGAGTCTATTTTCATGGAAAATTAATTTAAATTTATTTGGAGTTTAGTAGCTCCAGTTATAAATAATTTAGTGACTGTTGCTCAGGAAGACAACTTGTAGTGAATTTGTGATTATGTTGTAAACATTGATAAAACTTGTTAATGAGTTGCTTATTGTTTTCTTATGAAATTACTAAGCGTAAAGCTTACTCCCCATTTCTTTCCCATATTCCCTAGGATTGCCAGGTTAGCTCGGGTTGGAGGTCGTCAGAGATATTATCACATTGTTGAGTCTACGCTATCGGTGTTAAGTAAATCTTAGTGTTTCGAGTCTATGGCATGTATAGGGTTGTAAAGTTGAGTATGTAATATTATGATTAAACCAAAGACTTTGGCTTGTTATTAAGGTAGTTTGATTATTCATATGCTTGTATGTTATTATCTCCTGTGATGTGGTTTATAGCATGTATATTTAGAATTTGAATTGTGATTCATTGTTCAGTAAGTAAATGATATAAGACTAAGATATTGGTAAATATTTAATAATGCCTCATGAATGTTTTGGGGCCTTGTAAGCCCGATTAAAGGATAATATATGCGTGTATGAAATTTTTAAAATTGATCAAAAATTTTTATGGCCTGGTTTTATATAAATGGTTGAGTTTAAATCTGGTAGCACCTCGAACCCTGTTCCTGCGAGGGATACGGGCGAAGGGTGTTACAAATTTCGTTAGTCAAAATATTATGGCTTAAACACGGTGTTGAGGAAGCAATGTGGGAACCAAAGGATGCAATGAGGGAGAATTATTTGAATCTATTTGTAACACCCTAAACCCGGCCTAGACGTTATGGTCGAATCTGGCATGTCACATCAAACTATTTTTCAAAAAAATTGATCATTAAGGTAAAAATTCGTTACTGAGTTTAAATCCTTTTACTATTATTTAACAAAATTTCTTGTCAAACAGTCAACTTATTAACTAACGGTGTTATATCAAATTGATTTAAAAACGCAAAAGCTTTTTAAGTCGATGAAGTTTAAAACGCGTGTTTTCGAAAACAGTAATTGTTTTAAAAACTAGTCTTTACCTAGACTAGCAGTTTAAAAATGTATAATCTAAAGCCCAATTAAAACTTAAACTGACAATTGGCCTTATTACATAATCAGAAACCCAATATGAAATTTAAAATAGATAAAGTCAAGTTGCAGATCAACTGCAATCGTATGGCCACCTCCTCGTGGCTCCAAATCGTCTAAGGTTGGGGATTACCTGTGTAGTTAAAAGAAAGGGTGAGTTCATGAAAACTCAGTGTGTAATTCCTTATCAGTCAGACAGAAAATAGTGCATGCAGTAACAGTCTGGGCCTGAGCCCTATTCAGTGTCAGTACACCTTGGGCCTTAGCCCTACACAGTAACAGTGCAGGCCAAACCCAATACGGGATCAGTACAGTGCAGATATGCAACCCATTCCAATCCAACCAACACACCATGTGGGGATTAAATCGACCCACCCAACCAACACACCAATATTGCAGCGAAGCTGCTAACAATAACGCAACAAAGCTGCTAATACCAGTAAACGTGGCAAAGCCACCAGAACAGTAAAAACGTGGCAAAGCCATTATACAGTACTTCCTCCAAATCAGAATCCCAACCCTAATGCAGAATGTCATGTCATAAATATTACGTTATGCAAAGTCGTACTCAGCACAATCATATAAGTAAATCATAAGCACATCAGTCATACGGGACATAAGGGCATAATCGTCATATTACCATATAAGGGTATTACGGTCATTTTGCTCTATAAGGGTATTTTAGTAATTTTGCACTACAAGGGTATTTCGGTCATTTTACCCACAAGGGTATTACGATCATTTTACAGACCAAGGGTATTTCAGTAATTTTACAAATCAAGGGTATTTCGGCAATTTTACAAATTGAGAGTATTTATGACGCATCATATGGTCCACCATCGCCTCGAGCAACTTAAGTAACCTAAACAGACATAACGGTGCCAATGGGCCTAACGCCTATACTCGGCCCAAGTGGGGCCCACACTCTCATGTGGCCCATTTAGCCCAAACTTAGATACGGTTATGCGTATACAATAGCCCGGTTCATTAATAATCACATACCGCAGATTTTATCCGTGTGGGGCTCACTAGCCCATTGGGCCCACACGACCTATTTCGGCCCATCAAGGCCCAAAAACAACCTAAGTCATGTGCACGATATGACAAGTCTACCTACTTCTCGCTTATCAACCAAATTTACCCACACGGGCCCATATGGCCCATTTAACCCAAAACTAGCCACGGCTGTACGAACAACGTAGCCCAGTCCAAACTTACCACATAACATACATTTTATATGTGTGAGCCCATAAGCCTATTGGGCCCACACGGCCCAGCCCGGCCTAACGTGGGCAAGAATGGCCTATGCCATGTACGCAACATGACGAGCAGGCCCATTAGACCCTTTTCAACCCATACCATATTCCACCCAGCAGCTAATTTAACACTAGCGGGCCCACGGGCCCATGGGGCCCTTTTTCGCCCATTTCGTAGCCCAAGTGGCCCACTACAGCTTAAGCCCATGAATTCGCTCATGGTGGCCTTCCTCGTAGTACGCCCACGTTTTGTGAGCTCAGTTCACCACACGCGCGATCTCACGCTCGTGTGGCATCATACGCTATATTTTCGGCTTTTCAGCATTTTGCCGATCTACAATCATAGCAAAGTAATCATCACACACAATTTCGGCTTTTCAGCCGTTTATCAAAACACACCTTCTTGCGAAAACTAGGTAAGATCCATGCTCTTCGAACCTAAAGTCAAACAAGATACACATATCAGCTTCACAACCAATAGGGTTAATGATTAGCTTTACCCCCAAATCGACAACCCTTGCTCACATTGGTTGAGAAAATACCGCTACTCCTCTATGATAGTTGGCTAGAACCGATCACCCTTCCTTGTTAACTAACTACGAAAAAATAGTCAACTATCAGTTACAACTACCTAACCCAAGGGTTGATGTGCACGAATCCGAAAGCACAACCCCTAGATTAGAGAACAAATATTCGGCCACCACACAACACAACAACATCTATCTCTAGTTGAACCAAATAAATAAGAACAGGATTACCTTAGATGAAATCACAAGGGGATTCCAAAAGCTTTAGCACTTCTGGTAAACCCCTCGAGACATCTAGGACCCAGTTAACCAATAACACATAGAGGGTCAAAGGTTGCAATCTGAACCCAAAAGAAGAAGAAGCATTCGGCTTTAAAGAAATAAAAGGAAAGGAAAGCAACTTGAAACTACAGAAAGAATGGAAGACAAAACTCACAGAATGATTACCACCATCACCACCAAAACTTAAACAAAGGGAGAGAAAGAACAAAAAGTGTAGTCGGCTAAAATATGAGAGAAGAGGGACAAAGGTTCGGCCAAAAGAAGAATCAAGATTGAAAGGAGAAAAAGGCAATATTCGGCTTTGAGAAAAAGAGTAGAGAAAATGCCTAAAAGCAATTGGGTCACCAAGGTAGAGCACGAAAAAGCACAACAAGAAAACAGGAAAATTTGGTACTTAGGAAAACCGAAACTAAATGTCACTCCCAAAACTCAAAATTTGGCACAAAGAAAGAATACTCTAAAAGTTCCCAAAATGCACATGATTATGTTACACGAACTTTTCAATTATCCATTTCAAACTAGTGTACTTAAACATACATTCCATGAATTTTGAGTAAATTTACTCATAGCATTTACTTAACCAAACAAGTCAGAAACATAATATCATATGAATGCCATATAATCATAGATAAGTTTATCACAATATAAACTTTCATTTCATTCACGTTTCATCATTTCTCAACTTTTGATTATCTCATTTCGTACATTGTCACATACATATCATGAACTTCTATTCTTACATTTCTAAGTTCCTTCTCATCATAAACACATTTCAAATATCTCAATATCACTAACTCATACTTCTCTTACCATATACATAATTTAAATTTAACATTTAATAATAAATAATTTGAATTATAGTAATATAATCGTACGTTGAGTATGTTTGTACTCAGTGGTATTACCATAATTCAAATTATAAATACTATAATAAATAATAGACATCAAACATGTAACAATATAAGTCATATGTGTTAATTATGCTTTAATTTCATATCTCGGCAATAGTCTTTCATCAAATGGCATCATATATCATCTATATGATCTTTAATCAATTCATGAACCTTTGGTGCAAGCTTTCAATCTCATATCTCTATTTCAATTCACAATTCACATTTCTTTTCATAATTCCACTTTTTCACACTTTCTATAATTTAATCAATCAAATTCATTCGATTTTCTCATTTCATTTACTCAACCCTATTAACATAACTCGGACTCAGACAGATACACGGATCCAACCAAACACACCAATAAGGCACATTGTGCCTAAAATGGTACATAGTACCTGATCAGAATACGACACATAAGTGCCTGAAATACGACACATAAAGTGCCTGATCAGTAAAGCCGACAAATCCTGTACACTTCCAGTTCCTATGGAATGCCAATTATATCCGACTAGTCCGACAAGTTAATAGGGAATTCAATTCTCATTTCAATTTCACTTAATATTCATATCTACCCCTATTAACAAGACTCGGACTTTGGCGGATACACAGATTCCATCCAAACACACCAAAATGTCCAACCAAAACACACCAATATAATCCTCCAAAACACACCAGTATAATCCTCCAAAACACACCAGTATCATATAATCCTCCCAAACACACCAGAATAATATAATCCATCCAAAACACACCTACCAAAGAGACCCCTAGCCGAATTTTCATACACAAGCTTCCCCAATCGGGTACAACTCTCCAAGCTTTGAATTCCTTGATTTACTCTTCCAAATTCTCCTCCATAGTCTTCTCCTCAACTTACTCCCACCTTACATTCAAATTCCAAGACCAAATCAACCTTCCGCCACATAGAATTCTACTCCAATTCAACCACTTGCCACCCACAAGTGCAAAATAAATACTCATCAATATCCCATGCCAATGCTCAAACCATGGACCTCCTTGCCACCCTTGTGACGCCACATTGCCACTACACTACAAGGCTCTTTGTGTCACCATTTAGCCTCAATTAACTAAAAGGTCTATAGGCCAAATCCAGGTTCCTTTAAAAGAAATCCAAAATAAATTTCAGGAGCCAAGACTTAAACCTAGGCTCCCTTACAACCTTAATGCCGCCCCAACCACTAGACCGCATGCTTCCTTGTGTCATTTATTTAACACAATAATTTAAAAGGCCTTTACCCAAACATCCAGGGTTTTATTCACTTAAAATCAAAATTTTTGCTAAAGGCCAGGTTTGAACCCAAGATTTCTCTAACACTTCTCAGGGCCATTAACCACTAAAGCAGACATTTAATTGTATCATTTCCTCGCACAATTAAACACTTATATACTACCTCCTTACGGACCCACACTCAAGGCCCAATACTTCTAGGCCAAAATTCGGGGCATTATACTATTCACTGGTAAGATTTACATGGACGAAAATCCCTTGGGGGAGTTGTAATAGCCTGATTTAAACCTTAATCGGAACGGTGGTTCCGAGGCCATGAATCTGATTCAGAAAAATATTTTAAAATTATTTTCTATGTTAATTATGTGTGAATTTATATCTGTGAAATTTTAGTGATTTAATTTTGTCGTTTGAGTGTCCGATTAAATAAAAGGACTTAATCGCATAAAATGAAAACTTGGTGGTTAAATGTGAAAGTGCTTAATTGTTGTTGTCTTTATTAGTGGAGGCATTTATAATGAAATTATACCATTGGTTTTATAGGTGGACGATATTAGGCATATATTATATAGTTTTTATATTATTTCATTAAGGTTATATATGTAAATTAAAACTTAAGTTAATATAAGTTATAATATATATCATAAAACATAAAATAAAGTTAATATATGTGTTTATACTTGTGTTCTTGCTGAAAAAAATAAAATAAAAAGAAACTAGGGTTTGGCACTTTTCAAAACTCAATCAAGGTAAGTTCTAGCTTGGTTTTTTATGATTTTACGTTTTTGAGATCGTTGCTAAGTTATCTTCAAGACCCGTGCTTGAATTTTTTATTTTGATGAATATTTTGAGTTATTCCATTGATGAGAGCTTGTGATTTTTTTTGTTTGATGATGAAATATGAAAGATAAGTTTTATATTAACATGTTTTGTATTGGAGTTTTTGATGTTTTTGAGTAATTAGGACTAAATTGTAAAAATAATAATTTGAGGGACTAAATTGTGAAATAAATGAAATATATTGAATTTTATGAATATGGGTAATATTCAGCCTAACATGGGTATAGGGAAATTTTTCATATTGTGTTTTGTGCAATAATGACTAAATTGTAAAAAGTGTAAATGTTAGGGGTAAAATGGTAATTTGCCCATTTATGTGTTTTTGGACTAAATTGAATGAAAATATGTTTGAATTAGCTTAAGTTGAATATGTTTAGATCAAGAACCAAAAAAATCAGATTTGGATCGGGGGAAAACGAAAGTTGTCAACTAGCTCTCCCGTTCTATTTTACATTGTCCGAGGTAAGTTTATAAGCAAATAGACATACTTAATTTTAATTAAATGCTAAATATATATGCTGAAATGAAATATATGAATTTATATATGCTATGGTTGAATATGAATAAGCTTGGCTACTATATTTCTAAATTCATTTCGACCGAGTTACAACGTCCGAAAGCCCTGTATGAACCTTAGGAATAGTTAAGATACATAGGTCATGACATAAGATTCCGATATATGTGTGCAAGTAACACCATGGCATTGATATGTGTTTCTGTTATATGTGTGTGTGTAAGACCCTGTCTGGGACAGTGGCATCGATATGTGACTACATGTAAAACCACGTCTGGGACGTTGGCATTGTAGGATAGTGTAATTATCCGAGTGTTCTATCCAATTCCAAATAGTTCATCGGGCAAAGGTAAATAGTGTTCGAATGTGTAAAATGAGCTATATGCCAAGTATGAATTAATTTGTTACCTATTTGGGGTAAGGTAAATAAGTACCTTGGTTATTTGTTGCAAATATTGTAAGATGCAAATGAAGAATATATGTGTATGTGGTATGTGTATTTGGCTTTGTGAATGAGTAACTTGTAAATCATGAATAATCCTTAAATATGTGCATGTATGAGTAGGTATATTCAGTTACATAATTAATATATGTATATGAAGTATTATTTTGATACATGAGCTTATGTAATTTAGTGTATATGGACTAAGTATTATTATGTCTATTTGGCTTTGGAAGTTGATTAATAACATGCTAAAGTGACTATGTGAGTATTTGGCTAAATGGGAAATTTGTCTATAAAAAAATGTCTTAATTGTCTCATTTGTAAGTTTGAGGTCAAGTGTGATAATGTTAATATCATTCGGTTAGTTAAAATGAGTTAAATATATTATTGAGTTGTTTATTTGCTTATGACTTACTAAGCTATGATAGCTTACTCTGTGTATTCATGTTTACTCTGTTTTATAGATTTTGGAGTCAAGCTACGAGCTCGGGGACTGTCAGCGAAGTTCATCACACTATCTACTATTTTGGTACCTTTATAAGTTAAACTCGAATTATGGTATGTATAGGCTGGATTATCTTTTGAAATGTTGAATTCTATATAATTTGAGCCATGCGAAAATGGCTTAATTTCCATGTTTGATTTCAGCTATGTTTGCTTATGGTTTGAGTCTATTTTGGCTATGGTATTTTATGCTATCAATGAATAATACTTGCGATATGTGCTTTGTTGTGCATTAAAGTTTATTAATGATTTGGATGTGGTATGAATATATTGGTCGTAGTATATATTTAGGTATATTTGGTGGTTTACAATATGATTTTTATTAAGATAAAGTATATGAGAATTCAGTTGATGCGATCACGCCCCGAGCACATTTTCTGACCAGCTTTCCAAGCGTTGCTTACACTCCCTTGCAAGATGAATTAGCTCGATTCCAGCTTGTTGAGCTCAATTCAACTCGTTTGTAGCTCAATGAGCTTGTTTGCTCATTCCATGGGATTAATTTAGCTCAATCTTAGCTAATTGAGCTCGATGCTATTTTATTTTAATTTATGCATTTCGTAGTTACTGGAATAATTTCATGCATTTAGTTAAGCTAGTTAATTTAGTTTGCTCATTAATAAGTTCAAATCTGATTTTTTTTTAATTTAGTATTAAATGTGTTTAATTTTAATGTTTAAGTATGTCATAGTTAGTACATGATTTTAATTTGTCTATGTAATTAAATATCCTACAGCCATTTCATTTGTCTAGCTACAGCATTTTAATGTGTCTTAAGCTAAACATTTTAAATATAGGTTCTTAAATATGTCTTACTTGTTTGTGATTAATATGTCCTAGCTGAATGCATGTTTTCATTTTGTCTAGTTGCTGCCAATTTTAAGATGTCTTAAACTCCATTAATTTGTTGATTTTAATTGTGCAGCTGCATACATTGGACGGCATTTACATGGGGCTGATGGTTTAGTTTTTCCCAACACCTTTTCATGTACAACAAAGGACACATGAAGAGTTTCTGTTTTCTTCTTCCCAAAGCTGACCATTTAGCTCTCTAAGCATCCTTGAAAGCTTTCACATTGCTAGAAAAATTCTATTCACATGGATAACCACTCGGTTTGCTGTTTTCACACCCAAGGGGCTGTACATATTCGGTTTTCACACCTAATAACCTTTGTAATACTCAAGCTTCCATTTAAAGCTTCCAAATTAATTCTAGCTGAATGAAGGTCTCTAGAAGATGTCCATTGGCGCCTCCTATGTGGCTGATCAGTTCTCATTCATTTTAAATATTTCCAGCTGCATGTAGACACTCTAGAAGCTGTCCAAAGACGTTCCCTGGAATTTTCTTGAAATATTCTGGAAATTTCCTGCTCATTAAAAGCTGAAATCAAATGGCCAATTAGCTCCTTAAGTGCCTATTCGACTAGCCGTGTTTTAGGCTATAAATATGTGTTAATTTCATTTTGTAAAAGGTTACTCAATTCCAGACTTTGTCATTTTATGAACTTTATTTTTCTAGTGAGAATTCAATTCTCTTTATTCACATTAAGACTAATCTGACTTATCGGGCATTCGTCTCGTGGCGTCAATCTTTCCTTGTTATCCCGAGCTTATCACCTTTGTTGGTGTGGTGTTCAAAACTATACCAAGGTTCCTATCTCCCATATATAGTGGGTCAAGTTTTATTTTCAATTTATCTTTCCATTTCAACTATTCCATTGCTTATTCAATCAACTACAACCTAAGAGCCATTTTTGAAACTCGAGTCAACAATCTTAATATCGTTGGTTCATTCTCCGGCCTTAGCCGTTTCTCTCTATCTATCATCCAACTATCCTAATCTTTTCTTTGAAACCCTTTTGAGCCTATTCCGTAATTGATTTTCACCTTCTTTTCAATCGAGCCAAGACTTACCCAATTTACGATCAGGCAACAACTACGACTCATCATCACCGAGGAGAGTTCATATCATTTGGTATCAGAGCTGGTTAAATTAAGGTAAGAATTGACATTTTTATATTCTCGGGATTATATTTTAGCAAATAAAAAAATCAAAAAAAATTCAAAAAAATTCGTGAAAAAAAGAAAAGAATATATATTTGAAGTGTAAAAATTCAAAAATAGTAAAAAAAAAGAAGAGGATTACGAAAATATAAAAAAAAAGTGAAGTTGTCGTACAAGTTCTTCTGCCCGAAAGTTTTTCTTTTCATTTCTTCCTATTACCCAAACGGCCACACCTCATCTTTTTATTTTGTTTCTAGCCAACCTTTGTCCCAACATCATTACCAACCCCAAACCGGTCATCATTTTTGTAAACCGACTCCACACTGACAACCGCTAAGTCTAAGTAGTTCATTGTGAATCGAGAGAAGCGAATAGAGCGAAAAAAGGCACGAGTGTGTGGTGAGATTATTCAAGAATGTAAAAGCCAAAATTGTGGGAATTTTTCTTTTTTTTTTCTTTTTAGAGAATTTGTGAGGTTTGTGTTGGCGAGTTTTTCATTTTCTGTTTAATCACTTTTCTTTTCCATCCATTCAATCATGAATCAAGAAGTGTTTTCAAAATCCGATTATCAATATTTGATGAATGAGATGCATAGAATCGTGAACTCCAAATTTGACAAGTTGCATGAGTGATTGGATCGAATTGAGGAAAGAGAGCAACAAGAACAACTTTTTCAAGTCAAAAGATGGAGTCAAAGTCGTCACAGAGACACGCATTCGATGATCATTCGAGGAGAGACTTATACTGAGATTCTTACTCATCAAGAAAGTCGAGATGGTATGAAGCAACCCCCGAAGTTGAAACCTATCAAAACTACCAACGAGAAGGTAGAAATTTTTATTCGAGCGCTTGCGGAGAAATCATCACGAAAAAGTGAACGTGTTTCGTGTAAGTATTCTTCCACAAAAAGTCATTCCCGAAGAGATGTATATCATGATTCCTACTCAATGAAGAATTCAATACGAAGCAAAACAAACTTCAAGTATGAAGTCTATTACGGAGACGAACGATAAGATCCAATTAATTCTTCATATGCTCAAAGGTATTCATCTACGAAGGTGCCATCTCGAAAAGACGACCATATTTTGTATGTGGATCCTTCATATCTTTCCGATGAAAGGCTTCTCATTTTGACCTTTTTCTATTATCTTCCTCATGTAATAAAATCGAAAAGGCCTGTGAGAAAAAAAAAGAGTGAAAGAAAAAAAAAGAAATTGAAAAAGAAAATGAGAATGAGAAAAATAAAAATGAGCAAGAATGAGTGCTGTTGAAAAACAAAGTGAGATTGCAAAGGAAACAAGTGAAAATGAAGAACGTGTGCAAAAGAGAGTAAGGAGTGTTATAGCTAACCGATCTATGAGTTCTCCTTGTATTGTTTCTTCTTTTCAGGTTTCTGAAGATCCCACTGACAAGCTACAACTTCATTATCTTCCTGAAGAGAGACGATTTCAAATGATTGAGAAAGGTAAGATCGAAGTTGACGAAAGTCCACAAGTATTGATGTGTTAAGTATTGAAAAATCTGTTGATATCTTTCAATTGAATCGACAACTACAAAATTTAATCATGCGTGATGACTAGTTTTCACGTAAAGAACTCAATCTGCTTGAATGTGATTGTAGTGTGAATTCTCTACATCTTTGTGTAAATTCCTCATGTTTGTACAAGAATGTTTGGATGAGTTTCAAGGAGTTTGATTATTTGCATAATTGTCTACTTAAATCATTTTCATATGACATGTGTGATTTGTTGGTGAAAACAAATTTCTTGCGACACTTTGGAACGAGTGACCAAAACCATGTGTTCAAGCCCGGTGCATGTTCTCTTAAGTTGTTGCCAAGCCAAGGTGAGCGTTGCAATTGTATTTCGAATAAATATGTTGACCTTTTCTGTGAGCTTTGACTTTTATCATTTTATTCGAAAACAAAAGTTGAGAATTTTGTTGGCATGTAAAATCAAATTTTTGACCTGAGAAATTGCTTTAAGAATGTCTTGCATGATTCTAACTTACAATTGTTTCGTTTTCCTTCTATTTTGTTGTCCATGAAATTTTCAAGAGTCAAAATGAAATGATAAATGAAAACTTTGCTTTTGACCCTAGAAATTATTGTTTTATATCTTTTGGTATCAAGTTGCTCAAAGAACTTGAGTCGAGAATTTTTGTTGTCCAAAGTCATAATCCTCGAACGCTTAATGGTTCTGATCTGACATCTATGCTTGACCTTTTTAGTCATTGTAAAATGGTAAGGTCAATTTCCATTTTGACCCCAAAATTGGTTCATTTGTTCAAGTTGTGAATAAAAACTCAGACAGTTCCTTTCTGCTTAACCTTCATCGTTTCACTAGTTTGTTTATTCTTTTGTAGGTGACGATGTGAGGTGGTACCTTCCTAAAGATGGAGGACATTGAAATACCATGTTTCCTTTCCAAACCATTTGTAGTTCCCCGGGTTTTAAAAATGATTCTGTACCGATCATGAACAAAATGGTTTGTGATCTTGAAAATTTTTTCTTGAGCAAATGGCTCGATTTGGGGACAAATCGCCTAAAAGAGGGAGGGGATGATGTGATCACACCCCGAGCACATTTTCTGACCAGCTTTCCAAGCTTTTCTTACACTCCCTTGCGAGTTGAATTAGCTCGAATCCAGCTTGTTGAGCTCAATTCAACTCGTTTGCAGCTCAATGAGCTCGTTTGCTCATTCCATGGGATTAATTCAGCTCAATCTTAGCTCATTGAGCTCGATGCTATTTTATTTTAATTTATGCATTTCGTAGTTGCTAGAATAATTTCATGCTTTTAGCTAACTAGTTAATTTAATTTTCTCATTAATAAGTTCAAATCTGATTCTTATTAATTTAGTATTAAATGTGTTTAATTTTACTGCATGTTTAAGTATATCATAGTTAGTACATGATTTTAATGTGTCTAAGTAATTAAATGTGTTTGAATCCTACAACCATTTAATTTGTCTAGCTACAGCATTTAATGTCTCTTAAGCTGAACATTTTAAATATAGGTTCTTAAATGTGTCTTAGTTGTTTGTGATTAATATGTCCTAGATGAATGCATGTTTTTATTTTATCTAGTTGCTGCTAATTTTAAGATGTCTTAAACTCTATTAATTTGTTGATTTTAATTGTGCAGCTGCATACATTGGATGGCATTTACATGGGGTTGATGGTTTAGTTTTTCCAAACACCTTTTCGTGTACAGCAAAGGACACATGAAGAGCTGATGTTTTCTTCTTCCTAAAGCTGACCATTTAGCTCTCCAAGCATCCTTGAAAGCTTTCACATTGCTGGAAAAATTCTGTTCACATGGATGACCATTCGGTTTGGTGTTTTCACACCCAAGGGGCTGTACATATTCAGTTTTCACACCTAATGACCTTTGTAATACTCAAGCTGCCATTTAAAACTTCCAAATTAATTCCAGCTGAATGAAGGTCTCTAGAAGATGTCCATTGGCATCTCCCAAGTGGTTGATCAGTTCTCATTCATTTTAAATATTTCCAGCTGCATGTAGACACTCTAGAAGCTGTCCAAAGACGTTTCCAAGGCTGGAGAAGCTTCCTGGATTTTTTTGAATTATTCTAGAAATTTCTAGCTCATTAAAAGCTAAAATCAAATGGCTAATCAACTCCCCAGGTGCCTATTCAGCTAGCCACGTTTTAGGCTATAAATATGTGTTAATTTCATTTTGTAAAAGGTTACTCAATTTCAGACTTTGTCATTTTATGAACTTTATTATTCTAGTGAGAATTCAATTCTCTTTATTCACATTAGGATGATCTGGCTTATCAGGCATTCATCTCGTGGCATCGATCTTTCCTTGTTATCCCGAACTTATCACCTTTGTTGGTGTGGCGTTCAAAACTATACCAAGGTTCCTATCTCCCATAGATAGTGGGTCGAGGTTTATTTTCAATTTATCTTTCCATTTCAACTATTCTATCGCTTCTTCCATCAACTACAACCTAGGAGCCATTTTTAAGACTTGGGTCAACAATCTTAATATTGTTGGTTCATTCTCCAGCTTTAGCCGTTTCTCCCCATCTATCATCCAACTATCCTAATCCTTTCTTTGAAACCCTTTTGAACCTATTCCACACTTGATTTTCACCTTCTTTTCAATCGAACCAAGACTTACCCAATTTACAATCGGGCAACAACTACGACTCAAATCATCACCGAGGATAGTTCATATCATCAATTGATGTGCTCAAATAAGGTATAATTATATGGTTTGGCATTAAAGATCAATTGGTTATATTCGAATATGAGACAAGTATGTTTTGCTACGTTATTACACGGCATATAAGATTCATGTTTTTTTGAATAGGTCTAAATTTTGTTAATGACTTATTCTTGCGAAATATAATTTGCAGCATGAATTGGTTTGACAATTATTTCAATAACGTATATGTATAAACAGCTATAAGATGAAATTGAATGAGATGGTTATAACCAACTTAAGACTCGGTATATGCTTATATAGCTATTTATGCATATAATGATTTGACTTGATTTGTGATTCAATACTTGCCCATATTAATATTTTGGTCTATAATGTGATATTGATATATGCATGTGCGAGATCCCAAGAAACATATATATGTGTTATGGTTTTTAATTTGTGTTTCAGTAAAGGTGTAAAGTATGAATATATTTTGAGTTGAGATGTGTATAGCATTAGTTAGTATTGTGGATGTTGTATATATGTCTATTGTGTTTAGCATAAGCTCACGGTTGTAAAGGTAAACTATGTTAGCGGAATAGAGGAAAGGTAAATATGGTTTTGTATTGGTCTTTAAGGGTACATTATTTTAACATTTTGGTTGGTTCACTTTAGTAGTTTAATTGTTGAGTTGGTGATTTAAATATAAATATTTATTCATGAAATGTAAATGTTGTAAATAGTCAAACAAATGCTATTATGCAATATTTCATTATATGAAATGAAATGATGTGTATTTTCTTGCACATGGTATGCTCATAACATTTGCATGACTATAAGATATTTTTCATTGGCATTATTCAAAGGTCATAAAAGTTAGGATATACATATTTGATAAGTTTGTGAAATGAAATGCACTTGTTAAGAGTTTAACATTTAATATTCATGTTTCCTTTTTGGCATTGTTTGATTATAAAACTCTGGGATTATATGTAATATTAAATCGAAGTATGAAAATTTTGTTTTACAATTTTTACTAGATAATTAATAATGGAAATTTGATCTGAGTTATATTTTGATCGGTAATACCTCATAACCCTATTTCGGCGACGGATGGGGGTTAGGGGTGTTACACCATGAGAAACCAATACCCCTATTTGTCTACCGGTAAGATTTTTGGCGACGAAAATCCCTAAGGGGGGAGAATTGTAATATCCCAAATTATGGCTTAGTCAAAATAGTTGTTTTGAGGCCACAAATTCGAGATAGAAATAATTATTTTATGATTATTATGAGGTCCATGATATGTATGCATGCTTGTGTGAAAATTTCATGAAGAAATTCTATGCATAAAATGTCCAATTGAACTTTAGGGACCAAATTGAATAAGATGCAAAACTTGTGTTCTAGAAGCTTTTAGCATGAAATTTATTTAGTTTATAAATTAGAAGGTCCTAATTAGCAATTTGACAAATTTCTATAATTTTGGACAAAAATGGACATGCATAGGAAAAATTTGAAAGAAAGGCCTTAAAGGCATTTAAGTCTTTTGGTAATTAAAAGAATAAAAAAGGAAAAATCAAAGTAAAATTTTCTCATCTTCTTCATGTGGCTTCCGAAAATTCTAAACACTCCATAGCTAGGGTTTTTGACATTTTCAACCTCAATAGTAAGTATTCCCTAGCCCGTTTTTAATGTTCTTTACATTTTTGAAGTCCTTGTAGCTTGATTTACCTATTTCCACCCTTATTTTGAAGTAGGGTTTATGTTTAAAAATTTACTCATGGGTGACATGCATGCTCTTTGATGTTTAATGAAGGAATATGTGAGCTTGATGTATGTTTAACGTATTTTACTAAGTGATTTTGTATGAAAACACCTAAAAAGGACTAAATTGAAAAAGGTGTGAAATTGAGTGATAAAATCTATTTTGATGACTAATGTGGGCTACTATGAGTATAAGAAATATTCAGCTAGGCTTGGGTAGTAAAGGAAATGAGTATATTCTATTATACGAGCCTACGGACTAATTTGTAATTTTGTGAAAGTTTTAGGGCAAAATTGTAATTTTTTCAAATTGTGATTTATGGACTAATTTAGGCAATGTGATAATTAAACAAGTGAAATTTGCTATTATAGATCAAGAAAAACGGAGTCTGGACCTAAACCGAGGGAAAAGTAAGGTTTTGGACTAAAACGTAAAGTTAGCAATATTTTGGGACCGAGGTAAGTTGTGTGTAAGTAATTCAACAATTTCATTATCGTGTATTTAATGCTTGAGGTTATATAAAATATGTGTATATGCCTTTATGGAATTTGACTTGAAATGTTTTAATAATAATTTAATGATAGCTTTGTATCTCAGAAATCCTGAGTGACCCTAAGGAATACTTAGGATTTGGTTGCCATGACACCATGATTAACGAGATCCCGTGTATGACCATGTCTGGGACATGGCATCAGCATCGATATGCGATCCTGTGTAATACCATATCAAGGATATGGCTTCAGCATCGATAAATGATTTCGTATAAGACCATACCTAGGACATGGCATCGATATGAAGTCCCGTGTAAGACCATGTCTGGGACATGGCGTCGGCACTGATTTGAGACTTCGTATAAGACAATATCTGGGATATGGCATCGATGTGTGGTCCCATGTAAGACCATGTTTGGGACATGGCTTTGGCACCCTATTTGGTGTATGATAATCCCGAACGTCCTTCCGTATTCCAAGAGGTTCAACGGGCCATTCAAGATCAAGGTTAAGAGATGGAGAGATATGAATAAGCTATGAGAAGTACAGCTATGTACGTAAACCTCATGAGTATGGAATTTGATTCATGATGGAAAATTAGCATGAGTAAGAAAGAGTAAGATAAGTTGTGAAGTTCAATGACATTTATTTTCATTTCTTATTATGTTCATTGTGTGTAAATTGATAATGTGGTGGTAATTAGTGGCATGTTTAACTCATGAAATTGCATGATTTATGTTGTTTATTAGTTACATACAACTTACTAAGCTTTATGCTTACCCTCTCTCTCTTTTCCCTTTTTCTTAGCATCGCCAAGCTAGCTCGAGGATTGAGGACATCGGAGCTTAAGTCACACTATCAACAAATCTTTTGGGGTATATTTGGTCCAATACATTTAAGTATGGCATGTATAGGGGACTTTTTATTTTGTTATATGTGTCATATTGGTTGGCCAATGTGATAGCCCATATTGGTATACAAATTCATTTTGTATATGGCCATGAAGTATGGCTCATATTGATTATTGGGTTATAATCTTAGATATTAATGCATGCATGAGATGTGTTGATGCCTTTGAGGTGTGTGATGAGTTGGTTGTTCACAATGAATGATAAAATAGGGAATTTATGCTTGATGGATGAGTGATGTCATTTAGTTATGTTATGGCATGGTTTAAAGTAAGGAAATATTTTGAATGATCCTAGTAAGTTATGGTGTTCCAAATATGTACACTTTGGCATGTAATTGTCACGCATGAGTTAAATTATGGATGTTTAAGTAAACCATTTATGCCATGATATCCTCCATTAGCATATGAGAGTGTGCATTGTTAGTGAGGGTGACAAAAGGGCTTGAAAGATAGCCTCAAAGTTGTCCACACGGGTAGACACACGAGCATGTGTCTAGGCCATGTGTGACACACAGTCAACTCCATGGGCATGTCATCTAACCATGTGTCCCCTACACCCTAGTTTTGTAAGTCAGTATGTATGGTAGTAAACACACGGGTAGAGACACGGCCGTGTGTATCAACCGTATGGAAGACACGACCTCAGGATATGGGCGTGTGCCCAGGCCATGTGAAGTCTGCACCTTAAATGCTAAAATTAAATTCGCCACACGGCCTAGCACACAGGCGTATGACTTGGCCGTGTGACCTTTAATTAATGTTGACGTCATAAACAGAGAGTTATATGGACTGAGGACACAGGCATGTCACAAGCCACACGGGAGTGTCACAAGCCACACAGGCGTGTGTGACCACATGGCCTACCCACACGGGCGTGTGACTCTTGTTTTGAGGAAGAATTTTCTAATATGAAAGTTCTGAATGTTTTGGGTTTAGTCTCGAAAGTTCTAAATTTGGACTAAAATCCATGTCTTAATTTTGTACGAAAGCTTGTGTTTGAGTCCAGAAATGCCTCGTACCCTGTCCCAACATCGGACACTGGTAAGGGGTGTTACATGAAACACAATTTTAAAATTGTCAAGAGTCATCACACTATCACAGTTCATTTATGGCATGTATAGTTAAACTCTTACACACGTTACGTTAGTCTGAGAATGGACTAAACCGTAGCTCTGATACCACTAAATGTTACACCCCTTACCCGTATTCAACATCAGAATCGGGTACGAGGAATTCCGGACTTATACACAAGTAATTATACAAAACCGAGACATAAATTTCAATCCAATTTAAAATTGTCACATACATTCACATTGTCCCTAAATGAGCCTAGGAGGCCCAAAACATGCATTGGAAGTGGTTCGGGTCTAAACCGAGAACTTTATAAATTTTATAGAGCTTAAAAAATTTTTCACTAAACAGGGGTCACACACCCGTGTGGCTTGGGACACGCCCGTGTAGGAAGGCCGTGTGGTCACACACGCTCGTGTCTCGACCCCGTGTAACACTCTAACTTGTAAGTTATGGCCAAATTGAGCTCACACGGCCAAGTCACATGCCCGTGTGCTAGGCCGTGTGGAAAATTAATTTTCATAAAAAAGGTGCAGACTTCATACGACCAGGGCACACGCCTATGTTCGAGGTCGTGTCGTCCACACGGCTGAGGCACACGCTCGTGTCTCTGCCTGTGTGCTCAATTCTGAACATTTTATTTTGCAACAATTAAGGTGCAGAGGACACACAGTCGGAACACATGCTCATGGGGCAAGCCGTGTGTCACACACCGCCTAGACACACACCCGTGTGGACAAAAATAAGGCTATTTACCAAGCCATTTTGTCACCCTTCCATGAACATACCTAGACAACAACATACAACACCAATCCAAGCACATACATACAACCAAATCAGCCATAACCAAGACATCAACACCTCATTCACATACTAACATTTATCATACACAAACTTTACACACATATCAATTCAAATCATGCAAATTCCCACATCCATGAAAAACATCATCATCATCATCATATATATATACTTATACCAATATTAGCCAATTTCAAATGGCCATTTACAAGATGAATTACCAACCAATATAGGCAACACATTAGGCCAATTCAATTATGACACATAACAAAATGACCAAATCCCTATACATGCCATAATTCAAAATGTTGAATTCATTAGTACCCAAAACAATAAGTTGATAGTGTGAGTGGATCTTCGACAGTCTTTGATCCCCGAGCTAGCTTGGTGACACTATAAGGCAAGGGAAAAGAAAAGGGAGTAAGCTATATAGCTTAGTAAGTTCCTATGCAAATAATAAGCATCATATCCAAACATTTAACATACAATTGACATGATGATAATTGGCATAAATATTATTAAGATCTTATAATCATAACTTACTCAATCATAACCTTACCGAGGGATCATCACATAACGAGCTCATTACGTATATAACAGCCTGATATAGACCCTAGTCGGAACGGTGGTTTTGGTACCACGAATCCGAGTCAAAAAAATATTTAAAAATTATTTTCTGTGTTTATTTTGTGTGAATTAGCATGTGTGAAATTTTCGTGATTTAATTTTGTCGTTTGAGTGTTCGATTAAATAAAAAGACCTAATTGCATAAAATGTAATATTTGAATGCTAATTGTTGAAGTGTTTAATTGCTTTGTTCTTTTAATGTAGGGTATTTATAATGCAATTATACTAATGGTTTTATAAGTGGACGATTTTGGACATGTTAAATTTGGTTTTCTAATTAATTTTAAAAGGTTAAATTTGTAAAATAATTAATAACTTATATAAGATATATTATATCATAATTAAAAGACCATGTTCATTATCTTTCTTAGTGATCGAATATGAAAACATAAAGAAAGAAAAGGAAGCTTAGGTTTCGGCCATGGTTGATCTTGATTAAGGTATGTAACTAGCCCGGTTTTTGATAATTTTTACGTTTTTGAGATCGTTGCTAAGTTATCTACAAGACCCGTGCTTGAATTTTTTATTTTGGTGAATATTTTGAGTTATACCATTTTTGAAGGCTTGTGATTTTTGTTGATTGATGATGAAATATGAAAGATATGTTTTGGGTTAACATGTTTTGTATTGGAGTTTTTGATGATTTTGAGTAATTAGAACTAAATTGCAAAAATAATAAATTGAGGGACTAAAATGTGAAATAAATGAAATATATGGACTTGTATGAACACTAGGAACATTCAGCCTAACATGGGTGTAGTGAAATTTTGCATATTTTGTGTTTTGTGCAATAGGGACTAAATTGTAAAAAGTATAAAATGTCAGGGGTAAAATGGTTATTTGTCTATTTATGTTTTTTTGGACTAAACTGAATGAAAATATGTTTGAATGAGTTTAATTTGAATATGTTTAGATTATGAACAAAGAAATCGAATTTGGATCAGGAGAAAACTAAAATCGTCGACTAGTCGTCCTGTTCCATTTTACATCGTCCGAGGTAAGTTTATAAGCGAGTAGACGTTGTTATTTTTATTTAAATGCAAATTATACATGTTGAAATTAAATATGTGAATATATATACCTAATAGCCGAATGTGTTCAAGTTTGGCATCCATGATTATGAATTTGTTTCGACCGAGTTACGACATCTGAAAGCCCCGTATGAACTTAGGAATAGCTAGGATACATATGTCATGACATAGGATTTCGATATATGTGTGTGAGTAAGACGACGTTTTAGACTTGGCATCGATATGTGACTCCAGTATATGTGTGTGAGTAAGACCCTGTCTGGGACAGTGGCATCAATATGTGATTACATGTAAGACCACGTTTGGGACGTTGGCATTGTACAATATGTGTGATTATCTGAGTGTCCTATCCAATTCCGAATGGTTCATCGGGCAATGATAGGTTGTGATCGAATGTGCAAAATGAGCTAAAATGATTAGGTATGAATTGGTTTATTACCTAAAGAAATCAGGTAAGTAAATTACTAATGTGAACATGTGTGCCTTGTGAAGTATATTCGGCCTTTGCTATGTATATATATATGATGTTTTATTTTGATTCACGAGTATATGTATATGTGTTCACATAATGATATTTAGCTTTGAAATTGAAAGATATTTTGCTTATATATATGTGTGTGTATTCGGCCATATAATATAAATATGTATGTGATTGTTATCCTTTGATTTATGAATATATGCTAATAAGTGTATATGTACTAGCCATGATAAAGATATTTTGGTCTGGAAATCGAATGATAGTTTATCAAAATATGTATATGTACATTCGGCCATGAATAGTTTATATGTGAAAGTATATATAAAATACATGAAATTGTAAGCTTAAGATTTAAAGTAATTATGATAGTAAAATTTGGTTTAGTTTAAACAATTTGATTATGTCAATTAGATGTTTACTTGTTTATGACTTACTAAGCTATGAAAGCTTACTCTATGTGTGTTCATGTTTACCCTTGTTTCATAGATTTTGGACTCAAGTTGCGAACTCAGGAATCGTTAGAGAAGCTTATCACACTATCGACTGTCTACGGTATCTTTATAAGTGAATTTCTGAATCTACGGCATGTATAGGCTGGATTATGTTTTGAAATGTTAAATTATGGTTATGTGTAATCTAAGCCATGCAAAAATGGCTTAATTTTTATGTTTGAATTTGGTTATGTTTCTTATGGATTATGTACATCATGGTTATAATGTTACATGCTATGAATGTATAGTATTTGCGGTAGGTATTACGTGCATTGAAATGGTTAATGATTATGGATGAAAATGTGGCTGATTCAGCTATGGTATGCATAGGTAAAGGTATATGTGAATTTCATTGTTGTATTTGGTCAATGTGTTAAATGTGATTTAGTATTAAAGGTTGTTTGATTATATTCGAACATGATATAAGTTTGTTTGATATCTTTATTACATGGTATGTAAGATTCATGCTTGGAATATATGCTTATATTTGGTTATAGATTTATTCTTGTGAAGTATATATTGTAACATGAATTGATTTGGAAGTTAGTATAATATACTTGTGTACTTAGTCATAAGGTGAAAATATGTGAAAGGGTTATAGACAACTTGGTGATTCGGCACTTGCATATATATAAGTATATAATTTTTGCACAAGAAGAAATGGTATGACATATTTATTAACTCAAGATATATAGGTATATTGATAAAAAGAGGTGTTTCGGTTATGGAGTAAATGATGTTTGTGTTTGAGATATAATATGTAATACATTAATTAGTAAAATGAATGTTATTTATTTGTGGTACATTGGGATATGCTTATGTTATAAAATAATGATATGTTTGATTACATGGATTTGATAATTATTTGAAAATCGATTAATATGCATAAGTAGATTTGGTTGCCGAATGGACATGAGTTGAATATGATTATGTAACAGTTTCAATGACACATTAATGGAACATTTTGAATAATTTATTTGAGTGGTTCAATTGGTTAAGTTGATGATATATTTTGGCATATGCTAAATGGATTATTACTTACATGTATTTATGATATACAAGTGTTGTATTTAGGTAAACAAAAGCTATAATGGAATATATCATGTTTATAAGATGGAATGATGTATGTTTGCTTACTAATTAGTATGTGTATAAAAATAGTAAGATAATAGATATTTTATATTTAAATTATCCGAGTGCCATAATTGTTATAATATACATGTATGATTGGTATGTGAATGACATATACTTGGTTATGGTTCGATTTTCATGATTCTTTGTTGTTTTGATTAAATAAAATCTTGGTAATTATATGAATTATAGAATGGAAGCATGTTAGTTGCTTTTAACAAAAAAAAATTACTAGAGGATTAACTTTGAAATGAAAGTCTGTTCTAATTATTTTATGATCGGTAATGCCTCGCAACCCCATCCCAGCGACGGGTACGGGTTAGGGGTGTTACAATGTATAAGTTTTACGTACATACCTAAGTCATCCCGAATTGGATTTACTCACAATTAATCTTTGACATACTCGTTAAATTACCTGTTGAACCACTTGGAATACTAGGATACTCAAGAGTCCCGTACACATAATACCGTACCAATGTCCTATAGTAGATATAGTCTTACATTTAATCTCGTATCGATGCCAATAGCCCAACTATGGTCTTAACGAAGTCTCATATCGATGCCATATCCCAGATATGGTCTTACATGTAGTCTCATATTGATCCCATATCCTAAATATGGTCTAACACGTAGTCTTAGTAACCCTAATGTCATAACATTTGTATCCTATCTATTCTTAAGGTTCAACCAGGATTCCACACTTGTCGAAACTTTGTCAAATACGTCCAAGGGTCAATCAAAATTTGTACAATAATAAAGTATTTAAAACATAATTAAAACAATACATTATTTACATACGAACTTACCTCGGTACAAAAATAGTAGAAATGGGACCTAATCGTCAAACACTTTGTTTTTCCCTCGATCTAGGTGCGGACATTGTTTCTCTTGATCTATAATAACAAATTTAACTCATTTAATATTCACATTGTTCAATTCAACCCAAAAATTACACTATGGAAAAAATTATGTTTTTGCCCCTAAACTTTGACATTTTTACACTTTGATCCCTAGGCTCGTAAAATGAAATGGATTCAATTTCTTCGATTCCCAAGCCTAGCCAAACATCTTTCATGCTTATAACGGCCCACATTTTCCATTCTTTCACATTTTTACTATTCATTTTATAACTTTTTACAAATAGGTCCTTTTAGGCATTTTCATTGAAAATCACTTAGGAAAAGTCATTTTTCAAACATCAAACTTGCATAATCTACCATTAAACATCAAAATACACACATGTCTAACATGGTTCAAACCCTAGACCTTAATCATTTCTCAAATTAGTGGTAGAAATAGGTAGATCGAGTGATAACGACTTCAAAAATTTAAAGAGCATTAAAAATGGGACAAGAACGGACTTACAATCCATCTTGAAAGATGAAAAAACCCTTGTTATGGTTCCCCTTTGAAATTTTTGGTCATGGGTATAAGGTAAGCAAAGATTGGCTTTCAATTTGATTATTAATTCTTTTATTAACTAAATAACCAAAATGCTCTTTTCTTAAAACATTAAAATTCTCTTACTTCATGTCTATTTTTGTCTACCAACTTAAGAAATGGTCTAATTCCATCTAAGAACCTCTACTTTAAAATTTCAAGGCAATTAGACACCTCTAGCATGTAGAACTCAAGTTTTGCACTTTTTACAATTTAGTCCTTTTTTGCTAAATTGAGTGCTCAAACGTCAAAATTTTTGAACGAAATTTTCACAGAACCATTTCGTAAAACTTTAGAGCATAAAAATATAAGAAAAATAAATTTTTTTGCGTCGGATTTGTGGTCCCGAAACCACTATTCTGATTAGGCCCAAAATCGGGCTATTACAGGCCCACACGGCCCAAAATGGCCTAGACCGTGTGTCACACATGGCCTCGCACACACCTGTCACACAGCTATGTGGCTTCAACAGGCCCCAATTTTAGCTTTCAACGCTCCCTGTTTTTCGAGTTTCTCGTTGCAGACCAGGCTCGATTTTGATACGAAAGCAAGCACGTGATTCCCAGTACATAAAAAGAGCAAACTTCAGCAAATTAACCTAAAAGAACACATCATTTATGAAACTGAAATCCTCGATATTCTTATCATATCGAACATTCGAACCATCGAAATTGTACTAAATTGATAGAATCACTTACCTAACGACTGCAGCAGTTCCTAACGCAATCAACTCACCAACGGACAATCTCGAGCCTCTTGATTTTCCCCTAAACAAGCATTAAAATGAATACACCATCAAAAGAAATCTTCCTGTTACAAGAATAACGAAAACCCCCGATTATTTACCAACTATGAAAACAATAAAACTACACCTACCTCGATAACTTACAGAATCGAACCACAATCAGAAACTGGCACAAATAGGAGATGATGAATGAAACAACAATGCCAATTAAACAAAAGAATAGAGAGAGAAAAAAAAGGAAATTACAAAGGAAAATAGGCAAAAAAATAACCTGGGAATTAAGAGGGAATTTTGGAAACGGAAGAGGGAATTTTGGGAATGAAGAGGGAATGAAGAGGAAAAAAATAACCTGGTTCGACACATTGACCCTCATCCAACTACCATAGAATTTCAATTCCAAAAAATCTTTACTACACCAACCCCAAACACAGGACCTTAAGGTAAGCTAACACTTACCACTTGAACCAGCAAGCACATTTTGATGTGAGTTGACCGAAAATATAATATAAGTTAAGCAATTAAGGATAAGGCTAGGAGGAAAAAAAACAAAATTTCCAAAAGTGAGACTTGAACCCAAGACCTCAAGCACCCACACAAATCACGTAACCACTGAAGTAAATACTTGTTCATGAAAAAATTCATAAAAGCAAGATTTAATAAATCAAGCGTTACATAGAATTTGGCCCTCCTACATAATGGGAGCAGTATCTTAGCTCACTTGATTGAGTAAAACTAGAAATGCATGGTCATACTCGAATATGTTGATATGAGATATCATACTTATTTATTTATTGTACTCTACTGGAGATATCAAGAAACTTGAGATTGAATTATGCAAGTGTGACTGTTCCATGACTTGTGTCTGATCTAGATATAAAGGATAAAAGAATTTAATACATGAAGGGTTAATCATAAAGAGGTTAATGACTTCTTATAACTTAGGTAGCAATGATGCATTGCTAGATGTCACTCATTGTTTGTAATATTAGAATCGTTCTAGTATTACGACTAACGTTACAAGAATCTACAGGGTGACACTCTATGGTTAAAACGAACAAAATCCAAACATAATTGGTATTGTGTTTAGCTGTCACATGAATTAATTTAATTATTGAATTAATTTAAGTTGATAGTTAAATATTAAACAATTAAATGTACAAGTTTTTTGTACACAAATAGAGAACATAATTAAAATTAATATATGAATTTGATTCATATAAAATTTTAACAGGATATAGTTTACCTAAATTATTATTATAAATTATTATAATTATGATTTCAGTCAAGCATTGAAACATGGAAGTTATAATTTTTTTTGGAAAGAATATAATGTTTTTAATGCTTTCCATATGTTCTCTATAGGATTATTTTGTTTTCAATATATGGATACCAAAATCTTGAATTAGGGTTAAGTGTGTTTTAAAAAAATAATAAGAAAAAGGTCTAGCAGCAGTTTTGGGAGATTTTCTCTAGAAAAGATCCAAGAGAGGTTTTTTTTTCTGTTCATTTTAATATCAAGTGGACTACATAGAGGTTGAGATATTTTCGTTGTGGCTTGGAACCAAACATCGAATCAGCAACATCCTTTCATCGTTTTTCAGTTAAGAAGGTATATCTTCAACCTTATTTCAACCTGTTTCGTTCCTCGTACATGGATCCATGGATGATGATCATCGGAATATATTTTTCTATTGTGCCATGGATCGTACTGGCGGTCCCAACAAATTATACAATTATTCCCTATATTTTTTTCGTTTTGAGCAATTTAATTTTTTTTATTTTTTTAACTTTATTTTGTTTTTATTTGTTTTTACCTATGTTTTATGTTGTTAAAACTAGTCCTTATATGTATATATATATATTTGAAAATTTTATTTTTTTCTTTTTATTTATTTATTTGTTAAAGCCAAATATAAGGACTAGTTTTAGCAAATGGAAAATATAGAAAAACTACGTTAAAAGAAAATGATAGAGGAAAATAGAGGGAGAAACAGAAAATGGAAAAAAAGAAACTTAAAAGAACATAAAAGAAAAGAATTAAATTGCTCAGAACAAAAAAAAACGGATCAAATGTATAATTTAACCTAAAATTTTCGTTTGAAATGATGATTTAACGTGTCACGTCAGCTTACCGTTTGAAATGATAATTTAACGTGTCATGTCAACTTACCATTATACTATTAACTTCAATTAACGGCTCTGATAACATAAGTGACTAAAACGTAACATTTCAAATATAAGTGATTAAAATGTAACCTAAGACAAACAAAAGTGACTATTTTCATAATTTACCTTAAAAAAATAAAATAAATAAAATTCCGAGCAAATAATTTTCGATTAAATCCGAGTACATCTACATTAATTATAATAAGTTTTGCAGGACATCTTTCCTAAGTTATAGAAAAATAAATAAACAAGCAAAAAAAAAAACAAAGCAGCAGCAGCAAAAGCCAATTCACATCCGGTTACTTCCTTTTTACTTTCCTTCTAGTAGTTAAATTAATCAAGAAGTACAACAGCAGCCTTAAGCTCCTTAAGAAATTTCCTTTTCAATCAAATCAAACCAAATTCCTGCATTAAGTTTTCATTATCATAAAAACCAAAAGGAAAAATAAAAATAAAACTAAGTTTCAGCGTTTCACATTTACAAAATAACAAACGGTGGACGCTACAAAAATTCTCACACAACCAAACATGAATTGCATCTTGATTCCAATATCTTTACCTCTGGAAAATACTTTTCCACAAGTCGAAATTAAAGCTTTTTCGTTTTTTCTGAGCAGGAAAAACTATGAAGCTAAATTCCAGCATATTCTGTTTGTGCTTGTTCTGGACAACATTGTTTGTTCGCATGAACTCGGATCTAGCTTCCGACAGGGCAGCCTTGGTGGGTCTTCGAGCAGCTTCCGGTGGACGCACACTTTTATGGAATCTGTCAAGGAGCCCATGTAATTGGACTGGTGTACGTTGTGTGCAGAACAGAGTAGTGGAGTTAAGACTCCCTGGAATTGGGCTGTCAGGTCCGCTTCCTATTGCCATTGGCAACTTAACTCAACTCCATACCCTTTCACTTCGTTTCAATGCTCTCTCTGGGTCAATCCCCTCTGACTTTGCCAAGCTTACTTCCCTTCGGAAACTATACTTACAAGGGAATCGATTTTCTGGTGAAATTCCTGCTTTCTTGTTCACTTTACAAAAACTTATTAGACTTAATCTTGCAAACAATAATTTCACAGGTACAATCCCTGAGAGTTTTAACAATTTGACTAGGTTGGGTACTTTGTATTTGGAGAACAATCACTTATCTGGGTCAATACCAGAAATTGACTTGCCTGCACTTGTGCAATTCAATGTTTCTTTTAATAAGTTAAATGGTTCAATCCCAAAAGGGCTATCAGGGAAGCCAAAGACTGCTTTTGAAGGGAATTCTTTATGTGGCAAGCCTCTGGTTTCGTGTAATGGAACTGAAAATAGTAGCAGTAGTAATAGTGGCAATAAATGGTCAAGTGGAGTCATTGCTGGTATTGTTGTTGGTTGTGTGACCGCTGTTTTACTGATTTTGATTATCTTAGTATTTTTATGTAAAAGGAAGGGTAGTAAGAAAATGGAGACAAGGATTATTGCACCTCCAAAGCAGGCTGAGGTTGAAATTCCAGCGGCTGATAAGGCAGCTGGGGGGAGTGATAATACAAGTAATCGTTTATCTGGGGTAGTAAAAAAGGATGCAATTGCTAAGAGTAGTGGGAGTAAGAAGTTGGTCTTTTTTGGGAACAGATCGAGGGTATTTTATCTAGAGGATTTATTGAGGGCCTCTGCTGAGGTATTAGGGAAGGGAACATTTGGGACGGCTTACAAGGCCACTTTGGAGTTGGGGATGGTTGTTGCAGTGAAGAGGTTGAAGGATGTGACGGTGTCAGAGAAGGAATTCAAGGAGAAGATGGAGGTCGTTGGAGCCATGGATCACCCGAACTTGGTACCAGTCAGGGCCTACTACTTTAGTAGGAATGAGAAACTTCTAGTTTATGATTATATGCCAATGGGAAGCTTGTCTGCACTTTTGCATGGTGAGTGCATTATGTTAGTTCTTTCTTACTAGCCTTTCTTCTGTGTACATTATGTTTTTTGCTTCTTGTGTTGTTATTTCTTCCTTTCATCTTTTGATTGCTGGAATCTTAGTATGTCTCTATTTAGCAATCCTTTTGGTTGTAACTTTCAACTGGCGTGGTCCAACGTTCTCCATTTCTTTATCATGATGCAGATCTTTTTTTGGATTCATCAATTGCTTTCTTGTCTCTGTCTTGTCTGATGAGTTATTTAAGATTTGAACAGTCGATAAGTTCTAAAATAAAGGAGTTTGAATCTTTGAAAATAAAGTTTATAGTTGCTCAATTTCCTTGTAATATGTTTGTTATATAAATGACTTGGCCTATAGCATTTCTGAATCTGATAAGTATTCTGGTATGTATAGGTTTCTGTTTATCATCATTTGCTATGCATTTAGCAGCTGGGAAAGAAATCGCAGAGTTTCAATTTCTGACATTCGGCTATTATTTTATATAAGCCAGCTGAATAAATTTTAGGCATGTTGCTTTACTGAGCTTATACTGAAACACTTATTTACAGAATCATAGAATGGATTTGTGCATTTCATTTCTGACATATTCGGATTCACAAATAAGTATATTATTATTGTTTCGTTATTTATCATTATTGATCAGGTAACAGAGGAGCTGGTAGGATTCCATTGAATTGGGAAACAAGGTGTGGCATTGCCCTTGGAGCTGCAAGAGGCATCGCATACCTCCATTCAAAGGGACCCGAAATCTCCCATGGAAATATCAAATCATCAAATATCCTACTCACTACGTCCTATGAAGCTCGCATATCTGATTTTGGTCTTGCACAGCTTGCTGGCCCCACATCAGCTCCTGACCGTGTTAATGGCTACCGTGCTCCAGAGGTAACGGATGTCCGTAGAGTTTCCCAAAAAGCTGATGTCTACAGCTTTGGCATCCTGCTTCTAGAACTTCTTACTGGTAAGGCACCCAGACATGCCTTATTGAATGAGGATGGAGTAGACCTCTCAAGATGGGTCCAATCCGTAGTTCAAGAGGAGTGGACTACCGAGGTCTTTGACCTTGAACTTCTGAGACACCAGAACGTCGAGGAGGATATGGTCAAGCTACTACAGCTTGCCATAGATTGCACAGCTCAATATCCCGATAAACGCCCTTCGTTGTCTGAGATGACAACTCGAATAGAGGAGATCCATGGGCCTAGTACAGAAAAGGAGATTCATCAAATCCATGAAGCAGAGAATGGCTCTTCCGAGCATACTTAGTTGGTGCAGATGGCCATCTTCACTAAAGGGCTAAAAATATCAGCAATCTTTGAATTCTTATTTTTCAATCTCTCATGCATTTAATTATCATTGTTTGTTTCTTTCAAAAAAAAAAATTCTCATTGTTTGTTTATTCTTGGGCTCATTACACGCACATGCACACATGCACATACATGTATATAAGAAACACGTATACGTACTTTTCATTTTTCCTTCAATATTACCCATCATTTATTGCTACATTTTTTTCCCTTATTTCCTGTAATTTCCATTATTCTAATTGGTAAGGGAATTCGTATGTTATTAAATTTAATTTAGTTTTTCTGTGACGATTGAATAATGAGTATCTAGGGATTATGATTTTAAACTTTGGATTTAGATTTCAAAAATAGTGTAAATTAAGTAATAAGCTATTTAGATATATCAAATTCAAGATGATTTTTCAAATACATGAATTTGTTAATAAATTTAAAATCTTAAAATTATTTTGAATTTGACAAATAATGTTTTTATGTTTTTTTTAATGTACATTATATTAAATTTCAACTAATCTATGGATCACAAAAGCCTTTTATTCTTACAATTTATATAATAAATAAAATTTAAATCTAAACTTTTAAATCCATTTTCCTAAATCTTAATTTTCCAAGGAACTTTCCTTTTATTTTTAACCCAAGAAAAATGAGGAAAAAGAGTCTCGGAAGCTAATGCCAATGGCTTGGTATTGGTTGGGTCGGGAGTAAAAGTAAAAGTGAAGAGAATAAGATAGTTTAGATTCTTACATATTATAACTAAAATATAGTTATATATATTTCAAATTTCCTAGAAAAATAGTTTATTATATGAATTTATTTATTAGTTTCTAAAAATCTTGCAATTGGAGTTTTTAGATAATTTTTTGAGAAAATAATATGGAACAAAAGATCAAGAGACTTTTTTTTCAGTTTTAGCATTTACATTTGCTTTTATTTTCTTCCTTTTAATACTTTTTAACATTCATAGATGGAAGATGGATAGACACGACATTGAGACTTAACTTTTAATTAAATTGAGAGCTTAGAAAATTTTTATCACTTTTGTGATGACTTTGTTAGGACTTTATTAGGAAATCTATTCCCTACCATATATTATCACATATTTGAAAACTTAATTACTTTTTAGAAATTATTACAGAGAAACTTGAATTTGGATTCAAATGCACAATGTTACATCCATTGTTAAAGCAACTCAAACAAAATAGAAATATAACACCAAAGTTAAATTATTTAGTGTAGTGTTCAATTTAATGAGTAAATATTATGCTAAATACATAATATTAACTCTAGTGGGTCCTCTTACAAAAGTCCGAGGTCAGAGACAGTAAAAAAAGGGGACCAAGTTACAAATCCTAAATCAGTTTTTCAAATTGAACATCCAATAGCATGCTAAAGGTCATCTAAACACTTGTAACATGTCACCAAATAATTTTATATAAAATGGACTTTCGGCAACTCAAAATGCAATCAGCGCATTCTTGTATAACTCAAAACAGCCGTGATGCTATCCAGATGGTGTTTTAGCCAAGTTCAACTTTTAGGACAGCTTGCTCTCCATCCGAATAGATAACATCCATCATCTGAATGACGTTTTAGTATAACTCAACTACTAGGAAAGTTTGCTCTCCATCCGAATGACTAATATTCGCCATCCGAATGGCGTTTTGATATAACTCAACTACTAGGACATTTTGCTCTCCATCCGGATGGCTTTACAGCTGTCAGCTTAAATAATATTAATCAATGATACTACATTTCTAAAGCTTTATGAAAGCACATAAGATCATGGCAACCGATACATTATATCATAACATTTATAGCAATTCATTTAGTAACATAAAAGCATACATAATTAAATTCAATCGAGCTTCAAAAGTTCGTCATATGAACTATTCTAGGTCTAAGACATAACCACTGTTTACATGCATGACCATGCTATACCAACTAACAAAAATCACCGTAAAAAGAGTCATAAGTTTTCTAGAACTTAGGTAAATGCTATTTACTAACAACTTTGAAATGAATATTACAATCACTTTATAATAACCCATTTTTCAGTGATGTCAGAAACAATAATTTTGTAACTAAAAATCTGACGAGTAAGTTCGTATAATTAATATTTAATTATGCGAGTCAATAATAATTTTATATTGAATTTTGATTTGATGATTTTAAACAATTGAATTAAAAGTTAGTATAAGTGATTTGGTTCAAAAATCAAGTGATTATTGAAAACGAGGTAATAGGACCTAGTTTTCGTATTTTAAAGCTGTAAATATTTTTATTAAATATTTACAGAGTCGTATTATAGGTGAATTGAAGTTTAGTCTGGTAATTTTAACGATTGATTGCTTAATTTAAGCAAAATTATTAAATTGTAAAAGAGGTAAAAGTTGATTGCTATAGATTTAAAATATAAAAAGGACCAAAATGATAATTAGACCATTGTCAAAAAGTCCAAGTGGTGGTGGATATGATTAATCCAGTAGGTTTTGAGCTATTTGCTCTTTTAGTCCTAATTAATTAGGATTAAATTGTAATGAAGTTTATTTAATTGAAATTTAATTTAATTGAAGGACCAATTGTGCAATTAAACCCTATTTAAATAGTAATTATACCATTTGTATAGTATTGGACGGTTTTAGACTTAAAAATGTTAAAATTTGAATGTAAATTAAAAGGGATATAATTGTAATTAGGTAAATAAATAATTTATAACTAAAATAAAGCCAAATTAAAAGTGATTTTTCTTGTTTCTTCTTCCTATAAACCCAAAACACCATGGTTGAAGCTAGGAAAACATTCGGGCAAGCTCAGGCCCTTTGATTTGGTAAGCAAACTTTGCCCTTTTTAGTAATTTTAATATTTTTAATTTCGTACTAGCTTAATCTAACTAATCTGGGGACTAATTTGTAAAACTGTCAAATATTTTCGATTATGCCATTGATGAATTTGAGTTATTCTTGAAGTTTTATGATGGATTATTAAGCTTGGTTCTTAAATAGAACTATTTTATAAAGTAGGCTTTATTAATTTTAATGTTTAATGACTCAAATGTTAAAGTGATAAAAGTATAAGGACTTGATGTGAAATAACAACATGTATGGGCTATAGAGAAACAGTGAATAATTCGGCTGAAATGAGATTTGAATAAAAATGGTTAAATTGCATGTTTGGGCTTAGGGACTAAATTGTATAAAAGTAAAATGTTGGGGGCAATTTTGTTATAATGTTAAAAATGACTTAACTACATAAAATTAATTAATTTTTCTGTTAGAATTAGTGAATTGAATGGAATTATTATTTTAGACTAAGAATAAGTGGAAAATCGAGGAAAAGAGAAAATTGCCAAATAACCCTTGTACTTTGTCGTTGCTGCAATTTAGTTTGGTAAGTTTGTATAGTTTAATTTTAGTACATTTTTAAATGTATTATGTGAACCTAATTATATAATGTTGGATTATATTGATAAGTGTAATTGAAAATGGAAATAATGAATTGACACAACGTCGATCATTGATTGAGTTATTCTAGACCGTTACTGCAAATCAATCCTGTAAGTTTGTTTAGATTAATTATAATGTATTTAAATGCATATTAAATGAATTGAATTGTTTGGTTGAACATTATAATGATGCTATGTATACGAGTAATGAAGTAAGGGATCATTATAGCGTTGAGCACTAACCAAGTATTTTGAGCTGATGAATGCTTGATTAATGAACTAATGTCTCTTTATGGAATATGAGATAGTGAACTATTCATATATTGTTCTGTGTTGAAAATACTCAGAGCCGATGAACATATGATAGAGTATGATTGGTATGCCAATAGGTTATTATGCACATGGTACGGGATTGGTCTGAGTAGTGAAGATGATTTCTATATATTTTCTGTTCACTGGATATGCCGAGGTCCTGCATTTGTTGCGGACTATCATGTTATTTTACAGTGTTAATTGGTGTGCTGGATGGTACTGGCTCTTATGAGCAATTGGTGTGCTGGATGGTACTGGCTCTTATGAACAACTGGTATGTTGGATGGTACTGACTCTTATGAGTATCTGGTATGTTGAATGGTTAACTGAGTGCTCGTATCCGTATATCATTCATCTGGCATTATCTTTAATGATCATCGAATGTTATTGAAATGTGGAAATTAATTTGTACTATTGTATTGAGCATTACTCACCTGTTGTGAGTTGTGATTGACAGGAACTCTATTAAGAACCTTATCTCCAGGAACTCTGTTCAGGACTTTATTGTCGGAAACATTGTTAATAAATTTTATTAATTGAATTATTATGCGTAATTTAGTAAGCTTTACCATTTAATCGACGAACTTACTAAGCTTTATAAAAGCTTACTCATATTTTGTTGTGTTTCTTGTAGATAACATTTTTTGGATTGGGAAATCGGATCAGTACGAAGAAATCACACTATTTGGGGATTCTTTTGGTAACCCTTGAATTTATCTTGGTTTATATGGCATGTAATAGGGAAAATTTAGTTATGTTCTGTAATGTTTCATAAGTACATGTATTGTGTTTGATAGTGCATTTTGATGTTTGGTATGTATGTTTAAATCCATGTTAGAGTATAAGTGAACATTCATGAAAATTGTAAGTGTGGCTTGAATTAGGTACGATATAAGTGAATTGAAGGTAAGTTAAATTTGAATATGTTGAGACTTGTGTGATGAAACTAAAGTAGTAAAATTGTTGGGTAATTGAGATAGGGTGTTGTTATGGACCCATTGGTTAGGTCTTAAATGGATTGAAGTAGCATGTTTTGGATGTTCCTGTATGTATTTGAAGCCTTGTGATTACATGTTTTGTAATTGGTTTAAGTGCCTATGCAATTGGGTGAAGTTTGAGCCTGAAGTAGGACGTTTTTGGGATCACACGGCTTGGGACACGGGTTGTCACACGGTCATATGAAGCACACAGGTAACCCATACGGATGTGTGGCCACAGTGTGTTTAAAAATAATATAGGTGTCGTTTTCACACAGGCAGACACACGGCCTATGACATGGCTATGTGAGGGTACTTCGAATGTTACACGGGCTGGCATACGGCTTACGACATGATCGTGTGATCCAAATCAGAGAGTTACATGGTCCATGCACACGGGCGTGTAAGGTGTAGGATAGCTACATGACTATGTTTGGAGCCACACGGGCAGGGCTCTGTCACACGGTCGTGTGACCCCTAATTTGAAAATCTTCGAATTTGCCCTGAAAGTTTTGATTTGTTCTGATTTGATCCCTAAATGTCCGTAACTTATTTTTAAGGTTTCGAAAGCTCAATTTAATGCCATAATAGAATGTTTTATTTCACTATGACTATTATATATTATGGAATTAAATTGAATACTATTTTTTATGAAATGTTCTGACTTGTACGATAATACTTCGTAACCCTATTTTGATGATGGAAACGGGTTTTAGTGTTACACACTTGGCTGAGCTGAGATATGAGCCTTTGGATGTCATTATACATCACGAGCAATTCAAAAAGTCTACTCAACACTTCTGTATGGAAACAAACACATCTGCACTGAGTAGTGAAAGCTCAGTGGTACTAACATAATTCTATTTCAACACATAAAACATGAAACAGTAAAGCATGCTAACATAACATTATAACATATCTTTAAACCAAGTTTCATTATATTAAAAAATGAATATATATCAAGATATCAATATTTCAAATCATCTTCAGGGTATTTATTCAACCTTTTCATATGCCAGGTAAACCAAATTTCATAATCATATTTACCCCCTATTAGCCAAATACAGACTCAATGATCGAATACATAAGGTTCTTCCATCACACTAATAATCTCATAAGAGCATAACCATCCAACACACCAAAGTATACATAACTATAGGGCCTGAAGGCATCATATCATATCCCTCCATCACACCTAAGTGCAAACCCCTAAAAGCATCCCATCATATGCCTTCATCACACAAAGGAACATAAATGCAAAGCTTGAAGGCAAAGAACTCCAGCAAGACTCTAGACACATTATATTCCCTAATTTGCATGCCAATTATAACCAAACTATGTCTAACATCATTTAATAGGACATTTTAATGATTTAACATTAAGAGACTATGGATCGTCATAATTTTGAACATGATATCAAAATCAAAAGCACATATACATACCTAACATCATACCACCCATTTTCAAAGTCATCAAAACAAACTGACACATTTCATACTATTGACTTGCAACTAATTGTAGTGGTAGTTTAAGTATATTTTGGCACTTAACTAGCTTATTTTCTTTGAATTTTATAATTAATTATTATATTTTCAGTATTAGTAGCTTGGGATCTAAATATTAATAAAATAAGCAGCTTTATGCATATTTGTTGTTTCGATGACTTATTAGGCCAATTGGGCCTCGGGAGTGACTAATGAGCTAATTGAGTGTGTAGGGTGCCAATTAATGTCCAAGAATACAAGGAATGATCGTCGAATCGCGATATAAGGAAGCCCATGTTGCAACATGAAACAACGATACTGCCAAGGCTAGAAAGGCACTCCACATCGTGATGAGGAGTTTTCCTTTGTCACAACAACGCGATGATCATGGGAAGGAATTCATGACGGTAACGTCATGACGAGGAGTTTCCCCATGTCACAATGACACAACGAAGGCAGGCCAAAATGAGTTGAATGACACTTTTGGGATATTTCCTTATTTGGAACCCAAGCATTTATTAGAATATTGCATTAATTAGAATACCAAAGTGTACTTAAGTTCAGTGGTCACCAAGTCGCTCGTAGCCTATATAAGTAATTTTAGGGTCACCTGAATAGGTGTGTAGACTTAGACAGATAGTTTTTACTATTCAGTTTTCTTTGTGTTTTATTTTTATGTTCTTTTAGTTGAAACTTTTCTAGTTCGATTTGAAGACAATTGCGAGTGGAGATTGGTCCAGGACTGCGCTTCAATATATATTCATGAGCATTCTATTTGCTCTTATATTATATTTTTTTCTTCATATCTCATTGATTTGGCCAATTAATTGTTGTGTAAATATTAGAATAGATTATTGTGCTTTACTTATATCTTGTATGGTTTAGTTATTAAATTAATTTATCTATTAAGTAATTATATATCTGAAATTGGTTGTTTATTCAAGAGTACTTAGTATATTATGGAGTGAAACCCCTAATAAAATATCTAGATAGGTGAGACCAGAAGGGTATCCCGTCATGTATAACTTGTGCCAAACAGTGAGATCGAGAGAGTATTTGTATGCCTAGGAAGAAATCAAAAGGGTAACCTAGGTGGTAATCCTTAGTGAAGATGAGATTGGAAGGGTATTCTTACATAAGGGTGATGAATAACTCAATTGAGGATAATTAATTATTTAATTAGATAATTAGGGATTTAATCGGTCACAAGTTAGAGGCTCGCATAGTTAACACTAGGAATAGGAAATTCCATTATGTTAATTTATGTTAATTAATTTAATTAGTTTAACTAATATTTTGATTTGGATTAAAACTACTAATTTGTGACTTGATTATATTAGAAATTATTTTTTGTAATTAACTTAATAATAGTTTCTCCAATCTACAATCCCTTGGGTACAATTCTTAGAATACTTACCGATGTTTTATTGTTACACAAATCTATATTACAATTGACTTGTACTTTTGCAAATACCATACATAAATATTTTTATTTTTATTTGTACAGTTTGTACTCTAAACGTGCAAACGTTTAGAGGCGGTCAACCATCAATCATCACTAGCAGTTCCTTAAGCCAAGCTACTTAATAAGACCAAAATCAAATATGCGAGATTCATGGGACGTAGTGAGTAGGATATTTGATGATTTTATATTTCCATGATAGATTTTGAGTCACTTTGAATAGAGGTATGTGATTCCTCTTGCAGCTTGAAAGGCAATGTAGCAACCTATTTTTTAGTGAAATCGGAACAGTGGTTTAGGGACCAAAACCCGATCCGAAAATAAAATTTATTTTTATTTTATTACGAGGTCAGTATTATGTTAGAAATGTCATGTGAAAATTCCAATAAGAAAATTTTATTGATTATGTGCTTAATTAGAGAGAGGACTAAATCGCATAAAATACAAAAGTTGAATTCTAGTAGCTATAAGGATTGAATAGCTATGGAATTCAAAACTTGAGATCCTTATATGGTAATTAGACCATTAAAAAAAAGTATGTAGATATTTTAGTAACTCATCCATGGAAATTTAGAAAAAGGTCAAGGACTAAATCGAAAATTAAAAAATATTTAATTAATTAAAAAGATGATAAAAGATATCATCTTATTTTTTCATCTTCTTCCCCAAAAAAACATGAAAACCCTAGGAGAGAGAGAAGAAACTTTCATGGCTTAATTGGGTAAGTTTTCTTGTCCCATTTTTAGTAATTTTGATATTTTTGAAATCGGGATAGCTTAATCTATCTATTTGGGGGATCAATTTGAAGAGTTATCAAAGTATGGAAATTAGGTCATGGATGGATATGCTAAAAATTTAAAATTTATGGTAGAAAATGAAAGGTTGTTGATAGATAAACAACTTTTACAAAGTGATTTTTGATGAAAACATGATTTAGGGACTAAAATATAAATTTCTAAAAATTGATGAAAATTTTTAAAATTTATAGAAATTATGTACTGTAAAATTCTATATTAAAATTTCAGTTAGGCTTGGAATAGGGAGTAAATTGCATAAATTTCATTTTCCAAGCTTAGAGATGAAATTGGAATTTATGGAAAAGTTAGGGGCAAAATGGTAATTTTGCCTAGGACGTAAATTGAGTCCAAATGAATATGAAATGTGTGAAATCGATGATTAAATTTATTTATATAGATCCAGACGAAGCAAATTCGAGGTTAGATCGAGGAAAAGAAAAAGGTTTCGGGTTAGTATATTTTATACGTGAACCAGTGTCAAGGTAAGTTCGTGTAACTTAATCAAGCATGTAAATATGTTAACTTGAATATTATGAATGTATGCAATATGAATTATATTTATGTGAATGTTATAAATGTGTAAAATGATTACATGTTCGGAAATGTTGGGAAAAGGGTTAAAGTCTCGTTTGAATATTGAATTTCAATGGATAAATATGCTTTCCCGAAATGAATGAGGTCCTGCATTTGTTGCTGATGGGATTTAGCTCGGACGAGTAATCCTATTGACCTCGTTATGGAAAGGATTTAGCTCGAACGGGAAATCCTGATATAATCCCTCTCGAGCATATGTTACAATTAGGGTTTAGCCTGGACTAGTAATCCTAATTGAGCTCTTCTGAGTATACGTTACATAAAGGATTTAGCTTGGACTAGTAATCCTGTTATACAATATGTGTCTCGAGAGTGTGTTCTTTGATTAAATGCCCTAATGGGTACTCTTGAATAAGAATACTTGAGTATCCATCAGAATTTCAATGAATCAACGAACACAACTTTTGGCATGATAAAAGAATTATGGGATGAAATGAATAATGTCTTGAAGGACAATTTTATAATGAGCTCATCTATGATGCTTGATGTTTATGAAATTTTTTTGACTAACATGTTTGATTGAATGCATGTGTTTAGGCAATTTTTCCAAATTAATGGAAAACATGATATTGTATGCTTAGATTTAATAAACAAGATTAGTAAGTTTAGTTTTCATTATACGAACTTACTAAGCATGTAATGTTTACTCCATTTTATTTTTCCCTGTTTTATAGTGCTCAGAAGCTCACGAAAGTTTGAGATCATTAGAGCACCATAACACTATCCACTAGTTATTTTGGGTATATATAGTAAAATCATTTTGGTATAATGGCATGTATAGGCTAATTTGATCATAGATGGCTTAAATATGTGGTTTGTAATCTAGCCATTGGAATGGTAGTAATGGTTGTTTTTGACATACTTGTAATGTCATACTATGGTAGCTTTATGTATGTTAAGTAGTTGATCCAATTATGCCTAAACTATGGAATATACCAAGGTAAGATTATAAACATGTAAGCATGTAATGACATGCCATGTTGAATGATAGAGTTTGCCCACTTTGAATGCTTGAAATGGTTGGTATTTGAATGTGAATTTAAGTGCAGGTCCTTGGTGTGATTTTGGGTGAGAAATGAAGCTAAGAATGACTTTATTTTGTCCACACGGGCATGTGTCTAGATCGTGTGTGACATACGGCCTGGTACAAGGGTGAGTGGTAAGGCTGTGTGTCCCCTGCACCTTAAATTTGAGAAATAGAATGCTCAGAATTGAGCATATGGGCAGAGACACAGGCGTGTGTCTTAGCCGTGTGTGCTACATGACCTATAATACGGACATGTGTTTTAACCGTTTGAAACCTACACCTAAATTCAAAAAATAAAATTAACTACACGGCCTAGCACATGGGTGCGTGGCATGGCCGTGCGCACAAGTCAGAGAGTTACACGGGTCGAACACGGCCTGCAGCACGGGTGTGTCCCAAGGTCACATGGGCGTGTCCTTTGGACCACACGGGCGTGTGAACCCTGTAACTTAGAAAATTTTTGACATGTCATGAAAAATTCTTAAAGTCTCTGATTAAGTCCCTACTCGATTCTAATGCTCGTATTGGGCCTCGAGGGTCCATTTAAGGGATGATATGAATAATCTCGGTCAATGAATAGTAATTTATGTGAAATATCTGAAAAATATTTTGAAAGTTTCGGTAATGCTCTGTAACCCTGTTCCGGTGACGGATACAGGTTAAGGGGTGTTATAAGCAATGCTAGACCTTATTTCCCAATTCAATGAAGTCCTACCAGCTCCTCTATTACCTGATCAATAATGATAATAACACAACAATAATAATATACTTATTTGTGAATCCGAATATGTTAGAAATGAAATGCATAAATCCATTTCATGATTCTTTAAATAAAGAATATTGTTTCAATATAAGCTTAGTAAAGCACCATACCTAAATTTACTAAGCTGTAACAAAGCTTTTATAAAATAATCGCCTATTAGTTTCATGAGTAATGAATCTTTAGATTAGATCATTAGTTTCCTTAGATATACATGATAAAGTCTCAATAATGAAACTCATAGGTTGGTTATCACATATATTATCCAATCCAACAATTGAAAGCTTTAGAAATAAAAATATTGCTAGATGGGGCTTGGGAATACGATATTGTTTGCCCAAGAGAAACAAAGTGTAAGCAGATGACTCAATTTTGAATGATTAAAAAACAAGTTTTGATTTGAATAATCTTATAGTTTCTATGTACAATGAAAATTTCATATAGACTATGACATGTTAAAAGCTTCAAAGGTAGAAACTTTGTGGTTTCTTACCAAGCTGCTAAATACATAGAAAATTATGATAAACAAAGTTATACATACCATGATACTTATCAGATTAAGAAATGCTAAATACTAAGTCATTTATAAAATAAACATATTACAAGGTAATTGAGTAATTATAAACTTTATTTCAAATATTTAAATTTTTTTCTTTAAAAGCTTATTGACTATCAAAATCTTAAATAACTCTTCAGACAACACATAGACAAGAAAGCAATTAATAAATCCAAAAGATCTACATCATGCTAAAAAAAATAGAGAACGTTGGACCATGCCAATTGAAATTTACAACCAAAAGAATTGCTAAATAGAGGCATACTCAGATTCCAGCAATGAAAATGATGAAAGGAAGAAATAACCACAACACAAAAAGTAAATAACATAATGCACACAGAAGAAAGCTAGTAAGAAAGAACTAAAATAATGCACTCACCATGCATAAGTGCAGGCAAGCTTACCATTGGAATGTAATCATAAACAAGAAGGTTCTCATTCCCACTAAAGTAGTAGGCTTTTATTGGTGCCCAGTTTAGCTGATCCATGGCTCCAACAACCTCCATCTTCTATTTGAATTGCTTCTCTAACACTGCCACATCCTTCAACCTTTTCACTGCAACAACCATCCCCATCCCCATCCCTAAGGTGGCCTTGTAGGTCATCCCAAATATTCCCTTCCTTAATACCTCAGTTAAGGCCCTCAAAAAATCCTCTAGATCAAATACCCTTGATATGTTCCCAAAAGTAGACCAACTTTTTACTCCTACTACACTTAGTAATAACATTCTTTTTTACTACCCCAAATAAATGGTTACTTGTATTATAACTCTCCTCAACTGACTTATCAACCGTTGGGATTTTTACCTCAGCCTGTTTTGTAGGAGTAATGTCCGTTGTCTCTATTTTCTTACTAGTGTTCTTTTTACATAAAAATACTAAGGTAATCAAAATCAATAAAATAAAAATCACACAACCAATAATAATACCAGTAATGGCTTTATATGTCTATCTATTTGTTGGAAAAATTAGTGAAGAAAATAGTCTTACAATTACAACGAAAGTTGAAAAAATTTCAAAATCGAACAATTTTGTGATATTTATAGAAATAAACCCTAATCAGATATTACTTATGCTTTGTGTAAGATAGATTCAAGTCGATCCTAGCTTGTCGGTTCCTTCAAAACCGTGGATTTCATCTTTGGCTTACCGGAAGTTGGAGACCTTGTCGATATCGTAGTGCTGATTGATCCTTTCTTCAAATATGAGACATTCATCCTAACACCAAAGAATTGCACCGCAAAAGAGACAACCCAATTAATTTTCAAACATGTAGTGAAGTGTTATAGAGTGCCACAAAGTCTTATCTCTAATAAGGATGCATAGTTCATTGGGATATTTTTGTAGCAGCCTATTCTTAATGAAATCGGAACAGTGGTTTCAGGACCACAAGTTCAAGCCAGAAAGAAAATACATTTTAATATTATTGTATGGTCCGTATTATGATAAGAATGTTATATGAAAATTCTGATAAGAAAATTTTACCGATTATGTGTTTAATTATGGAAAGGACCAAATTGCATAAAATGCAAAAGTTTAGTTCTAGTAGCTAAAATGATCAATTAGCTATGGAATTCAAAATAAGAGGTCCTTCTATGGTAATTAGACCATTAAAGAAAAAGGAAAGGACTAAATTGGAAACTAAAATAATAAAAAGATGATAAATGAATTAAAAAGAAATAATATCATTTTATATCATCTTCTTCCCCAAAATATACATGGAAACCCTAGTAAAGAGAAATCAAGATTTCTTGGCTTAATTGGGTAAATATTCTTATCCCGTTTTTAGTAATTTTTATATTTTTGAGATTGGGATAGCTTAATCTATCTATTTTAGGGATTAATTTGAAAAGTTATCAAAGTATAGAAATTTTTCCATGAATGAATATGCTGAAATTTTGAAATTTATGGTAGAAAATGAAAGGTTGTTAATAGATAAACAATTTTTACAAAGAGAATTTTCATGAAATTGTGATTTAGGGACTAAATTGAAAAATTGTAAAACCCATGAAAAAATTCTAATTTTTAAGAAATTCATTGGCTGTTATTAAGACATGTAAAAATTGGTTAAGCTTGAAATAAGGATTAAATTGCATGAATTTCATTTTCCGAGCCTAGAGATGAAATTGAAATTTATGAAAAGTATAGGGGCAAAATGGTAATTTTGCCTAGGATGTGAACTCAATGTAATTGAATATGAAATGTGATAAATTGATGATTAAATTCATTTATATAGATCCGCATAACTCAAATTCAAAGCTAGATCGAGGAAATGAAAAAGTTTCGAAGTAGATATTCATACTAAGTTCGTGTAACTAAATTGTGTTTATTTTATGTTTGAATTGAATGTGGTATGTGATTATACAAATTGTATAAATGTTATAAATATATGAAATAATCACATGTCCGATAATGTTTAGAAAATATTAAGTTCTGTTTGAATGATGAATCCATTTGAATGATGAATTTTGATGGATATATGTGATTTCCTGTATTGAATATGCTCCTGCATATGTTGCGAACAGAATATAGCTCAGACGAGCAATCCTGTTATAGCCCTCTCGAGCGTCCTGTTATATAGTTCCTGCGAGCATCCTGATCGGTAGTGATCCTGCATGTGTTGCGCACTACATCAACTCTTTGTGAGCGTCTTGTTACACGATTTGATCGATTGTGATCCAGAATTTATTGTGGACACAAACGTAGCTCTTCGTGAGTGTCCTGATATAGGCTCTTATGAGATTTCTGACTTGGCTCGCTTAAACTCTCTGTTACCTTATCCGGTGCTCCCTAATAATAACTCTTCAGAGTTACCTAATAAGTTTTATGAACTCCTTGATTAATACTCTTAAGAATTTCCTGTTTAGCCTGGATAAGTGTCCTGTCACATGGCTCATCTGAGTATCCTGATATGTAGCTCGAGAGTGTGCTCCCTGATTAAGTGTCCTAATGGGTACCCCTGATTCTGAGTTGACGGTTTACAGTTTTGTACATGTTGTGTGTACTAGCTGAGTATCCATCGATATTTCAATAATTCAACGGGAAAAACTTCTAACATGATAAATTATAAGATTAGAAGAGTTATGTCCTGAATACTTCTGAATACCTGAAAGAGTGTAGCATGATGAGCTCATTCATGCTTATTTGATGTACATGTGAATTACGTGACTAACTTGCTTATTTGAGTGTAAGTGATTAGGCAAATTGCCAATTTGTTGGAAAGCATGTTATTGTATGCTTATTGTAATGAATGTGATTGGTGAGTTTATTTCCTATTATACAAACTTACTAAGCATTAATTGCTTACTAGGTTTTCTTTCCTCTGTTTTATAGTGCTCAAAAGCTCGCAAAGATTGGAGATCGATCGAAACATCATCACACTATCTACTAGCTCGTCTTGGTATAAATAGTAAACTCATTTTGGTATAATGGCATGTATAGGCTAACTTTGCCAATGTTGGTATGTAAATGGTTGTTTGTAATTAGCCTCTAAATTTGCTTTTCTCTTTTCTTTGCTAAGCTCGTTGGCTTTGCAAGCTCTATCAACCAAGACAAGAAATTCTTTCAATTCTAAAATTCTGACTAGAAGTTTAATATCCTTATTCAACCCGTCAACGAACAGTTAGCGCATGATTTCTTTAGTAGAAACATACTCCCGAGCATTCTTGCTCAACCGTACAAATTCTCTTTCGTACTCAGTCACAGTCATACAGCCCTGTTTCAATTCTAAAAACTCTTTTTGCTTTTGGTCGAGAAATCTCTAACTTATGTATTTCTTCTAGAACTCAGTCTGAAAGAATTCCCAGGTCACTCTTTCTCTCGGTACCACTAATACTAGAGTATTCCACCATTGATACGATGAGTCTCTCAATAAGGAAATGGCACACTTTAAACATTTAGCTGGCATGCACAAAAGTTCATCGAATACCCAAATAGTGTTTTCAAGCCAAAATTCAGCTCTCTTAGGATCGTCATCAATGGTAGCTCTGAACTCTTCGACCTCGTACTTACGAATTTTATCAACTGGTGGTTTATTTAGTTATTGAAGTTCCACAACTTGAGGGGCTATGGGAACCGGTTGGGGACTAGGTGGGGGTGGAGGTTGTTGAGCAGCCGAATTTGTCTGAACATATTGCAGGAACCATTCGTCCATAATTTGGAAAAAAGGCTTCTTTAGCCTCTCCTCTGTGACTACTCGATACATTTCTAGATTCAGATGGCGCTACCCCTTGAGAGGGAGCTGGCACATTACTCTCAACATCGTCAGCTACAACTCGATCGGGATCCATTTACTATATGAAAACATAGTCTAAATTGTCAGGAGTCATCACACTATCACAGATTATATATGGCATGTATAACTAGACTCTGACACACACTACGTTACTTCGAGAATCGACTAAATCATAGCTCTGATGCCAATAAATGTAACACCCCTCACCCCTATTCAACGCCAAAATAAGGTTACGGAGTATTACCGAACTTATACCACATATATCAAAATGACCAAAGTCCCTATACATACCATATACTCAAAACAAAGCTCAAAAGTACCAAATTGATAGTTGGATAGTGTGACAAAGCCTTCGACGATCCCCGAAATCCAAGCTAGCTTTAAATTCACTATAAAACATGGAAAAATAAACAAAGTAAGCTATATAGCTTAGTAAGCTCGTATGAAAGAAACTCAATCTTAGCATAAATATACAAATCCTCAATTTAAACATGTCAACTTGTATTCATTTGACTAACAAACCTTTCACATACTCAATCATAAGTTTATATATGAACTTCTCAATTTCTTCGATTTAAAGCTTATACAATTCATGAACATACTTTTACCATCTCATACTAATCTCATACACATCCTCGTCTTTCATTTACCCGTTGAACCATTCGGAATACTATCGGATACATGAGAAACTCACACACCACATATCTAATCAAAGCTATCTCAATCTCGTATCACATATACTATTTACACCAGAGCTATCAACGGGCCTACTCACACAAGCTGTGGGTCAGGACGTAGCTACACGGTGCTACTCACACAAGCTATCAAGTAATTGTGACACATCTGGTATACTCAGCCACTAGTAGAATGTACAGGACCAGCACTGATACGCACTCGCCTCGGATGAGATTTGTGACGTAAGAATTTACCCGATAGTAAATCGAGTAAGTTAGGGTGTTTTAAATAAGGTTGATAGAACGAAAAGGGGTTTGGGTTCAAATAGGATAACTCAGTTTTGGGAAATGATTTATGGAATGGAAATTGGGAATTCAACTAAGGTTCAAGCAAGAACTAGCACAATAGGAGTTTACTAACCCGTTACTTAAATGAACACTTAATTCAATTAAGATGGTATGAAAATAAGGTGGAATATTGGTATAGGACCTCGACCCGCTATCAAAGGTGATAGGAACTTCGGTATATCTTAGAACGCTACACTTTGGGAATCAAAGTGATAAGTTCGAAAACAAAGATAGAATGACGCCACAAGGATTCTTGATAAGTCAAACTAGTCTTTGGAGAATATTAAGAGTTGAAAACAAACTCACAAAGTTGATAAAATTCATAAATTGTTCATTAGCCTTCAACAAGTGAAATACAAGCCATATTTATAGCCTAAACTATAGCTAGCCGAATAGTCATATGGGCATTCAAGGGGACGGCTATCTTAAGCCTTAAGGCTTTAGGAAATTTCCTAGAAATTTCTTGAACATATTCTAGAGTCTTCTTGGCTTGGGAAACTGAATGAGAAGCTACTAGAAGGGGTTGATTCAGCTAGCCATTAATGAGAAGCTTTATGGACTAGTCCACATCCGGCCAAGGTGTTTGAAAGTAGTTTGAATGCTTCTTAAATGTGGCGCCTAGATAAGCTTGAAAGCCTTGGATTAATTGATCATTATGGAGGAATCTAATGGCCATTCAAGTGTGAAAGGCCGAATATGTATAGTCCTTGTGGGTGAAATAAAAGCCATATTTATAACCTAAACTATAGCTAGCTGAATAGTCATATGGGCATTCAAGGGGACGGCTATCTTAAGCCTTAAAGCTTTAGGAAATTTCCTAACAATTTCTTAAACATATTCTAGAGTCTTCTTGGCTTGGGAAACCGAATGAGAAGCTACTAGAAGGGGTTGATTCAGCTAGCCATTAATGGGAAGCTTTATGGACTAGTCCACATTCGGCCAAGGTGCTTGAAAGTAGTTTGAATGCTTCTTAAATGTGGCGCCTAGATAAGCTTGAAAGCCTTCGATTAATTGATCATTATGGAGGACTCCAATGGCCATTCAAGTGTGAAAGGCCGAATATGTATAGTCTTTGTGTGTGAAAACATGGAACCGAACAGCCCTTAGTGTGAAACGAACATTCAGCAAAATGTGAACACAAAGATGCTGCTTGGGAGAGTTGACCGGTCATTCTTGGAAAATAAATCACCACCACCTTTGGCTCTTGATGTCCACGAAGGGGTGTATTTGATGGCTGCACATTCCCGTGTCGTCCCATGCATGCTCCTAGACAAATTAATTGGCAGCAAATTAAATAAGTTAGGACACCATAAATTCGGCTAAGGCAAATTTAATTAGCAGCAACAATTAAATTTGTCCCTAAGCTAGACACATTAAATTGATGTCGTAAACTAGACACATTTAAGCTATGTATTAATCTAAGACATATTTAATAATGTAAATTAAAAATGTCCAGATTTAAGACACATTAAATTAATTAATTATTTAAGCATAAATTTAACTAATTAACTAACACAACTAATTAATTTATTCTAGCCACATAAATGCATGAAATAAATAAATAGACATTTAGCTCAATAAGCTAGCTAAGTGTCAAATTGAGCTCCCTTGAGCTAGCACGAGCTAAGTTAGCTTGTAACACATTGCACAACGAGCTACTCGAGCTAGACTCTTGATGTTCGGCCATGCCTTCCATCCAAACTCGAGCAATGTAACTTGCTACGACTTCTTAGAACCTCTTGGCACAGGCTCGAATGACTGGCCCCGATGAAAATTCCATGGTCTTCATGGGCGAGCTCGCATCAAGCACCTGGATCCCATAATCACAATATTCACAACAATCCCCTAATGACATGTCACTACTATCCAAATCTATTCCTAAGGTTCAACCAGGATTTCGAATGTCGAATCATCATCGAACCATTGTTGAACATGTTCGTAGAGTCTTATTCACAATTCATACAATATCAAAGCATTTAAAATACATTTATAATAAAATTTATCACATACGAACTTACCTCGGATGTAAAAACGACTAAACTGGTCGATTATTCGAGAACTTTGTTTTTCCCTCGATCTAGATCTGAGTTTCACTTTTCCTGATCTATATGTAATCAAAATTAACTTATTTAATCATCTCTCTATTCAATTTATTCCAAAATTCACATTAAGGTACTTTTATACATTTTTCCTAATACTTCACAACTTTTACAATTTAGTCCTTATTTCATAAAGACACAAATTCATGCAATTTAACCACAACCCATGATAGTCAAATTATTATTATGCCCCTAGCAGCCCATATTTTTCATTTATTTCACATTGCAACCACAAAGTTTCCACTTTTCACAATTTAATCCCTAATTGGCATTTTCACTAAAAATCACTTAACAAAACTTGTTATCTATCAACAACCATTCATAACCTATTATCAAACATCAAAACACATATGTATTCATCAATGGAAAAACCTTAAAACTTTAAAAATTTTACAAATTAGTCCCTGGGCTAGCTAGACCCAATGATCTCTAAAACATAGAAATCATTAAAAATGAGACAAAATACATACCAATTTAGCCAAATGAAGTAGCCAAAACTTTGAAAGCTTTAAAATGGATTTTTTACACCCTAATTTTGGTTATAAGAAGAAGATAATGAAGAAAATGGCTTTTGGTTTTATTAAATTATAATTTATTAACTAATTTACCTTTTTAACCTTAATTAAAAACCATCAAAATACATGATAATATGTCCATATATGTCCACTCAAATTACAACATAAGGACCTCCACTTTAATAACCCATAGCTATTTAATACCTTTAATTATTAGAACATCACTTTTGTACTTTATGCGATTTAGTCCTTTTTATCAAATTGACCAATCAAACAATAAAATTTCTTAATGAAATTTTCACACAAACATATTATAATGCTGTAAATATTAAAATAATAATAAAATAATTATTTTGACGTCAGATTTGTGGTCCTAAAATCACTGTTCTGATTTGACTAAAAATGGGCTATTACACTCCAGTGTATAAAATTTGCAAGACCTGCTCGTTAATGATACAGGGTTACTATTTTTGGATTGATTTGATGCTTTTACTATTTGATGAATTTGATGTGATTTTGGGCATGGATTGGCTAACTTTTCATGATACTGTGGTAAACTGTAAACAAAAGCATATCGTCTTAAAATGTCAGAACGATGAGATGCTTCATGTTGAATCAGATAAATTGAATGGGTTGTCTATTGTGATATCAGCTATGTCAACACAGAAATATGTGAGAAAAGGTTATGATGCTTATCTTGCTTATGTATTGGATACTAAAGTGTCTGAGTCAAAGCCTAAATCAATGCCGGTGGGTTGCGAGTATCCTGATGTGTTTCCAGAGGAGTTACCTGGATTGCCGCCAGTAAGAGAAGTTGAATTTGCTATAGATCTTGTACCAGGAACAGCACCAATATCGATAGCACCATATAGAATGGCTCTTACAGACTTAAAGAAGTTGAAAGCACAGTTGCAAGAACTGACTGATAGGGGTTTTGCTCGACCTAGTTTTTCACCTTGGGGTGCACCGATTCTATTTGTTAAGAAAAAAGATGGATCAATGAGATTATGTATTAACTACCGTTAGTTCATCAAAGTTATAATCAATAATAAATATCGCCCACCTTGCATTGACCATTTGTTTGATCAGTTGAAAGGTGTCACAGTGTTTTCGAAGATTGATCTTCGTTCGAGCTATTATCAGTTACGAGTGAAAGATTCGAATGTACCGAAAATGACATTCAGAACTAGGTACGGACATTATGAATTTCTTGTTATGTCGTTTGGTTTAACTAGCGCACCTACAGTGTTTATGGACTTGATGAATAGAATTTTTAGACCATATTTGGATAGATTTTTTTATGGTATTTATTGATGATATTCTAATATATTCTCGAGATGAGACAGAACATGTCGAACATCTAAGAATTGTTTTGCAAAATTTACGAGCTAAATAATTGTTTGCTAAATTTAGAAAATGAGAGTTTTGGCTTCGGGATGTTGGTTTTCTAGGACACATAGTATCGGCCGAATGTATTAGAGTTGATCCAAATAAAATTTTAGCTATTGTTAACTGGAAACCTCCGAGAAATGTATCTGAAGTTAGAATTTTTCTGGGATTAGCTAGTTATTATCGGAGATTTGTAAAAGGGCTTTTGATGATAGCCACATCGATGACATTGCTATTACAGAAAAATGTGAAATTTGAATGGTTTAATAAATGTCAGAAAAAGTTTTGACCAGTTGAAAGCTCTGTTGACTAAAGCACCAGTTTTGGTCCAGCCTAAATCGGGTAAGGAATTTGTGATTTTTAGTGATGCGTCGTTGAACGGATTAGGTTGTGTTTTGATGCAAGAAGGTAAAGAAATAGCTTATGCTTCTAGACAATTAAAGCCACATGAAAAGAACTATTTGACACATGATCTAGAATTGGCAGCTATTATATTTTCACTGACAATTTAGCAACACTATTTGTTCGGTGAAAAGTGTCATATATTTACTGATCATAAAGTATCTAATGCCACAGAAATATTTGAATCTGAGACAGCGTAGATGGCTCAAACTGTTAAAAGATTATGAGGCTATTATTGATTATCATCCAGTAAAAACAAATGTAGTTGCGGATGCTCTGAGTAGAAAATCTTTGTTTGCTTTGCGAGTAATAAATACTTGATTGTCATTGTCTGATGATGGCTCAATTTTACCCGAGATAAAAGCTAAACCAATGTTTCTACAGCAAATCTGCGAATCTCAGAAATGTGATAATGAGTTGCAAGCTAAACGAGTACAGTGTAAGTTGAATCCTGATTTAGAACTTCAGGTAGGATTTGATGATTGTTTGTTATTCAGAGGCAGAGTTTGTGTACCGAATAATCTAGAGCTTGTATAGAAAATTTTGCACGAAGCCCATAGTGGTAGTATGTCTGTTCATCCGGGAAGTAATAAAATGTACCAATGATTTGAAACAGATGTACTGGTGGCCAAGAATAAAACGTGATATTTTAGATTTTGTATCTAGATGTTTGATATGTCAACAAGTTAAAGTTGAGCATCAAGAACCTTCGAGACTGTTACAGCCAGTGATGATACTGGAGTGAAAATGGGAAAGAGCTACAATGGATTTTGTATCGGGGTTACCCCTATATTCGAAATAGAAAGATGTTATTTGGGTTATCATCAACCGTTTGACGAAGTCTGCACATTTTATTTCGGTACGTACAGATTTCTCACTTGACAGATTAGCTGAGTTATATGTTTCGGAGATTGTCAGGTTACACGAAGTACCAGTTTCTATTATTTCAGACAGAGATCCACGGTTTACATCACGATTTTGAAAAAAGTTACAGGAAGCTCTGGGTAAGCAATTACATTATAGTACTGTATTTCACCCTCAGATGGATGGTTAGCTCGAACTTATGATTCAGATTCTTAAAGATATGCTTCAGTGTTGTGTTTTAGAGTTCGAAGGTAATTGGGAGAAATATTTACCGTTAATCGAATTCGCGTATAATAATAGTTTTCAATAAAGCATAAAGATGGCACCGTATGAGGCTCTGTTTGGCCGCAAATGTCAAACTTCATTGTATTTGATTAAGCTCAGTGAGAAAAAGAAACACAAGGTTGATTTGGTTCGCGAAACTGAAGAAAAAGTGAAAGTGATCCGAGATGACTTGAAAGCAGCTTCGGATCGTCAGAGATCTTATGCGGATCTTAAACGTAAAGATATAGAATTCTAAGTGACAAGGTATTTTTGAAAGCTTCACCCAGGAAGAAAGTTCTTCGGTTCGATCGTAAAGAAAAGCAGAGTCCACGATTTATCGGGCCGTATGAGATTACTGAGAGAATTAGACTTGCTGCGTATTGATTAGCTTTACCGTAAAAACTAGAAAAGATTCACGATATCTTTCATGTGTCTATGTTACAGTGGTACAGGTCTGACCGTTCACATATTATCTCTCCCACGGATGTCGAGATTCAGTTTGATATGACGTATAGTGAAGAACCGATCAGAATTTTAGCACGGAAGGTGAAAGAATTGAGAAATAAAAAAATAGCTTTAGTAAAAGTTCTCTAGCAACGACACAGAATAGAGGAAGCTACCTGGGAACTCAAGGAAACTATGAGAAAGCAATATACGAACCTCTTTATTGGTAAGATTTTCGAGGATGAAAATTCCTTTAGAGGGAGAGATGTAACAACCCGTTTTCAATGAAATCGGAACCGTAGTTTTGGGACTACAAATCTGAGGTTGGAAGAAAATTTATTTTAATATTATTTTATGGTCTACATTATGATAGAAATATCATATAAAAATTTCATTAAGAAGTTTTACCGTTTACATGTTTAATCTGATAAAAAGGACTAAATTGCATAAAGTGCAAAAATTAAACTCTAATAGCTAAAGGTATTAAATAGGTATGGAATTTTAAATTAGAGGTCCTTATATAGTAAATAGACCATTTAAAGTAGTTGTGGATAAGAATGATTATTCACATTGGAAATTTAATAAATTATTAAGGTTAATTTTGGAAAAAGAAATGATAAATGATGATAAATAAATAAAATAATCTAATATCATCATCTTTTACCATATAAAAGGAAAAAAATATGGAAACCCTAGCCATGGAAGCTTGAAGTTAGCAAGCTTATTTTTACTCATTTAGGTATGTATTTTTATCTCGTTTTTAATAATTTTTATGTTTCCGAGATCGTAATAGCTTAATCTAACTATCTCGGGGATTAATTTGCAAAATTGTTAAAGTATTAGGATTTTTCCATGGATGAGTATGCTTGAATTTTGAAGTTCTATGATATAAAATGAAAGGTTGTTGTTAGATAAACAACTTTTGTAAAGAGAATTTTGATGAAATTATTAATTAGGGACTAAATTGAAAAGATGATAAATTTATGGTAGAATTCTAAATTTTGTGAAATACATGGGCTGCTATTAATATGTATAAAAATTGACTAGGCTTGAATAAGAATTAAATTGTATGAATTTCATTTTTCGAGCCTATAGACTAAATTGTAATAAATTAAAACTATAAGGGCAAAATAGTAATTTTGCCAAAAATGTGTGTTGGATTGAATTGAATATGAATTATATTGAATTAATTCAAATTCATTCCTATAGATTCGGATAAACCTAGTACGAAGTTAGATCAAGGCAAAGGAAAAGTAATAGATTAGTAACTTTTGTGTCTACATACACTTCTCGAGGTAAGCTCGTGTAACTACATTGTACATTTATATGTTTTAGAATTGAATATTATTGTGTGTAATTGGTACAATTGCCATGTATAATTACCGATCACATATCTGATAGTTTCTGAGTCCCGTTGAATCTTAGAAATTCGGAGGATACAAATGACATGTCATTAGGTTACCGTTTTGGTTGTAGTCTTGCATGTGTTGCGGACACACCACAGCTCTCATGAGCTTTCTGTTATTTAGTTCGCATAAGCTTCCTGATTTCAGCTCTTATGAGCTTCCCGATATACAACTCGCATGAGCTTCTCGTTATTTAGCTCATATGAGCTTCCCATTATATAACTTGGAAAAGCTTCCCGTTTACATGCTTATATGAGCATACATGTACATGAATTGATGGATTGCAGTTTTGTAGACTTTGTGTATACTACCCGTGTATCTAATGATATTTTAAATGGTTCAACGAGCAATGTTCTGTTATGAGACAAAATGAGTTCAATACAAACTATTACCGGCATATACATGAAAATGATATTACTTGATAAATTGAAACATGATTCGGTTGATACATGTATGTGGAACTCACTTAATGACTATGTTCATCCATGATTACAAGCTATTATATGTGTTTAGATAGCTAACATGTTGAGGTTATGTGTTTAGGCTTTTGGCCAAATTGGTTTGAATATGTCTTGTATGCTTACCTTAAATGAGATTAAATAGTAAGTTAAATTCTATGTTATACAAACTTATTAAGCTTAAAAGCTTACTCCATGTTATTTTTCCATGTTTTATACTAATTCGAAAGCTCATTTGGGTTGAAAGCTGGTCGGAGCTGAATCACATGATCCATCGACTCTTTTGGTATTTTCAGTAAATTAATTTCGGTTATAATGATATGTATAGGTTATTTTGGTCACTGTTAGTATATAAATGTTTTGTTGAAACTAGCCATTTGAACGGCTTGTGTTTAATATATTTTGGTATGTGTTTGGTAATGTTTGGAATGTGTTTGGAATGGTTGAATGATAGAAAATTATAAGTATATTGAGAATTGGTTGATTTAGTATATTTAACAAAATTATGCATATATGTATTTGGTTATCTAGGTAAATTTTGGAATTTGATTGACATGTTTTCAAATTGTCATTTGAATTGCCTATGGGCATATTGGTTGTATGTTGTGATAACACATGATTAAGACTTGATTTCGGCTTGTTCTGAATGCCTTGTTGTGGCTTGCTGATGTGCAAAAATGTTGATTTAGGTTGATATCAAATTGGTGAGAAATGTGGCTCGAAAAATGGCCTATTTTTGTCCATACAGGCGTGTGTCTCAGTCGTGTATGACACACGGCTAGGTGACACGGTCGTGTGTCCCCTGTATCTTTTAATTTGCATTAGTCAGTATACTTAAATGGCTCACACGGCCTAGTACACGGGCGTGTGATTTGGCTGTGTGACCTAAGTCAGAATACTCACACAACTTAGCATACGAGCGTGTGGCTTAGCCGTGTGTCCCAAGTTAGTATATCCACACGGGCATGGACATGGCCATGTGTCCCTATTTCGAATGTCCACACAGTCTGAGACACGGGCGTGTCTTCTAACCGTGTGAGTTACACGGCCTTGTGTTCCCTGCAAGTTTGAAAAATTTCAATGTCTTTTGAAAAATTCTTTGAGTATCCGATCAAGTCCTGACTTGTTTCTAATGTGTATTTTGGGCCTCGAAGGCTCATATAAGATACAATATGTTTGATTTCAATTGGTTTCTGGCATGTATATTATATGATGTGAAATGTTCGAAATTTTTGTCTATTTGTTCTGTAAACTTCGGTAATGTTTCGTAACTCTGTTCTGGCGACAAACTCGAGTTAGGGGTATTACACACATAGTATCGGCTGAAGGCATCAGAGTGGATCCGAGTAAAATCTTAGCAGTTGTTGATTGGAAACCATCGAGTAACGTATCTGAGGTCAGAAGTTTTTTGGGATTAGCTAGTTATTACCGAAAATTTGTCAACGGGTTCTTAATGATAGCTACACCAATGATGCGACTCTTCTAGAAGGATGTGAAATTTGAATGGTCTGAGAAATGTTAGCAAAGTTTTAATCAGTTGAAAGCACTGTTGACTGAGGCACCAGTTTTAGTTTATCCTGCATCAGGTAAAGAATTTATAGTTTTCAGTTATGCATCTTTAAATGGGTTTAGGTAGTGTTTTGACGCAGGAAGGCAATGTGATAGCTTATGTTTCCCGACAGTTAAAGCCGCATGAAAGAAATTATCTGACACATGACCTAGAGTTGGCAGCTATTGCATTTGCATTGAAAATTTGGAAGTACCATTTATTCGATGAAAAATGTCATATATTTACAGACCATAAGAGTTTGAAGTATCTAATGTCGCAAAATGATTTGAACCTAAGGCAACACAAATGGCTCGAACTATTAAAAGATTATAAGTTGATCATTGATTATCATCCGGGAAAAGTGAATGTAGTTGTTGACGCTCTGAGTAGAAAGTCTTTATTTGGTCTGCGAGCAATGAGCACATGACTGACATTATCTGACGATGGTTCAATCATAGCTGAGTTGAAAGCTAGACCGATGTTTTTACAGTAGATCTGTGAAGCTCAGACATGTGATGAAGAGTTGTTAGCTAAACGGGCCTAGTGTGAGTCAACTTCTGATTCAGAATTTTAGATAGGACCAGATGGTTATTTATTGTTCAGAGGTAGAATTTGCGTACCGAAAAATTCAAAGCTCATTTAGAGAATCTTACATGAAACTCATAGTGGTAGCCTGTCTGTTCATCCAGGAAGTAATAAGATGTACAGTAATTTGAAACAGATGTACTGGTGGCCAAGAATGAAATGCGAGATTTCTGACTTTATATCTAGATGCTTAGTATGTTAGCAAGTTAAAGCTAAACATCAGGTACCTTTTGGATTATTACAATCAGTGATTATACCAAAGTGAAAATGGGATCGAATTACTATGGATTTCGTATCGAGTTTACCCCTATCTCTAGGAAAAAAAGATGGAATTTGGGTTATCATTGATCGTTTGACGAAATCTACACATTTTATTCCAGTACATACAGATTTCTCCCTTGACAGATTAGCCGAGTTATATGTTTCTAAAATTGTCAGATTACACGGAGTGCCAGTCTCCATTATTTCGGATAGAGATCTGCGGTTTACATCATGATTTTGGAGGAAGTTACAAAAAGCTCTTGGTACACGGTTACATTTAGTATTGCATTTCATCCTCAGACCGATGGTTAGTCTGAGCGAGTAATTCAAATTCTCGAAGATATGCTTCGTTGCTGTGTATTAGAGTTTGAAGGCAACTGGGAGAAATATTTATTGTTTATTGAATTTGCGTGTAATAACAGTTTTAGTTGAGTATTATGATGGCACCGTATGAAGTTTTGTATGGTCATAAATATTGAACTCCGTTATACTGGATCGAGCTCAGTGAGAGAAAGAAACACGGGGTTGATTTGATTTGTGAGACTAAAGAAAAAGTAAAAGTTATCGGAGATAGTTTGAACGTAGCTTTAGATCGTCAAAAATCATATTAGGATCTTAAATGTAAAGACATAGAATTTCAAGCCGGTGATAGAGTGTTTCTGAAAGTATCGCCTTGGAAGAAAGTTCTTCTGTTCAGTCGTAAAGGAAAGCTAAGTCCACGATTTATCAGGCTATATGAGATTACTAAAAGAATCGGTCCTGTTGTGTATTGATTAACCTTGCCATAAAAATTAGAAAAGATTCAAAATTTCTTTCACGTGACTATGTTACAATGGTACCAATCTGACCCTTCACATGTTATCTCCCCGACTGATATCGAGATTCAACCTAATATGTCATATAGTGAAGAACCGATTAGAATTCTGGCTCGAGAGGTGAAAGAATTGAGAAACAAGAACATAACTCTAGTAAAGGTTCTTTGGCAATGACACGGAATAGAAAAAGCCACCTAGGAACTCGAGGAAGCTATGAGAAAGCAATATCCAAACCTCTTTTCTGGTAAGATTTTCGAGGACTAAAATCCCTTTAGGGGAGATTGTAACTGCCCGCTTTCAATGAAATTGAAATAGTGATTTTGGGACCACAAATCTGAAGTTTAAAAAATTATTTTATTATTATTTTATTTCCTATAGCATGGTAGTAGTAACGTAGAAAAATTTCGTCAAGAAATTTTACCTTTTACATGCTCAATTTGATAAAAAGGACTAAATCGTGCAAAATGCAAAGGTTGAGTTCTAATGGCTAAAGATATTAAATAGCTATTTAACTTTAAAGTAGAAGTCCTTAATGCTAATTAGACCACTAGAGTGGATAGTGGACTTTAATGGCTTGGTATTATTGAAATATTAAATGTTTTTAAAGGGTATTTTAGTAAATAAGTAAATAATGGTTAAATTAAATTAAATAAAAACAATGTCTCCATCTTTAATCACCATCTTCAACCGAAATTAGAAGAGAAAGAAGCCATTGTTGAAGCTTAACATTCAGCCACCTTATTTGATTGATTAGATCATGACAGACCTTGTACAGAGTTAGATCGAGGCAAAGGAAAAATCTCATATTAATCGCCTCCGTATAAGTTCATGTAATTAGCTCGTGTTTATATGTTTTTAATTGAAATATATATATGTTATGAATGGTCAAACATAATTACCGATTGCATATCCAATGATGTATGACGATTACTGAGCCCCGTTTGAATCTTAGGAATCTGTAGGATACAAATGAATGTCATTGGGGTTTACATGATTTGGGTACTGGCCCTAAACATCCTACCGATGGCTGAGGTCCTGCATGTGTTCCAGATACTCCACAGCTCTTGTAAACAGCATCATGTAGCTACATTCAGACCTACAGCTCGTGTGAGTATACCGATTTATAGCTCATGAGAGCATACCAATCCACAGCTCGAGTGAGCATACTGATTCACAGCTCGTATGAGCATACATGTACATGAATTAACGGATTATAGTTATATGAACTAGCACACTATGTGTGAGCTATCCCGGGTATCCAACGGTATTCTAACCGGTTCAACAGGCATTATTTCTGATATGAAATGGTAAAGGTTTGTCACAGACTATTACAGGTATACACATGAATTATATGGAAATATTGTTACATCGTATATGGAAAATTAAATTGGATGGTACATATATATGTAACTTGATCAACGGTTATGTTCATCTATGTGTATTGGCTTATATATATGTAATTACATGGCTAACATGGTTGGCGTATATGTGCTTAGGCATTTGGCTAAATTGTATTGGGATATGCTTGTTTATTTACCTATTATTTGACTAAATGGTAAGTTAAATTCTATGTTATACAAACTTACTAAGCTTAAATGCTTATTCTATGTTATTTTCCGTGTTTTATAATGAATCAGAAGCTCGTTCGAGTTGGAAGCATGGTAGTAGTAACGCAGAAAAATTTCGTCAAGAAATTTTACCGTTTACATGCTCAATTTGATAAAAAGGACTAAATCGTGCAAAATGCAAAGGTTGAGTTCTAATGGCAAAGATATTAAATAGCTATTTAACTTTAAAGTAGAAGTCCTTATATGCTAATTAGACCACTAGAGTGGATAGTGGACTTTAATGGCTTGGTATTATTGAAATATTAAATGTTTTTAAAGGGTATTTTAGTAAATAAGTAAATAATGGTTAAATTAAATTAAATAAAAACAATGTCTCCATCTTTAATCACCATCTTCAACCGAAATTAGAAGAGAAAGAAGCCATTGTTGAAGCTTAACATTCAGCCACCTTATTTGATTGATTAGATCACGACAGACCTTGTACAGAGTTAGATCGAGGCAAAGGAAAAATCTCATATTAATCGCCTCCGTATAAGTTCATGTAATTAGCTCGTGTTTATATGTTTTTAATTGAAATATATATATGTTATGAATGCTCAAACATAATTACCGATTGCATATCCAATGATGTATGACGATTACTGTGCCCCATTTGAATCTTAGGAATCTGTAGGATACAAATGAATGTCATTGGGGTTTACATGATTTGGGTACTGGCCCTAAACATCCTACCGATGGCTGAGGTCCTGCATGTGTTCCAGATACTCCACAGCTCTTGTAAACAGCATCATGTAGCTACATTCAGACCTACAGCTCATGTGAGTATACCGATTTATAGCTCGTTAAAGTATACCAATCCACAGCTCGAGTGAGCATACCGATTCACAGCTCGTATGAGCATACATGTACATGAATTAATAGATTATAGTTATATGAACTAGCACACTATGTGTGAGCTATCCCGGGTATCCAACGGTATTCTAAACGGTTCAACAGGCATTATTTCTGATATGAAATGGTAAAGGTTTGTCACAGACTATTACAGGTATACACATGAATTTTATGGAAATGTTGTTACATCGTATATGGAAAATTAAATTGGATGGTACATATATATGTAACTTGATCAACGGTTATGTTCATCTATGTGTATTGGCTTATATATATGTAATTACATGGCTAACATGGTTGGTGTATATGTGCTTAGGCATTTGGCTAAATTGTATTGGGATATGCTTGTTTACTTAACTATTATTTGACTAAATGGTAAGTTAAATTCTATGTTATACAAACTTACTAAGCTTAAATGCTTATTCTATGTTATTTTTCGTGTTTTATAATGAATCAGAAGCTCGTTCAAGTTGGAAGCTTGTCGAAGCTATATCACACTATCCATCAACTCTTTTGGTACATTCTGTTGTTTAATTTTGGTTATAATGGGATGTATAGGTATTTTGGCTACTGTTGGCCTATATGTTTTGTTGTGAATATGGCCATTTGATTTGACTTGTGTTTTGACATATTTTGGTACGTATATAAGTAACACTAACATGGTTGGTGTGTGGCTTGTTTAGTGATTGAATAATGATAGTTAAATATGTTTTGTGATATGATGAATTTGTGGTGATTTGGTACTATAGTATACATGACTTATATGGTGATTTGAGAAGTTTTGGTAAGTAATTTAAATGGCATGAATTGATGCAAATCTAGTTGGAAGTTAGTTGATCATTTTGACCAAAATGGGTACATGATTATACATGTTTGCATATAGTTATTTGAGGTGCCTAAGGGCATATTGGTTGTATGAAGTTATACCATATGTAAATGACTTGTTTATGTTTTGTTTAGATGCCTTATTATGGCTTGTTTATATGTGAAATGTTGGTTGTAGGTGCATGACAAATTGGGTGAGAAAAATGGCTTATAAAATGGCCTATTTTCGTCCACACAAGCAGAGACACGGGCATATGTCTTAGTCGTGTGTGACACACGGCCAGGTGACATGGCCATGTGTCCCCTATAGCTTTTAAAGGGTTGCAAGCCAGGCTATTACACGGCCTAGCACACAACCTGGCACACAGGCTTGTGAGGTTATTTCGAATGGTACACTTAGCACACAGGCTTGCGGCTTGGCCATGTGACCCAAGTCAGTGAGTTACACAGGCACGAACATGGGCTAGGACACGACCATGTGTCCCTATTTTGAATGCCCACACGACTTGCCCACATAGCCGTGTGACCCCTGCAGTGTTGAAAATTTTCAATATTTTCTGAAAAATTCTCTGATTTTTCGATTTAGTCTTGAATTGTTTCTAACGCATATTTAGGGCTTCGAGGGCTCGTATAGGGGACAATATGTATAATTTGACTTGTTTTTAATATGTTTATTGATACGTTATAAAATGTTTGAAATTTTTGTCTGTTTGAATTGTACACTTCGGTAATGCTCTGTAACCCTATTTCGACAACAGATACAGGTCAAGGGTGTTACAAATGATCATAGGAACCACATTTAAAACACGACCCATCTTTCAACCTGCATTCACCGAAGTGTCATCTACTACATTGCTAACATTTAGGCTTGTTGTTTTTTACACTACCCACGTTCGCTACGGATGTAGCTTGAGGTTTTGAGCTTGATTACTATTTTCCTCTATCTTTTCCAGAATAACCCACCAAAGCTGATGAACAATTGTGAAATTCTTTTGACTTCTTCAATGGACATGAGAATGATTTTACCATAGGCCTTTTTCTTGAATCACGAGTCTCAGAATCCATTTTTCTTTTTGCTTTGTTGAGTTCTTTAGCCTTGTGCGCTTTGTTAAACAGAACTACAAGTTCTTTCAACTCAAGAATCTCGCCTAGGAACTTAATATACTCATTTAGACCATCTTCGAACCGAGTGCACATACCAACTTCTATCGATATACATTTTCGGGCATACTTACTGAGTCGCACAAATTCCCTCTAGTACTCAACTACTAACATACCTTGCTTCAACTCAATAAATTCTTTGCATTTCTTATCTAGGAACCTCTGACTTACATATTTCTTTACAAACTCTGTCTGGAAGAATTCCCAATTTACACGCTCCCTCGTTACCACCACAATCAATATGTTCCACCATAGATAAGCTAAATCTTTTAACAGAAGCATTCCATCGATGTACAAGATAATTCATCGAAATCCCTAATTGTGTTTTCTAACCAAACTTCACTCTCTCTGGATCATCTTCAGTTGTACCACAAAATTCTTCAACCTCATACTTTCAGATTTTATCAACTGGAGGCTTACTCACTCGTATTGGTTCCAAACCCTAAGAAACTACGGGGATCGGTTGGGGTATAGGTGGGGATAGAGGTCGTTGAACCATTGGGTTTGTTCGCATGAACTCTGAAAACTACTAGGATATCATCTGGAAGAAGGCTTCGTTAGCCTCTCCTCATCGGCCCTCAGATAAAGGTCTACTTTTGCTAGACGTTGCTCTGTGAATGGAGGCTTGCGCTTATGTTCTACTTCACCGAAATTAGCTCAGTTGGATGACATCTTATCTATATGAAAACATAATTCAATGTAAGTCAAGAGTTATCACACTATCCCAGGTTATTTAATAGCATGTATTTCTAGACTCATACATGTTATGTTCAGTCTGAGAGCCGACTAAATCGTAGCTTTGATACATTAAATGTAACATCTTTAACTCGTATCCGTCACTGGATTAGGGTTACAAAGTATTACTGTACAATCAAAACATTTAAACATACATTTTATATACAATCATAAACATATTATAAACCTATCATTCACATACATATTATCCCTAAATTGAGCCCTCGAAGACCTAAAAACACCTTAGAAACAATTCAGGACCAATTTGAAATCATTTGAAAAGTCCAGAAAAAAGTTAACAAAATCTGAAAACAGGAGTCACACGGCCATGTGCCTCACACGGATGAGACACATGCCCATATCTCAGGCCATATAACCTTTGAACTAGGGACATACAACCGTGTCCTCACTCATGTAACTCTCTTAAAAAGGTCACACGGCCGTGTCACACGTCCATGTGCTAGGTCGTGTAACTCTCAAAATAGCCCTACACGTCTATGTGCTAGGCCATGTGCTAGCACGTGTACCTCACTGACTTGCATGTAAAGGAACCTTTAGGGGACGCACGGCCGTGTCACTAGACATAAAACTGAGTCACACACTCATGTCTCTGGCCATGTGGACCTAAAATTCACCCAAAATAAGCCATTCCCAACACCGATTCATGCATAAACATTTGAACCATATTTGCACACCTAAAAAGCATCAAACCATACCTAAACATACATATCTGTAACACCCCTCGCCCATATTCAATGCTAGAATAGGGTTACGGAGCATTACTGGACTTATAACGCAAATAACATCATTTCACGTATATTTTCCAATTTTAAACAATCATCATTCAACATTATTCACATTGTCCCTAATACGAGCCTACGGGGCTCAAAACATGCATTTGGGGTGGTTCGGGACTAAACCGATAACTTACGAAATTTTTTGAAAACTTAGAAAATTTTACAAAATATAAAGGACACACGCCGGTGTGGCCCAGCCATGTGAAGACATGCCCGTGTCACAGACCGTGTGGACATTCAAAATAGGATCACATGGCCGTGTCCCAACCCGTGTTCGACCCCATATAAGTCTCTGACTTGGGTCACATGGCCAACCACATGCCCGTGTGACCAGCTCGTGTGCCCTTTAAAATGGCCACTTACGCCCGTGTGTCAGGCCGTGTGTTAGGCCATGCCAAACCTGTAGGGTATACTGACTTATGCCATACGACAAAGTAACATGCCTCTGTGCTAGGCCTTGTGGAGCATACTGACTTCATTTTTAATTCAACACTAGGGGACACACGGCCGTGTAACCTGACCATGTGTCATGCACGACTAAAACACACGCTCGTGTCTCTGGCCATGTGGACAAAAATAGGCTATTTACCAAGCCATCTTGCCACCCAAATTTGTATACACGTACACCAAACCATATGGCACCAAAACATGGCATAAATAGGCAATCAAACTAACTAAATCAAGCCTAATTCATGCTTGTTCTATACCCTCATCCACAATACACATAAATAACAAAATAGACCATTACATTTATACCAAATTCACATTCACATTTCAACTAAATGGACATTTTCAAACATGCATCATTATGCCTAAACTCACAAACATATAACTTCTCAAAAATCAACCATTCACCACAAGCATTAGCATAGCAATTATCAACACAAGACAAAGGCCATTTACAAAAATATATATACACAACCAAATCAACCAAAATAAGCCAATTCTCATGGCTATGCACAAAACCAAATACTTAACATTTACAAGCCATTTCAAATGACCAAATTCATTACCAAACTATATATCAAAATGACCATAATCCTATACATGCCATATAACCAAAACACAAGTTCAGAAGTACCAAGGTATATACGATCTCCGATGACTCCCAATTCGAGCTAGCTTCGATATCACTATAAAACACAAAAAATTAAATAGTGTAAGCTATAAAGCTTAGTAAGCTCGTATGAAATAAACTCAATTAATCATAAATACACAATTCAAACAATTGAAAAATCATTATATAACTCATATTAGCTAACAAACCTTCCACATAATCAATCACAAGACTAGTTGTGAAATTCACAAGTTTCATCGATTCAATACTTATACGGTTCTTGTACATACTTGTACCATCTCTTACTAGTCTCATGCTTATCCATGTCTTTGACATACCAATTGAACCATTTCGAATACTAACAGATACACGGGAAACTCGCACCCCAAGTGCCATATATAAAGCAGAAGCTATCTCAATCTCATATCACATATAATGCTCAGTCTCGAGCTATCAACAGGTCTGCTCACACAAGCTGACAGTCATGACGAAGCTACATAGTGCTGCTCACACAAGCTGACGAGTATCCGCAACACATGCCGGAATAGCCACCAGTTAGACGTACGGACAAACACCCAAATCACATAGCCCCTAATGACATGTCATTCCTATGCTAATATATTCCTAAGGTTCAACCGGAGTTTCTCGTAGTCGAATGTAACACCCCAAACCTGGCCCAAATGTTATGGCCAAATCTGGTGATGTCACATGATAGGGTGTTTGAAAACTAAGATTCTACGATAAATTCATTTCCATTTAATTACTTTTCTTATCTCTTATTAATTCCAAAATCCATACTCATTTAATCGATTGTTTTAAAAATAATTCATTGTGGAAGCTTTTAAATCAGTTTTGAGTAAACCGTGTGTTTAGAGAAAACTTTGACTTTTCAAAAACCAAGTTTCCCTAAGTCTAGCAATTATAAATCCATAAAAAATAAATAAAACCAAATTTAAGCAAAAGTCCCAAAAAGTCCCCAAATTCCATCCAAATAAACCACGGTAAATAAAACCATAAATCATAAATTATAAATCGTAAAAGTAAAAAAACTATGGTCATCATCGAGTCCTTCGCCGCCCGATCCATCTAGGTTTGGGGATTACCTGTGCATATTAAATAGAGAGGGGTGAGTTTATGTAAACTCAGTGTGTAATCCTACAGAAAACAAACAATAGTAAACACAGTGCACAGTCAAAAATAGTCTTGGGCCTAACCCCTTTCAGTGTCAGTATCAGTATGCACAAGGGCCTTAGCCCATCACAGTATCAGTAACAGATATACAGTATTTAGTAACCAAGTCCTACCCAACCAGCCTCTACACACCATCTCCATCCAACCCAACACTCCATGTGGGGATTAAATCAACCCACCCATCCCTACACTCTAGGTAGTACCGAATGCAGCACAAGCAGTAATTTGCAGCTGAGCTGCCAGTATATTAGGCTTAAGAGCCTTTCAGTACACTTCCTCCAAATAAAATCAACCCAACCCCACGCAATGCAACATACAATACATGACATGTTATCTCATGATATTAGTACATATAACCAGTAAATATATACATGCATACTATTATCATACTCAAATATATACCCACCAATCAGTCTGTTCACACAATTAGGGGTCTAAATAATGCTTACCAACCCTACAGTAGGTTCACAGTTGACCTGGGTGACCCGTGTAACCTTAGCAATAAATTCAGTGAAAATGGGCTCACACGCCCACATGGCCTGCCCATGTGGGCCCATACGCTCTGTGGCCTACACGACCCAAATAAGTCTAACCCGTGTATCTCACACGGCCTATTTGGCTATCACTAGGTCGTGTCTTGCGCGCACGGCCTGGCCTCGTCTAGCACACACCTGTGTTAGGGCACACGGCCTACCACACGGGCGTCCACATGCACGTGTGGCGTCGATAGTGGGATTTTTTAGCTTTTTGTCGAACCCTATTTTTTGTATTTTCGGGTACACACCTAGTTTTAATTGAAGCTAAAACGATCCTCAAGCACTCCAGAACCTATTTTTGACCATCCAAAAACCAATCTCAGTCAGTTAAACCGATACCAAACCGAATTATTAAGAACAGACAATCCTAAATATTTTCGACAACTCATACCTTGAACGCACAATAACAAAATCGCACTTCCTCATCACCGATTGAAACCCACAGCCGCCTAAGGGTCTCCTAAACACGAAATAATTCCATTAATTACCAATTCAAGAATACCAAAAATAAAACACGCTTACCCAACTTATCGAAATAGATGAAATCGATGGTTGCACCCAAAAGGACGATTTGCAAAAATAAAGAAAACAAAAAGAGTGGGGGAAAGAGAAGAAAAAATCAGCTATAGAGAAAAAATATGGAGGAAAAGAAAAACAAATAAAATAAAAATTGGCAGAGGAAGGAGTTAGGCCTCGATTACAAAGATGACTCTAGGGAGACTGCTTCACTCAATCCCACTACCCACATTATCTCAACCACCCACTATTAAGTTATCAATTACAACTCAAACTCTCAGTCACCAAACCAAGAAAAAATAACTGTCCTTTGCCCACGTAGAGATTTGATCCCATGATCTCCAGCATACTAAAACTCCACTTAACCACCAGACCAGCAAGCTCATTCTGTTGTATACTTACCAACATTTAAATAAAAGCTTATTGAACAACGTTAAGGCTTTACTCAGAAAAATCCAAAATTTTTCCAAAGGCATGGCTTGAACTTGGGACCTCTCACACACACCCAGATCACTTAACCACTGAAGTCGATACACAATTGTGTCACACATTCGCAAGAACAAAAATAAAAATTCTAGGGCGTTACATCGAATCATCATTGAACATATCTGCAAGGTCATATTTACAATTTATGCAATATCAAAGCATTTCAAATATAGATATAACAATGGTTATTATATACGAACTTACCTCGAATGCAAAAACGACGAAACAAGTCAATTAGTCCAAAACATTGTTCTTTCCCAAATCTAAATCCATATTTCACTTTTCTTGATTTAACTATAATCAAAATTAACTTATTTAATTATCACTCTATTCAATTTAGTCTAAAATACACATTAGGGCAACTTTATACTTTTACCCCTAATATTTTAACATTTTCACAATTTAGTCCTTATCTTATAAAAATACAAATTCATGCAATTCAACTTATACCCTTGCTAGCCAAATTTCAAGTAGATCCCTTGCAGCCCACATTTTTCATTTATTTCACAAATTAACCATGAATTTTACACATTTTACAATTTAATCCCTATTTGGACATTTTACTAAAAATCACTTAACAAATGTTGTTTGTCTAACAACAACCATATATTTTCTATCATTAAACATCAAAATACACAGATTCATCAATAGCAAAACTCTAAACCTTTAACAGTTTACCAAAATAGTCCCTGGGCTAGCTAGATTAAGCTACAATGATCTCAAAAACATAGAAATCATTAAAAACGGGAGAAAACCATACCTAATTGAGCAATGATAGGATGGTCAAATGAAAACCCTAAAATGGCTTCTTTTCTCCTAAAAAATTTGATGGAGAAGATGATACAAAAATAACATCCTTTTGTTTTATTATAATTAACCTTTATCAATTAATTTACTTAATTAACCTTTAATTAAACCATTAAAATTCTCTTAAACCATATATATAAATGTCCACTTACATTAAAAATGGTCGAATTACCACATAAGGACCTTCACTTTAATAATTCATAACTATTAGACACCTTTAGCTAGTAGAACACAAGTTTTACACTTTACACGATTTAGTCCTTTTTATCAAATTGAGCATTTAAAGGATAAAATTTCTTAACGAAATTTTCACACAATTATACTATCATGCTGTAGACATTAAAATAATAGTAAAATAAATATTTCAACCTCAGATTTGTGGTCCTGAAACCACTGTTCTGATTTGACTAAAAACGGGTTATTATAATATATATATATATATGACATTCCAAGGTCCTAATTTAACTAACCAATATGCCATTCAAAGGCACCTTAAAGGCAATCATCTAAACTTACCTAAACATGCAAATTTTACCACTTACCATTCATCAATTACTAATTCCAAAAACTTACCAAACATGCCTCAACTTGACCATTACTACTCCATCACAAAACATGCCACTTGAGCCATTCAAAACATGCAACATGAGATAGCGCAATGACATAAACCATCAAAACATCAAAGGTACCAAACCAAGATAACATTCACAACTTATACATTCATCACAATGAAATTACAATTCAACCTATACATGCCATTATAACCTTGGCCAAAACATTAAAAACTATCGATATTTATGTTGGACAGTGCGATAGATCTCTAACGAGCTTCCAAACTGATCAAGTTTTAGGTAATCTGTAAAACATTCTAACTAAACTACGTAAACACATAATGCTTATTAAGTTCATACAACATAAACACAACTTACCATTTCATTTGCATAATGTAAATAGCATAATTATAACACCAACTAATACCATAAGCTTGGAACAATGCCTGTACAACATCATCAAATGTACAAGTTAGTGCATTTATACATAGTTCAAATGAATTCATCAATAATAAGTAACTTACACATTTTTTTCATCTCATTTAGGTCACCATTTCCTTTTCATAAGTACATGATACAATCCATTTGAACACATTGTAACACCTCATACCCGTATCCTACGTTGGGACAGAGGTAGGCCCATATTAAGGACGTGTTGATAAGCTTGAAAATTTTTTAAGGTCCAAGTCTTAGACACTCAGAATTGGTAGTAAGTACGAGTTTAAGTTAGGTAACACCTTGTACGCTGTCCCAACGTAGGATACGAGTATGGGGTGTTACAATGTTCAAATGGAATGTATCATGTACTTCTGAAAAGGAAATGGTGACCTAGATGAAATGAACAAATGTGTAAGTTACTTATTATTGATGAATTCATTCAAACTATGTATAAATGCACTAACTTGTGTATTTGATGATGTTGTACAGGCATTGTTCTAAGCTTATGGTATTAGTTGGTGTTATAATTATGCTATTTACATTATGCAAATGAAATGGTAAGTTGTGTTTATGTTGTATGAACTTAATAAGCATTATGTGTTTATGTAGTTTCGTTAGAATGTTTTACAGATTACCGGAACCTTGATCGATTTGAAAGCTCGTCAGAGATCTATCGCACTATCAAACATAAATATCGATAGTTTTTAATGTTTTGGCCAAGGTTATAATGGCATGTATAGGTTGAATCGTAATGTCATTGTGATGAATGTATAAGTTGCGAATGTTATCTTGGTTTGGTACCTTTAATGTTTTGATGGTTTATGTCATTGCGTTATCTCATGTTGCATGTTTTGAATGGCTCAATTGGCATGTTTTTTCATCTCATTTAGGTCACCATTTCCTTTTTATAGGTACATGATACATTCCATTTGAACACATTGTAGCACCCCATACCCGTATCCTACATTGGGGCAGAGTACAAGGTGTTACCTAACTTAAACTCGTGCTTACTACCAATTCTGAGTCTCCAAGACTTGGACAAATTTAAAAAATTTTCAAGCTTATCAACACGTCCTTAATATGGGCCAACCTCTGTCCCAACGTAGGATACGGGTATGGGGTGTTACAATGTGGTCAAATAGAATGTATCATGTACTTATGAAAAGGAAATGGTGACTTAAATGAGATGAACAAATGTGTAAGTTACTTATTATTGATGAATTCATTTGAACTATGTATAAATGCACTAACTTGTGCATTTGATGAATTCATCAATAATAAGTAACTTACACATTTGTTCATCTCATTTAGGTCACCATTTCCTTTTCATAAGTACATGATACATTCCATTTGAACACATTGTAACACCCCATACCCGTATCCTACGTTGGGACAGAGTACAAGGTGTTACCTAACTTAAACTCGTGCTTACTACCTGTAATATCCCGAATTAGGGCCTAATCGGAATAGTGGTTTTGTGACTACAAATTCTAGATAGAAATAATTATTTTATGATTATTTTGAGGTATATGATATGATTTCATGATTGTGTGAAAATTTCGTGAAGAAATTCTATGCATAAAGTGCTTAATTTAAAGTTAGGGACTAAATTGAATAAGTTGTAAAACTTGCATTCTAGAAGTTTCTAGTATGAAATTGCTTTGAAATATTAATTAGGAGGTCTTAAATAGCAATTTAACCAATTTCTAAGTTTATGGACAAAAATTGGACATGGATGGAATTTTTGGAAAGTTTAGTAAAAAGGCCATTTTGGTCATTTAGGGGTAAAATGAATTAAAATACAAAATTAAAAGCCAATTTTGTTCATCTTCTTCACCATGGACGTGTATACCAAGGGAGACTCTATGGATAGGGTTTCCAAGATTCCAAGCTCGATTGTAAGTCCGTTCTAGCGTCGTTTTTAAGGATTTTTACGTTTTTAGAGTCCCGGTAACTTGATTTAGCTTATGCTAGCAATAATTCAACCTAGGGTTCATAATTGGAAAAATACCCATAGGTGAAATTTGTGTATTTTGGTGTTTTATGATAGAATATGAGGTTTTAAATTATGTTAGACAACTTGTGCTACTCGGTTTTAAGTGAAAACAAGTAAAAGGGCTTAATCGGTAAAAATACCTAATAGTCATAAGTACATGTTAGAGTGAGAATTTGATGTTGCCATAGAAGGGAAAAATTATCATCATGTCATAAAACATAAGAAAATAGGATGAAGTTTAATTTCCGAACCTTGGGGCAAAAGTAAAAATATGCAAAAGTTTAGGGGTCAAAATGAAAATTTGTAAAAATATGATTTCTGGACTCGTATGAATAGTGTGACTAATTATTAGGCTAAATGTGATATTACAGATGAAGGAAATCGAGATTCGGGCTTAAATCGGGAAAATACAAGGTTATGGACTAAAATGGTAAATTGTCGTTTCTGGATCGAGGTAAGTTCGTATGATAATAATAATGCAATGTTATGTTTGAATTATATTTCTTACTATTGTTGCATATATTGTATGATTTAATATATTGGAAAAGTTGATGGAATGGTGTTTATGATGTGGAAATATGACATGAAAGAATGTTACATGAAATGTAAGAAAATGATGATACATGACAAGTGATATATGTTATGTAAATTCTTAAAAGCTGATTTGATATTTGAGTTGTATCTTATTATACTATGAATGGACAATTGGTACTATGGATAGTGAGATCGACACTTCAAGTAAGTTCGTTCATAAATAATCTATCGATTCTTTTTATGTTATTATATTTTGATATCATATGAAATGTGGCTGCCTATCAAATGGTTATTTGATGTAAGTTATGAATTTAAATTGATTACGGACAATTTAGTAAAATGTTGAAAAGTGAGGAATTTCCCGGTTGAACCTTCGGAATAGAAACGATACAAATGAACTATTGTGAGGTCACGTGTGTAGTACTAACTGCAGGCTACTACATGTACCGGATAATTGGTCGCATGTGTACTACTAAGTGCAGGCTACTATGCTTACTCGAAAACTGTGATCACGTGTGTAGTACTAAGTGCAGGCTACTATGTGTACCAGATTATTGGTCGCATGTGTAGTACTAAGTGCAGGCTACTATGCGTACCAGATAGCTTCGGGTACAAGTGTGGAAATGGGAAAATGTGCAGGCAATTGTGTATCTGTTATTATTCCGATGAGTTCAACAGGAAATCGATTAAATGAAAATACATGTGAAAGTGATTATGTGATGAACAAGTGCAAGTATATGTTTATTTGAATTTATGAGCAATATGCTCGATATTTGAGAGAACCTCGGTAAAATGGAATGGATTAAGTGAATTGTGTAAAAGTGAACTTTAGTAGTAAAACAGTGTTGAATAGCAGCAGTGCATGACTTTGAAAATTTACCAAAAATTGTGTAAGTTGAATTAAATTTAAAAAAAAATTATGGAATTAAAGATTAATGAGTCTATTTTCATATAAAAGAAATAAGGGGAGCAAAAGAGTTATATATTATGTGATATTATAATTTTTTTGAGACAGTGTCAGAATAAATTCGAGATCCCCTGTTCTGACTTTAGAAATTCACCATAAATTGTAAAAAATTATTAAGAGTCATACCTTACATGTATGGGTTCCTTATTGAGTCTATTTTTAAGAGAAACAAACGGCATGGTTGTTGAAATTCTGTATAAGGATAAATTTGGTTCGTAGTGCACAGGGGTTAGAGTAGTTGTATCCTGAAATAGGGGAAACTTTAATGAATAAACTGTACTAATTGGCTCAACCAAAAAATCTGGAAATTTTATGGGAGAAAGATATATGAATCTAATTTCAAGTAAAATTAACAAAACTAAATTTGGAGTTTTGTATCTACATATATGAATGATTTAGTAACTGTAACTCGATAACACAGCTTAAACTAAACATGTGTAATTGTACAATTATAGTGTTTTATCTTGACAAGCGTGGTAGTAATTGCTTATTATTTTCATATGAATTTACTAAGCGTAAAGCTTACCCATCCTCTCCATTTCTTTAGTATTGGCAGGTCGGCTCGGGGTTGGAGATTGTCGGAGGCAAAATCACACTATCAAACTATCATTTTGGGAGAATTAATTCAAATATTAGAAATATCAAGTGAGTGGCGTGTATAGGAAGTTGGTTTGTGATATGTATTTTTATTTTGATTTTGACCATACGTATCAGTCTGCATTGAGTTATCGTATATGATCATGAGATGTAGTCCTTATCCATTATGGTTTATAAGTTTAATTAATCGTGCCATGTCCTATGTTTTGATGTGATGATATAGTTAGCTTTGTTTGTTATGCATGTGTTCGAAAAGTTTTGAATTAAATGAAATTTTATGGCCCGATTTTCATCTATGTGTATTGTTAAGTCTAGTAATGCCTCGTACTCTGTTCCAGCCTTGGATATGGGTAAGGGGTGTTAAACTACCAATTCTGAGTCTCCAAGATTTAGACAAATTTAAAAAAATCTCAAGCTTATCAACACGTCCTTAATATGGGCCTACGAGACCCAAAGTACCCATCGAAAATCATTCGAAAACACATTGGGTTCTTTAGTCAACTTTAGAAAAATGACACTTGACAGAAGGGCGCACGCCCGTGTGGAAGGGGCAACATGCCCGTGTGATCAATTTGACATGTTCGTACGGTTGGCCAGTGTGGCTCACACGACCTAGGCAATACAAGGACATGCCCGTGTCCGAAACTCATGTGGAATTAATTCCAAATGCACACTTACAGGGGTTTTCACATGGCTTGGCACACACCTGTGTCCATGGCCTGTGTCCTTCACACGGCCATGACAGCCCGTGTCCTAGCCTGTGTGTAAAAACCTGGACATTATATTTCTGATGTCAGTATTTCTTAAGGGTCACATGGCCAAGGCACACGCCCATGTGCTAGATCGTGCCCTTCACATGGCTGAGACACACGATCATGTCTCTACCCGTGTATTTACTATCATGCATACTGACTTGAAATTTTTACGTACAGGGGACACACGACTGGACAACACGCCCATGGTGCTAGCATGCCCGTGTGTCTACCCATGTGGACAAAATCAGGCTATTTACCAAGCCTCTTTGCCACCCTTACTTACACTACCTACACAAAAGCAACCAAAACCAGTACAAGACTATTTCATGCAATAAAATCAGCCACAATAGACAACATTTCATTTGTGCATTCTACTCATCCATGAACATAACACCATTTGCATATATCAAAATGAATATTAGCCATCATTCAAGGCTTAATACAAAATGAGGAACTTATCCCAAGCCAACACATTTGGCCAAAATAATAACAATACAAAACATAAGTCTTGTTCCCTATACATGCCATATTCAAAAATATAAATCAAACTATACCGAATGCTTCGATTGATAGTGTGATCGATATCTCTGACTTTCGTTGATCTTTGAGCTAGATAGGTGGCACTATAAGAAAAAGGAAAGGAGAGGGAGTAAGCATAAAGCTTAGTGAGTTGCATATAAATAATTATACAACAATACTTTTCCATTCATCAACAAGTATCATAATACACAGGTGGGCATAAGCAAACTTACTCATCAATATTCAATACACATCTTATAGCATATAATGTGGCTCACATTTTATACCTACCAAATAGGTACTTGTATCACTCACAACACGGTTATACTTTCCTCATTAACTAGAAATCAGAACTTCCACAGTTGAACCATTCGGAATGCTATCGAATATTCCATATCCTCAAATGTGGGGTAAGGTGCTGATGCCATGTCCTAGACATGGTCTTACACTGGCTCATATCTCAAGTTGTTACCATGTCCTAGACATGGTCTTACACTGACTATCATCTAGTAGCCGATGCATATCCCCGACATGTCTTACCCTGGCTTACGTCTCGAGGCCGATGCATGTCCTAGGCATATTTATACTAGCACTCGTCTTGATGCCGATGTCATGTCTCAGGCATGGTCTTACACTGGCTCTCATAATGTTGCTGATGCATGTCTCAGACATGTCTTACATTAGCTCACAATAACCCATATGTCATGGCATGAATATTTGATTTATTTTCTAGGTTCAAACGGGAACTCTACTATCTCTATTCTCATCACATTTTTTCATTTCCACAAGTCAAGTAATGTGACAGCCCTAAATTGACCCTAGTCGAAAAGTGGTTTCGGGACCACGAAACCAAGTCATAAAAATAATTTACAGTCATGTTTAATGCTTATTATATATGAACATGCAAGTGTGAAAATTTCATGCTTAAATTTTGTATATAGTATGTGAAATTTATCAAATAGGACTTGTGTGAGAAAATTTAGGATTGTGCTAGGCAAATGTCAAAGTGGCCTATTAATGCATGTTAGAAAATGCTTGTACTTGCATGTCAAATTACCCAAATTTTAGATAGTGGCCGGCCATGCTATGGGTTAAAACATATTATAAATATTTTGTGTTAATATTTTGTGTTAAAAATAATAAAATAAAAGGGTTAGTAATAAAGTAATAAAAATTGGGGGGTGAAGAAAACAAAGTTCATCTTTGTTCTTCCTTGCCGAATTGAAAAGAAGAGAAGAGGGGAGACTTTCGGTCATGGAAGGAGAAGAAAGGTTAGTGAAAGGTGTTAGATTTGTTTTGAAATTCAAGCTTGTTTTAGGTTAATCATCTTGTTTCTTACTTAGCCCATGCCAAAAATCTTGAATCTTGATGGATGTATGGCACATTCGGTTATGGTTAATGAGGAGATAATTTGATTTTAGCCTTTAAACTTTGAGGAAGAAATTGTTGTTGCAAGAAGTTGAGCTTATTGATAGTAAAAATTTCTAATGCACCTATGGTAATAGCCGAACATGTAGTTGTTTAATGTTTTGAACAAGTGCCGTTTAGATGTTCTAAAATTGTCTAAATTAGATGTTTAATCATCTAAGGGTTCGGCATTGTGCATTCTTGTTAAGAGTTTGATTTGAAATCATGAGATCTTGTTGACTTGTGTTTAAATGGCATTCGGTCATGGTCTATGGGTGTTTGCTAATCCGGTTTAAGTGCATAGGTGCTAAATACTTTGTATTGGAAATTTTGATGTATAAGTAGAAGTTAATTAAGATGATATTGGGTAAATTTTTAGCTTAGTTGTGTTAAGTATTCGGCAATATTCATAATAATGAATATGAGAGTGTATATAAATACGTGGTTGTGCATAACTTAAGTAATCGACTAAAATATGAACACCACATAAGTATATATATATTTATATGTATGTTAGTGCCTTATGTATACACCTTGTGTCATTGAGACCTTCGAAAATAAATATGTATTAAAGTTATATTTGTAGTAGTTTAATGTGACTTACCAAGTACACAAATTTGAAAGCGAAATGGTGATAGACTTAAGTGGTAAATTGATTCAAATGAATTGGTTCTAAAATGTATATGAATGCCGTATGATTGTGTTTGATTGAGAGGTAAATTGTTTGATTTAGCTCAAGAGCTTAGAGGATCAAAGTTGGATAGGGGAAAGGAAAAAGTAATCGCATAGCCGTTGAAGTCGTTCGACAACATCCGAGGTAAGTCTTTGAGTAATGGAACTTAGTTTATGATTTGATTAAGTCATGACATATAAGCATAACAAATAAATGGTGATACAATGATTCTACTTGAATTATATATCGAGGTAATTAGTTATACTTATGACTGGTAGCCGAATGTGTATAGAGATCATGTTACAAAGCCAATCAAAATCATGCTCTTTGTATATGGCTATTGAGCCGAAAATGGTAAAAGTTGATAAGTGTCTTGTGTTTGAGTTCTAGTAATGAAAATGAAATATAAATGTGTTATTATTTATTGATATACGTGCATGACTATTCGGATGATAACCGGACTAAGATCCGAAGGCATTTGTGCTAGTGACTATATCCGGGCTAAGTCCCGAAGGCATTTGTGCTAGTTACTATATCCGGGCTAAGTCCCGAAGGCATTTGTGCTAGTTACTATATCCGGGCTAAGTCCCGAAGGCATCTGTGCTAGTTACTATATCCAGGCTAAGTCCCGAAGGCATTTGTGCGAGTTGCTATATCCGGGCTAAGTCCCGAAGGCATCTGTGCTAGTTACTATATCCGGGCTAAGTCCCGAAGGCATCTGTGCTAGTTACTATATCCGGGCTAAGTCCCGAAGGCATTTGTGCGAGTTGCTATATCCGGCTAAATCCCGAAGGTACTTGGGTTTGGAAATGAGCGATCTTGCTGTAATAACTTCAATTAATACGCTCATAAATCCAAACGATAAGGTATGTTTCGTATATGCATTGGAAAGGTTGATTCCTTTTAAATAGTATTCGCTCAATTGATTAACAAGCTTCCGGCCTTTAGTCAGGTTTGATCCTGAGTGTATGAATATAATGGTTGAAGCGTGAAGTAAACATGATTTTGGGAATATGCGTATATGCAATTGTTCATTTAGTCATATGAACGCTATACCTTAGTTGTAAATAATTTCATTACTTAAAACTTACTAAGCATCAAAATGCTTATTCTGTTGCTTTAATTCTCTGTTTTATAGATTTTGTTCGTCAGCTATCGGACTCGGGAGTGTCAAAGTCGAAGTCGTCCACACTATCTAAGCCCCTTTGGTACTCTTTTAGTTGAATTTTGATAATGGCATGTATAGGGCTGACCCTTGTTGTTAATTAAGTATCTTTTGGTAATGTATATTCGTATAGCCATGCGAAAATGGCTTGTATATTTTGAGTATAACATTATGGTCATTTTGTATATATGGTCTTATGATAGGGTTATTAAGTGGTGTGGAAATGTTGGTAATGATTAGCCATTGGAATGCCCAATCATGGTCCTATTGGTGCTACGTACGTCATGGCTAATCGAGATTATACTTGAAAATGATGTATGTCAATTTACTAATTGATTCATGGAAAATTATGAAATAGGTAAAATTTACCTTAGAATAGATGCTGACAGCAGCAGTGATGTGAATTTGAAAAATCACTAAAAATAGTAGGAATGGAATTAAATAGTGAATAAATTATGTAATCGAATCTTGATGAGTCTATTTTCATATGAAAGAAACGAAACGACCATATGAGCCGTATTTTATGATATTTTTAAGTTTTCGTGAAACAGGGCCAGAGCGTTTTCTGGATTCCCTGTTCTGATTTTGAAAATTTACCATAAATTAACCAGATACAATTAGAAGTCATGCTTTATTTTTAAAGATTCCTTTTTTAGTATAGTTTCATTAGAAACAAATGGAATAAGTATTGAAGCTCTGTACAGGGAGATATCTAAGTCGTAATGCATGAAGGTCAGAGTAGTTGAACCCTGAAACAGGGGAGACTTTCACTAATAAACTGTACTAATTGGCCTGACCAAAAATTCTAGAAAAAAATTTGTAGATGGATATATGAGTCTAGATTCATGAAATATTTACGGAATCAGTTTCCGAGTTTTGGAACTCGAGATATGATTTTTAAAGTGGCTGTGATGCAGTTAGCCAGCTTGCTTGGAAATTTCGAAATGAACTGTGTAAGTAAATGAATTAAGTCCGTTAACACCTCGTGTTCGACTCTGGCAATGGTCTCGGGTACGGTGCGTTACAAGTAATTTATGCTATAATAATTTTGATACAATTCAAACACATATATTATCAATGTAGTTGTATTATTTACATACAACTTACCTCGGATTACAAAATGTGGCGACTGGTCGATTTAGTCGATTTGCTTGGCTTTCCCTCGGTCTAGGTTCAGATTCAGTATTTCTTGATCTCTAATAGCAAAATACATTTGTTTAATCACTAAATAAAATTATGCAAATCGAAAATTCACTTCTTTGGTAAAATAACCATTTTTCCCCTAGACCTTAACAAAATGACCATTTTACCCCTAGGCTTGAAAATCAATTTTTATCGAATTTCTTCACACCTTAAGCCTAGCTGAACCATTTTTAATCTTATAGAAACTCCAAATTTCTACTATATTACACATTTATCATCTACTTTACAACTTATGCAAACTAGTCCTTTTTAGGTATCTTCATGAAAATGCTTTCACAAAAGTTGTTTATCACACCACTAAGCTTCATATTCTTCCATAAAATTTCAGAAAACACACTAGATGCTTTCATGGAAAAACCCTAGACTTTCAACCATTTTACAAAATAGTACCCTTATTTGAAAGCTCATGCTTCAAGAGGTTCAAAATGTAAAAATCTTCAACAAAGCGTATGAAAATCACTTACTTCTTGAGATGATAAGTTGCTGTAAATTTCAAGCTTCAAAACCCTCATATGGCTGGTAAAAAATCAGTGAAGAAGAAAAATAAAGAGGATGTGGCCTTTGTTATATTTTAAATATTAAAACTAGTCAAAATTTGTGACCAAAACTTACCTAATTTTGACTTCCTCATCAATTGTCTCCTATGTCCGGCCAAGCTATCTCTATAGGGTCTAATTGTCTTTTAAAGACCCCCAATTTAGGTTCTCTAGCTATTTAACACCTTTAGCTATCAATTTAGGACTTTAGCATTTTATGTGATTTAGTCCTTTTTCGTAATTGGGCTCACAAACGTCAAAATTAACTCACCAAATTTTTCGTACACCACTATTCTGACTAGGCCCTAAATCGAGCTGTTACACGCATACCATTTCCTTTCCTTTTCATACCTGTTGAACCATCTAGAATATCATCAGATACATGGGAAAGCTCACACGAAGTGTGCTTAAACATATAATTGTAACCTTTCCTTTATATCATTGCTCACACGAGCTGTGAAATGGGCCTGTTCACATGAGCTGTGGGTCGAAATGTAACCTTCACGATGTTGTTCACGTGAGCTGTAGAGTATCTACAACAAATGCAATACCTCAGCCATCGTTAGGACATTCAAAACCAACACCCAAAACATGAAATCCCTAATGACATGTCATTTGTATCCTACGAATTCCTAAGGTTCAACCGGGCCTCAATAGTTGTCATAGCATTGATTTAATTACAAATCATCATTTGCCATTATAATTAACATAATAACATACAATTAAATAACATGAATATAACAATCGTTCATACAAACTTACCTCGACGACTAGGGCATGGAAACGAAGTCGAACTAATCGAGACTTTAGCTTTTCCCAAATCTAGATCTGTATGTGGTCTATCTTGATCTAAATAGACAATTTCAATCCATTTAATACCTCTAGTATTCAATTTAGTCCACAATTCATATTTATGCAAAATTACCGCTTTGCTCCCAACATTTTAACTTTTCACAATTTAGTCCTTAAGCTCACAAATTGAAATCTAAGCATTTTAATCCCCTTTTTAGAATACTAAACATCATTTTAATAAATTTTACATGAATTTCTACTATTTTTACAATTTAATTCCTATATGTAAATTTTATCAAAAATCACTTTACAAAACTTGTTTATTTCTCAACAAAGGTTCACAATCTATCATTTAACATCAAAAAGCATTCAAAAACATTCATGGCAAGTCCCTCAACTTTTCAAAGTTTTACAAGTTGACCCCAGGCTAGCTAGATTAAGCTAAACGACCTCAAAAACATAAAAATTTTTAAAAATCAGATGAAAAACACTCACCATGCACCAATCTAAGCTTAGCCGAACTTCAACCCTAAAAATGGTTATTTTGGTTCTTCAAACTCGGTGGAAGAAGACAGAAGAAGATGAAGTAATTTAGTTTTATTTACTTTAACCTTAATTATACATATACCTTTTTAACCTTTTATTAATATCAAATTTTCATCAAAACCACATCATGAACATCCACTAACCACAAAAATGGTCTAATTACCATTTAAATCCACTTGGTTTCATTTCTACAGGTCTTTAGCCCTTTAACTATTAGAACTCCACTTTTACGCTTTTTATGATTTAGTCATTTTCACTTCATTAATTATGCAAACATCAAATTTCTTAACGAAATTTTAATACGACTTTACTAACATCCCATAAACATTAAAATAATAATAAAATAATTATTTACTCATCGAATTTGTGGTCCCAAAACCACTATTCTAATTTCACTAAAAATGAGTTGTTATGCCTAAGTTCTTCCAATCTAGCGGAAGTGTTTTGAACACTTAGCCTATCGAAAAAGAAGATGATGGCCCACTCACATATGATGAAATGATGCAGAGTGTTGATTCCATGATTTAGGAAATAACTATGAAAGCTGAGATAGATTTTATAGAGTCCAACTCAGTGTGGGAACTTGTAAATTTACCAGAAGGGATAAAAACCCATAGGGTGTAAGTGGATCTATAAAAAGAAAAGAAATGTAGAGGAAAAGTGAGAACTTATAAGGCCAGACTTATAGCAAAAGGTTATACTCAGAAAGAAGGTATCGATTACGAAAAAACCTTCTCTCTAGTTGTCATGCTCAAGTAAATCTGCATACTGCTAACCATTGCGACAGCACTCATTACGAGATCCAAAAAATGGATTTCAAGAAAACCTTCTTGAACGTCTCTCTTGAAGAGAGTATATACATAATGCAACCAATCAGATATATAGTTAAAGGAAACAAGTATGAAGTTTTTAAACTACTTAGATCCATATATAGACTTAAGCAAACATCCCGTTCATGGAATCAAAGATTTGATCAAGGGATCAAGACTTTTGAGTTTGAGAAAAACATAGATGAACCGTGTGTTTATAAACATTTAGAGGATGGAAATGTGGTCTTTCTCGTTCTATATGTTGATGACATTTTACTAATTGGGAATGATGTAGGGACATTGTCATCAGTTAAACTATAGTTAACCCAGCAGTTTAGCATAAAGGACTTGGGAGAAGTTAATTTTGTTCTAGGCATTCGAATCTTAAGGGATCGAAAGAACAAAGTGATAACACTATCTTAAACTTCATACATAGACAAGATATTGGAGCGTTATGCAATAATTGATTCGAATAAGAGAAATCAACCCTCCATATTGGGCATGTCTCTTTAAAGGACTATCTTAAGAGAGCAAGAAAAAAAGAGAACATGAGAAAGGTTCATTATTCTTCGGAAGTAGGAAGTCTCATGTAGGTTATGCTATGTACACACCCAGATATCTATTTTGTAGTGGAGTTGGTAAGCTGATATCAGGAAAATCCAAGACCAAGATACTGGCAGGCAGTTAAGCATATACTCAACTATTTAAGGAGAACGGTGGATTATATACTTGTGTATTCTTGAAGATATCTTACTTCTATTGGATATACTAATTCTGACATCCAAATGTGTTGGGATTCAAAAAAATCAGATATACTTATTTTTTGAATTTCAAATGTGTCAGGATTTGAGAAAATCAACATCAGGCTATGTTTTTGTCCTGTGTGATGGGTCAATTGTATGGAGAACTGTAAAGAAGAGTTGTACTATTGAGCCCACTATGGACATCGAAAATGTGGCTGCTTCTGAGGCTACCAAAGAAGCAATATGGTTTTGAAAGTTCCTCACGGATCTTGAAGTTGTTCTTATTATGGGAAAAGCTATCACATTGTATTGCGACAACATTACAGCAATAGCTAATACCAAAGAGATGAGAAATCACAAGAGGACAAACCATATTTACCGCAAGTATCATTTCATAACGGAGGTAATTTTAGACAAAATTGTGGATGTAGTCAAGGTCGCATCCGGGGAAAACCTTACAGACCATTTTACCAAGACTCTACTAGCTATGAGTTTTGGGAAACATGTGAAGAGCATGAGAATGAATGATACGACTCATCTACTTTACTATAGAAAGTAAAAGACTATTGGATTGGTGCCGTGAGTGTAGCATATTCATTTGTAAACTTATAAATTTTTTCAAATGGGTTGATTAATAAAAATATTTCATTGATTACATTAATATATTTTGTACAGTTGTCCTTATATGGTTTTCGCACGCAAAGAAAAATGGAAGCAAGTATTTCTCATTGGTTGCTAAATGTTTAACTAATAGTAAGAAGTATTGCATAATTGGATCATAATACAAAAAGACAACTTGTATTAATAGATAAACCTAAACATCTTTTTTGTTTAATTGGAAATGAGAAAACTAATTGAAAGACTAATATGTCATCTATCAAGTCCAATTGGGGAGATGTTTTGTCTTGGGAATTGAAGCAGATTACTCCCAGAAGATAGAGACATAGATGTGGCTAACTGGACTAATAGTACATCGGAGTGGGCCCAGAAAGAATAGATTCTAAATCTATTTATGGATTTATTCACTTGTGATGTTCATGGTGTGGATACCTAAATCCTGAGAAGATGACAGACTATGTATGTGTGACTCATACACTTTGATGTAAGTGAAAGCCTAAGTTTGAATAAATAAGGAACCAAAAGCTAGTCTGTTGGGTCTACAACTTCTGTAGTGTAACACCACTAACTTGCATCTGTTTTCGGAATAGGGTTACAGAGCATTACTGGAGTTTACATTTCAAAACTATAAAAAATTTAAAACATTTAATTCACAACATCAATCAATGCAAAACCAATCAATGGCATACATATTGTACCTTATAGGAGCCTTGAAGGCCATAAAAACACATTAGAAACAAGTCAGGACTAAATCAGAAACATATTGATGCGATCTCGGCCGCATCATGTTTTGAAACAACTCGACGACATCGAGACTGGCCCAAACTTGAGGGGCCCAAGTGTGAAATGAAGCTTTTAATCTAGTTTGTTAATTTGTTTCTGGAATAAGGACTTTGATTTATTTATTTTAGTTACTTTAGTTATTATAATATGTAACAGCCCAAAATTGACCCTAGTCGGGAAGTGGTTTCGGGACCACAAAACCGAGTCATAAAAATAATTAATTTCCATATTCTATGCTTATTATGTGTGTACATGAGTATGTGGAAGTTTCATTCTCCAATTTTGCCAAATGCATGAGAAATTATTAAATAGGGATCGATATGAGACATGGTGAAAATATGATAGGCTAATTTAAAATGGTCTATTAATGCATGTTGTGAAAATGATGGGTTTGCATGTCAAATTACCCAAAATTTGAGCTAGTGGTTGGCCATGCTATGGGTGGAAACATGTTGGGAACTTGTTGGCCTAGTGAGGTATGTAGGAAAAAAAATAAAATAAGGAATATGGGTAATAAAGAAAGGAAAAACAAAAAAATGAGTGGTTGTTTCCCCCCCCCCATTGCCGTGAGCTAAAGAAAGGAAAAGAAAAATTTTGTTCATCCTTTTTCATCCTCTTTTGACCGAAAATTCTAAGGGAGGAGGAAGGAGTTCTTGCTTCATGTTTGGTTTGGAAGAGAATTAGGAGGAAGTTTGGCCATGCATGTAACTAGATTGAGGTATGTTTGATATTATTCTTTGAGATTCATGTATATTTTAAGTTGTAAGTTTGAAATCTACCTAGCCATGGTTCAAACTTTGTTAAATGATGGAGATGATATTCGGCCATGCATGTTACATTCTTGGTTGGTATTTTGATGTTTGATGTTGTGGTGATGAGGCATGAAGATGAGTTAAGATTCGGCCTAGGTGGAGTTTGTGTTAATGCCATTGCATGCTAAATATGAAGCTTGTTAATGATGCATGTGATGGTGGATTGATGATTCTTGAATCTCTTTTTTTTAGCATTTTTGAGTGAGCACATATGTGCATTGGTTGCTAGATGGGGAAGAATCGGCTAGCAAGTTGTGTGCTAAGGCCGAATATAATTTTTGTAGGTTAATGAGTAATGCATGTGCTAAATTGATGGAAAGGGAGAGGATGCTTTACTAGTGTATAAATGATATAAAGATTTTAGAAATTATTTTTTGGTTAGGTGTATGTATGATTAGGTATATTCGGCCATATGAGTAAATATATAGATGATGTTAAAATTGATTATGTATAATGGGCCATATAGGGTACACATTGTGATATTAACTTTGATTCTCTATAATTGATCAAGTGGGTGATTAGTAAGGGTGATTGCCGAATATACTAACATACATATGCATGTGTAATTGGATTGTAAATATTTAGCAAGGCGGTTAAACTAGTTGATTTATTGATTAAGCTCAAGGAGTTAAAGGAGGAGAATCGAGCAAAGGCAAAGAAAAGATCATCGAGTAGCCGAGTTGGAACCATCTTACCCAACACAAGTAAGTCATTAAGCATATCTTTGGTATTGATTTAAAGGATCGTAATACCTACACCATTGTGTTTAATGAGATGAAATGTATACAAATGTATATGTAAGTAGAGATGAAATTTGTCGAATGTAAAAAGGAAGTGAAGCCTATTGAGTGGCTGGTTTTCGGCACTAAGTGTGCAGGCAATAAGTGTTCACGGTCATGAGATTGGCACTAAGTGTGCGGGTTTAAATTGTACAGCACTAAGTGTGCGAGTTTGAAGTACATGGCACTAAGTGTGCGCGGTTGATTATTAAGCACTATGTGTGCGAACCCAATATATATTTTCTATAAATTATTTACATTAAGGGTGCGACTTTACCGAGTCGATTTTGGACAGCGGAAAAGGTAAGTGTGCGAACTTGAAATGCATGGCACTAAGTGTGCGCGGTTGATTATTGAGCACTATGTGTGCGAACCCAATATATATTTTCTATAAATTATTTACATTAAGGGTGCGACTTTACCGAGTCGATTTTGGACAGCGGAAAAGGTAAGTGTGCGAACTTGAAATGCATGGCACTAAGTGTGTGAGTTTAAAGTACATGGCACTAAGTGTGCGCGGTTGATTATTAAGCACTATGTGTGCGAACTCAATATATATTTTCTATAAATTATTTACATGAAGGGTGCGACTTTACCGAGTCAATTTTGGACAGCGGAAAAGGTAAGTACCTTGAGTTCATGGCTAATAGGCGCTATGTTTATATTTGGAGTTGAGCTTGGTAAGTTTTGAACCTATGTGACGATTATAGTTGAAGTCACGTACATAAGGTTCATTGTGGAATAGGTGAAAGTTCGTTTAATTGTATGATTATAACGAAAATAAAATGATGTATGAAAGGCCAATGTAGGACTTGGTATGAGATTGAACCATAGGGTTTAAGGAACTATGGTATAGTTTGGTATGGATGGAGTACTTAACCTCATTTCATTGTTTCCTATTGTGATAATTTTATTAATGGATGGTTGTGGAATGCTTATGGCTTACTGAGTTATATACTCATTCGGTGTTTACTTGTCACCTATTCTAGGTTTCTTGGACTCGTCTCTTTTTGCGTGATCGTGCCGTCGTCGAAGTCATCACACCGGCTAGCAACCTTTAGTATTTTCTTCTTAGTTGGTCTAAGAGAACATTTCGGCATGTATAGGCTATTATGTTGTGTTTGAACTTTGGTATGTAAACTTTTAGCCATGCGAAAATGGCATAAATGTTCGGTTGGGTTTGGTTTCATAACGTTAGGTCGTAAATCTTGATAATTCGACCTTTTTATGCCATATGTCATGGTTGATTATTTTGGTGTTAAAATTCATGATATGGCAATAGTGTAGTAGGGGGATGTTTGACAATGATTAGCCTTTGGCATGGCTAGTCATGATCATAATTTGTGATATGTATGACGAATTACTAGTTAGATCAAGGAGAAATCACGAAATGGGCATAGTTGCTTTCGTAACAGATGCTGGCAGCAGCAGTGACGTGAGATTGAAAAATCACTAAAAATAGTAGGAGTGGAATTAATTAATGAATAAATTATGTATTCGAAGCTCGGTGAGTCTATTTTCATAGAGAAGCAACGAAAAGATCATATGGACAGTATGTTAAGAGATATTCGGGTTCTCGTGAGACAGGACCAGAACGGTTTCTGGATTCCCTGTTCCGACTTTGGAAATTCATTATAAATTAACCAGAGATAATTAGGAGTCATACCATATATGGATAGATTCCTCTCTGAGTCTAGTTTCTATAGAAACAAACGGCATCAGTATTGAAGCTCTGTGCAGGGAGATATCCAGGTCGTAATGCGCAAAGGTCAGTGTAGTCGATCCCTGTAACATGGGAGACTTTGACTAATAAACTGTACTAATTGGCCCGACCAAAAATTCTAGAAAAAAAATATGTAGATGGGCATATGAGTCTAGTTTCAGGGAAAAATCACGAAACTGATTTTCGAGTTGTGAAACTCAAGATATGATTTTTAAAGCGACTAGTACGCAGATTGGCAGTGTCTGAGAAATATTTTTATAAAGGGTTTAAAGTCTGTTAACACCTCGTGTTCGACTCCGGTGTCGGTCTCGGGTTCGGGGTGTTACATTTGATTGGTATCAGAGCTATGGTTTAGTCGGTTCTAGGACTACCATAGCACATATGAGTCTAGCTATACATGCCGAATGTTAATGTTTAACTGTGTGATGACTTCTGAGGTTAAAATTTATGTTTTGATTAGTAAATGGATCCCGATGTAGAGAGAACCTTGGCGGATGACATTGAAAGTGTAGCGGCTGCTCCTGCACAAGGGACACCGCCTGTTGAACCTCAGTCATCTGCGAATAATCAAGGTGAGGGGGCTAAACAAGCCTTCTTTACCATGATGAATGAGTGGGTCGCGCAGTATGCCCGAACCAATCCGGCTGTCCAACAATTCCCGAATTTGAATAATCCACCCCCGGAGCCAGTAATGCCATCAGTTACTGATCCTGTGAGGCTGAGTAAGCCACCTGTAGACTTGATTAGGAAGCGCGGAGCTGAGGAGTTCAGGGCCATAGTTACTGATGATGCTGAAAGGGCCGAGTTCTGGCTTGATAATACCATTCAGGTGTTTGATGAACTGTCATGCACACCCGATGAATGTCTAAAGTGTGCTATATCCTTGTTGCGGGACTCAGCCTACTATTGGTGGAGGACCCTGATTTCCATAGTCCCAAACGAACGAGTAACTTGGGACTTCTTTCAGATGGAATTTCGAAAGAAATATATTAGTCTACGGTTCATTGATCAAAAGCGTAAGGAATTCTTGGAACTCAAGCAAGGCCGTATGACAGTATCTGAATACGAACATGAATTCGTAAGACTCAGTAGGTATGCCCGGGAGTGTGTAGCTGATGAGGTTGCTATGTGCAAAAGATTCGAAGAAGGATTGAATGAAGATATAAAGCTACTAATGGGTATTTTGGAAATAAAAGAATTCGTAACACTAGTCGAACGAGCCTGCAAGGCGGAAGAACTTGGAAAGGAGAAGAAGAAGGCTGAATTTGAAGCTAGAGACTACCGTAAAAGATCGACGGGTAAAGCTCCGTTCTCAGCCGTAAAGAAGTTCAGGGAGGACACTAATAAGTCGAGGACGACTGCGGGAATTTCCATCAGAGCAAGACCATCGACGGACTCCCGAGCTACTTCGGTAGCTAGTGTGGGCAATAATCGTCTAGAGAAACCTGAATGTCCCCAATGTGGAAGACGACACATAGGTGAATGTTGGGGTAAGTCTATTAACAGGGCCTGTTACGAATGCGGTTCGAAGGACCACTTCATTAGAGATTGCACGGAGCTTGATGAGAAGAATAAGATTCAAGGTGCAAGACCTAGTGGAGTGACAACTAGAGGTAGACCACCGAGAATTTTAGGAGGTAGGGGTGGTAGTCAGAGAGGGGCCTCTGATACGGCTGTTCGAGCCGAGAACCGCACTCCTGCTAGAGCATATGCCATCCGCGCACGAGAGGAGGCATCCTCCCCTGACGTCATCACTGGTACCTTCACTCTCTTTGATACTAATGTGATTGCATTGATTGACCCTGGCTCTACTCATTCATATGTATGTGAAACCTTAGCATCCAGTAAGACTCTACCTGTTGAGTCTACTGAGTTTGTAATTCGGGTGTCAAATCCCGTGGGTCGTTACGTGCTTGTCGACAAAGTGTGTAAGAGATGTCCCCTAGTAATTCGAGGTTCTTGTTTTCCGGCGGACTTGATGCTTTTGTCGTTTGATGAATTTGATGTTATTCTTGGTTTGGATTGGCTGACCGCGCATGATGCGGTTGTGAATTGCAAAAGCAAGACTATTGATTTGAGGTGCGCAAATAACGAGGTAATCCGAGTTGAGTCTACGGATTTGAAGGGGTTGCCAGCTGTAATATCAGCAATGTTGGCCCAGAAATATGTAAGAAAAGGGTGCGAAGCATACCTTGCGTATGTACTTGATGATAAAGAATTAGAAAAGAAACCCGAATCTGTGCGGGTGGTTTGTGAATACCCGGATGTTTTTCCTGAAGAATTACCGGGTTTACCACCTGTTCGGGAGGTAGAGTTTGGTATTGAGCTTGTACCTGGGACTACGCCGATTTCGATAGCTCCGTATCGTATGGCACCAACCGAGTTAAAAGAGTTAAAATCTCAGTTGCAAGAATTGACGGATAGAGGTTTTGCTCGACCAAGTTTCTCACCTTGGGGTGCACCAGTATTGTTCGTGAAAAAGAAGGACGGAACCATGAGGTTGTGCATTGACTATCGTCAACTGAATAAAGTGACGATAAAGAACAAATATCCGTTGCCGCGCATCGATGATTTGTTCGACCAACTGAAGGGAGCCTCAGTGTTCTCAAAAATAGATTTGAGATCGGGCTATTATCAGTTGCGAATTCGAGATTCGGACATACCCAAAACTGCTTTCAGAACGAGGTACGGTCACTACGAGTTCTTAGTGATGCCGTTTGGGCTCACTAATGCCCCTGCAGTATTTATGGATTTGATGAATCGGATCTTCAGACCATATTTGGATCGGTTCGTAGTTGTGTTCATTGATGACATCTTGGTCTATTCAAGAGATGAGATCGAACATGCTGAACACTTGAGATTAGTGTTGCAAGTTTTGCGGGATAAGAAGTTATATGCTAAGTTCAGTAAGTGTGAGTTCTGGTTAAGAGAGGTTAGCTTCTTGGGTCATGTGGTATCCGCATCGGGTATTCGAGTTGACCCGAACAAAATCTCAGCCATACTTAACTGGAAACCTCCGAGAAATATTACTGAGGTTCGGAGCTTTTTGGGACTCGCCGGTTATTACCGACGATTTGTCAAAGGTTTCTCGATGATAGCCACACCAATGACGAAGCTACTTCAAAAGGATGCTAAGTTCGAATGGACGGAGAAATGTCAGAAAGGCTTCGATCAACTGAAAACTCATTTGACTGAAGCTCCAATTTTAGTGCAACCCGAATCAGGCAAAGAGTTTGTCATTTATAGTGACGCATCCCTACTCGGGTTGGGTTGCGTATTGATGCAAGAAGGTCGAGTTGTGGCCTATGCGTCATTGATTCATCAAATTCGTGAAGCTCAGAAAATCGACGATGAATTGGTTGCAAAACGGGCTGAATGTATTCCGAATATGGAATTCGAATTTCAAATTGATGAGGACGATTGTTTGAGGTTCAGAAGTCGTTTGTGTGTTCCAAGAAATTCAGAACTCATTTCGATGATTCTGAACGAAGCCCATTGTAGCCGAATGTCAATTCACCCGGGGAGTACGAAAATGTACAACGATTTGAAACGTCGATTTTGGTGGCATGGTATGAAACGGGACATCTCCGACTTTGTTTCGAGATGTTTAATATGTCAACAAGTGAAAGCGGAACATCAAGTGCCTTCAGGATTACTTCAGCCGATCATGATACCCGAGTGGAAATGGGATCGAGTCACAATGGACTTTGTGTCCGGACTACCATTGTCAACAAGTAAGAAGGATGCGATTTGGGTTGTTGTTGATAGATTGATTTTGCCCCCTGAGCTTGAAAAGATTCACGACGTCTTTCATGTTTCGATGCTTCGACGCTATCGATCTGATCCATCGCATATAATTAGCCCATCAGAGGTTGAAATTCAAGCCGATATGAGTTATGAAGAAGAACCGATACGTATCCTAGCTCGTGAAGTGAAGGAGTTGCGAAACAAAAGGGTTCCGTTAGTGAAGGTGTTATGGCTCAAACATGGGATCGAGGAAGCTACTTGGGAAACCGAGAGCTCAATGAAAGAACAATACCCAAACCTATTTACCGGTAAGATTTTCGGGGACGAAAATTTCTTAAGTGGGGGAGAGTTGTAACAGCCCAAAATTGACCCTAGTCGGGAAGTGGTTTCGGGACCACAAAACCGAGTCATAAAAATAATTAATTTCCATATTCTATGCTTATTATGTGTGTACATGAGTATGTGGAAGTTTCATTCTCCAATTTTTCCAATTGCATGAGAAATTATTAAATAGGGATCGATATGAGACATGGTGAAAATATGATAGGCTAATTTAAAATGGTCTATTAATGCATGTTGTGAAAATGATGGGTTTGCATGTCAAATTACCCAAAATTTGAGCTAGTGGTTGGCCATGCTATGGGTGGAAACATGTTGGGAACATGTTGGCCTAGTGAGGTATGTAGGAAAAAAATAAAATAAGGAATATGGGTAATAAAGAAAGGAAAAACAAAAAAAATGAGTGGTTGTTCCCCCCCCCATTGCCGTGAGCTAAAGAAAGGAAAAGAAAAATTTTGTTCATCCTTTTTCATCCTCTTTTGACCGAAAATTCTAAGGGAGGAGGAAGGAGTTCTTGCTTCATGTTTGGTTTGGAAGAGAATTAGGAGGAAGTTTGGCCATGCATGTAACTAGATTGAGGTATGTTTGATATTATTCTTTGAGATTCATGTATATTTTAAGTTGTAAGTTTGAAATCTACCTAGCCATGGTTCAAACTTTGTTAAATGATGGAGATGATATTCGGCCATGCATGTTACATTCTTGGTTGGTATTTTGATGTTTGATGTTGTGGTGATGAGGCATGAAGATGAGTTAAGATTCGGCCTAGGTGGAGTTTGTGTTAATGCCATTGCATGCTAAATATGAAGCTTGTTAATGATGCATGTGATGGTGGATTGATGATTCTTGAATCTCTTTTTTTTTAGCATTTTTGAGTGAGCACATATGTGCATTGGTTGCTAGATGGGGAAGAATCGGCTAGCAAGTTGTGTGCTAAGGCCGAATATAATTTTTGTAGGTTAATGAGTAATGCATGTGCTAAATTGATGGAAAGGGAGAGGATGCTTTACTAGTGTATAAATGATATAAAGATTTTAGAAATTATTTTTTTGGTTAGGTGTATGTATGATTAGGTATATTCGGCCATATGAGTAAATATATAGATGATGTTAAAATTGATTATGTATAATGGGCCATATAGGGTACACATTGTGATATTAACTTTGATTCTCCATAATTGATCAAGTGGGTGATTAGTAAGGGTGATTGCCGAATATACTAACATACATATGCATGTGTAATTGGATTGTAAATATTTAGCAAGGCGGTTAAACTAGTTGATTTATTGATTAAGCTCAAGGAGTTAAAGGAGGAGAATCGAGCAAAGGCAAAGAAAAGATCATCGAGTAGCCGAGTTGGAACCATCTTACCCAACACAAGTAAGTCATTAAGCATATCTTTGGTATTGATTTAAAGGATCGTAATACCTACACCATTGTGTTTAATGAGATGAAATGTATACAAATGTATATGTAAGTAGAGATGAAATTTGTCGAATGTAAAAAGGAAGTGAAGCCTATTGAGTGGCTGGTTTTCGGCACTAAGTGTGCGGGCAATAAGTGTTCACGGTCATGAGATTGGCACTAAGTGTGCGGGTTTAAATTGTACAGCACTAAGTGTGCGAGTTTGAAGTACATGGCACTAAGTGTGCGCGGTTGATTATTAAGCACTATGTGTGCGAACCCAATATATATTTTCTATAAATTATTTACATTAAGGGTGCGACTTTACCGAGTCGATTTTGGACAGCGGAAAAGGTAAGTGTGCGAACTTGAAATTCATGGCACTAAGTGTGTGAGTTTAAAGTGCATGGCACTAAGTGTGCGCGGTTGATTATTGAGCACTATGTGTGCGAACCCAATATATATTTTCTATAAATTATTTACATTAAGGGTGCGACTTTACCGAGTCGATTTTGGACAGCGGAAAAGGTAAGTGTGCGAACTTGAAATGCATGGCACTAAGTGTGTGAGTTTAAAGTACATGGCACTAAGTGTGCGCGGTTGATTATTAAGCACTATGTGTGCGAACTCAATATATATTTTCTATAAATTATTTACATGAAGGGTGCGACTTTACCGAGTCAATTTTGGACAGCGGAAAAGGTAAGTACCTTGAGTTCATGGCTAATAGGCGCTATGTTTATATTTGGAGTTGAGCTTGGTATGTTTTGAACCTATGTGACGATTATAGTTGAAGTCACGTACATAAGGTTCATTGTGGAATAGGTGAAAGTTCGTTTAATTGTATGATTATAACGAAAATAAAATGATGTATGAAAGGCCAATGTAGGACTTGGTATGAGATTGAACCATAGGGTTTAAGGAACTATGGTATAGTTTGGTATGGATGGAGTACTTAACCTCATTTCATTGTTTCCTGTTGTGATAATTTTATTAATGGATGGTTGTGGAATGCTTATGGCTTACTGAGTTATATACTCATTCGGTGTTTGCTTGTCACCTATTCTAGGTTTCTTGGACTCGTCTATTTTTGCGTGATCGTGCCGTCGTCGAAGTCATCACACCGGCTAGCAACCTTTGGTATTTTCTTCTTAGTTGGTCTAAGAGAACATTTCGGCATGTATAGGCTATTATGTTGTGTTTGAACTTTGGTATGTAAACTTTTAGCCATGCGAAAATGGCATAAATGTTCGGTTGGGTTTGGTTTCATAACGTTAGGTCGTAAATCTTGATAATTCGACCTTTTTATGCCATATGTCATGGTTGATTATTTTGGTGTTAAAATTCATGATATGGCAATAGTGTAGTAGGGGGATGTTTGACAATGATTAGCCTTTGGCATGGCTAGTCATGATCATAATTTGTGATATGTATGACGAATTACTAGTTAGATCAAGGAGAAATCACGAAATGGGCATAGTTGCTTTCGTAACAGATGCTGGCAGCAGCAGTGACGTGAGATTGAAAAATCACTAAAAATAGTATGAGTGGAATTAATTAATGAATAAATTATGTATTCGAAGCCCGATGAGTCTATTTTCATAGAGAAGCAACGAAAAGATCATATGGACAGTATGTTAAGAGATATTCGGGTTCTCGTGAGACAGGGCCAGAACGGTTTCTGGATTCCCTGTTCCGACTTTGGAAATACATTATAAATTAACCAGAGACAATTAGGAGTCATACCATATATGGATAGATTCCTCTCTGAGTCTAGTTTCTATAGAAATAAACGGCATCAGTATTGAAGCTCTGTGCAGGGAGATATCCTGGTTGTAATGCGCAAAGGTCAGTGTAGTCGATCCCTGTAACATGGGAGACTTTGACTAATAAACTGTACTAATTGGCCCGACCAAAAATTCTAGAAAAAAAATATGTAGATGGGCATATGAGTCTAGTTTCAGGGAAAAATCACGAAACTGATTTTTGAGTTGTGAAACTCAAGATATGATTTTTAAAGTGACTAGTACGCAGATTGGCAGTGTCTGAGAAATATTTTTATAAAGGGTTTAAAGTCTGTTAACACCTCGTGTTCGACTCCTGTGTCGGTCTCGGGTTCGGGGTGTTACATAATATGAGTCTTTAATTATGTCTTGTTTATTAAATGCATCTTTAATTAATGTTTTCCATTATTGATCTACATCTTTTAATTATGACATGCAATATGTGTTCTGCATTTAATAAAGTGATGCGTTATGTAACTCCCATGTTAATTAAAGTTTGCATCTTTTAATAAAGTTATGCATTAAGTAATTCATCGTTCATTTAGTTTACATCTTAATTAAACCAAGCATTTAAGCATCCTAGTTGTTAAACATGTTTGAGTTTGTTTATATAAGTATGTTATTTTGGCTATTATTTTTTTAATGCTTAAGTTATAATGTGTTTAATTTTTCTTAAATAAATTGATTGTGTGATTGTTGTAGGAAAGTCCAAAAGGCTGGACACATAGCTACAAAAGGGTTGTTCATTTGCCAAGAAGAATCAAATGTTGTCACATTCAACTAGCTATCTAGTTTTGGCATAGAAGAGTGTGCATTTGGTCATTTAATTGCTGGTGCATATTTGAAACATTTTTGGTGGGTATTGAAGCACTCAAAACTCATTATGGTGACTTTTCAAATGGAACAAGAGTGACTCTTCAAGTCTGATCGGGTTCATGCACTCAAAGCTAGTTATGGTGTCAATTAAGAGATAAATACACAAGCATTAAGGCATTTGGTTAAGGGGAAAACGAACGGACATCAAGCGGCACATTTAATGGACCATTAAGCCTTCATCAAGTGAAGAGGCATGACTTTTCAGCTATGCATGAATTAAGTGAAAAGACATGACTCTTTGGCTGCCCATTAAGACTTATAACTGAGTTTTAATATTTTGTTAATAGTTGATATGAATGTTGAATTTGAATAGTCATAATAATGCCTATAAATAGTTTTTTGGTTAGACTACTTTTGCCAAATTTATGAAATATTTGAAACTTGTGAGAGTTCAAATCTCTTTGTTCTTTTTGGGACGATCTGACTTATCAAGCTAGGCTTGTAGCGTATTATCCTTCCTTGGTTTTCCGAACTTATCACTACAAAGTGTGGCATTCATTATGCATTTGGTTCCTATCACGTTAGAGCGGGAAAAGGTTTATTTTCTGTTTTCATCGATCGTTGTCCATCTAAGTGCTTGTAAGACTTGGGTCAACAATCTTTCATATTGTTGGTTCGGCCTTTGCCTTAGCTAAACCTATCCATCTATTTCCTAAAAATTCTTTGAACCTTTGTTTGAACCTATCTTCTATCCATTTTCAGCCTTTTCCTGTAACAAATCAAACTTGCTCAATTTCTCGATTGGGCACACACATATGACTCGAAACCACATCAACTGAGTTCGTATCAAATATAGAATTTGTAAGAAAAAAAGATGAAAAATTTTAAACTACAAGGGTCACACAGCCGTGTGACCAGGCTGTGTAGGCATTCGAAGTAGGGACACACGACCGTGTCCCAACCTGTGTCTGTACCAGTGTAACTCTTTGACTTGGGTCACACGGCCAAGCTACACACCCTTGTGTCAGGCTGTGTACCCTTCCAAATAGCCTTACACATCTGTGTGTTAGGTCGTTTGCTAGGCCGTATAACTTTCTGACTTGCAACCCTTTGAAAGCTACAGGGGACACACGGTTGAGACACACGTCCATGTGGATGAAAAATAGGTCATTTCCAAGCCATTTTTCTCACCCAATCATGTACACACCTACAACCAATTTTCCACATGTACACAAGCATTCAAAATGCACTAAATAATGCATCCGCAAGCTAAACCAATAAGGTATATGTGCATACAACCAGTATGCCCAAAATGCACCTCAATCACAACAATTAATCATGTATAACCATATGCATAGTTTAGCCAAAAGTTCAATCAACTTATAACTAAGTTTATACCAAAACTTACCACTTTATTTACCTATCAAATTCACACCAAAAATACCAAATTTACCATTTGACGTTTAGCACCATTAGCCATATATGTCCATTATATTCCAAATACCAAAATGACCATATTCAACCATGTCAAAGAATATTCAATTACACACATTTTAAATACCATGTCAACTTCCATCATTTAATCATCATAAAGACTATAAAATCAACCATCATAAGGTCACATATATATACTATAATTACAAGCCAAAACATAATGTGTAACACCCCGAATTTAGGCCTAGAAGTATTGGGCCTTGAGTGGGGGTCTGTAAGGAGGTTGTATATAGGTATTTAACTGTGCAATGAAATGAAATAATTAAATGTTTGCTTTAGTGGTTAATGGCTTTGAGAAGTGTTGGAGAAATCTTGTGTTCAAACTTGGGCTTTAGCAAAAATTTTGGTATTAAGTGAAAAAAACCTAGATGCTTGGATGAGGGCCTTTTAAATTATTGTGTTAAATAAATGACACAAGGAGCAATGTGGTCTAGTGAAAGTGGCGTAATTAAGGTTGTATGGAAGCCTGGGTTCAAGCCTTGGCTCTTGCAATTTATTCTATTTTTTTTAAGGGAACCTGGACTTTGGCCTTTAGACCTTATAATTAATTGGGGATAAAATATGACACAAAAAGAGCCTGTGGTGAAGTGGCAAGGTGGCGTCATAGAGTTGGCAAGGAGGTCCAGGGTTTGAAACTCATGGCAACCAAAGAGCATTTATTTTGCTAACAGGGGGCGGCAAGAGTTGGTGTTGAATTTAAACTCTGATGTTGGAAGGATCCCACATCGAGAAGCTAACATAAGAGTGGATGCGAAGCTGGCTTTAAATAGAGAGAACCATGAGGAGAGTAAAGGTACCTTTCTTGGCTGATCCCTTTCGCTGTATGGCGTGCTCGTTTGGGTTGGGCGTCGGCTAAGAGTGCTCAGAGCGTGGATTAACTCCAGTCTCCTATCAGGTGTGTATTTCTCACTACTCTAGTTGTAGGATGGCTACTTCGGGCCGCGATGGGCCGAAAGGGGCCATGTGAGCCCAATGGGCCTACGAGCCCAATTGGACAAGTTGTTTGAATGTGTAGCAAATATTGGACTAGGCTAGGTGAATCTCATATTTGTGGCTAGATTTGGGCTAAAAGGGCCACACGAGCGTGTGGGCCCATTTGGGCCGAGAATGGGCTTTAGGACCATTCGTATTGTTATCCCTGTTTAGAATACTTTAGTTTACCAACTACAAAAATGCCATCGACTTGTAAAATTACCAAAGTACCCTCGATTTATAGAATCACTATTTTACCCTTGATGTACAGAATTACTGTTTTACCCTCGATTTACAAAATTACCGTTTTACCCTCGATTGTGAAATTATTGAAATACCCTTATAGGGTAGAATTACCAAAATACCCTTATTTTGTAAAATTACCAAAATACCACTGGTTTGTGAAATTACCGAAATACCCTCAATTTGTAAAATTACCAAAATATCCCTGATTTACAAAATTACAGAAATACCCCTAATAGGTAAAAAGACCGTAAAGCCCCTATAGGGTAAAGTGACCGTAATACCCCTGTATGGTAAAATGATGAATATGCCCTTATGTTCCGTATGACTGATGTGCTTAGGATTTACATATATTGATATTGGATTAGTTAAGTTTGAGTGATAGGTGGTGGTTATCGTAGGTGATTGATTTTGGAAACGTTTCAACTTCAACCCATAACAGGTGTGTAATAACCCTCGCAGTAGCTTAGATTAATATTCGCTGAAAAGTCGAAATGCTAAAATTTCGGCATTTCGAGAACTTGTAATTTTGCCTTTGCTTAAAGATGCGATAGATACGATATGATCGGTGTTTGGATCGATGGAGCAGGTAAGAGCGCAATTTTGTGTACGATGGTAAGTTGGGCCTCAATGGGCTGGAATCGGGCCCAATGGGCTTTCGGGCCCATTTGGGTAAAACTGATAGAAAATGGAATCTGGAAAAGTTGCATGTTAACACGGTTAGTACTGTTGTAAAATTTGGATTAAGCAGGCTTAGTGGGCTAAATCAGCATTCGTAGGGCCCATTAGGGGTTTTGGGCCCAAAAGCCTGAATTTGATAAAGTGGGTTAAAGATCATTGTTTAAACACTCGAAAATATTGATAATTGTTAATGAACATGGAAAACCCTGATATTTGGTAAAATTATGAAATTACCCTTATAATATGAAAAATGACTGTTTTGCCCTTGTGGGCAAGTGACTGACTTGCACTGTGTGGTTGATGGATTTGATTGTGAATATATGTTGGTGATATGAATGACTTGACTGTGATTGTTTGATTCAAATATGGGCATGACATTCTGCATACATGACATGTTGCATGGGTTGGGTTTTATAAATGGAGGAAGTGCTAAAAGGGCTATGCCCAGTTTACCGAAAAGGGCTTTGCCCCAGTTATTAAAAGAGGCTAGGCCTCCAGTTATATGATAAAGCAGCTATGCTGCTAGTGGAGAGTTTGGTTGGGTGGGTTGAATTATTCCCCACATGGTGTGTTGGTTGGTACGGATGGAGAGTAGCGGATGGTGGGTTGAGTAGTCTCCCCAAATAGGCTTGCATACATTCATTGATATTACATGTGATATTGAAATGGGCCTATGGGCCATACCGCTTACAGTAAAGGCTTCGGCCAGTGATATGATGTAACACCCCGAACTCATGGCCGTTACCGGAAATCGAACACGAGGTGTTACCGGCTTACTTCATTTATTTCCCCCTCTATTTTTTTTTTGTTCCAGGCAAGCTGGCTACTGTATCGGGGTCGCTTTAAAAATCATATTTTGAGTTATGAAACTCGAAATCCAATTCCGTAAATTTTCCCCAAAACTAGACTCATATATCTTTATGGGGGAATTTTTTTAGAATTTTTGGTTAGGCCAATTAGTACAGTTTATTTGTTAAAGTCTCCCCTGTTTCAAGGTTCGACTACACTGACCTCTGTACCTTACGATTTAAATATCTCCCTGTACAGGGCTTCAATGCCTATGCCGTTTGTCTCTAATGAAACTATACTCGATAATTAATTTGTACATATAAGGCACGACCTCTAATTATCTCGATAAAATTTACGGTGAATTTTCTAAGTCAAAACAGGGGATCCAGAAATCGCTCTGGCCCTGTTTCACAAGAATTTAATTAACTCCTAACATACAGCTCATATGGTCGTTTCGTTTCTTCCATATTAAAATAGACTCATCAAGCTTAGATTTTATAATTTATTCATTATTTAATTCCATTTCTAATATTTTTAGTGATTTTTCAATCTCACATCACTGCTGCTGTCAGCATCTGTTACAAAAACAAACTATGCCTATTTCATGATTTTTCCTTGATCTAACTAATAATTCATCATACATGTCACAATTTATGACCATGACTAGCCATGCCAAAGGCTAATCATCACCGATCGTCTCCCTACTACACTATTACCAAATCATGAATTTAACACGAAAAATAATCAGCCATGACATATGGCATAATAACCGAGTAGGCCTCAACCAATACTACACCAAAACCGAATTACCAAGACTTGTGTCCAAACATCATAGAACCAAATCCAACCGAACATTTATGCCATTTTCGCATGGCTAAAAGTTTACATACCAAATTTCAACAAAACATAATAGCCTATACATGCCGAAATGTTCTCCTAGACCAACTAAGAAGAAAATACCAAAAGTTGCTAGCCGGTGTGATGACTTCGATGACGGTCCCGAGTACGCAAAAAGTCGAGTCCAAGAAACCTAAAATAGGTGACAAGCAAACCCCGAATGAGTATATAAGTCAGTAAGTCATAAGCAATGCACTACCATCCATTAATAACATTATCACAAGAGGAAACAAAATGGAACGGGGCTAATTACTCCATCCAAACCGAACTATACCATAGTTCCTTAGACATTTCGGTTCAATCTCATACCACGTCATACATTCACATTCCATATACTAATCAACCACGCACACTTAGTGCCATGTACTTTAAACTCGCACACTTAGTGCCATGCATTTCAAGCCCGCACACTTAGTGCCAATCTCACAACCGTGAACACTTATTGCCCGCACACTTAGTGCCGAAAACCAACCACTCTATACGCTTCACTGCCTTTTTACATTCGACAATTTCATCTCTACATACATATACATTTGTATACATTTCATCTCATTAAACACAATTGCATAGGTATTACGATCATTTAAATCAATACCAACTATATGCTTAATGACTTACCATGTGTTGGGTAAAATAATTCCAAGTCGGCTACTCGATGACCTTCGATTTCCCCTTGTTGGACGCCTCTCCTTTAGGATCTTGAGCTTAAACAAATAAATTAACTCATTCAACCGCTTTGCTACATATATTGGTATTCACATTTTAATGATTTTATGACATACAGAACGGCATGGTAAAATTTTTATCTTGCTACCTCATGTTCTTAGCTATTCGGCTAATAACCTTATGCAATTACCATACTTTCAATAATCTAATCACACATGCATATGCATACTTGGACATTCGGCAATCACCTTGCTAATTTTAAACTCAACATCACATAAGCTCCCAAGTGATGGTCGAATATGTATATCTATACTATCACCTATAATTCATCAAATCACAAAATTTCATCTCATGAACACTTGACCCATTTTTACCCCATATGGCCGAATGTGCAAGATTAAATTCAACACCACCTATGTACTTAATTAGGTGGCCGAATATACCAAGTTAGACTTGACATTATACGTCACAAGAACTCTAATTTAATTTGTCAATTGCTTGGCCAAGAACTCACAAGTGCCTTATCTACAACCTATTCGGCCTTACTACTTAAACTTAGCCTTTCATACACTTATCTCTATTGTTTTAGAAGGCCTCCTTATGTGTTCCAACATCTAGCTTACTCAATTCAACACATCAAAACGACATTTAGGCCGATTTTGCTAGCACACAAGCCTTTGACCGAATGTCCTTGACCTCTAGTCACCTAAATTTTTATTCTTTAAAACTCATCCAAGACCACATTCGGCACCTCCAACCAATAATTTAGATATTCTCAAGTTCATTCACACGTACAATTATATATCACATTAAGCATTAATATTTTTCAACATGAATTCTATAGCATTGTCGAATACTCATGCACATACACACATAACAACAAGAACTCAATGACACAAAAATCTCCTTTCCAAAGTACATACATACCCATACATACGGCAACTTCCATTCTTTTCTCCCAACAATGAATCCATGAATTTTGCCATGGGTTAACTAGGCTATACCCATATCAACTAAATCTCAATATCAATTAGAATAAAAATCACAATGCATACCTTTCCATTGAAATAGCCATGGCCGAATGCCTTGGTTTCTTTTTTTTTCAATCTTTCCTTTCTCAATTTCGGCAAATGAAGAAGATGGAAGATGAGCCTTCCTTCACCTTTGTTTTCTTTACTCACGGCAATTGTAACAAGGAAAAGGATGAACACTCCTTCTTCCTCCCTTATTTTATTCATCTTTTTCCTTCTTAATTCCTTTCTTTAATTTATTCTAATTTACTTACCAATATTAAATAATAAACAACATAAACTTGGAGGAATGGAACCATGCTTGGCCGGCCACTTAACATGAATTGGGCACTTTGACATGCAAACCCAAACTTTCCTATTTTAATACTATTTGGTCCTTACTTATTTACCTATCATAATTTTCTAAGTCTCTCAACTAGATCCTTTCAAGCAAAATTCACATTCCTAAGATAAAATTAGAACATCAAATTTTTATACAAGTACTATCACACATATAAATATGCAAATAAAATTTTAACTAAATTTTATGACTCGGTTTTGTGGTCCCGAAACCACATTCCGACTAGGGTCAAATTAGGGCTGTCACAACTCTCCCCCACATAAGGAATTTTCGTCCCCGAAAATCTTACCAGTGAAAAATTTAGGATATCGATCCTTCATAGAGTCCTCAAGTTCCCAAGTGGCTTATTCGATTCCGTGTTTATACCACAACACCTTCACTAATGGGATTTTCTTATTTCGCAACTCTTTTACTTCACGCATCAAAATGTGAACCGGCTCTTCTTCATAACTCAAGTTAGGCTGAATCTCGATCTCAGATGGAGTGATTACGTGCGACGAGTCGGACCTATATCGTCGAAGCATCGAGACATGGAAAACGTTGTGAATCTTTTCAAGCTCAGGGGGTAAAATTAACTGGTATGCGACTGGCCCAACTCGTTCGGATACTTCATATGGACCGATGAACCTCGGACTCAATTTGCCCTTACGGCCAAATCTAAGCACCTTCTTCCAGGGTGAAACTTTGAGAAATACTTTGTCTCCAACCTGATATTCAATGTCTTTTCTTTTCAAATCCGCATACGACTTTTGACGATCGGAAGCGGCTTTCAAACTTTCGCGAATTACTCAGACTTTCTGCTCGGCATCCTTAATCAAATCAACCCCATGGATCTTACTTTCACTAAGTTCAATCCAAAATAATGGGGTACGGCATTTACGACCGTATAAAGCCTCGTAAGGTGCCATCTTAATGCTTGACTGAAAACTATTGTTGTAAGCGAATTCGATCAAAGGCAGATATCTTTCCCATGAACCACAAAACTCTAAAACACAACATCTCAACATATCCTCGAGTATCTGAATTATCCGCTCAGATTGGCCATCGGTCTGAGGATGGAATGTGGTGCTAAAGTGCATCTTGGTACCCAATGCTTCTTGTAATTTCTTCCAAAATCGTGAGGTAAATCTTGGGTCTCTATCCGACACGATGGAAATAGGTACCCCATGCAACCGAACTATTTGGGAGACATATAATTCTGCCAATTTATCGAGCGAAAAATCCGTACGAACAGGGATAAAATGAGCAAACTTGGTCAATCTATCAACAATGACCCAGACCGAGTCTTTCTTACTCTGAGTCAACGGTAACCCAGATACAAAGTCCATTGTTATTCGATCCCATTTCCATTCGGGTATCATGATTGGCTGGAGTAATCCCGATGGTACTTGATGTTCCGCTTTCACTTGTTGACATATCAGACACCTTGAAACAAATTCAGAAATGTCTCGTTTCATACCGGGCCACCAAAATTGGCGTTTCAGGTCATTGCACATTTTAGTACTACCCGGGTGGACTGACATTCGACTACTATGAGCCTCGTTCAAAATCATTGAAATAAGTTCCGAATTTCTTGGAACACATAATCGACCTCTAAACGTCAAGCAATCATTGTCGTCAATCCGGAACTCCGATTCCTTATTCGAAGCACATTCAGCTCGTTTAGTGACCATTTCAACATCGACTTTCTGGGATTCAAGTATTTGACGAATCAATAATGGTTTGGCCTCTAATTCAGCTACTAGCACCCCATCGGGTGAGACGGATAAGTGAGCATTCACTGCTCTCAAAGCAAACAGTGCTTTCCGACTTAAAGCATCGGCAACCACGTTAGCCTTTCCCGGGTGATAATCAATAACAAGTTCGTAGTCCTTCAACAACTCAAGCCAACGTCTTTGCCGTAGATTTAGATCTCTTTGAGTCATCAGATATTTTAGACTCTTGTGGTCCGAATAAATATGACACCTTTCTCCAAACAAGTAATGTCGCCATATTTTCAAGGCGAACACTATGGCTGCTAATTCAAGATCGTGGGTCGGATAGTTTCTCTCATGCGGCTTTAATTGTCTCGACGCGTAAGCCACAACTCGACCTTCTTGCATCAACACACAACCTAGCCCAAGCAAGGATGCATCACTGTAAATAACAAACTCCTTGCCGGACTCCGGCTGTACTAGCACTGGGGCCTCGGTTAAACAGGTTTTTAGTAGATCGAAACTTTCCTGACAGTGTTCTGACCATTCGAACTCAACATCTTTTTGAAGTAGTTTTGTCAACGGTGCAGCTATCATCAAAAAGCCCTTTACAAAACGTCGGTAGTATCCGGCAAGTCCCAAAAAGCTCCTAACTTCAGTAACATTCCTTGGAGGTTTCCAATCGAGTATGGCCGAAATTTTGTTCGGGTCCACTCTGACACCCGATGCGGACACCACGTGTCCCAAAAAGCTAACATCTCTCAACCAAAATTCACATTTACTGAATTTTGCGTATAACTGCTTGTCTCGCAAAATCTGTAATACTAACCTCAAATGCTCGGCGTGTTCGGCTTCACCTTGTGAATAAACTAAAATATCATCAATAAACACAACCACAAATCGATCCAAGTATGGCCTGAATACTCGATTCATTAAATCCATAAATACCGCAGGGGCATTAGTGAGCCCAAACGGCATCACTAAGAATTCGTAGTGACCGTACCTCATTCTAAAAGCGGTTTTGGGTATGTCTGAGTCTCGAAGCCTCAACTGATAATAACCAGATCTCAAATCTATCTTGGAAAATACTGAGGCTCCCTTTAATTGATCAAACAAATCATCAATACGTGGCAACGGGTATTTATTCTTTATGGTCACTTTATTCAACTGATGATAGTCGATGCACAATCTCATGGTTCCATCCTTCTTTTTCATAAACAATACGGGTGCGCCCCATGGAGAAAAACTTGGTCGAGCGAAACCTCTATCCATCAATTCTTGCAATTGAACTTTCAATTCCTTTAATTCCGTTAATGCCATACGATACGGGGCTATTCAGATTGGAGTGGTACCAGGTACAATCTCGATGCCGAATTCCACCTCTCGAACCGGTGGCAACCCCGGTAACTCCTCAGGAAAACATCTAAATACTCACAAACCACTGGTACTGATTCAAGTTTCCTTTCCGTCTCTTTGCTATCAAATACATACGCAAGGTATGTTTCACACCCCTTTTTCACATATCTCTGAGCGGTCATTGAAGATATTATCGCTGGCACCCCCTTCAAATCAGTAGACTCAACTTGGACTACTTCATTATTTGTACTCCTCAAATCAATGGTTTTCCTTTTACAGTTCACCACTGCATCATGTACGGTCAACCAATCCATACCCAGAATAACATCAAATTCGTCAAACGGTAAAAGCATCAAATCAGCCGGAAAACAGGATTCTCAGATTATTAGAGGGCATCTCTTACACACTTTATCAACAAGTACGTATTGACCCAAAGGGTTTGACACTCGAATTACGAACTCAGTAGACTCGACAGGTAGAGTCTTACTGGATGCTAAGGTTTCACATACGTATGATGAGTAGAGCCAGGGTCAATCAATGCAATCACACTAGTATCAAAGAGAGTGAAAGTACCAGTGATAACATCAGGGGAGGATGCCTCCTCTCGTACGCGAATGGCATATGCTCTAGCAGGAGTACGGGTCTCGGTTCGAACAGCAGTATCAGAGGACCCTCTCTGACTACCACCCCTACCTCCTGAAATTCTCGGTGGTCTATCTCTAGCTGTCATTCCACTAGGTCTTGCACCTTGCATCTTATTCTTCTCATCAAGCTCCGTGCAATCTGTAATGAAGTGGTCCTTCGAACCGCATCCGTAACAGGCCCTGTTAGTAGACTTACCCCAATATTCACCTATGTGTCGTCTTCCACATTGGGGGCATTCAGGTTTCTCTTGACGATTATTGCCCACATTACCTACCGAAGTAGCTCGGGAGTCTGTCGATGGTCGTGCTCTAATGGAAATTCCCGCAATCGTCTACTATTTATTAGTGCCCTCCCTGAACTTCTTTACAGCCGAGGATGGAGCTTTACCTGTTGATCTTTTACAATAGTCTCTAGCTTCAAATTCAGCCTTCTTCTTCTCCTTTCCAAGTTCTTCCGCCTTGCAGGCTCGTTCAACTAGTGTTACGAATTCTTTTATCTCCAAAATACCCACTAGTAGCTTTAAATCTTCATTCAATCCTTCTTCAAATCTCTTGCACATAGCAACCTCATCAGCCACACACTCCCGGGCATACCGACTTAGTCTTACGAACTCATGTTCGTATTCAGATACTGTCATACGGCCTTGCTTGAGTTCTAAGAATTCCTTACGCTTTTGATCGATGAACCGTTGACTAATATATTTCTTTCGAAATTCCGCTTGGAAGAAATCCCAAGTAACTCGTTCGTTTGGGACTATGGAAATCAAGGTCCTCCACCAATAGTAAGCTGAGTCTCGCAACAAGGATATAGCACACTTTAGACATTCATCGGGTGTGCATGACAGTTCATCAAACACCCGAATGGAGTTATCAAGCCAGAACTCGGCCTTTTCGGCATCATCAGTAACTATGGCCTTGAACTCCTCAGCCCCGCGCTTCCTAATCAAGTCTACAGGTGGTTTACTCAGCCTCACAGGATCAGTAACTGATGGCATTACGGGCTCTTGGGGTGGATTATTCAAATTCGGGAATGGTTGGACAGCCGGATTGGTTCGGGCATATTGCGCGACCCACTCATTCATCATGGCGAATAAGGCTTGTTTTGCCCCCTCATCTTGATTATTTGCAGATGACTGGGGTTCAACAGGCGGTGTCCCTTACACAGGAGCAGCCGCTACACTTTCAACGTCATCCGCTAAGGGTCTCTCTACCCCGGGTTCCATTTACTAATCAAAACAAAAATTTTAACCGTCAGAAGTCATCACATTATTAAGCACTAACATTAAGGCATGTATAGCTAGACTCATACGCACTATGGTAGTCCTAGAACCGACTAAACCATAGCTCTGATACCAATAAAAATGTAACACCCCGAACTCATGGCCGTTACCGGAAATCGAACATGAGGTGTTACCGGCTTACTTCATTTATTTCCCCCTATATTTTTTTTTGTTCTAGGCAAGCTGGCTACTGTATCGTGGTCGCTTTAAAAATCATATTTTGAGTTATGAAACTCGAAATCCAATTCCGTAAATTTTCCCCAAAACTAAACTCATATATATTTATGGGGGAATTTTTTTAGAATTTTTGGTTTGGCCAATTAGTACAGTTTATTTGTTAAAGTATCCCCTGTTTCAAGGTTCGACTACACTGACCTCTGTACCTTACGATTTAAATATCTCCCTGTACAGGGCTTCAATGCCTATGCCGTTTGTCTCTAATGAAACTAGACTCATATGGTCGTTTATTTTCTTCCATATGAAAATAGACTCATCAAGATTCGATTTCACAATTTATTCATTATTTAATTCCATTTCTACTATTTTTAGTGATTTTTCAATCTCACATCACTGTTGTTGTCAGCATCTGTTACTAAAACAAACTATGCTTATTTCATGATTTTTCCTTGATCTAACTAATAATTCATCATACATGTCACAATTTATGACCATGACTAGCCATGCCAAAGGCTAATCATCACCGAGCGTCTCCCTACTACACTATTACCAAATCATGAATTTAACACCGAAAATAATCAGCCATGACATATGGCATAATAACCGAGTAGGCCTCAACCAATACTCAACCAAAACCGAATTACCAAGACTAGTGTCCAAACATCATAGAACCAAATCCAACCAAACATTTATGCCATTTTCGCATGGCTAAAAGTTTACATACCAAATTTCAACAAAACATAATAGCCTATACATGCCGAAATGTTCTCCTAGACCAACTAAGAAGAAAATACCAAAAGTTGCTAGCCGGTGTGATGACTTCGATGACGGTCCCGAGTACGCAAAAAGTCGAGTCCAAGAAACCTAAAATAGGTGACAAGCAAACACTGAATGAGTATATAGCTCAGTAAGTCATAAGCAATGCACTACCATCCATTAATAACATTATCACAAGAGGAAACAAAATTGAACGAGGATAATTACTCCATCCAAACCGAACTATACCATAGTTCCTTAGACCTTTCAGTTCAATCTCATACCAAGTCATACATTCACATTCCATATACTAATCAATAGGATATTTGAGGCATTTTCATACATCATTTTATTTTCGTTACAATCATACAACTAAATAACCTTTCACCTATTCCACGATGAACCTTATGCACGTGACTTCAATTATAATTGTCACATAGGTTCAAAACTTACCAAGCTCAACTCCAAATATAAACATAGCGCCTATTAGCCATGAACTCAAGGTACTTACCCCTTTCCGCTGTCCGAAATCGACTCGGTAAGGTCGCACCCTTAATATAAATAATTGATAGAAAATATATATATAGTGGGTTCGCACACATAGTGCTTAATAATCAACCACGCACACTTAGTGCCATGTACTTTAAACTCGCACACTTAGTGCCATGCATTTCAAGCCCGCACACTTAGTGCCAATCTCACAACCGTGAACACTTATTGCCCGCACACTTAGTGCCGAAAACCAACCACTCTATACGCTTCACTGCCTTTTTACATTCGACAATTTCATCTCTACATACATATACATTTGTATACATTTTATCTCATTAAACACAATTGCATAGGTATTACGATCATTTAAATCAATACCAACTATATGCTTAATGACTTACCATGTGTTGGGTAAAATAATTCCAAGTCGGCTACTCGATGACCTTCGATTTCCCCTTGTTGGACGCCTCTCCTTTAGGATCTTGAGCTTAAACAAATAAATTAACTCATTCAACCGCTTTGCTACATATATTGGTATTCACATTTTAATGATTTTATGACATACAGAACGGCATGGTAAAATTTTTATCTTGCTACCTCATGTTCTTAGCTATTCGGCTAATAACCTTATGCAATTACCATACTTTCAATAATCTAATCACACATGCATATGCATACTTGGACATTCGGCAATCACCTTGCTAATTTTAAACTCAACATCACATAAGCTCCCAAGTGATGGCCGAATATGTATATCTATACTATCACCTATAATTCATCAAATCACAAAATTTCATCTCATGAACACTTGACCCATTTTTACCCCATATGGCCGAATGTGCAAGATTAAATTCAACACCACCTATGTACTTAATTAGGTGGCCGAATATACCAAGTTAGACTTGACATTATACGTCACAAGAACTCTAATTTAATTTGTCAATTGCTTGGCCAAGAACTCACAAGTGCCTTATCTACAACCTATTCGACCTTACTACTTAAACTTAGCCTTTCATACACTTATCTCTATTGTTTTAGAAGGCCGAATCCTTATGTGTTCCAACATCTAGCTTACTCAATTCAACACATCAAAACGACATTTAGGCCGATTTTGCTAGCACACAAGCCTTTGACCGAATGTCCTTGACCTCTAGTCACCTAAATTTTTATTCTTTAAAACTCATCCAGGACCACATTCGGCACCTCCAACCAATAATTTAGATATTCTCAAGTTCATTCACACGTACAATTATATATCACATTAAGCATTAATCATTTTGCAACATGAATTCTATAGCATGGCCGAATACTCATGCACATACACACATAACAACAAGAACTCAATGACACAAAAATCTCCTTTCCAAAGCACATACATACCCATACATACAGCAACTTCCATTCTTTTCTCCCAACAATGAATCCATGAATTTTGCCATGGGTTAACTAGGCTATACCCATATCAACTAAATCTCAATATCAATTAGAATAAAAATCACAATGCATACCTTTCCATTGAAATAGCCATGGCCAAATGCCTTGGTTTCTTTTTTTTTTCAATATTTCCTTTCTCAATTTCGGCAAATGAAGAAGATGGAAGATGAGCCTTCCTTCACCTTTGTTTTCTTTACTCACGGCAATTGTAACAAGGAAAAGGATGAACACTCCTTCTTCCTCCCTTATTTTATTCATCTTTTTCCTTCTTAATTCCTTTCTTTAATTTATTCTAATTTACTTACCAATATTAAATAATAAACAACATAAACTTGGAGGAATGGAACCATGCTTGGCCGGCCACTTAACATGAATTGGGCACTTTGACATGCAAACCCAAACTTTCCTATTTTAATACTATTTGGTCCTTACTTATTTACCTATCATAATTTTCTAAGTCTCTCAACTAGATCCTTTCAAGCAAAATTTACATTCCTAAGATAAAATTAAAACATCAAATTTTTATACAAGTACTATCACACATATAAGATATGCAAATAAAATTTTAACTAAATTTTATGACTCGATTTTGTGGTCCCGAAATCACATTCCGACTAGGGTCAAATTAGGGCTGTCACATATGATTTATGAAAAGCCTTCAACCCAGTGATATGATTTATGAAAAGGCTTCGGCCCAGTATATGTCGAGACCGAATTAGGGCTTAGGCCCATACTGCTACTATTTAAGGGCTAAGGCCCAGACTGTACTGTTACTGAATAGGGCTTTGGCCCAGATTGTACTGACACTGTGTTATTCACTGTTTGTTTGTTGTTGGGGATTACACACTGAGTTTTTGTAAACTCACCCCGTTTCTAACGGTCACTACAGGAAGACAAACTTTTAGCGGCGTTTTTTTAAAAAATGCCGCTAAAGAACAGGACCTTTAGCGGCACTTTTTAAAAACGCCGCTAAAGACCAAGACCTTTAGCGGCGCTTTTCCCCAAAAACGCCGCTAACGACATGATCTTTAGCGACGCTTTCCCCAAAAACGCCACTAAAGACCATATATATTTCATCTTCCTTTTTAATCATTTCATATTCATTCTTACCTTAAATGATCATACAAAATTTAAATAACCTAACAATGGACACATTTTAAATTGTTTTTGAGTTCAAAAACATTAATAAGAGAACTTTTCATTTGATCAAAATGTTCATAATCAATCTTTGAAAACCCAATATAATGACTACAATACACTTTCTTCTAAAAAGTAAAATCTTTGAAACTTCTACTGAATAAACAACATGATGTTCACTATAAGAAACTTTAACTACAAGCATACTACAATTACTTGTCAGTTTAATTCCAGCAGAGCTTCTTGATTGACCTACTCCAGACCTGTACAAGTACTTTTCAGTTGAAGTTGCTGCACCCATGATCATACCTAAAATTGCAAAAACATAGAATCAATGAACTCATATAGAGTATAACAAATCATCTGTGAGCTTTGAAGTTCTTAAAATGCTACACAAAGAACTTACATAATTTATACATATTTATTTCTTTTTTTTCCTGGCTATAGATTTTTCAAAATAATCAATAAAATTATAATAAATTCCACTTTTAGCATAAATTCAAGGGCTTATGCAACCAAAAAATCTTAAAATTTACCCTTAAATAAATCCAAAGATCCCTATATTACTCCTATTAAATCCTTAACCTTTAATTTACATTCAAGTAAGTTCTAACTCTGGAAGAAAAACACACCTGAAACTCTGCATTACGATCCTCAACCAACGATGGAAGCTGAGAAAGGCAAATTTCAGCAGCCATGTCCCATGCATCCCTGGAATGTGCAGAAGAAAATTTTAAAATAAACAACTGAGAAACAAGTTGTAAAGTAAGTCAATATCCCTTGCAGTACCACATATGGTGCTGATGGGTGACCAAAGAATCATACGGCTTACATTTATAATCATTGGAATCAAGACAGTAGAAATAATTGCACAAAGTACTACAATCTAAGCAATAATTAGACAGATACAGTTTTTAGTTACTTGTAAACCAAATAAGGAAAAAATGAACATTAAAGCCAATACAAATCACATTTTTAACTGAAAGACTCACTGAAGATTTATATGTAAGAAGAGCAAGAAAAAATGGAAAAAGAACAAAACCAAACCAAAACCAACGTCCAAGCAATCCATTTTATACTGGTGAAAGATTTTTCAAAAGAAACAGAAAAACCTGAACTTGAACTCACCTAACAATTTTCAGACAAATAAAAATGGTATTCATGAAAAAGTAAATAATAAGCATAATACCTTAAAAGAAGGCGAGTAGGACCAATTTCAACAACTTTTCTTGCCCGAGCATTCACTCTGTTGAAGAACAGCCACTCGGGCATGACAGGAAGCCCTTGTTCCATGTTAAATGCAAACTGCAGAGGTAACAGAAGTTAGGCCCATCCATGTCAAAAGTAATGAAAAGCCACAGGGTGCAGATGCTAACCATGGAGGAACCTTGATCACCAGAACCAGTATAGACACATTCAAATTTAGCCACTAACATATCGTCGTAAGGCTTACCACTACATTAAGATTTCAATTTAAAAAACGGGGATTTAATAGATGATTAGAAGCAAGCAAAAAAAATTAAAAGAATAGTGATAACAACAAACTAATAATGTAAATGAATCTTATAGAAGATATAAACACAAGGCTACAGACATACAAACCTTGCGGCAAGCGGGCTGCCATAGAAGTCCTTGATAATTAGATTTCCTTTTTCATCACAAGCACCAGCATGCTGCATATTTATATATTATAAATAAATCATATAACTGAAACATAACCCATAATCCCCTAAAATATCAAATTCAAATTCAGAATTAAAGGTACTTGTAGGGTGCTATTTTTCACAAACTTCTCTTTGAAGGAAAAACAGAACAAACACCTAGCTGACCAAAAAAGAAAGAACCTATGGAGTGACGTAACATTCCATACCTGAAAAATAAGACCTGCTGTCCCACTCCATTTTAAAAACATGCTCCTGCTTTTAAATTCCAACAATATTAAACATTGTCTGGTTTCCCTGCTAACTTAAATGGGGGCTCAAAGATGCTCAAATATAATATTGTCTTTTGACAATGGAGCATATCATCAACAGGTATTTAGTTCGACACACAAATGCTAAAAGGAAATTAAACAAAAGATATGACTGTGCTATTTCAACTAACAGATGAGACACACTGATTCTTCCCTCGTAATAGGTAAACTCTTGTATAGTAATAAGCTACTCTTTCTTGGTATAGTGACGTACCGCAATAACCAAGCCCAGGATCAAGAGGGACCAAAATCAAAATTGACGCAAACAGTAATAATTAATTTTTTTAGACAATGTAATAGCTAAATCATGCTTGGTATAATCTTATTGGTATCCTTAATTTCATGAAAATAATAAAAAAATTCAAAGAATTAAAAATAATCGTCCCTTAACGTTAATAATGAGAAAAAAAATAGATTTAATCAAAATTTGCATATACCCTCGATTGTATTTAAAGAAAAAACAATGAGAGAAAAAGAAAATGGAAAGGAATAAGATAACTTTACCTGGGGACTGCACAGTCATTAGGCTGCCATCTATACTTGAGGTAATTCCGATCAGGTCTGCCATTTTTCCGGCAATCGAAGCCACCGCCGACGAAGGGACAACTCGAAGAATCATAAAGAGGGTTAAAAGAATCATCAAAAACCCAAATTCCTTGAAAAAAATCACAGCTTTTCACTTCATTTCTCTTCACTTCATACCCCATGTTTAAGCTACTGTGAATATCTCCGTGAACTAAAACTATAGCTAAAGAAAGTAAAACAGCAGCAAGGCAATGGTAGTAACCTAAAAAACCAAGCAAAGCAGCCATGAAAGCATAAGCAAATGAAGGTACTATAGCCACATAAGGTTCTGCATTTATATAAGATAATTTCTTTTTCGAAAAAAAAGGGTGCTTTAATTTCAAGGTTTAAATAAGGTAACAGAATCGCTTTGTTTTTATTAGTATTGTCTGGCAGCCAGATAAGGGCATAAATTATATATTTACGAGATATTTTGAAATTCAAAATTAGAGGACAAATAACAAGATCAAACTACCGAATTCAAGGTTAGTTACTTAAAGCACCAAATAAAAAATCGATTGTAAAAACTTACCAGTAGCTGACAGCAAAACTTCATCACCTCCAGGATGATCATCCATGAACGGAGTTACATCATAAACCTAGATCAAGAGAAATCTCAATCATAAACAATCGTTTAACTTCAAATACCTTGTTCTTGACTTCAATGGACTACTAAACATCAAAGGAGAAACGTTTGATATATAACGAAAATTTGACCTACGAACACCAGAAATCAAAATTTTCATTCCCCGTATTCAATTACAGGTAGCACTCAACTATTTTTCACATAAGTAATGTTGGATGAGAGCAGACGATGGAACTACTGGAATGGTTCATTTGCATATTTATGTGATTAGATCCCATCATTACCCTTTTATTCAACTAATTAGAGATAATATGAGTTCTGCCAATTGAAAAAACTTCAATCTATCAGAAAAAAGCAACCACATAAATGGCATAAACTGTTGCAGAACACACACACACACACTTATATGTATAACTAAAAGATAAATTAATAGTATCCAAATACTTGCAATTGAAAGATGAACTAAACTCACAAATCATCTATAATCAAATAAAATAAGCATGATTTTTAAATAAAAGCAAAGGAACTAAAACAATCCAGCAGAGAAAGACCAGAAACATTAATCGAATAAAAGAAAGAACAAAATCTGACCTTCCCAGAAATAATCAGCCAACAATCTTTGGTTTTGTTGTGGTTGGCAACCTCCTCGAAAGTGTGCACTTTAGGATCTGAAGCCATTCCTTCAACGCTGCCAACCAAAGAAAAACACCAAAAATTTAATCTAAACCCTAAACCTATAACATTTACACCAAAAATCAACTATAAGCATGAATTACTCGAATATTTATCTTTTCTCCAACATTGACAGAAACTCTAGATGCTGAAATACCTGGCCGAATCGCTTTCCCTAATACCTAAAAAAAATTAAATTTTTTTTAAATATAAGGACTTTACTTAAACGAAGAACTATTAAAAAAAACTTAAGGATTTTGGGGGAAATTTAGGGATTAGGGGAAATGTAGAGAATTGGGGAAATCTGTTTTGGGGTTTTGCTGGAAATGGCTAAACGTTTGGGATATCTGTTTTGGGATTTTGGGGGAAATGGCTAAGTATCGGGCATGACACAAAAAGATGAAATTTAAGAAAAAAAGACGACGCCGTTTTCATAGTGTTTTTTGTGGCGTTTTTTAAAAAAACGCCACTAATCTCTTAATTTTCATATTTATTTTTATTTGTTATAATAGTGTTTTTTGTGGCGTTTTTTAAAAAAACGCCACTAATCTCTCAATTTTCATATTTATTTTTATTTGTTATAATAGTGTTTTTTGTGGCATTTTTTTTAAAAACGCCACTAATCTCTCAATTTTCATATTTATTTTTATTTGTTATAATAGTATTTTTTGTGGCGTTTTTAAAAAAACGCCACTAATCTCTTAATTTTCATATTTATTTTTATTTGATATAATTTGGAAGCCATAATAATTAATTAATGATAGTCAATATTTAATAATATATATAAAGTTTATCTATTATCTCTTAAATAATTTAAACTATAATTATAATTTTAATATATTAAGATTAATATTATTTCTTTTACAATTATATAAGAAATCGTTTAATATATAAATTAAAACATACTAATTAATCTAAACCCTAAACCTCTTAACCCTTATCTCATAAACACTAAACTCTAAACCCTTAACCCCAAACCCTTACACCTTAAACTTTAACCCTAACCCTTAAACCCTAAATCATAATCCTTAAACCCACAATTCATCATAAACCTTCAAATACTAGTTAACTCTTAAACCTTAAACCCTAAATCATATATCTTAAACCATAGTTAACTCATAAACCCTAAACCCTAAACCATATATCTTAAACCTTAAACCATATATCTTAAACCATAGTTAACTCATAAACCTTAAACCCCAAACCATATATCTTAAACCATAAACCATAAACTATAATGATAATTAATTCGATATTTTAAATTCAATACTATCTCTTTGACGATTATATAAGAAAATATTTAATATATTGTATAACCATAAATTTTAATAATTATTATTTTAGGGGTTATAGATTAGTGTTTATGATTTTTTTGGGTTTAGGGGTTATATGACTTTTAGCGGCGTTTTGCCAAAAGCGCCGCTAATGCTCTGGTTTTTAGCGGCGTTTTTCCAAAAGCGCCTCTAATGCTCTGGTTTTTAGCGGTGTTTTGCCAAAAGTGCCGCTAATGCTCTGTTTTTAGCGGCCTTTTTTACTAAAACGCCGCTATTGCTCTGGTTTTAGTGGCGTTTTTGTTAAAACGCCGCTATTGCTATGTGTTTTACAATTTTTGCGGCGTTTTTTGATCAAACGCCGCTAAAGCCCTATTTTCTTGTAGTATGTGCAGGTAATCCCTAAGCTTAGATGGTTTGGAGCTGCGAGGGACTCGGAGATGGCCACACTACTACTTCTATTTCTTTTAATTGCAATAAGTAACCGATTTATTTTTTTATAAGTTTTATCTTAATTAATATTATTATTTGGTTTTGGGTTGTAATAAGGCCATTTTAATTATTTTTCTGGGATTATTTTATTTTATACCCTATATTTTACTGATAACAATCCAAAATGGGTTAGACTTAGGGCGCATTTCCAAAATGATAATTGTTTTCAAAATAACGCAACGATACAATTAATCGGTTTATCAAAAATATCTACTTAAATGAATTCCAACTCGTTTTTCTCAAAACCTAACCTCGCACCAAAGTGTGGCAATGGTTGTTGGCATGTCTAGGATTGGATCCAATCAAGAGCTTGGTACTTAAGCAGCCTGCATGGCTCACCTCCTCTGTTTCGAATACCTACCTGGTGCACAGCTTCCATTCACTTTATTAACTTAGCAAAGACTATCTTTTAAAACACTAAGAAGGACGTTGAAAGAGGCAAGGGTTTTCTTAAAAACTTCAATGTGACACAACGGATCCGACCATAACGTCTGGGCCGGGTTTGGGGTGTTACATAATGGCTATAACATCAACCAAAACACCTATATATGTGCATATTTAGCCAATTATCACTTAACTTGTTTTCATGCCAAAACATAACATAATTGATACATAACAACCATACCAATTTTGTTCATTTCAAAACATACACCAATTTGACCATATTAAAAACAACCAAGAAGCTATCAATAGTACCTAAGTACTTCAAATCCAAGGCAACATTTCATGCCATAATCATCAACCAACATGACATATATATACCAAACTCATCAATTAAACATTAGACATAGTCCATCTATACATGCAAGTATAATCTTAATCAAGCCATCAAAATCTACCGATACAATTGATGGATAGTGTGACGGATCTCCGACAAGCTTCCAACCCAATCAAGCTTCTGATAATTTGAAAAGTAAAGGAAAAACAACTACATAAGTAATAAATGCCTAATAAGCTCGTATAACTTTAGTCATATCAATCCATTTCAAATATGAAATTTATACATATCAAGAATAATCCTATACCAACATCGCAAGATTCATGAAACCATAATCAACAACTCGCAAAGTGAATAAAACCACAACATCACATATCATTCTCAGATTTTCTTATTTTCATTTGCATTTCATTACTTTCCATTGCATTTACCTTCTTTAGCTTAAACAACAACATCAATTCAACTCATCATTCCCTTTTTCATCATATTACACTTTAAGTATGAACTTACTATTTCATTACCTTTCCACACCCGTTTCATATGCATAACACATAAGACATAAGCATATCATCAACCATAGCCACAAGCTAGTGCATTTAAATATAGCTCCTTTGGAATTAACCACATGATAAACCATTTCATAAGAAATTACATAAATTAAACCTTACCATTCTTTCATAAACACAAGCATATTTCCATTTGGGCACTTACCATTTCAATGCATAACTTATAAGTAAACATAATACAATCCAACCAATAGCTTAGCACATGCCTAAGCATCAAACAACAACACATGTTAGCATACTTGAACATATTTCACATGAATTCAACATGGATAACCATTATACTTGAATATGATTCAATGTGAATATAACATCTTTCATAACATAACATGCTTTCCATGTATCTCATCATTTCAATGTATTTCATGTATACCTGTATTTGCTCGTAATGAACATTTACCGTTTCCTTTCCAAATCATGCCCATTGAATCAAATAGATTATCGTTGGATACCCGAGATAGCTCATACAAAGTGTGCTAACTCATATAACCGTAATTTATCAATTCATGTACATATATGCTCACACGAGCTGTGAATAAGTATGCTCACACGAGCTGTGAAAATGGACCTGCTCGCACGAGTTGTGGGTCGAAACGTAGTTACACAATGTTGCTCACACGAGTTGTGGAGTATTCGCAACACATGTCGAACCTCAGCCATTAGTAGGACATTCAAGACTAGCACCCGAATCATTTAAACCCTAATGACATGTCATTTGTATCTTACAAATTCCTAAGGTTCAAACAGGGCTCGGTAGTCATCGTACGTCATTAAATTTCTATCATTTCATGACATACTAAATTGCATAATAACATCTATATATTAATTCATGTACAATAGAATAGCACATTAAACTATCAATTTAACTCACATTTTAAGTGTGTGTAGTTCATACAAACTTACCTGGCTAAATTACAGAAATGTCAAAATATAGGGGCATTTTAGTAATTTTCCATCCTCAATTTTCCACCCAATCTTGATCTAAATTAATAATTTCATTCAATCTATTAATTTATACAGTAAAAAATGTATTTTATGCAATTTAGTCATTTTTATATTTTTATATAATTACCCCTAAAGTTTTACTTTTATTCAATTTAGTCCCTGAGCTTAAAACATACAAATTAACCATTTTTTCCAATTTTAAACTTAGCCAAACATTCATGGCATCAAAAAATCCCACATTTGTATTAATTTCACATTAAATCCTTGTATTTTACTATTTTAATAATTTAGTCCCTAATTGATAAATTCATCAAAAATCACTTAACAAAATACTTTTAATTATCAATCAACATTTCAAATTCATCATTTAACATAAAAAATCACAAGATTCATCAATGGAAACATTCAAAACCTTTAACAGTTTCAAAATCAAAGATACGAGCTAGCTAGACCTAGTTGCAACGATCTCAAAAATATTAAAATTATTAAAAATGGGTAACTTAAAGACTTACATACAAAGAAACATGGTTGGCCAAACTTCAAACTATTCCATGGTGGTTCGGTGATGAACAAAACCAAAATGGGAAAGAAAACTATTTTGTTTTCCTATTTTATTAACCTTTATTTTATTTTTATCATTTAATAATAATATAAAAACATATAAAACACATAAAATTAAAAGAAAATGAAGCTTTAACCGTCCACCAACTAAAGAATGGGTAATTTACCCATTAAGGCCATCCAATTATAATTCTTTAATCAATTTAACACCTTTAAACTAAGAGCGATTAACTTTTTCAACTTTTATGATTTAGTCCTTTTTAATTAATTAACTATCGAAACATTAAAATTTTTCAATGAAACTTTAATATCACCTTAATGACACTCTGTAAATATTTATAAAAATATTTACGATTCGGTTTATAGAAACGAGCTCCCGATACCTTATTTTTTAAAACCAGTTTATCTTAGGGTCATACCACTTGAACTTAATAAATCGCTTATATAACATAAGTTATCAAATCAAAAACCTTTTTAACACCATGTTTGACTTGTAACTTACTTGTCGGATTTGGTGGCCCTAAAACCACTATTTTCGACACTACTGAAAAATAGGTTATTACATGTAGTATGTAGCACTATTTATAATAATGGAATTCATAGTTCGGGACATGGGTAAATGATATTCTCTCATTGGCATTACCTGGTTGATGGGAAGTAAATGTGACCACGGGTCGTTCGTCTTTGTGATCGATGACTTGATCACTATTTGATAATGATTGAATTTTAATGAAGGAAGATGTAATAATTACCATGAGATAAAATAGGATTATATTGGGAGAACGGATATTATCCCAAAGAGATTAAAGATATTCTATGAGGGCAACACACTTATGATAAAGTCATTGGACGAGCATTGATCTATTTGCTTTTGTAATGGTATAATGCTGGGGAGAGCTCAATCACGATACTATAGTAGAATGACTTCGTGACTGAATAAGTTTATAATTAATAGGCGAAAAGTTGGAAATTAAATATAATTCATTTGAGCCTCAATTGCATATGTCCAATCAGTCCCTCCATTAGCTCATTGAAACTAGAAATGAATTGCATGTTGAATCAAATGAACATAATGAATAGAAATGATAAAATTAAGAAATAGGAAACATTTGAAAATGATTTAGTTTTTTTCCTAAATGAAAACTGAGAAATGAAATCATTTGGAAATGATTGTGGTTTTCTCCAAAATGGAAATAAAAATGAAAATGAGAAATGAATTCATTTAGAAAAGAACAAGGAATTCTAAAAAATGACCAGAAGATTAATTTTATGTTTTTGAGCTATTTTAAAGCCTGAAAATAAAAATAAACCATATGGCCATAGTGAACAAGTTGAATGGCGAAATATTAAATATATTTTCTCAAAAATTTTATCAGGTTAAAATCATCATCATTTTACCAAGGGTAATATTGAGATGAGAAAATTATTTAATATAAATATTGAAGTTTATTTTGGGAAATAGAAAAAACAAAATAGGGTTGGATCAGATTACAAAGTACTGGGTCAAAAAGTTTGGGAAGTACTTGTAATTAGACCTAATGTGAGAGAGACCCAAAATCCCCTCATAGAATATGAAGGGGTGGCAACCTTAGTAGGAATACTAGGGGTGTGCTGCCCACCGTAATCATACTCTAAAAAGAGAATGTTTTTCTATTTGAAATAAACTTGTCTAATTCAACAAGGGTTCTACCTTTTTTCCCTATAAATAGATGGAACTGGTAGGGGCTATGTAGAAAACTTTCAAATATCGTTATTCTACTCGAAAATAGAAAGACTTTTATTCTCTAAATATTGAATATATTTTCTGGAATAATGATTTTGTCAGCTTTTCACCCAAAAGAAAAGAAAACTATTTCTAGTTTCTGTTTATGATTGGCTTTGTTCTAACCTTCGCTCGAAGCAATTTATGGTATAAGAATAGCAAAGAAGATCGTTTGGTTGAAAATTGGGAACAAAAAGGATCCGTCTATACAAAAACACAAATATGATTTCAGTTTAGGGTTTATTGTTATAAATATCACAAACCGTGTCAATTTTCAAAATTTTTATTTTTTGCTATACAATATTTTCATGACTCAAGTCATAAAATGAGTATAATCGCAATAAAAAATCAAACAATGCATGCTTAAATTTCAACCATTCCAATTTACATTTACTACTCATATACCAATCTCATGAATATCTCAATCGGCAAGCAATATAAATAACTCATGCCATATATTTTAATAAAAATAGCAGACAAACATTTCTATTTCTATATCATTTGTACATATATATGCCAATAAGGTAATCAACTAAATTTCATTACAATTCATAATAATTCAACACTTCATTCATGTAAATATGTATATGTGATTGTGCCCGAATGTGTATGCGTCGGGGCTTAAGAAAATGCAATTGAATCTCTGAATGAAGTGTAGTATCTGCAAGTAAATAGGTCAAATTGTAATATAAATTGTACAACAAAATATCGGAAGTATTCCAAGGATCGTACCAAGAAATTGCTAAGTTTGTGAAAATTATTTCTAAATTGGTTATCCAAAAACAAGTATTAGTCTAGTCAAGTTATGAGTTAGTAGTGCAAAATCAAGATTAAGATTTGAGACAAAATTAATTGAATTAAAACCAAACCTAGGTTAAACTATTGGAACTCTCTATTCCTAGTTCAATAATGCCACTACTGAGCCTAGAATTGATTAAATTACTAATTACCAAATAAGCCAACAACTACCCTTAATTAAGTTATTCACTACCCTTAATTAAAATTATCACCATTAATTATCATTTAATTAGTATTAAAAAATAAAATTTATATTTATAAATAACATCTATTACTAACATTTAAAAATAATAATTTTAAAAATAACATAATATAATAATATATTTTTTTATAAATTATTTATTCCGTGTGAAATAATTACTCTTTTATATATATTTTTACATTATTAATAATATTTTCTTTCTGTTTTACGTTTTGCTTTGTATGGCTTTTCTTTCTCCTTTCTCATACTTTTGATATTCATGTGGTTTCAAGCCTTCATTTATAATTATTTCTAATTTGATTTGTCAATTTATGTTCGTGGATTGCAAAATTCTATTGTTTTGTTCTTTACTTTTCTTTTGTGTTAAAAGGGTAATTTTTTAAATACTTTGCTACAAAGGCAAGAACCCTACGATTAGTTCATTCATTTTATTTTTTATTTTTAAAAAATTATCATATAAAATTTTAATAATTATTAAAAATCTTATCACATGTATATGTGCGTAAAAATCATAAATTTTAAATATAAATGTGATCAGTGTCTATCTTTTAATGGGTCTACAAAATGAGAATTAATCACTGGACTTGCTTAAGTGAAAACTTCAAAAAAAATACAATAAATAATGAAACATAATATTTAAAACTAATAATAATAACAACACATACGTAATATTTACAAAATTAAAATAAAAAATAATTTAGCTTGTGAGTAAAAAAATTTGAAAAAAAATTTTAAATATGTAAATACATCATATTAAAAATATTAAATGCACTTTAATTGTTTAACACTGTATTCTTTTTTTCTAAAGTATACCAAAAAGTTATTTAGTTAGTGAAAAAAAATTCAATAATAAAATTTAATATTTTAAAAATTAAATATTGAGTTAATTTGTGACATCAATGCAATCAGAGACATTATCTATGAGAAATCCTATCATACGTGTATGCATGTAGAAACCATAAATTTTGAATACAAATATGTATTTAAAAACAATATTAATAAATAATGATGTGTAATCTTTGAAACTGATAATAACAACACATATGCAATATGTACAAAATTAAAATAAAAAAACTTGTGAGTAAAAGAAAATTGAAATAAATAAATACATTATATTAAAAATATTAATAAATACAAAAATTTGATGAGAGAAAATATTTTATGTTAAAATTAAAAGTTGTTAAATTTATTCAAGAATTATTATTAATGAGCATGAAAAGATATGTTATATTTTATTTTAATTTAATATTATAATTTAATTTCTAATATAAATTTAAAATTTTATATTATTTGTAACTCCTTTTATTTATAAAACAATTACTTATTACTTACGTTAAATACGAGCGGTTTTTTTAAAATGATTTAGAGAGCTTTATTATTTATAAAAATGATTCAGTTTCAAAATATACATTGAAAGTGACCTAAAACGAACAATGCTAGGCGGTGTCGGTACCCCGATGGCCAGCACCAAAGTCCATCATTGTATAATCATTACTTAATGATTGAGTTGGGGATAGAAAAATTAATCTTTTTGGTGTTGGCACTGCCATGGCCGAAACCGTATGTATTTTTTGAGTACTTTTTTTAAAAAATACAGGTATTTTTTTATTCAGAAAAATATTTTTTTAACAAGTGTCGGCGTGTAGATAGCTGGCACCGGAAAAAAAATTAATTTTTATTTGTTATGTCGGTATTCATGTTGATAACATTAGTTCATATTTAAAAAAAAATTGTCAATGTTGTTGTCGACACTAGTGTGATTTTTGAAAAAAATTATCAATGTGCTATGGTTATTGGAATTAGTGACCATTTAAAAGAAAAAGCCAAAAAACACTTGAGAAAATGAAAAGAATTAGGAAAAAGAGGAAGAAAAAATAAATTGAGAAAATAAAAAATATTAGCAGTAAAATAAAATGTGATTTCTTTTAAAGGATGAGTTTTATTAATGTGTTATTTTAAAATGAGATATTGATACAGTTGTATATTTATCATCATCATTAAATAAATTTTTTTTGTTTGTTTATTTAATTTTCTAATTGAAATTTAATATCTGACTTTTGATGTCTTCATACTAGTGTTGGGCAACGAGTGGTTTTGGTGCTATGTTGTACGGTCACTTTGTGTCATTTCTTATGCCTTGAGCTGTATGAAAATAATAATTAATTATGAAAAAATATGAAAACATATTAACTATGAAAATAGGCATTTATTATAGTATTTTGACGGTGCCGTTTGATAAATTGGTAGTACTAGACTGAAATATAATGATCTAAAATATTGAGGGATTTGATATGTAAATTTTTTATTTTAATTAGACTTTCTGAAACTTTAAATGGGTAAATTACTTCATAAACCTCTTGTTTATTATTTTTATTATTCTCTTTTACCGTCATATTATAAAAAAAAGAACAAAACAGTGAGGAAAAAAGAGGGCGTTACATTCTCAATTTTCCTTTCAGCTATTTCTAGAACAACTTTTTGCTAAGTTAAATTATTTGGAATAACCCTGGTTCTTTCGTAATGTACATTTTTGCCTCTTTTTCCAGGCACTCACAAGCAAATCAGCTTTTCAAAGACATAAACAGTGGTTGCAACATGCCAAAACACGTAGTGCCGGGCACAAAATCATGAAATTAGGTTGAATTGCATGGAGTATGAAACTGTGAATTATTTACGAAGGGAATAAATGAAAATAACAAATAAAGGGGTTATCAGGAAATTTACCCATTTAAAGTTTGGTCCCACCGCGGCACCCTTAAAGCTTTTATTTCAGCTGCCAACCAGAACGGTAAATTTCCATATCAAGTCCTACAATATTTTAGGTTATCACATTTCAGTTTAATGTCGCCAATTTATCAAACAGCATCATTAGAATACTGTAGCAAATGCCAAATTAATCTGTTTTCTATACCTTTTTCATAATTAATTATTATTTTTAAATGATTTGGGTAAAAAACCCAAAAAAAATCATTCCTTTAAACAAAAAACAGACAAATTAATAAAACTCACTTCGATCTTTCACACTTAATATACAATGCCAGAATTTGTGTTGACTATACCTGGAACAACCCTCCAAGCATAGGGAATTTCACATTTACAATACTCGTTTTCTAATATTTTTATTCAACTCCATAGCTTAAAAATGATGCAAGAAAAAAAAGCTTGAAATCTAATCAACATGAAAGAAATATATAACAAACATGACTTGCTACATTTAGTACATTAAGTAACCACATGTTTGCCCTGCACATCAGTAATGGACACAGTTATTTTTAGTAGATTCTTCACTTTTGTAGTAATTGTCTCTGCCCACAATTTCACTGGAAAAAGAATTGAATATCCATTGAAAAAAAAAACAAAACAAAAACATTACCGGAGTACTCGAGTTAATTGAGCAGCAGTGCCGAAATCGGCTTGTTGTCTTGCCTTGAGGATACTGAACATCAGGCCGAGTCGGATTTGAGTGTTGGCACTGGGTCGGATCATTAGATCAGTTTCGTCGCGAAGCTGCTTGCATTCTTGTTCGATTGCATTGAATTTTGCTTCAACTAGACCTTTCCCTTCGGCCTTCTTTGATGCTTTGCTGCTCTTTTTCATATCCATTTTCAATCTTTCTCTAATTCCCAACATAATTCAAAATTAAAGCAAATTTAAGTAACAAAACGAATATTAGTCTCTAATTACTTAATTTTGTATCATAATTTTATAGGAAAGACATTACCAAAAAAATAATGAAACTAAAGTTCACAATTAATTTTTTTAAAAATTTTAAGTTGGAAACCCTAAATTTTGTTTTTAGTAGAAAAAAATTGCATGGCATAAAATATTTCTTAATGTAATATCAATCATTCAGGGAAAATTTGCCTTTAAAAAATTCTACTTTTACATAAATCAACCTATATGCCATGTTTTTTGCATAGATAATTTACTACATGAAGTTAATGTATCAATTTTATATCACATTCCTTAAAATATATAAATAAATTCATTCTTAATCTAAAGTTGAGGATTTTATCAATTTTAGCCAAAACAACAATTTCATGTTCGCTTTAAATTCTTTGGGTAACATGTTACAACCTTTGACTGTTGATAAAAGCTGTAAAATATGGTTATCTGATTGGAAAATTAAATAAATAAATTTATTTAATGATAAATATGGAGTTGTATCTATATCTCAATTTAAAACAACACCTTAATAAAATTCACAATTTGAAAGAAATCACATTTTATTTTACTGCTAATTCTTTTTCATTTTTTTTTTGCAATCTATATTTTTTTTTCTCTCTTTTTCCCAATTCTTTTAACTCCAGTGCTTGACTTTTTTTTTTTTAATGATCCCTGGTTCTAAAACCAGAGTACGCCAATAATTTTTTTTTAAAATTATATTGGTACCCGTAACGAGAAGCACCAACACTTATAAACCCTTTTTTCTTTTAAATATGAATTGATACCGACAACATAAATGTTGACACTAAAAAATACTGATAACAAATTTTAATTTTTTTTCCTGTATCGACCATTTACACGCCGACATTTATTAAAATAATACTTTTTAAATAGGGAAATATTCATATTTTTTAAAAAGTACTCAAAAGAATACATACGGATGCAGACTATAACAATACTAACACCAAAAATATTAATTTTTTATCTATTACTCAATCACAAAATAATGGTTACACAATGATGAATTTTGGTGCCGGTTATCGGAGTGACAAGACCGTTTGACACTGTTCATTTCAGGTTTTTTTTGGTTATACTTTTTGAAATTGGTTATATTCGTAAATAATAAAGTTGTCTTGTTCATTGTTGAAAAAAAGCCTTAAATATGCTATATATATATTAGGGAAAGATATATAAGTAATTTAAGCGTGAAACTATCTTGTACGGGTTATGAAAAACAAAAAGTCATTTCGCGCTTCATAATTTGTGTCAGTTTTCCTTCTCCGTCTTCTGAACTTCCCATCACCTCTGTAACTCCTTTCTCAAAAACAATCAATCCCATAAACCCTAAAATAGTTTTCTTGTATGTTCCCACTCCTTTTCAAGCCCTAACTTTACCGAGAAACTATCCCCGCTATTTCATTTTTCTTCTCTTCCAGTGCAGGTCTTACTCTCGCTGATCATTCGATTTTTTCGAACTTTCATTTTTCTTTTTTAAAATGTGCTTATTTGTTTCTATCGTTATTATCCTGGAGGGAAGGGTCTCAGATCAAAGCCTTTTTTTTTTTTGTTCTTTAAAGGAACTACTTTTTATTGGTATATCATTTGGAGAAGCTAGTCCCCCCCCCCCGAAAAAAAAAATCTCCATTTCCTTTTTCATTTTAAGTTTTTTTGTTATAAGAAATGGTGAAATTTCCCAATAAAAATAAATAAAAATCCCAAAATGTTGGAAAATTTTATTTGAAGAATCAACTCTGTTTTAACAGGAATGATCACGACTTTTTTTTTCTTTTGGTATCAATAAGCAGACACTCTTGCTTTTTCAATTTGATGATTTTGGTTGGTTCTTTGCCTACTTGCTCATTAAAAATAATGAAATAAACTAAATATTTTTTTTTAGAATGAAACGCATGATTTTCTTTTTTATATTTGTTTAATAATAATTATTTTAGAATTCATTTTGTATTGTTGTTTTATGTTCAATTCTATCAAATGTTACTTTTGTTTCTGTTATTTGGTTTTGCTTATTAACAACTTTTCTTGTAATGGAAACAACTAGAATTAAGCCTTACTAGTTTGATTTTGATGAAGTTTTATTTCTATAACATAGCTAAAGCGGTCTTTCGTGGTTGAAAGGATTTTGATTATTTTCAAGTGTTTACATTTTCCCTTTTTTCCTCTCCCTTGCCATTTAGTTAGGTTTTAGTGTTTTTACCCTATCTTTACGTTAACTTTTTTTTTTTGTAAAATTGAGAGTTTATTTAATTTATTTGATAATATTTTAGGAAAAATTGCTTCTTCCATTTCAAATTATCTCCCTTTTAAAAAGAAAAAAAAAGTGCTTGGAGATATTCCATTTTATTGATTTTTTGTGTAAATATTCTTAGTTTTTGTATCTATCTTCATTTTATGGGTATTAGAGTTAAACTTGAACCCATAAACAATATGTTAAATTGGGTTATTCTACTTATACATGCATATTCTTTATATTTGTAGATATTTTTGTGTGCAAAATTCTTTTTATGTGGACAAATGCTCACTTTTTTTTAGTTTTTCTTCTTGGCATCAGTGATACTTCAAATATGTGAAAACCTAATGAACTTGTATTTTTTCTTGAATAACAGCATGGGTGCTGGGAGGAAGACACAGACATTCACTGCAAGTGAAAAAGCTCAGCAACATTCTACTGTTAATTGTAGCACAACTGCTAGGAATCTTAGGAAGAGCAATTTAGCTGGTGTTATCTTTGGATGCAAACATAGTACATTTGGAGAATGTTTGTCAAAGCAATTATTTGGTTGGTTTCCTATCACATTAAGAGCAAATGGTCTACTTACTGATGAGCATATTTTTATGTGCCTTAGCGGAAGATCTAGTTAGAGGTCTAGACGAGAAAGAATTCTTGCTTCGACCTATATTTCCTCAAAAGACAGATTCGTCCTTGACTTGACCCCCTCTCAAAATAAAGTTTCTTTTTGATAGAAGTTCTAATAGAATCTCTAACCTAGAGGAAATAAAAAATTAATATAATAGAGAAAATAAGTAAATCTAAAATTGTTAATAAAACCTGATATAATGAATAAATAAAACTAAAATTCCTATTGCAATAAAAGCGTCATATTACATGTGTACATGATTTTGTCCAGAGTCTTGTGACTAAAGTGGTGTTCAAATTTTCTAACAGGATTACCTTCTCCTCATTATTCCTATGTAAAGAACATCGAACCTGGTTTGCCACTGTTCTTGTTCAATTATAGTGACAGGAAGCTGCATGGTATCTTCGAGGCTGCAAGCTCAGGACAACTTTCTATCAACTCCAGTGCTTGGACCATCGATGGTTCAGAAAACACCCCTTATGCCGCGCAGGTATTAATTGTGATTATATTGTATTTAAGTTGTTTTTGTGTATTGATCAAGTTTTTTATGATAATTTGATCATAGTCTAGACGTGTAATTGATCTCTCTCCATTTGTTTTAAGGTAAAAATCAAAATACAAATGCGATGCCAGCCGTTGCTGGAACGTCAGTTCCAACCAATAATTGCAGATAACTATTATGAACGAAAGCTTTTTTGGTTTGAACTAGATCAGGCTCAAACAAGCAAGTTGATATCTCTGTTTTCCTCTTCTCCTGTAATAACTAATACTTTCCTCTCAAAGAAAACTGAAAAGATGGGTGCTCAACGCAAAACATTAAGGGCCCCCAATGCAGAATACAATTGTGATTCTGGGGAGAATTCTACTTCAAAAGTGGAGGCTTCTAATATGAATCTCGCTAGCATGGAAGATTCCTCTTTGAATCCTATTGTTGGACTCTCTTTTTCTTCTGTGGTGAGAAATATGAATGTATCTGATGGTCATAAATCTCGGCCTAATGTAGGGCGGTTCACTTGGAAAGATAATGGTTCAAGAGAAGAAAGGCAACTGTTCTCAGGTTCAATTAACAACGAAGTTGCATCAAATCCTAAGCAGGCTGTTGGGAACCAGATGTTAAACTGGGATACTTCCTACTCTTGTGTTGCAAGACATTCACAAAAAAAGTGGAGTGCTTTTTTCAAAGAGGAAACTGGTTCCAATTCAACAAAGGAAGTTGAAGAATTCAATCTACCAGCATCTGAAGTGAATGTTGGTCAGTTCAATGGAGAACTGGATGCTCAGTGTCTTCCAGATTGTTTGGATGAAAGTAGCAAGGATGCAGAAGCTCCATTAAACCTAGAGGAGGTTCAAGAATATGGCAAAGTTGCAAGCTCAAAACCAAATTATGAAGCCTTTTGTTCTTCTGTGTTGATAGAACCAAGCACTTCTTACCTTCATTTGGAAGTTCCTAGAGAGGAAAACCTCTCAGAATTACCCACGGAAGGTACATTGTTCAAATCAGAACATGAGGAGTCTTTGCTTCCATGTGTTCCGAGAGAGATTGTACCAACACATAATCAGTCAGAAGACACTGAAGATCAGTTGACTAATCTCTCTCTTCCAGAATTAGCATTGGCCTCCAAGATGAACTCTTCTTGCATTCACTCCACAGTGGCCAAGGTACTTGAGTCACTACCTTGAATTTTTGACTGTTTCTTTTTTATGCTCTGACACTTACCCTTATCTTGATGTGGTATGTTCTTATAGTTGGTTTTTAAAGTGGGGGAGTTGAGGTTGTCTGAGTTCAAGCAAGCTCAAAAGGTCAATTCTTTAGAGGAAAAACTGGTATGATATCTAGTTTCTTAAGAGTTGTTTCTTTTTATTTTAAACATTGTATTTCCTCCTACAGTTTCATATCATTGTATATGATAGTTATGCGGTCGTAGTGCTAAACATATATATCATATTTATTATCAGTGTTCTTGAAAAATATCTCTCCCTTTTTCAACATAGTGCTTGTCCTTGATGCTACTAGAATGCCTAACATTGTTATCAGTTGTTACACCTGAGGTGAACTGCCGAACTAATCCTGCTATTTTCACTTTCTACTTCTAGCTTTCAGCTATTAATTTCTTTGCACTCCTGGAGATTGGGATTTCCATAAGAAATGTCCCTTTGTTATGCAATTGGTGATGCATCCATAAAGAACATTCTACTTTTTAATTATTATAGAGATTCATTTTTCAAGTTAGCTTGTAATTGAAAGCAAATAAGTAATCATACTTAAAAGCTTTTATCACATATTCGATGGGCATAATGCAAAATTTGAACTTGTTAGCTGAAAACTGGTTTTGTTTAAGCCAAAAAGTTTGCTTAATTGTTGTACTACTTAGGCTATGTCTCCCTCCTCATTCTCATACCTTGTCCCATCAAATAAGAATATATGTATATATTGGTTTTACATTTGATGTAAGTTCCCTCCTTATGACGCTTATTAATCTGCCTTAATCTTTATGACACTGAAGTCTCCCTATTCATTCTCTTACCTTGTTCCCATAATATATATATATATATATATTGGTTTTACCCCTGAAGTCCTCCCCTTATGATGCTGATTAATTTGCCTGCATCTCTTATTTTCATTGAAATCTTGCTTCAAAATATTATTTCGACAATTTGCAAGCTTTGGCTAAAACTGTTATTGGTGTCTACTATCCGCATTCAACGCCCTTGTTGGTTGTAGAACATGTTCAGTATCTTTTATCCCATTTTCATAAATAGCTGTGTATAGTCTCTAGTTCTTAATTCCAAGTTGCTCGACATTTTCCCTTTTTGGGTGTTACGATGTGTATTTTTTTCCTAATATTTGTCGACATTGATTCATCTTTTAAGGTATGACTTTATTCTTGGCTAGTGACATTTTAGCAGATTATATTAGCAATTTTTTTAAATGCAGGCTTTGTTTTTTTATTTTTATTTTTTTTGTTTACCAGGTTATGGGTTCAGATTTAAATAACAAATTATAGTTCTAGTTTCCAGATTTAGTTGTCTATTATTTTCTTTCAAAAGCTCTTTTAGTTTTTAACCTGATATTTGTATATGATGTAACCGGTATAAGGGAAACTAAATGTATACTGAGTTTGTTAAGTGTTATTTTAATGGAGATAGCACTTTTGACGGTTGAGCAACTTGGCTTTTTAGGTTGAATCAAGATTAGAAATCCAACAATTGAAAAACAAGTGCAGGATGTTGGAAATTGGGTTCAAATCAAGGTGTGTTGAGGCGGATGATTTTGAAGAAGAGAAGTTTCAATTAGTGGATGACCAACCTCATCCAGCTTATGATGCATCAATATGTATAGTCGGAGGATTTGATGGTTGTTCATGGTTATCTTCTTTGGACATCTACTCTTCTTCTCAGGACATGATGAGAACATGGACTACAATGAGCTTTCCACGATCGTATGCTTCGGCAGCAAAATTCAGTGATGCATTGTATATTTTGGGTGGCGTAGATGGTAATTTATGGTATGATACAGGTATGATTGTTTCCTTTATGCATTTGTTTTGTTCAGTCACTCCCTATCTTAACAAGATAATCTTGCTATCAACTTCATTTCCCCTAGTTGAATCATACAACCCGCTAAGCAATCAGTGGACCACTCGCCCCCCATTAAATCAAAAGAAAGGGAGCTTTGCTTTGCTTCCTTTAGAGGATAGCATGTTTGTTGTTGGAGGTGGAAATGGAGTTGAATGTTTCTCAGAGGTAGAGATGTTTGATCCAAACATTGGAAAGTGGATGCCTATTCAATCACTACTGCATAAGGTATATTCTAATGATAGCTTGTGTCTACATCAAATTATTGGATGCTTGTATAGACTAATATATTCAATGCCTTAGGGATGCCAACTAGTTGGTGGCCTATCAACCATGAAGTGGCTAGTTATAAATTGTGGAAAGATGTAAAATTCTTTGTTGCTCACTTAAAACTTTAACTTTATGTGCTACCATTATGATCTTAACTTTTTCCTGATTTGTTAACCAATACTACTTTGTTTTGAAGAGATTTGCTCCGGCTGCAGCAGAAGTCCATGGGATACTTTATGTTTCTGGAGGATACAACGGAAACAGCTATTTGAAGTAAGTTTTTTTTTTTTTTGGGTCTTGATGGTCATACTTCAGAGTTGTGAGTGCACTTGTGATTCATCTATACCGGTGTGTGTAAAGGCTGATGATTATCCATGTATTTTAAGTTCTTGAAAAAAACAAGAAATGATTTCTATGATCTTACATCTGGTAATTAATCTTATATTTAAAGCCTTTCATTACTTGCACTATACATTGATACCATTCAAGATTAGCTATGCCACCACCTTTTTGCCCGTTAATGTGGCTTTATATTGAGGCTCATCCCTGTCCCTTGCGTATTCTCAGATGAGAAAGGGATAGGAAGGACGTGGTAGGTAATAGTTGGAGGGCAATTGTATTATTGTCATGAAAATGTTTGTCATGTTTTTCAGTTTTATTTTTAATAGTTGTGAAAGCTTGTTATCTTAAACATCTAAATATTACAGAGAATCCTTGGACATTCATGACTATTTTTCAAGCAGTGGTTATAAATCTTTGATTTTGTTTTTTCATAGGCTTCCCCAAGTTATAAATGGTACGTAATAGACTTCTCTGATTAGCTTGATTCAGTTGCAGTGAAATAGGAATCACTTGTTGCTTTATGTGCACGTGCATGTGTGGTTGTTTACCATTTTTTTACATCCTAATAATGAAAGTTTTCAAGAGTATTTAATAAAACTGTTTTGTATTTTATTAACTAAAGAACTGAATTTAAATAGAGAAAAGAGTCATAACCTAATTAGAAAAATAATTTCTAGAATATCTCAAATGATTTATTCTAAGATTTATCTACCTAAATAACTTTAAAATATATCCCCAAAATATATAGGTTTCACATATTTTAACATCCTCCCTCAAGTTGGTGCCCAACTTGCTTACAAGAAAATCAAAGCTTGTCTTAGAGCCCTTTGATGAGTATGTCAGCAATATGTTGTTTTGAAGGAACAACTGGTATGCACACTTGGCCTTCTTTATCTTCTCCTTCATAAAGCGTCTATCAATATCAACATGTTTAGTTCTGTCATGTTAGATTAGGTTGTGAGCAATACTAATGGCAGCTTTGCTATCACAATATAACTTCATTGGTGAAGTTATTGGTTTCCTCAGTTCTTCCCTAATTCTTTTTAACAACATCATTTCACAAATTCCTTGAACCATTGATTTAAACTCAGTCTCTGCACTATTTCTTGCTACAACACTTTATTTTTTATCTTGCCAAGTCACAAGGTTTCCCTAAATAAATGTACAGTATTCTGATTTAGATCTTCTATCTGTTATTGAGCTTGCCCAATTTGCATCTGTATAAGTTTCAGTTCTTCTTTGTTCGGATTTCTTGAAGAATAAGTCCTTTCCAGGTGAACTCTTCAAGTATCTCAAAATTCGAAACGTTGCTTCTTCATGTTTCTCCATTGAGGAGTACATAAATTGATTCATTAGGCTCATTGCAAAAGTTATGTCTAGCCTTGCGTGTGATAAGTAAATTAACTTACCAACTAATCTTTGGTATTGTTTTTTATCAACTAATTGACCTTTTTTATTTTCGAATTTTACATTTGGACCAATTGGTGTGTTAGCTGGGCGGCAACCATTCATCCTAGTCTCTTTTAAAAGATCAATTACATTTTTTTTGAGAGACCATAAGATTCTTCTATGATCGAGTAACTTTCATTCCAAGAAAATATTTCAAAGGACCCAAGTCTTTGATCTCAAACTCCAATGGTAGATACTCTTTGAGACGCCTTATTCATCCACATCATCTCTTGTAAGAATGATATCATCGATATAAACTATAATAATTGCTATTCTACTTTTTTGTGAGTGTCGATAGAACATTATGTGATCAACTTGCTTTTGTGAGTAACTTTATTTTTTAACAACTTGAGTGGACCATTCAAACCAAGCTTGAGGAGACTGCTTTAGACCATACAAAGATTTCCTGAGCTTACATGAGTTCCAAATTTTTCTTCAAACCTGGAGGAGGATCCATGTAAACTTCTTTAAGTTTTCCATTTAAGAAAGCATTTTTCACATCCAGCTGCTGTAAAGACCAATCAAGTTTTATAATAATTGATAAAAGAACTCTAACAAAATTTAATTTGGCTACCGGAGCAAATGTTTCAAGATAATTTATGTTGTATGTTTAAGTGTACCCTTTAGCCACTAGTCAGGCTTTGTATCTATAGAAAGATCCATTCAGTTTGAATTTGGTTGTGAACACTCATTTATAGCCCACTGTTTTTTTCCTACAGGTAATTTTACTGTTTCCATGTACCTATTTTTTCAATAGCGCGAATTTTTTCTAAAATAGCCTCTTTCCACTTAGGAATTTGTAAAGCATCTTTCACACTTTTTGGGTATTTTCATAGTATCGAGACACGAAATAAAGGCAGAGATTGTCGAAGACAAGACTTTATAAGACATAAAGTTAGACATGGGATATTTGACAATATTTCACACTTTTTCTTTTAGTAATTGGAATATCTAAATCAAAAAAGATATTGGTTGGATTTTAAGCTTTACTTAGACTTTTGACAAGATTTTGCGAGTCGGATTCTTGGTTATGAATTTAGTGGATTCCATTTTCTTAATTTCAATCTTTTTTTGTTCTTTATTCTTATGATTAGACTCTACACCTTCGTACTCCTTTTTATTAACAATATTAACATCATTAGTTTCTGTGTTAATCATAAATTCACCTTCCTCTTTATTGGAATCTCTATGTTGTATATTCCTAGTCTATTCTTGATTAATTATAGAATCTTCTTTACTATAATTTCCTTCTTGAAGATTAGAATCAAAATAAGATTGTGTTTCAACAAATGTGACATCCGTGGTAACAATAATCTTCCTATCAATTGAATCATAACATTTGTAACCCTTTTTATTAGAAGCACAGCCAATGAAGACGGAGTTTTTTGCTCTAGAATCTAGTTTACCTTGGTTGTGAAGATGAACAAAAATGCTACACTCAAAAACTCGGAAAGATAAATCTGTGATCAATTTAGAGTTAAGAAAGTTATCTTTAAAGAGATGGAAAAGAGTTTTATAGTTTAGAGTTTTAATGACATTCTATTAATAAGATATGTAGTTGTTAACAATGTTTCGCCCCAATGATAACGTGGTACCTGACTAGTGAATATTAAGGCTCTAGTTACTTCCAAAAGATGTCCGTTTTTTTCTTTTTGCAATTCCATTTTATTGTGGTGTATTTGTACAAAAGCTTTGGTGGATTATTCTATGTTTGGTTAAAAAAAATGTAATTGGTCACTAAAAAAATTTCTCACCATTGTCACTCTAAAATATTTCTATTCTCACAGCAAATTGTGTTTTCACTATAGCATTAAAAGATTAAAACACATTTTTAACTTTAGACTAGTCTTCTAATAAAAAAACCCCACAAATACGAGTATGATCATCAATAAATGTGACAAATCAATGTTTTCCTGAAATAGTTGAAACTCTCAAAGGTTCCCAAACATCACTATGAATTAACGAAAAAGATTTTGAAGCTTTATATTTTTAAGGTAGAAAGAATGACTAATGATTCCAATTCACAAAATTCACAATGCTATGGACTTTTATTTTTAAATAGATTAGATAACAAATATTTTAAATAGTAAAAATTAGGATGTCCAACCCTATAATATTAAATTATAACCTTATCAAAATTAGAAATATAATTTAAACATAAAGTGGTTATTGGTTGACTTAGATGGTCGTCTTCAAGAAAGTAAATTTCACAAGATTCTTAAGCGTTGCCAATCATCTTCCCTGAGACCAAGATTCTTTAGCGTTGCCAATCATCTTCCCTGAGATCATATCCTAAAATTTACAAATAGAGGAGTCAAATATATCATGACAATTTGAGGATTGAAATAGTTTACTAACCGATATAAGATTACAAGCTAGATTTGACACATGTAAAATATCATGTAAAACTAAGGAAGGCGAAATTTTAACAGTGCCTTTCCCGGCTATTGCCGAGAATGCCACATTTTGCTAATTTGATCTTTTTGTTTTTTGCACAAGGTGTGTAAGTTGAAAAAAAGAAAATGACTACTAGTCATGCGATCATTTGCTCTAGAATTAATGATCCACATGTTTGTTTTACAAGGCTTGATAATGAAAAAATAGAAAAATCAGTACCTAATTTGACAAAGGAGGAAGAAGGATTATTAGATGAGTTAGGAAAAAAAGAATTCATCCAAAATTGTGGTGATTGAAAAAATTTGTGTAGACGCTTTAATTGCTCCTTAGTGAATGGAGATCCTTCCAGAGAAGTTTGGCTCTCATAATTTTGATCAGTTGTTTGGAAATCTCTACTATTCCCTAATTGTGAATCACGACCATTGCCATTTTTTTTCCCATTCGTCTGTTTTTCACGGAGTTTCCAACACGTTTCTCAAGTCTGTCAATATTTTTTGCAGTGATTGCACCAAAGTTTTTTTTTTCACTATTATAATTATTTTAAACAGTTACAAAAGCAGATTGATCATCATTAGCTTTAAATCCTGACCTTAACATTAATTTTCTTCTTGTCTCCTCTCTTCTAACATCAGAAAAAATCTCACGAACTCGGTTTTTTTCCTAAAATCCGAGATCTCACTTTATTAAATTCTTTATTTAAACAAGCCAGAAATAAATAAGCTTGTTCATTCTCTTCTTTTTTTATAGCTTTTACACCATCTCCGGGACACCCCTATTCATCATTATAACACTGATCCAATTCTTGTCAAAGAGACATCATCTCGTTATAATAAAAAGCAATTTCCTTTTTCCCTTGTCTAGCTTTTCATAGATTTATTTGTAACTCAAAGATCTATGAAGCGTTTTCTAAATTTGAATAGATGTCTTTCACAGCGTCCTAAACATCTATAACATTCGGGAGAAAAAGAAAAGGTTTACCTATGGATGCTTCTATGGAATTAATAAGCCATGCAATTATTATAAAATTTTCTGACCTCCACTTGCTCATCTTTGGATCGCCCACCTATGGTTGCTTGACTTCTTCAGTTAAATGACCTAACTTGCTGCACCCATCAATTGCTAACTTTACGGACTGCGATCATTCCAGATAATTCTTGCCATTCAGCTTGTGATATATTAGCTGAAAAGAAAGGTGAGATGTCTTTGTCCCTTGAGTCATTGTACTCTTGGTAGTTGTTTCAACGGTATAACTGTCTATCTCTGTTTGATTGCTGGATCTCTTATCTCCAGTGAAAGCTGTTTAAACCATGATGTTACTAGAGATTTAACTTAGTTCAAATGCCATGGAAGTTTTCAAGAGAGCATTTAATAAAATTGTTTTGTATTTTATTAACTAAAAAATTGAATTTAAATAGAGAAAAGAGTCATAACCTAATTAGAAAAATAATAAAATAATTCGCTTATTTTAATAAACTTCTAAAAGATAAAATAAAATATTCCTAGAATATCTCAAATGATTTATTCTGAGATTTATCGACCTAAATAAGATTTAACTATCTAAATAACTTTAAAATATATCCCCAAAATATTTGGATTTCACATATTTCAACAAATAATAGGAAGGGCACTTTTTTTTTTCATCTTTTCACTAGTTCTCTATTGTTCTTGATAGTTTTAAATCATCCAAAACTAGGCTAACAAAGTGTAGGAATCAAACCTCAATTTCAGGTTCTGTTCTGTCTATATGATGGTTTATTTTCTAACAGAAACAATGTGGTAATTATAGAATTGATTGTGGAGGCCTAAAAAAGTCGGGCAATAAATAAGAGAGCATTCATTGCCTTGATTTTTACCTTATCAAGATTTAACGTCTCATCTTCTTGGTCATGTGTGCTTAACTCGTATACAAGGAGGTTGGTCTTAGTCATAGAGATGCCTAATTTTTAATTTGCATTTAAGGCATGTCATTTATAAAATGTGTAATAAGAAATTAGAATCTATTTTTATCTCCTAATGATGTTCTTTTGTGGACTTATTTATAGTGTAAACTATTACGGTCCAACATTCTTATTGACTGTTTCATTTCATAAATCTCAGATCTATAGAGAGATTGGATCCTCGGCACCATGCATGGGAAAAACTTGAGAGCATGGTCACAAAGAGAGGATCTCATTCATTGGTTGTGCTCAATGAGAAGTTGTAAGTTTGTTTCCTGTTTGAGCCCAATGGAGTGATTATCCAATAGTCAATGTGATCTACAATTGGTGATTAGAACTATTTGTTCAGGGGTCACCTAAATCCCAACCAATAGGGTGAAAATTTTATTAGAGTGAAATTATTGGCTTTTAATTGTTTTAACACAATATTTTGTTATGTGTATTAATTGGTGTTTGATTTTCACCTGCTACCAAACAGTGATCTTAAATTGCCTTCGGTAAAATCATGATTAAGCTAGTATGGTAATTTTGTTAAATTTTATGATTGACACCGGACATAAAAAGAGTTGGCAGTAAGGTCGAGTGTCTTTGTTGTATTTATAAGCCTAGAATGCCCATAATTTAACTGATGTAGGCCTTTGCACTATGCTACTGGAACATGGAAGAACTAAATCTTAGATCTAAACACTGTATGGTATGAACAGCAACCTAATTTGTTTACATACTAATAGAGATTAATACCAAAAACAACCCTGTTGATTTCTACATTAATACAGATTAATACCCAACTATCTGAACGTAATTTTGAGTGCATGTTTGCTTCACTTTTCCCTTATCTATAGAAAATAACATTGTGGTATAAAGAATACCTTACCTTTGTATCCAATGTGAAACGGAAATATTTTTGTAGATATGCTATAGGTGGATTTGATGGAAACAGAATGGTCTCAACAGTTGAAGTCTTTGATCCTCGTGCTGGTTCATGCATGATGGTAGACTCCGTGAACAATTCAAGGGGATGTTTTGGCACTATTGTAATTGGAGAGGAAATACATGTTATTGGAGGGTTGCGGGATGATAAAGAAGTTCTGGACAAGGTATGTAACAAGTCCCTGATCCTCCTTTTGTAAATGCTAGATCTAACATTCTGTGTTTCCGTAACGTGTTTTGCGTATTTTTATGTCATAATCCTGTTCCAAATATCATATGTTTATACAAATTTTAACATGCATGCGTCTATAATTATTAGGTAGATTTTGATGTAGTTTATGGACCATGATTTCATAGATTCAGACGTAAAAACTCAACAAGCAAAGTTGGTAGTGACACGCCCTTAAAGTACATTATTAAAAATCAAGGATGTGTCATGGATACTAAGTAGTTTAATTTTCGTCGGATCAAAATTTCAGTGTATTTTGGAAATTTTGTTGTGTTTCAATCTATTTCGTCCAATGCCACACCTTGTACAGGTGTGTATTGGCACACACTGGTTGAAACAATATTTTGATATTTTTAACCAATTTTTTATTTCTTTTGTCATTAAGTTTTTTCTATTTTTATAGTTCAAAAAATAAAATATAAAGATTAAGTTGTTGAATCTAATTTAAAATTTATGTTTGCAAATATGGGTATGCAATTGAGCTATATTTGCTTGTATACATTTATACTAATAATAATGTGTTTTGACTGAGTTCAGTGACTCAAATCAGTAAATTATAGGCTTTAAATGATAATGTAGTAAGGCATTTATGTAGTTAAATTTTTATATATTTTTAAAAATATACTCATTGTTTTGAAATATTATCCACTTCTCTCCGTAACCTCCCACTCATATCTATGTTTAAGTTTGTGTTGCTTTTAATATTATTTTTTTCACTGAGAATGCATATATCTAGGAGTATCTAAACCTTTTATATTTTTAATAAATAGTTATCCTAAAAATAACAATTTACTTAAAAACTACCATTTTTAATTTTTCAAAATATAAATATTATTTAAAAAAAATGAATTTTCACCCACAAGGTGGGTGATGAATTTCAGTAATTCATTAAGAAATTAGAAATTATACAATATATATATTTAAAAAGTACCAATAAACTTGAAATGGTCACAAATATTGGTAAAGACAGTACTAGATCAAAAATAGTATTCTTTCTGGTGTCGTGTTTTGTGTTTATTTCTTCCATATCTATAGTTATCAGCAGCACTAGATCAATTGAGGGTTCTTAAATATTTCATAATTTCTTTGGATTGATAATAGGTGGAGTGTTACAAGGATGGTGAAGGGTGGCAAGTCAGTAATTGGAAGGCCATTGGAAAAAGATGCTGCTTCTCCGTTGTCCTTGTATAAGGATCTGATGTGCTCGTCTTTGTCGTGCAAGCTATTAGTGCTTTAAAATGTTTGCTTTTTCATTTTAATCCAGCAATCATACTATAAAAAACCGAGTGTTGGGAGATCAGTTCGAAAATATATTTTGATTTTTATTCGTTTATGTTTGTCAAACTAAACTCACTATTAGTGCTTTTGATTCCCCGCATCCATGAATATGCTGTTAGTGCTTCTGATTCCCAGCTTCCATAATTATGTAATAACTATGCTATTATGGGACAGCTCAAATTGCTGAATGCTGTGAGGAGTGCTGAATGGCTATTCTAGTCGTTTGGTTTAGGGTTTGCAATAGGACAAGGAAAAACCCTATTTATTATATATTTATTATAATAGTTAATTTGAAATTAGAGCGATGAATAAAAGCTGATAAAAAATAAGATCCTTTTGAAATAAGAACAAAATTTATTTTTTTCAGAACAAGTCATGGTTAAACATTAAACATGTAATTATTTTAAAAAAAAGTAAAAATGTTAAACAATTAAAAAAATAGGAAGTATGAGTTTTAGCGATAAAAGTACTTTGGAGGCTTTTACGCCAAGAGTTTTTGCAAAATAATTAGCAAATTATGTAATAAGTGTAATTATATGTTATTATTTAATATCCTGATAAGTTAGTCTAAATTATAAGTGATCTAATTTGGTTAAAGTAGTATGGGTCAAATATGTGTAGATGCTTTAGTAATTAAGTTCTAATCAAATTCTAATTGATAATGGGCTAATTAGGAATTGGGTTAATATGTCAAAATTATAGATATTAGGGGTATGGTTCTCAAATTATATACAATATATCTTTTTGAATTTCTCATCTTTAGGAGAGAGAGAGCAAATATTCTTTGAATTTTTTTATATGCTAATTTAGAAGATCAAATTCCCAAGATCTATAAAAATTTCAAGGAATTCATGGATTTAAGTACGCTTTCGCATCTAGTTTTGTTCTTGATTTGTTCTTAATGATTTGATATGATAGATCCTGATTTATAGGTCTAATTTTATATTAGATATTATATACGGTTCTTTATTATTTTTGAATCATTGAGAACGAATTGATTCTTTATTGTTTTTGGATTGATTTATTTTTCAATTGTTTTTATTTGATATTTCGATTATATACTATGTTAAATCTTTTGAATTTATATTTTAATTAAAAGGTTTCAAAGAAATTGCTTGTAGTGTTGTGAAATTTGGAAGTCATTTATGAAAAAATATGACTTTTCTGTTTCGATCTAAAGAATTTCATGTAGTCAAAGTTATTGTTAGTTTCCTGTCCGTACTATTTGATTGAGTTTAACCAATCAAGAAAAAGATGAGATTTATGTTAGAAATTAGATGAATAAACTCGTTAAAATTGGGTCCTATATCCTTTTCACAAGGACGCGGTGAAATTTGTAGGCCCATTCTTTCATGATTTCATGTTTTACTTATTTCCATATTTAATTCTTAAATTATCATTATCATTGTATTGTTATTATTCTTGCTTCATAAAAGAATTCTCTGAGTTAGAGTTTTTTTTTGTCATTAAACTGGTTAAGGTAAAAACTACAAACAATCATATAATTTATACCGGTGGATTACTCTTTTTTTTTTATGATTGTGATATCATGTATATGAATGTGTGCCTATTGAATTTTTTTGGGTTATTATAGTTTATTTGATAAATATACTATTGTTGAGACTTTGGGTGGTCTACCTCATTTGGTCACTTATTTTCATATCCTTCGGATAAACTTGCATATGGTAAGTGAGTAATTCATAACAAACATGCTGTTCTTATTTTGGGAATTTGAAGTTTTTGTTGGAATTTTTCTTTAGTTTCTTTGTTCCGTTGACTTTTGATTACTAGTTCAGGATATGTTTTTCCCCTCAAAGCATGCTCTATTGCTGTTTGTTTATTTGCATATACCATGTTTTTCTTTTTTGGGAATTTTGATGTTGAATGCTTCAGTGTCAATCTAAACGAATTATGATTTTTGTTAATTTGGTTTAATGGATATTCATTGAAAACGAATTATAATTTTTGTTAATTTGGTTTAATGGATATTCATTGAAGTTATTAATTTTATGTTATGAATATTTATTCAGGTTTTGGATATTTTGAAGTAAACTCATGTTTTCATAATATATGTTTAAAGAATATGATTTTAAATTTGGTTCTATAATATAGGTTTTGTTATCTTATGGTTCCAAATATTTGGTTAAATTATAATGATATGATTTATTGTATGAATTGTGGGATATGCAAACTATTATGATTTTGTTTTTGAGATTTATTGGCTTGAAAATATTTTTCAAGTATTCATGCGAATCTCTGTCTAATCATACAACTTTGGATTTACATGGTAAATTCAAGGTAAGTTTTTCTATTTGATTATGAATACATGTATATGCGTGAATTGCTTTGGTGTTTTTGTCAATGACAAAATTATGAATACATATGCTTGTTAATTATTTGGCTTTGAACCATTACATTATTTCTGTTTGATTTTGATATATATGATTTTAGAAAAAAATAGTCAAAGATTAAGGTTTTCAGTTTTTTTATTGCATTATTAAAACAACCTTATTTTGGGTTATTTCGGAGTCTATAAAGCAATAAAAAAATAATTTTGACATTTGACTATTGGGTAAATTTTAAATTTGAATATTGGCATGTTTATATATTTTTTAAAATAACTTAATTGAAGCAATAAGTCACCAAAGTGATTTTTTTGTATAAATTATTTTGTTTTAAAATATAAAAAGTTGCGCGCATGTAACTTAAGTTATGTTAATATTGATCGGCCCAAATGAATGTCAACAATATTACACATGCAACTATGGTAATAAGCATGTAACAATTATTCAGTTTTACATGAGAGTAACAAATGGGCCCAAAGGAAGATTTATGGTTCCACGTGTTCTTGTTATTAATGATTGATTATTACACTAATATATCACTTACAAGTTAATATTTTGTCCAAAGATGTAGTGTCCAGTATCTTGAGATGAGGTTTACTTTTATTCAAATTATTTTGGTTTAAATTTGAAGTCTTATATGAGGTTGTTTATGGTTTATGATTTATTCAACTATTATTATATTTGCTAACATCATTGTATGTTGTTTTGGGATAAATATATATATATACTATTATCTTTTAATTTGATTGAAAGATGAAATTAAGAGAAATATTTTGAAACAAATAAATTCAGATTTTGGCTTTAGATTTTAATTAAGGATGTCTAATATTTTAAATAGATTAGTTGAAACAAAACGCCACCAAAGTGACCTCTTTTATGTACATTAGTTTATTTAAAATATCAATATGATTATATGTTTTTGTGATTCATGCGTTTATTAATTGACCCAAAGGTAAGTTAATATTTGACAGAATTTCAACGACAACTGTGGTAATAAATGTGTGACAATTATAAGGTATTTTATGTGAGTAATATGTTAGTTCAAAGATTAATTTATTGTTTGACATAATTTATTGTTAATGTTTGATTGCTACAACAAGAGTACCACTTACTGTTAATATTCCTGTCCAAAGACTTGATATTAATGTTGTGTTTGGTATCTTGAGATGGGATTAGCCATTATCTTGAATTTACTGTTTACTTATGAATATTGATGTGAGCTTATTTTTATTTCTTTTTTGCTCTATATTCAGCTAATTCATCTTTTACTGCCACAATATCTGCTAATATAAATTCTATACACATACTTAATGGGACTAATTTCAATGAATGAAAAAGGTATTTACTTATAGTGCTTGGCTGTATGAACATAGACATTACACTAAGGGAAGAACAACCCGCACCTCTCATTGCGGAAAACAACCCTTATGTTAAAAGGGATTTTGAGAGGTGGGATCGTTCAAATTGCATGAATCTAATGATCACGAATCAAATCATTTCAGAAGCCTTTAGGGGCACAAAATCTGAAAAGATTACTCAGGTCAAAGTTTCCTTAATGAAATTGAGAAATGTTTTGCTAAAAACGGTGAGGTTGAAATGACATCATTTCTGGCTTCTTTGATGTCTATAAAGTATAAGGGTCGAGAAAATTCTGAGCGATCTAAGGGTTATGAGTTTTATGATCCCACAATTAGAAATAGTTTTTTAGACGAGAATTGCAACATTCTTTTAAGATGTTGCGTTTGGAGGGAGAAATAAGGTTAGAGACATTGCTTTTAAGGAAGAATTGAATTCTAACTCAATTCCTACTATCACTTTTGATGATGTTTAGATTATCATACCTATCATTGATTAAGAAGTGAACCTAGAACCTCAATAAGACAATGTTGAATGACTCCTTATTCAAGATGAGGTAATTGTTCCAAAAGAACAAACTCAACAACCTCAAGAATGAATGTCATTAAAAAGTTCACTAGAGAAAATGTTAATAGCTTTAGTGGAATATTTTGACCATAAGTTGCATCAGATTAATATTAAGTTAATGGTTTGTCAATGGTAACATTGTTCATACATTTATATGGTGCAACCAGAAAACTTTGTGTCTAATGATGCAAAACATCCATACTACTTGTCAATAATAATTTAGGTCTCGACCAATACCCCAAGAATGATATTGAGATTAAGGAAATGCATAAGATTCCCTACGTCTCAAGAGTGGGATTCTAATGTATGCTCTAGTATGTATGCATCCGGACATTGCATACATTTTTGGGATATTAGGTAGATATTTAATGTGACAACCCAATTTAGACCCTGGTCGGAATGTGGTTTCGAGACCACATTACCGAGCCAAAAATTTATTTTTGTGTTTTAATTACATAAATTTTTGTGTGACAGCGAATATATGAGAAATTAAATGCTTAATATTAGCTTTAGGATTGTGAATTAATTCAAAAAGGACCTAGTTGACGAAGTTAGAAAAGATGATGGATGAATTATAAGGAGTAATTAATAATAGGGAGAGGAAGCATGGCTTTGCATGTCAAATTGCCCATAAAATACATGGTGGCCGGCCAAGGAGTGATGATGCTCCACTCATTCTAATTTAATATGTTTTTTTGGTTAACAAATGATGGGAATAACAATAGGAAAGTGAACAAAAAAATGGGTGTTCATACTTGCCTTCTCCTAGCCGAAAAACCAAGAAAAAGAAAGGGAGAAAAATTTTGAAGAAGTTCGGCCATTGCTTGTATCTAGGAGGAGTGTTTGATGTTGTGGCATGAAAATGAGGGAGTTTGAATGCTTAATAAGGAGGGAAGAAGGAGTGTCCATTTTTTCTTTCTTTTGCAATTGTCGTAACTAGAGGAAGAAGAGGAAGCAAGATTCAGCCAAGGTGGTCCTTTAGATCAAAGTATGTTCAATGATATTTTTGGAAGTTTACACAACCTTTGGGTGATGAGTCTAAATTCTATCTATCCCATGGTTGGATTTGGGGTTGTTGGAGAGTTAGGATTCGGCTAAGGAGCTTAAAATATTTTAGTTGATACCTTGATGCTATTAGCATGCTAGTTATATGGATGTGTTAAGTTGCTTGTTATGTTAGCATGAAAGTTGAAATTGTTAAGCTATTTTGTTGGAGGTGCCGAATTTAGGACTAAGAAGAGAATGAGTATTCGGCTAACATAGTGGAAAGGTGGGTGTTGCCGATTGCTAGATTTAGACTATGGGAGTGGCTATAATGGGCATTAAGATGTGGAACTTAAGAAATGTAGTTATATGTGGATTTACATGATGTTACAAATAGATGTGAAAATATGCTAGATTAGGAAAATTCGATCAAGTGTTCATGAGATGAAATTAGGTGTTTAAATGATGTTATAGTTGACATTGTACATATATACATACATTCGGCCATCTAATTGAGTATGAAGGTGGTGTTAAATCTAATTGTGATGCCCATTCCGAAGTATATATACATATATATATACATAAGTATGCCCATTCGTGATGTTACCTTTAATTATGTGTATAATCGACTAAATGGGTAATTAGTGAGGATGGTTGCCGAATATACAAACATACATATGCATGTGTAATTGAATTATGAATGTTTAGCAAGATGGCTAAACTAGTTGATTTATTGATTAAGCTCAAGGAGTTAAAGGAGGAGAAGCAAGCAAAGGCAAAGAAAAGATCATCGAGTAGCCGAGTTGGAACCGTCTTACCCAACACAAAGTAAGTCATTAAGCATATAGTTTGTACTAATTTAAATGGTCATAACGTCTATGTAATGATGCTGAATGGAATGATAAATATATATATATACATGTATGCATGTGGTGATGAAAGTGTTGAATGAAAAGAAAAGAGGTGAGACATATTGAGTCGTTGATCTCGGCACTAAGTGTGCGGGTATAAACATTTATGATCATGAGATTGGCACTAAGTGTGCGGGTTTAAATTGTACAGCACTAAGTGTGCGAGTTTGATTATATAGCACTAAGTGTGCGAGTTTGATTATATAGCACTAAGTGTGCAAGTTTGATTATGTAGCACTAAGTGTGCGAGTTGATTATATAGCACTGAGTGTGCGGACTTAATATATACTTTTGAATCACTATGGACACTAAGTGTGCGACATTATTAAGTTGATCACGGACAGCGGATCGGGTAAGTGCCTTGAGTTCATGGCTAATAGGCGCTATGTTTATATTTGGAGTTGAGCTTGGTAAGTTTGAACCTATGTGACAATTATAACTGAAGTCACGTACATAAGATTTATCGTGGAATAGGTGAAAGGTCGTTTAGTTGTATGATTGTAACGAAAATACAATGATGTATGAAAATGCCTCAAATATCCTATTGATTAGTATATGGAATGTGGATGCATGACTTGGCATGAGATTGAATCGATAGGTCTAAGGAACTATGGTATGGTTCGGTATGGATGGAGTAACTAGCCTCGTTCCATTTTGTTTCCTCTTGTGATAATGTTATTAATGGATGGTAGTGCATTGCTTATGACTTACTGAGTTATATACTCACTCGGTCTTTCCTTATCACCTATTTTAGGTTTCTTGGACTCGTCTCTTTTTGCGTGATCGGGCCGTCATTGGAGTCATCACACCGGCTAGCAAGTTTTGGTACTTTCTTCTTAGTCGGCTTAGGAGAACATTTCGGCATGTATAGGCTATTATGTTGTGTTTGAACTTTGGTATGTAAACTTTTAGCCATGCGAAAATGGCATAAATGTTCGGTTGGGTTTGGTTTCATAACGTTAGGTCGTAAATCTTGATAATTCGACCTTTTTATGCCATATGTCATGGTTGATTATTTTTGGTGTTAAAATTCATGATATGGCAATAGTGTAGTAGGGAGATGTTTGACAATGATTAGCCTTTGGCATGGCTAGTCATGATCATAATTGGTGATATGTATGATGAATTACTAGTTAGATCAAGGATAAATCACGAAATAGGCATAGTTGCTTTCGTAACAGATGCTGGCAGCAGCAGTGACATGAGATTGAAAAATCACTAAAAATAGTAGGAGTGGAATTAATTAATGAATAAATTATGTAATCGAAGCTTGATGAGTCTATTTTCATATAGAAGTAACGAAATGATCATATGAACAGTATGTTAAGAGATATTCAGGTTCTCGTGAGACAGGGCCAGAACGGTTTCTGGATTCCCTGTTCCGACTTTGGAAATTAATTATAAATTAACCAGAGATAATTAGGAGTCATGCCATATATGTACAGATTCCAATCTGAGTCTAGTTTCTATAGAAAAAAACGGCATCGGTATTGAAGCTCTGTGCAGGGAGATATCCAAGTCGTAATGCGCAAAGGTCAGTGTAGTCTATCCCTGTAACATGGGAGACTTTTACTAATAAACTGTACTAATTGGCCCAACCAAAAATTCTACAAAAATTCTACCATATAGGTATATGAGTGTAGTTCCAGGGAAAATTTACGGAACTGGATTTCGAGTTTCAGAACTCAAGATATGATTTTTAAAACGACTAGTACGCAGATTGGCAGCTTGTCTGGGAAATGTCAAATAAGTGGTTTGAAGTCTGTTAACACCTCGTGTTCGACTCCGGCGACGGTCTCAGGTTCGGGGTGTTACATTTAAGCAACCTTAGTATGAACCATTGGTTAGCAGGTAAGAGGGTACCTTAGTATGAACCATTGGTTAGCAGGTAAGAGGGTTATGAGGTATCTTTAGAGAACAAAAGATTACATACTCACATATCAGATCACATATCAGAGGTCTGATAAGTTAGAGATCATCAAGTATACAGACTTCGATTTTGATGGAATATTGATGCAAAATTTTGTCACTAGGGTGCAAATTGTGACAATAATTGGTAGTCATTTATTCCAATAACAATAGGAGCACATCAAAGTCAAAGCGCATAGACTTAAAATACTTGATTGTTAACGTAAAAGTTTATAGTGTTAGGTGTTTATAAAGCATATTGGGACAAACTCCATAATTGCGAATCCACTTACTAAGGGACTACACCTAAGATTTTATAAGAGCACACTGCTCATATAGGTGTAATGTCATTTAAGGATATTTGGTTTTAGTAGGAGTTTGTACTTTTAAATGCTTTTATGTTATAGACACATTTTTAGTTATTTCAATTTATGGATATCAAATTTATTTTCTGAGAAATAAAGTTTATTTGGTTTATTTACACTTTGATTTTGGTAAGGTTTGATCTCACTAAGGTTTGAGGAGGACCAGTTGGAAATAGACATGTTTAGATCATATTGCATGTAATTTCCATACTACACATCCATACCTGATCTATGTCATTTGTTTGTGTTAATATACGTGATTAGGGATGGATTTAGTTACGATATATATAACGAAAGTCGCCTTGGTTCTATGTTAGCATAATTAATGGATGAGATTGTTCGGAATAACTTTTGAATATGATAGTAAAATTTTTGAGCTCATAAGGTTATATAATGACATGTAATTATAGAGTAATTAGTATATATATGTGGTCTAAGTGAGAGATTGTTGGAAAATATGGACATCACATATATAATAAGGGTAATTACATATTATTATTTACTATCATGATAGGTTAGCCCAACTTAAAAGTGATCTAATTTGGTTAAAGTTTTATTGGGCTTTAATTATTAAATAAAGTATGAGTCAAATATGTGTAGATACTCTAGTAATTAACTTTTAATCAAATTCTAATTAATGATGGGCTAATAAGGAATTAAAGCTAATATGCCAAAGTTATAAATATTAAGGTATTGGTCCCCAAATTACTTACAAGATATCTTTTCTAATATCTCATCTTTAGGAATGAGAGAGCAAATGTTCTCTGAATTTCTTGTGTGCTAATTTGGAAGATCAAATCCAAAATCTAGAAAAGCTTCAAGGAATTCATGGATTCAGGTACGCTTTCACATCTAGTTTTGTTCTTGATTTATTCTTAATGATTTGACATGATAGATCCTGGTTTACAGTTCTAATTTTATATTAGATATTATTTACGGTTCTAACAAATTAATCTATGTATGTTGCATAAAAGAACAAATAGATCATTTTGTTAAAATTTTCATTCATTTTTTTGTTAAAATTTAGTTCTTATATGTCAGCATGAGGTATCAGTGGCATGTCAGGTATATTGTTTGATTATTCCATTATCTACATCAATTTTTAACAGTAGATTTGGATGGAAATTTTAACAAGAAGAATTAGTTTATTCTTTAATCTAATGTACAAGGATAATTTGTCTATTTTTTGAGTAAATAAGTTAAAATTCAATCTGACTCTTAGTACAGGGATCTCCATGATACTTTTATCGATATTGGGCTTTTGTTATTGTAGAAATAGTTATGTTTTGCATGATAAAGTAGAAAGAAAAATTGAATGATGAAATTATGAAGGAGAAAAAAGGAAGAAGGATAAAAATGTATATTTTTAAGAAAGATGAAAAATTTATTTCCATTCCCTTAATTGCTTAGCAAAGTAGGAAAGAACGAATAAAATTTAAGCTATTTTATCCTTATAAACATGTTTCTTTCTTTGATCCACATTTACTAATATTTTATTTTTAATAAAAAATTTGCACAATTTTTTTTTTACTATTTGAAAGATAATTATAATATATAAAATAAATTATACTTGGGTAAAATTTTCATTCCATACAATTTGACAAATTAAATTATAATTGAACGGTTTTTTTAAATAACATATAAAATAAACATGAGAAAATAACTTAAATAAAATACATGAAAAAGATAAAATTTTAAGTCAATTATGTAACACCTTATACCCGATCTGATCGTCGGGTCTGAGTTACAGGATGCCACATTGGTCGCCGGAGTGACTACGATCATTTCCATTTGAAATATACCACTAGTTAATCAAATCCATTCAAAAAATATATTAAAAGTGTTAAATAATGACCAAAATGTAAAAAATTGAAATACAGGGTTGGCGTCGCGACATGAGGGGGTTTCTCATCGCGACGTGACAAACTAACTTTGCTTTGTGCCTTGGAGTCCATTCCTCGTCCTGACGACATACTATTGACGTCGCATCATCACTTGCAATTTCTACAAATCTAACTTCTTAAACCTGCACTTTAAATCTATTCAACTTTTATTCAAGCCATTACCACATTTTGATAAAATATATAGTCCCTAAAGAACTATATTTGAGTTAATAGGAGTTATGTATTTAAAACAACACTCCTAAACATCATTTACTTTTATTCATCTAATCAATTCATTAACTAACATTACTTAACCTAGTAGGTATATGCCTTTCAACCAGCAAAAAGGTAGCTACACAAACATTGTTGAGTGCGGGATCTTAACAGGATCTTAGTAGGTAAATGCTTAGATGTATTGCTATAATTCAAATCAAATAATATAAGCAATAATCAAAATGCATACGGTTTCAGTGTTTATTCTATTAATCAATAAAAGTGTCTCTTATAACCAAAATCTTGGTCAACATATTTATATATATACATACATAATTCACTAGTGAATTAATAGTTAAAATAAATTATCAAATACTTCATATCATTATCACAATGCTAAACCGAGTTGTGCAATTACTTAATTTGTAACATGTAATCATGTTTCACCATATCATGACATCAAATGATTCATTCCTTATCTTATCAAATCAAATTTTTGTCTTATTAGTCAACTCACAAATTTTTTTGATACTTACTCTCGATATCTAATGTCATAAACAAATGCCTACATTTCAAACTTATAATATTTAATCATTTTCGAATATCGTTATCACATTCCTACACAATTTAACACTTCTTACATATAATTTATTATCATCACAATTAAGCTTATATGTTTCTTTTTATTTTAACATTTCAATTGTTTTCGAGCCTAATAGCTCTTCCCTACTTACTCGGCCCTCAAAGCTTGTTTTCGGTTATTTTGCATATTGATACATATCTCAATTAAATATCATTTCTTTACTTATAACATTTAACTAATTTAAATCTTTATAACTCTATTAACTTGTCACAGGCTCAAAATGGGCACATAAATCCAACCAACACACCAATATGATTTAATCAGCCATAATCGACTAGTAATTCATTTTATAACTCTTTTATTATTTCCCTCCTCCTCTTCTCCATTCCACATCCTGTATGTACATGTATTTATATAAAAATATTTGGCCTTTAGTTAGCCATACTTATATGTAACATTAATTATTTTTTTACTATTTACACATATACCTTTAACAAAATTGTCTTCTTGAATAGCGGTTACTAAATTATTTATATATTGGCATACAAAATTTGAAATTAAATCCCCCTTTTGTTTTTGAAACTAGATTCAATGAACTTTTTACCATAAAAATCTTAGAATTTCTATTTAAGCCAATTAGTACAATTTTTTTTTCAAATCTTCCCTTGTTTTGTTGCTAGGCATGTCACGCCCCATAATTTCTTTTAATTTTGTAAATTCATACACAAGTAAGTATGGTAGCTTAGTGTTAAGAGCTTAATTAAATCCCTTATGGTCTTAAGGACCGTGGATGTTTTACCATACCTTGCCACATTGGAGGATCTCATTGTGGTAAGGCACTATGTGATTTGGGTGCGAGTATCAACTTGATGCCCATGTCCATATTCAGAAAGTTAGGGATAGGTTAGGTTAGACCAACTAGGATACACTTCAGTTAGCAGATGATCCTTAGTACATTTGGAAGGAAAAATTGAGGATGTATTGGTTTGTGTAGATAAATTTATTTTTTCTACTGACTTTTTTTGTCTTAGACTTTGAAGCAGATAAAGAGGTGCCAATAATCCTAGGAAGGCCTTTCCTAGCAATTGGAATGACCCTTATTGATGTGCAAAAGTGCGAGCTTACCATGCGTGTATAGGACGACCATAAGTGAGGTTAGACTAGTTGATGATTATGCCGCAGTAATTGAGTTAGAGGAATTAGCCGTGTAATGGGAACTTAATACTGTTGAGGACCCATTAGAACAAATCTTGACGTTAGACCCTTCAAGTGATGAGGAGAGGGAGGAATATTTAGCTTCGCTAAAAGATAACCAAAAAGGATTTAATCTGCAATCTCACTTTGAATCTTTGGAATTAGAAAGCAGAGATTATGTCCAACCAAAAGCATCAATCGAGAAGCCACCTAAATTAGAACTTAAGGTACTTCTTTCGCACTTAAAATATGTTTATTTAGGTAATACTTTGACTTTTCTTGTGATTATTTCAGCAAAGTTAACTAAAGAGCAGGAAGAGAAACTTATTTTTAGTACTGAAACAATTCAAAAAGGCTATCAGATAGACCATAGCCGATATTCATGGTATCAGTCCATCCGTATGCATGCAAAAGATCATCCTAGAAGATGGTGAAAAAGGGAAAATTGATGGACAACGGAGACTGAACCCTATTATTAAGGACGAGGTAAAGAAGGAAATAATCAAATGGTTAGATGTGGGTATAATTTACCCTATCTTAGATAGTTCATGGGTAAGTCTGGTCCAGTGCATGCAAAAGAAATGAGGCATTACAATTGCGGAGAATGAAAACAACGAGTTAATACCGACCTGAACGATTACAGGATGGAGAATTTGCATAGATTATTGAAAGTTGAACAAAGCGACTAGGAAATATCACTTTCCTTTACCGTTCTTGGATCAAATGCTGGATAGACTCAGGAGGTGAGACTATTATTGTTCTTTAGATGGGTACAAAGGGTACAATTAGATCACGGTAGCACTAGAGGATCAACACAAAACAATACTCACATACTCATATGGTATGTTTTCCTTTAGACGTATGCCATTTGGTTTATGTAATGCACTTGTTACATTTCAAAGATGTATGGTGGCTATTTTTACTAATATGGTGGAAAAGTTTTTGGAAGTTTTTATGGATATTTTTCAATGTTTGGAGACACTTACGATGATTGCTTAACCAATCTAGCCAAGGTACTAAGGCGGTGCGAAGAAACAAACCTTGTATTCAACTGGGAAAAGTGCCATTTCATGGTATGAGAATATATTGTTTTGGGGCACTGAATAATGAGACAATGGATTGAGGTAGATAAAACAAAGGTAGATGGTATTAAAAAACTTCCACCTCCAACATTTGTAAAAGGTGTTAGGAGATTTTTGGGACATATCGAATTCTATCAAAGATTTATCAAAGACTTCTCCAAAATTGCTAAACCTTTATGAAAATTATTGGAGAATGATACAACATTCAACTTTGATGAAGAATGTTTAAGAGCTTTTAATGCCTTGAAGAATCGGCTAGTTTTGGCACCCATTATTGTCACACTAGATTGAGAATTTCCATTTAAATTAATGTATGACACAAGTGACTTCGCAGTAGGAGCTGTGATGGGCCAGTGAAGGAACAAAGTTTTTCATCCCACCTACAATGTAATTCAAACTCTAATAGGAGCTCAACTGAATTATATGGTAATAGAGAAAGAGTTACTTGCTATTGTATTTATTTTTGAGAAGTTTCGAACTTATCTTATAGGTACCAAAGTGATGGTCTATACGGATCATTCGACAATTAAATATTTACTTGCCAAGAAAGATGACAAGCTAAGATTGATCTGATGGGTATTTCTACTTCAAGAGTCCGATTTAGAAATTTAAAATCGAAAAGGGGCAGAAAACCAAGTAATAAATCAATTATCCAGATTGGAGCCGTAAGAAGGAACTTCTCCGCTTCGACCCATTTAGGAGACATTCCTAGACGAGCACATACTTAAGGTAAATCACGTCCATAACACCCATTGGTTTGCTGGTTTTGCTAACTATTTAGCTTGTGGTGAAACGCCCTAATTAATTTATTTTTTCACTGTAAAATTTGACACAAATATCTGTCTACTTCAGTGGCTAAGTGTTCTGAGTGTGTGGTCTTGGGTTCAAGTTTCAATTCTTCCAAATTTTGATATTTTTTTTATCCAAGCCTCACATTTTTGGAGTGGGCTTAAATTAAATTGCTTGTAAATCCATATTAGAAAGAACCTGCTAGTTCGAGTGGTAAGAAGGTTAGTACATTGGAGGTCTTGTGTTTGAATATCTGCGCGAGAGTGAATATTAATCTTTTTACTCGGTTTTCTGATAGAGTATTGATGGAGTTGGATTTTGAAAAATTGGATGTTAGTGGGTTAGTAGGGAGTAAATTAAAGGATTTGGGATATCTACTATTTTTTTTAGTTTTATCTTTTTTTTTCATATTTTCTCTCTCCTGCAAATAAATCACGTAAAAATTTCTTCTGTCTTTCCCTCTCTGACATTTTCCTCCATCTTCGCAACTTCTATTTTGGTTTTTTTCGTTTTGGCTTAGGTACTCGTTGTTCGATCGTACTGTGGAATTGTCGAGTTTTCCTTTTGGTGTGATAGGTAGAACTCTTTTTGTAATTGATTTCTGGTTTGAGTTTTCTTTTATCGATGTTAATCTTGGGAGATTTTTTTGATGGATCCAGTATTTAGGTGAAGATTGTGAAAGGATGAATTACATTTTGGCAGTTTAGTGCACGTTAGAGGTGTTTTGACATCGGTGGTAAGTCGACTCCTTGCGATTCTTGTGTCGAGTTTGTTAACCAATTCATTAAATCAATGTTTGGGTACTCTATTTTTAGGTCTTGAAAAGCTTGGGATAGTTTTCACACCAAATCGACACTAGGTGTGTACCCGAAATGCAATAAAATGAGCTTCGGTGAAAGTCAAAAAACCTCACTATCGACTCCACAAGGGTGTGTGCCTGGCCGTTTGGCTGGCCGTGTGTGAGACATGGCTGTGTGATCGATGAAGGTATAGCCGTGAGCAGGGCACGACCGTGTGGTGGTTAGAGTGTGGCCGTGTGGGCCACACAGGCTAGGCCAAGTTGGGCGTATGGCCACACGAGTGTGTGGGCCCACTCGGGCATTCCACAAGAGCGTGTGGGCCACATGGGCAAGGCTAATTTGGGTGTGTGAGCCCACACAGGCATGTGGGCCGATATTTCTGTAATTTCCCTTAGGGTTGCACGAGTTGTTCTGATCAACTGTGGGCCCTCTGTAGGGTCGGTAAGGGCTAATTAAACCTCATTTCGTGTGTTATGATATTTTGATAGACTGAATTAAGTAGGATACTAAGTGTATGCCTGACTGTACTGTAATTTGTATATTTGTATCTGTATATGAGCATATTTAATTTGTTATATCTGTATCTGATTATCTGTGTCTATTATTGGGGTGGGATTTGTATATGAGGAGGAAGTATTCTATATGGCAATCTTTGCCTATATTCTGGCAGCTTGGCTACACATTATCTGACATGTGTCGTAATGGCACAATATGGTGTGCAGAGATGGGTGGGTGTTTTTAACCCCACATGGTGTGATGGGATGGTCAGAACTAGTGTGTAAAAGATGGGATAGGATTCTGTGTTCTGATCTGTATATCTGATTCTGTATATTGTAACTGGAAAGGCCATGAGCCTGACTCTGTATTTGTATGTTTGCATGCTTAATTTTGTTGGGTTACACACTGAGTTTATGAAAACTTACATCTATCTATCTGTTCTATACAGGCAATCCATAGAGTTAGGCAGATCGGTGCGGCAGAGACTCAGCAGTGACCACTCGACCATAAACTGTTAAAACTTGTTTATTTATGGCTTTCTTAAGGTTTTTGGTTTTCAATTGAGAGTTTGTAATTTTTGAGACTCTCTGGACTTTATGGTTTTAAACTGTTGATTTTTGGTTTGTTGATAATTTGCATACTTTGATTAAATTATTTTATGAAATTGATGGTTTTTACGCAAAAAGAGGTTTTCCTAAAACTACGGATTGGGTTTCTAAAACTTATCAGTTTTATTAGACTTCCGCTGTAAAATAAGTTTTGGCAGATAAACTAAATAATCAACATTTTCGACAATGGTTATAAAGTAGATGGATTCAATAACTGAAATGATTTTATGTAGGTAAATCCATTCTCTATGACATCTCTGGATTCAGCTGTAACGTCTAGGCTGAGTTTAGGGTGTTACATTTAGTAGTATCAGAGCCAGGTTACAAAACTCGGGCTGTAAATTTTGGGTTCCAAAATTATGTTAAAAAGAATAAGTTTTTAAATGATTTGAATAAATTGAGAAAGTATGTGGTACACCAAGTCTCTAGCGTCAATCCTGTAAGTATTTCTGAAACTTAGATAAATTTGCTCTGAAATACTGTAGATAATACATTCTAAAACTATACTGAGTTAGCTAGAGACTGAAACCTCTGAAAATAACTCTGAACTTCTGATAATTTATGTATAAAACATCTGGTAATAAATACTAGAACTGATGCATAAAATTTTAGAATGTAGATAAAACTTGAATAATACAATGAGCGCTCGTGGAACTCGCAGATGTGGTATTCATGGCCATGGAAGAGGCCGTAGGGGAGCTCGAGCTGAGTCCTCCTCTCTGGGTAGTATGCTGCACTTAGATATGAGTGAGACATCAGTTTCGTCTACTATTGAGACTGGGTCTCAAAGCCGCTTAGCTGGGGACGATGTATTGTCCCAAACCATACTAAGGATTTTGGAGAGGGTTGCTGGACCACATTTTAGAGCTGGGGGTCGAGGGTCGATAATTGAATGATTCTGGTCTAATGGTGCTGAGTTGTTTAGGGTTTTCACTAGAGTCGCCCCTAATGTGGCCGAGTGTTAGTTGGATGCCACTAAGAGGATTATGAATGACTTAGACTGTACTCCCGAGCAGAAATTTAAGGGTGCAGTCTCCTTGCTTCACGATGAGGCATATCAGTGGTGGTTGATAGTTGAGGAGGATACTCAACCGGATCGTCTAAATTGGGATTTCTTTATGACCACCTTCCAGAGTAAGTTCGTGGGGGCGAGCTATGTGGATGCTCGTAGGTATGAGTTCATGAATCTCACACAAGATGATAGATCTGTGGCTGAGCATGAGGCCGAGTTTCTGAGGCTGAGCCGCTATGCTCGAGGCCTGGTGGCATTTGAGTATGAGAGGTGCGTTTGGTTTGAGGATGACTTGAGGGATAACTTGAGGGTTCTGATTGCTTCAAAGACAGAATGAGAGTTCACGGTACTGGTTGAGAAGGTGAATATCGCTGAGGATGTTAAGTGCATGAGCACCAGAATAGGCACCGAGAGAGGGGTAAGAATAAGAGGAATTTAGAGTGATGGGCCTAAGAAAAAGACTAGGCCTGATGGGCCGATTAGAGTGGGGGCTCCTGTTGCTCCTATTGGGATTCAGCCATGTGGAGATTGTGGTAGGCGATATCCAGGTGAGTGTTGAAGGAGCATTCGAGCTTGTTTGATGTGTGGATCCTTAGAGCACCGCATTAGAAAGTGTCCATAGTGGGAAAACTAGATGCAAGCTTCGGGGCTGGGTTTTGTGCAGCCTCAGAGGGCAGTTCAGCAGCCACCTAGGGGCCGTGGACCGGCTAGGGGTGGTAACGGAATGGGCCGAGGGCAGAGTGCACTGGGCAGAGGTACTGGTTAGACTGAGGCGAGGCAGCCTGCGTTGGTTTATGCTACTCGGGCTTGTTTGATCTGTGGATCCTTGGAGCACCGTATTAGAAAGTGTCCACAATGGGCAAACTAGATGCAAGCTTTGGGACTGGGTTCTGTGCAACCTCAGAGGGCAGTTCAACAGCTACCTAGGGGTCGTGGACCGGCTAGGGGTCGTAACGGTATGGGCGAGAGATAGAGATGCTCCAGATGTTATCACCGATACGTTCTTAATTTTTGATGTACCTTATACTGCCTTGATAGACATAGGTTCAATACATTCCTATGAAGCTAGCTCTGTTTCTAAAAACCTGGGGATATCTATTGAGAGTATTTCTAGTGAGGTTACTGTATTGAGTCCATTGGGGCAGTCTATTCGGATTAGTAAACTTTATAGGGATGTTCCGTTAGTGGTGCAAGGGGCTGTTTTTCTGGCAAATCTGATGGAGCTTTCGTTTGTGGAGTTTGATTTAATTTTAGGTATGGACTGGTTGGTTGAGCACTGAGTCAGTTTGGACTGCACATCTAAGAGGGTCGTTCTGAGGACCAAGGATGATATAGAGGTGGTTGTGATCAGTGAGTGTCGAGATTATTTTTCTAATATGATCTCCGCTCTTGTGGCTGAGAAACTGGTTCGAAAATGGTGTAAGGTGTATTTTTCTTACGTCAGTGTTTTTGCTTCTGAGACTCTACTATCGGGGATATCAGAACTATGAGGGTCTTTTCAGATGTCTTTCCTAAGGAGTTACCAAGTTTACCTCTGAATCGGGAAGTTGAGTTTAGAATTAAGCTTCTACTGAGTACAACTCCGGTGTCTATCGCTCCCTAACAAATGACATCGAAAGAGCTTACAGAGCTGAAGGCTCCACTTTAAGAGCTTCTAGATCGTGGTTTCATCCACCCTAGTGTGTCTCCGTAAGGGGCACTAGTTCTATTTGTGAAGAAGAAGGATGAGACTATGAGGATATGTATAGATTATTGGCAACTGAATAAATTGGTGGTGAAGAATAAGTATCCACTTCCAAGGATCGACAACTTGTTTGATCAGTTCTAAAGGGTTTCAGTGTTTTGAAAAATAGATCTCCGTTCTGGGTATCATCAGGTTAGAGTTAAGGAGGTGGATGTTCATAAGATTGCATTTAGGACTCGTTATGAAAATTACAAATTCCTAGTTATGTTTTTTAGTCTGACGAATGCTCTGGCAGTATTCATGGATTTGATGAATCGAGTCTTCCAGCGATATGTGGATCAGTTCATCGTGGTCTTCATCGAAGATATCTTAGTTTACTCTACGACTAAGGATGAGCATGATGAGCATATCAGAGTAGTGCTTCAAATTCTTCGAGAAAATGAGCTCTATGCTAAGTTCAGCAAGTGTGAGTTCTGGTTACGAGAGGTAGCTTTTTTGAGACATGTGGTTTCTGTTGAGGGGATCCGTGTTGATTTGAGGAAAATTGAGGCTGTGCTTGATTGGAAACAACCTAAGAACTTATCTGAAATCTACAGTTTTCTAGGTTTGGCGGGTTATTATCGGTGGTTTGTTGAAGGATTTTCTCTGATTGTAGCTCTGTTGACTAAGCTTTTGCGCAAGGGAGTTCCTCTTGTTTGGACTGATGCAATCGAGCTTTGAGAAGCTCAAGTTTGTTCTAACTTAGGCTCCTGTTCTAATATAGCCTGAATTTGGTAAGGAGTTTGTGGTTTATAGTGATGCATCGCACGTCGATTTGGGATGTATATTAATGCAAGATGGGAAGGTTGTGGCTTATGCATCCCATTATCTTAAGACACACGAAGGGAACTATCCGACGCACGATCTCAAGTTGGCTGCAGTAGTCTTTGCATTGAAAATTTGGAGGCACTATCTATATAGTGAAAGGTGTATTATCTACACTGATCACAAAATCCTCAAGTATCTACTTACTCAGAAGGAGTTAAATCTTAGACAACATCGATGGATTGAGCAGTGCAAAGATTATGACTGCACGATAGAGTATCATCCTGGTAAGACCAATGTGGTAGCCGATGCTCTCAGTCCTAGAGTGATGAGTGGTTTGAGGGTGATGTTCACTCGATTTAGTCTGTTTGATGATGGGAGTCTGTTAGCTAAGTTGCAAGTTAAGTCGACTTGGATTGATTAGATTCAAGATAAGCAGTTAGGAGATGAGACTCTGGGTTTGTGGTTCTGTTAGGTTGAGAGTGACAGTACTTCGTATTTTGGACTGAATAATGATGGTGTTTTATGTTTTTGAGGTTGGATCTATGTACTGAATGATTTTGATTTGAGACAATCGATTCTGAGGGAGGCGCATACTAGCCCTTATGCTATGCATCCTGGTGGTAATAAGATGTATCGTGATCTTCATGAAATGTACTGGTGGCTGGGTTTGAAGCTTGAGGTTACGAATTTCGTTGTTCGTTGTCTGACATGTCAGCAAGTTAAGGCTGAGCACCAATTGCCTTTGGATTTGCTACAACTCGTTAAGATTCCTTTGTGGATGTGGGAACAAGTGACGATGGACTTCGTTAGTGGGTTGCCCTTGACACCCATTAAGAAGGATTTTTTTTGGAACATCGTGGATCGATTGACCAAGTTCGCTCACTTTATTCCAGTTCAGACCGATTATTCTCTGTAGAAGTTAGCGAAGCTCTATATCTCCGAGATAGTTAGACTGCATAAGGTTACTGTGTCGATTATTTCTGATAGAGATCCTCACTTCATGTTTCAGTTTTAGAAGAAATTGTACGAGGGTTTGGGTTCAAGATTAGATATCAGTACCGTGTTCCATCCTCAGACCGATGGTCAATCTGAGAGGGTGATTCAGATACTGAAGGATATGCTTCGGAGTTGTGTGATTGATTTTTGAGGTAGTTAGGAGGATTACGTGCCACTAGCTGGGTTCACCTATAATAACAATTTTCAATCTATAATCCAGATGGCACCTTATGAGGCCTTGTATGGTCGTAAGTGTCGTACTCCACTGTGTTGGACTGAGTTGGGTGAACGTCGGGTTTTGGGTCCTAAGTTGGTTTCTGAGATCGAGGATAATGTTAGACTGATTTGAGATTATCTGAAAGTGGCTTCTAATAGATAGAAATCTTATGTAGATCTAAAAAGGCGTAATATTGAGTATTCTGTGGGTGATTCCGTGTTTCTCAAGGTTTCTCCATGGAAGAAGTTCTGAGATTCAGTTGTAAGGGTAGGTTGAGCACTAGGTTTATTGGGCTGTATCAGATTCTAAAGCGTGTGAGACCGGTGCTTATCATCTGGAGTTACCTCTAAAGTAGGACCGTATTCACGATGTGTTTCTCGTTTCAATGTTGAGGTGGTATTGGTCTGATCCATCTCAAGTTGTCTTTGTTGAGGAGATTGAGGTTAGATCGGACTTAACTTTTGAGGAGGAGCTAGTTCAGATTCTAGATTGAGATGTTAAGGTTTTGAAGAGGAAGTCCATTTCGTTAGTTAAGGTTCTGTGGTAGAATCATGGCACTGAGGGCTTGGGAACTTGAGGACTTGATGTGTCAACAGTATCCTCATTTGTTCTAAAAGGTAAATTTTGAGGTCAAAATTTCTTTTAGGGGGTAGAGTTGTAACGTCCTGATTAATTTATTTTTGTTACTGTAAAATTTGACACAAATATCTGTCTGCTTAAGTGGCTAAGTGTTCTGAGTGTGTGTGAGAGGTCTTGGGTTCAAGTCTTACTTCTGCCAAATTTTGCTATTTTTTTATCCAAGCCTCACCTTTGTAGAGTGGGCTTATATTAAAAATTCTTATAAAACCATATCAGAATGGGCCTGCTGGTTCGAGTGGTAAGGAGGTTAGTATGTTGGAGGTCCTGTGTTTGAATCTCTGTGCGAGTGTGATGTTAATCTTTTTACTCGATTTTCTGATAGAGCCTTAATGGAGTTGGATTCTGAGAAATTGGATGTTAGTGGGTTAGTGTGGAGTAAATTAAGGGATTTGGGATATCTACTATTTTTATTTTATTTTTATCTTTTTATTTTATATTTTCTCTCTCCTAAAAATAAATCACGTAAAAATTTATTTTGTCTTCCCCTTTCTAAAGTTTTTCCTCCATCTCTGCAACTCTCTGTTTTGGTTTCTTTCGTTTCTGCTGTGGGAATTGTCAGATTCTCCTTTTGGTGTAGTAAGTAGAACTCTTCTTTTCATTAATTTCTGGTTTGAGTTTTCTTTTATCGATGTCAATCTGGGGAGATTTTTTGATGGATTCGGTGTTTAGGTGAAGATTGTGAAATGGGGAATTAGATTCCGGCGGTTTAGTGCATGTTAGAGGTGTTTTGGCATTGGTGGTAATTCGGCTCCTTGTCGATTCTTGTTTCGAGTTTGCTATCGCTGAATCGATGTTTGGGAACTCTATTTTTAGTTCTTGAAAGGCTCTGGATAGTTTTCGCACCAAATTGATACTAGGTATGTACTCAAAGCGTAGAAAAATGAGCTTTGGCGAAAGCCGAAAAACCTCACCGTCGAAACCACACGGGCGTGTGCTTGGCCGTGTGGCTAGCCGTTTGTGAGACATAACTGTGTGGTGGCTGGAGTGTGGTCGTGTGGGCCACACAAGCTAGGCCAAGTTGGGCATGTGGGCCATACGGACGACACAGATGTGTGGGCCCACCAAGGCATTCCACACGGGCGTGTGGATTTTTGGGCCAGGCTGTATGGGTCATACGGGCAAGGCCAATCTGGACATGTGGGCTCACACGGGCAAACCATATGAGTGTAACACCCCTCACCCATATCCAACATTGGGACAGGGTTTGAGGCGTTAACGAACTTAAACATTCACAACAACACATAACATATTACCAACCATGTATGGCAAACAAACATATGTACATCATCAATATCAAACATAACATAAATAGCTAAATTTATAAGTCAGAATCATTAGCTTACTAAAGACCTATATATTTGGCCAAATTATAATAACACATGTTATAAAATTAGGTCTCGATACATGCCACTCACTTGATAATTCTAGCCTCCGATGATGTCCAGCCTTGAGCTAACCTAACAACACTAAAAGAAATGGAAAGGAGGGGGTAAGCTTTACGCTTAGTAAGCTCACATGAAATAATAATAAACAATTTACTAACATGCTTTCCATAGTAAAACTAATCCAATTGTATATTTACACATGTTCTGGTTAAGCTGCTTTCTTGAGTCACAGTTACTAAATCATTTATATATGGAGTTACAAAACTCCAAATTAAGATCCATAAATTTTCCTAGAAACTAGACTCATGTCTCTTTCCATCATAAAATTTTCAGAATTTTTGGTCCAGCCAATAAGTACATTTTATTATTCAAAGTCTCCCCTATTTTGCTGTTTGACAGATTCGACCTTTCTTCACTAAAATTTATTTATCTCATAGTACGAGACTCAGATAATGTTCACATTTGTTTCTATTAAAAGTAGACTCATCAGAGATTCTATGAATATAAATTATAACCCATAATTATTTTTATAAAATTTTTAAAAATTTTTCCAAGTCAGAACAGTGGATCTCGAATTCATTCTGACACTATCTCACAAAAATTAGAATATCACATAATATACAACTCTTTTTCTCCTATTGTTTTTTATATGAAAACAGACTCATTGAGCTTTAATTAAATAATTTATTTGAAATTTAATTCAACTTAAAAAGTTTTTGGTGAATTTTAAAAGTTACACAACTGCTGCTGTCCAACATTGTTTTACTACTAAAATTCACTCTTACATAATTTCACTTAATCCATTGTCTTATTGAAGTTCAATCAAATATCGAGCATATTGCTCAAAAGTTTCTTAAATATATACCTACAGTTATTCATCATATAATCATGTTCACATGTATTTTTACTTAATCAATTTTCCCGTTGAACTCTTCGGAATAATAACTGATACTCAGTTGCCTGTACATATTTTCACACTTGTAGCCAAAGGTATCTGGTACGCATAGTAGCCTGCACTTAGTACTACACACGTGATCGAAGTTATCAGGTACGCATAGTAGCCTGCACTTAGTACTACACATGCGACCAATTATTCGGTACACGTAGTAGCCTGCACTTAGTACTACACACGTGACCTCACAATAGATCATTTGTATCGTTTCTATTCCAAAGGCTCAATCGGGAAATTCCTCACTTTCCAACATGTTACAATTTATTCATTGTCCTTTTTCAATTTGTAATTTACAACAAATAATCATTCTATAGGCAGCCACATTTTATATGATAACAAAATATAATAAAATAAAAAGAATCGATAAATTATTTATGTACAAACTTACATTGGATCCAGAAATGACAATTTACCATTCTAGTCCATAACCTTGTATTTTCCCGATTTAAGCCTAAATCTCGATTTCCTTGATCTATAATATCACATTTAGCCTACTAATTAGTCACACAATTCATATGGATCTAAAAATCATATTTTTTTATAAATTTGTATTTTGACCCCTAAACTTTTGCATATTTGCACTTTTGCCCCAAGGTTCGAAAATTAAACTTCTTCCTATTTTCTTATGTTTTATGACATTCTAATCATTTTTCCCTTCTATGGCAACATCAAATTCTCACTCTAACATGTACTTATGAACATTAGGTATTTTTTCCGATTATACCATTTCTCATTTTCACGTAAAATCGCTTAGCAAAAGTTGTTTAACACAATTTCAAGCTTCATATTCTACCATTAAACATCAAAATACATGCATATCATTCATGGGTAAATTTTTAAACATAAATCCTATCTCAAAATAATGGTAGAAATGAGCAGATCATGTTACCGGGATTTCAAAAATACATAGAACATTAAAAACGGAGCTCGGAATCACTTACAATTAAGCTTGGAAGCTTGGCCAAACCCTAACCATGGCTGCTCTTGGTACATTTTTCTGTAGCAAGAAGAAAGGGACACATTTGGGGTTTAAAATTTGTCTCTTAATTCATTTTACCCCTAAATGACCAAAATGCCCTGACCAAAATGCCCTGTTTACTATTCTTTCAATTTTACCCAACCAAGGTCATTTTTGTCCAACAAGTTATACAATGGTTTAATTATCATTTAAGGACCTCCCATTTAAAATTTAATGACAATTAGACACCTCTAACATATAAAACTCAACTTTTGCACTTTTTACAATTTAGTCCTTTTTACTAAATTGAGTGCCCAAACGTCGAAATTTTCGAACGAAATTTTCACGAAATCATTCGGTGAAATCGTAGACCATAAAAATATAATAAAAATGAAAATTTGCTCATCAGATTTGTGGTCCCGAAACCACTGTTCCGACTAAGTCCAAAATCAAGATGTTACAACGGGCATGTGGGCCCATATTTTTGTAATTTCCCCCAGGGTCACATGGGTCGCTCCGATCGACTATGGGCCTTCTGTAAGGCTAGTAAGGTCTAATTGATTCCCTTTTCATGTGTTATGATATTCTGATAGATTGAACTGGGTAGGATACTAAGTGTATGCCTAACTGTACTGTAATTAGTATATCTGTATCTGTATATGAGCATGTTTAATCTGTTATATCTATATCTGATTATCTGTATCTGTTATTGGGGTGAGATCTGTATCTGAGATTTGTATCTGTATATGAGATTTGTATCTGTATGGTGATCTTTGCCTATATTCTAGCAGCTTGGCTGCACATTATTTGACATGTGTCGTAATGACACGATATGGTGTATAGGGATGGGTGGGTGTTTTTAACCCCAAATGGTGTGATGGGATGGTCGGAGTTGGTGTGTAGAGGTTGGAGGTAGGATTCTATATTCTGATCTGTATATCTAATTCTGTATATTGTAAGTGGAAAGGCCATGAGCCTAACTCTGTATCTGTATGTTTGCATGCTTAATTCTATTGGGTTATACACTGAGTTTACGAAAACTCATATCCGTCTGTCTGTTCTGTATAGGTAATCCACAGAGTTAGGTAGATCGATGTGGCAAAGACTCAGTGGTAACCACTCTACCGTAAACTGTTAAAACTTTCTCATTATGGTTTTCTTATGGTTTTTGGTTTTCAATTGAGAGTTTGTAATTTTTGGGACTCTTTAGACTTTATGGTTTTAAACTGTGGATTTTTGGTTTGTTGATAATTTGCATGCTTTGATTAAGTTATTTTATGAAATCGACTATTTTTATGCAAAAAGAGGTTTTTCTATAAGTACGGGTCAGTTTCTAAAACGTATCGATTTTATTAGACTTCCTCTGCAAAAGAAGTTTTGGCAGATAAACTAAATAATCAATGTTTTTGAAAATGGATATAAAGTACATGAGTTCAATAATTGAAATGATTTTATGTAGGTAAATTCATTCTCTGTGACATATCCAGATTCGGCCATAACGTCTAGACCGGGTTTGGGGTGTTACATGTGGTTTGATACCACTTGATAAGATATATCAACAAAGGAAAAAGTTTCTTCACGATGTGAAGTACTATTTTTGGGAATATCCATACTTGTTTAAAAAGTGCATAGATCAAATCATCAAGAGAAATGGGGCAGAAAACAAGGTACATAAGATTTTATATCATTGTCAGACAACTCTAAGTGGGGGGCACTTCAAAGGTTCATGTACTGCGGCCAAAGTATTGCAAGCTGAATTCTTTTGGCCAACTTTCTTCGCAGATACATATGCCTATGCAAAGAGTTACGATATATACTAGAGGGTTGGAAACATCACCAATAGAAATGAGAGGCCTCAAACAAACATTATCGAAGTAAAATTGTTTGATGTCTGGGGTATTGACTTTCTTGGTCACTTCCCTCATTCTTTTGGTCACAAGTATATATTAATAGTAGTATACTACGTATCTAAGTGGGTTGGGGCCAAGATATATTCGACGAACGATGCCAAGGTTGTAAAGAAGTTTTTGCAGAAACATGTGTTTATAAGGTTTGGAACTCCTAGGGCTATCTTCAATGATGAGGGGTCCTATTTTGTGCACAAATGGTTGAAATGGTTTCTCGATAGATATGGAGCGAAGCATAAGGTTGCCACAACTTACCATCCGCAAACAAATGGTGTAACAACCCATTTTTTAGTGGTGTCAAAAATAGTGGCTTCGGGGCCACCAAATTTGACGAGTAAGTTCGTAAATATTATTATTTAATATTCACGAGTCAAATGTGATTTTAAAAAGGTTTTTGATTTGATAATTCATGTTATATAAGCGGATTATTAAGTTCAAGTGGTAAGACTCTAACGTCAAATGGTTTTAGAAAATGAGGTATCAAGACCTCGTTTCTATAAACCAAGCCGTAAATATTTTTATAAATATTCACAGAGTGTCATTAAGGTGGCATTAAAGTTTCGCTAAAAAATTTTAACGTTTCAATAGTTAATTAATTAAAAGGGACTAATTTGTAAAAGTTGAAAAAGTCAATCGCTATTAGTTTAAAGGTGTTAAATTGATTAAAGAATTATAATTGAATGACCTTAATTCGTAAATTACCAATTTTCAAAACGGTGGACGGTTAAATCTTTAAATTCTTTTAAATTTATATGTTTATATGATATTTTTATTATTAAAATAAAGAAAACAAAATATTAAAATAAAGAAAACATAGTGTTTTCTTCCTCAATTTGCTTTTCATCACCAAATTTTCCATGGAAATAGAAAGGGAGAAGCTTAAGCTTCAGCTTTCACTTTGAAGATTCATGTATGTCCGTTTTAGCGTTGATCCTAATAATTTTTATGTTTTTAAGATCGTTGCAAATAAGTCCAGCTAAACCGTACCTTCGATTTTGGAACTGTTAAAGATTTGAATGTTGCCATTGATGAATCTAGTGATTTTTTATGTTAAATGATGAATTTGAAATATTAGTTGTTATTTAAAAGTATTTTGTTAAGTGATTTTTGTTGAATATATCAATTAGGATTAAATTGTTAAATTAGTAAAAAAAACAAGGTTTGGATATGAAATTATTACAAATGTAGGCTTTTTTGTGTGCCATGAATATTCAACTGATGTGAATTGGCATTAGAAATGGTTAATTTGCATGTTTTAGGCCCAGGGACTAAATTGAATAAAAGTAAAATTTTTGGGGTAATTTTGTAAAAATGTCAAAAGTGACTAAATTGTATAAAACAAATTATTTTACTATCTAAATTAATAAATTAGGTGAAATTATTAATTTAAATCAAGATCGAGTGGAAAATAGAGGAGATTAGAAAATTACCCAAATACCCCAATACTGTCATTTCTGCAATTTAGCCCAGTAAATTTGTGTGAATTGAATTCTGTATAATGTTGATTAAATTGAATGTTAGTATGTGATTCTATTGTGATTCAATCATTATATAAATGTTATTATGCAATTTATCTTGTCAAGAAACGATGGAAATTCAACGACATATCAAGCCCCGTTTGAACCTTAGGAATATATAGGATACAAATGACATGTCATTAGGGTTACCATGTTTTGGGTGTTGATTTTGAATGTCCTACCGGTGGCTGAGTTCTGGCATGTGTTGCAGATACTTGACAGCTTGTGTGAGCAGCACCGTGGAGCTACATTTCGACCGACAGCTTGTGTGAGCAGACCTAGGTTACCATGTAACACCCCATATCCGTAACCCATGCCAGAGCGCAATACGAGGCATTACCTAACTCGATTTCATGCACACAAACATTCACAAGCCACCCAAACTCGATCTGATTTAAAACTTTTCAATTTCTACTTTAAACCTCTTATGATGGGCCTACGAGCCCCTAATCGACCATTAAAAACTATTCGGGATCAACCTTGGCCCTTAAACCATCTATAGAAAATTTGACTTTGAAACAAGGCACACGCCCGTATGGAAGGATAACACGCCCGTGTGACCATTTCAACATGGCCGTGCTGATGGCTCGTGTGTCTCACACGGCATAAGCAAAACAGGGACACACATGTGTCCTCCACCCTTGTGGAATTAATTCTAAATGCACACCTACAGGGGTTTTCACATGGCCTGGCACACTCCCGTGTCCTTGGCCCGTGTGCTTCAGACAGCCATGACACGCCCATATGCTTCACACGGCCATGACATGCCCATGTCCTAGCCTATGTGTAAATACATGGACATTCTGTTTTTGACGTCAGCATCCCCAAAATGACACACGGCCAAGGCACATGCCCGTGTTCTAGACTGTGTTCTACACACGGCTGAGACACACGGTCGTGTCTCTGCCGTGTGTTTATTATCATGCATTCTTGAAATTTTTACGTGCAGGGGACACACAGCTGGACAACACGCCCATGGGGTTGGCCATGTGTCACACACTACCAAGACACACGTCCGTGTGTCTACCCGTGTGGACAATATAAGGCTATTTACCAAGCCTCTTTTCTACCCTTACTTACACAACCTACACAATAACCACCAAAACCAACATAATACTATCTCGAGCAACCAAATCATCCACAATAAACAACATTTTATTTGTGCATTTTACTCATCCATGAACATAATGCCATTTGCATATATCAAAATGAGTATTAGCCATCATTCGAGACTTAATACAAAATGAGGAATTTATCCCAAGCCAACACTTTTGGCCAAATTAATAACAACACAAAACACAAGTCTTGTTCCCTATACACGCCATATTAAAAAATATAAATCAAACCATACCGAATGCTTCATTGATAGTGTGATCGATATCTCTGACTTCCGTTGATCCTTGAGCTAGATAGGCGGCACTATAAGAAAAAAGGAAAGGAGAAGGAGTAAGCATAAAGCTTAGTGAGTTGCATATAAATAATTATACAACAATACTTTACCATTCATCAACAAGTATCATAATACACAAGTGGGCACAAGCAAAGCTTACTCATTAATATTCAATACACATCATATAGCATATAATGTGGCTCGCATTTTATACATACCAAATAGGTACTTGTATCACTCACAACACGATTATACTTTCCTCATTTACTAGAAATTAGAACTTCCACCCTTGAACCATTCTGAATGCTATCGGGTATTTCATAGTCTCAAATGTGGGGTAAGGTGCCGATGCCATGTGCCAGACATGGTCTTACACTGGCTCATATCTCAAGTCGATGCCATGTCCTAGACATGGTCATACACTGACTATCATCTCATAGCAGATGCATGTCCCAGACATGTCTTACACTGGCTTACATCTCGAGGCTGATGCATGTCCCAGACATGTCTTACAGTAGCACTCGTCTCAATGCTGATGCTATGTCCCAGACATGGTCTTACACTAGCTCTCATAATGTGGCCAATGCATGTCCCAGACATGTCTTACACTAGCTCACACTAACCCAAATGTCATAGCATGAATAATCAATTTATTTCCTAGTTTCCAATGGAACTTTGCTATCTCTATTGTCATCATACTTTCTCAATTCCACAATTAAGCAAGCCATGCTATATTATATTCAATTACAATTCAACACATACATTAATAATATAGTTGTATTATTTACATACAACTTACCTCGGATTACAAAATATGGCAAATAGTTAATTTATTTTATTTGCTTGGCTTTCCCCCGGTCTAGGTTCGGATTTGGTATTTCTTGATCTATAATAGCGAAATATACTTATTTAATTTCTAAATAAAATTAGGCAATTGAAAATTCACTTCTTTGGTAAAATAACCATTTTGCCCCTAAACCTTGACAAAATGACTATTTTACTCCTAGGCTCAAAAATTGATTTTTATCGAATTTCTTCGTATCTTAATCCTAGCCGAACCCTTTTTACTCTTATAGAAACTCCAAATTCCCACTATTTCACACATTTATTATCTATTTTACAACTTATTCACATTAGTCATTTTAGGTGTTTTCATGCTAACACCTTTCACAAAAGTTGTTTATAAGACACCCAAGACTCATTTTCTTCCATAAAAAAGTCAGCAATCATCACAAATCCTTTCATGGAAAAACCCAAGACTCTCAATCATTTTGCAAAATAGTACCCTCATTTGAAAGCTCATGTTTTAAGGATCTCAAAAGTACAAAAATATTTAAGAAAAGCCATTAGGATGACTTACTTGTGAAGGCTTAAAGTTGCTGAAATTTTAATCTCTTAAACCCCATTCTTTGCTAAAAATTTTGGTGGAGGAAGAAGATAAAAATGGATGATATCATCCCTCTTTTATCTATTTCTATTTTAGTCAAAATAAGCCACCTAGCCCACCAAATTTTAAAATTTTGTCTCTTCTTTCACTCTATGGCTGGCTATGCTTCTTTAAAAGGGTCTAATTGACCTTTAAAATTCCCAATTTTCATTCTCTAATAAAATAACACCTTTAGGTATCAAATTAGGGCTTTTGTACTTAATACGATTTAGTCCTTCTTTTTTGTACTAATATAAACATGTTATGACTCTATATCAATAAAAAAATAATTTCTCTGACTTCAGATTTGTGATCCTGAGACCACTATTCTGACTAGCCCCAAAATCAAGCTATTACATTTCTCCCCCCTTAGGGATTTTCGTCCTCGAAAATCTTACCAACGAATAAGTTCGGGTATTGATCTCTCATAGTCTCCTCAGGTTCCTATGTGGCTTCCTCAACTCCATGTCTATGCCACAAAACTTTCACAAATGCTACACTCTTATTTCTTAAATGTTTGACTTTACGAGTCGATGAATCTCAATCTCTGACGGCGCAATCATAAGCAAAGGGTTTGATCTATATTGACGTAGCATGGACACATGAAACACATCGTGAATCTTTTCCAATTCTGGTGGCAAAGGCAATAGATAGGCAACCGACCCTAAACTTTTAGTAACCTCATAGGGACCTATGAAACAAGGACTCAACTTGCGCCTTCTACCAAATTTGAGAATTTTCCTCCATGGAGATATTTTCAAAAACACTCGATCACTGACTTGAAATTCAATCTCTTTCCATTTCAAATCCGCGTAAGATTTCTGTCTATTCGAAGTAGCCTTCAAACAGTCGCAAATCACTTTAACTTTCTCTTTCGTCTCATTGAGTAAATCAACCCTGTGAATCTAACTCTCTCTGAGTTCTGTCCAATATAAGGGCGTTCGACACCTTCGCCCATATAAAGTCTCATTAGGCACCATCTTCAAACTTGACTGATAGCTATTGTTGTAGGTGAATTCAACCAATGGTAAGTACCTTTCCCTACTTTCCTGAAACTCAAGAACACAATACCACAACATGTCCTCTAAGATCTAAATCACTCTTTCTGACTGACCGTCAGTTTGCGGGTGAAATGCCGTGCTAAAACTCAACTTAGTTCCCAGTGCCTCTTGTAACTTTTTCCAAAACCCCGAGGTAAATCTCAAATCCCCATCCGAAATAATTGACAAGGGTACCCCATGTAGTCTCACAATCTAAAAAATATACAAGTCAGCCATTCTCTCAAAGTAGTCAGTACGCACTGGTATGAAATGTGCTGACTTTGTTAGCCTATCCACAATAACCCAAACAACATCCTTTTTCTTCGGGGTTAGTGGAAAACCATCACGAAATCCATGGTAATTCGATCCCACTTCTACTTGGGGATCGTGATAGGCTAAAGTAGACCCGAAGGTACTTGGTGTTCAGCTTTCACTTGTTGACACACAAGGCACTTGGAAACAAACTCTGAAATGTCTCTTTTCATCCCCGACCACCGGTACACTTTCCTCAAGTAATTGTACATTTTCACACTACCCTGGTAGACGGACAAACAACCACTATGTGCTTCTCGTAGAATCTTCTAAATAAGCTCATTATCTTTGGGTACACAAACTCTATCTTTGAACATTAGACATCCATCAATGCCAATCTGAAAATCTGATTTAATCCCCAACTCACACTGAGTTCTCTTAACCCGTAAAACTTTGTCACTGCTCTGAGCTTCACGGATTTCTTGCAGAAACATCGGTCTAGCTCTCAACTCTGCCAGAACCAAACCATTATCTAATAATTCAAAATTGGCTTTCAATGCTCTCAATGCAAAAAAATGATTTTCTACTCAATGCATCGGTGACCACATTCGCCTTTCCTAGGTGGTAGTCGATAATCAACCCATAATTCTTTAATAGCTCTAACCATCGTCATTGACGTAGGTTCAACTCCTTTTGAGTCATCAAGTACTAAAGACTTTTATGATCGATGAATACTCGGCATTTCTCACCATACAAATGGTGTCTCCAAATCTTCAACGCGAACACTACAACCGCTAGTTCCAAGTCATGGGTCGGGTAATTTCCCTCGTATGGCTTTAGTTGTCTTGAGGCATAGGCTATAACCTTTCCTTGCATGATTACACACCCCAAACCATTCAAGGAGGCATCGCTAAATATCATAAACTCCTTGCCTGACTCCGGTTGCACTAACATTGGGGCTTCGGTCAACAAGGCCTTTAACTTCTCGAAACTTTGTTGGCACTTTTCTGTCCATTCGAACTTGACATATTTCTGTAATAGCCTCATCATTGGAGTATCAATCATAGAAAACCCTTGAACAAACCTTCTATAGTACCCGGCCAAACCCAAGAAGCTTCGAACCTCAGTCACATTCTTTGGCTGTTTCCACTCAACAATAGCCGAGATCTTGTTTGGGTCAACTTAATCCATTACCCGACATAATGTGTCTTAAAAATTCGACCTCCTTAAGCCAAAATTCACTGTTACGGAACTTGGCATACAATTTCTTGTCTCTCAAGGTCTGTAACATAGTTCTCAAATGCTCCGTGTGTTCACCCTTATCACGCGAGTAAATCAATATGTCATCAATAAAAATGGCTACAAACTTATCTAGATACGATCAAAAAATATGGTTCATCAAATCCATAAACACCGCTGGGGCATTAGTCAAGCCAAAGGGCATGACGAGGAACTCATAATTCCTGTATCTTGTCTAAAAAGCAGTCTTTAGTACGTCTTGCTCTTTAACTCTCAACTGATAATAACCAGACCTCAAGTCTATCTTGGAGAACATCGTGGCTCCCTTCAACTGATCGAATAAATCATCTATCTCTGCCAAAGGATACTTGTTCAACACAGTTACCTTATTAAGCTGTCTATAGTCGATACATAACCTCAACGACCCGTCTTGTGTGCCTCACGATGAATAACTAGGTTTCACAAAATCTTTATCCGTTAACTCTTGCAACTGTACTTTCAACTCTTTCAACTATGTTGGGGCCATTCTATACAGAGCGATCGAGATAGGTACTGTACCAGGGACCAACTCGATACCGAATTCAACTTCTCTAGCTGGAGGTAATCCGGGTAACTCTTCCGGGAACACATCTATAAACTCACAAACCACTGGTATCGATTCAATTTTGACTCAGACATTTGAGTATTCAACACAAAATCAAGATAGGCCTCATATCTTTTCCTCAAATATTTTTTAGCAACCAAAGACGATATTACTTTAGGTGATTTATTCGGTTTATCTGGTCCAACCCGAAGGAAATTCCCGTCTTCACATTTTAACTCAATAACTTTTCTTCCACAGTCCACTACAACACTATGAGAAGTCAACCAATCCATCCCAACGATCACATCAAATTCATTAAATGGCAATAACATCAAGTTAGCCAAAAAATAATGACCTCTAATTATCAAAGGACAATTTCTACACACTTGGTCTACAAGCACATGTTTTCCTGAGGGGTTAAACACTTTTATCACAAATTCTGGGGCTCTACTAACATGTTCATACGAGGTATCAATTCCATACAAATATAAGAGTGCGTCAACCCCGGGTCAATTAAAGCAACAATAGATATTTCATGGATAGAAAAGGTACCCGTAATCATGTCGGGAGACTCTGCCTCATCCCAGGATGAATAACGTAAGTCCTTGCAGGTGCTCTGCCCTCGGACCTCACTGCAGCATCTCTGGGTGCACCTCTACTAGAGGCCCTGCTTCCAGGGTTCTTTTGTGGTCAACCCCTCAATGAAGCACTACTTGCCTTCACTTCTTGCTTTTTCTCTTCCTCTTCTACATTGAGACAGTCTCGGATAAAATGGTTTAGTGACCTGCATTTAAAACACCGCCTTTCTTTACCTTGGCACTCACCGAAATGATGTCTATCACATTGTGAACACTCTGGCCTATTTGGCTGAGCACTACCGACACTCGTGACAGAAGTGGTCTGAGCTTTAGAAGTTGCGTTCTGTCGGTTCTTGTTTCTATTTGAAAACCCCACCAAAGCATTCGATTGGGTAGCAAAATCTCTTGATCTTTTAGACGAGGACTGATGTGATTTCCCCATCTATCTCTTCTTTGAATCCCGCGACTCAATAGCCGCTTTCCTCATTTTTTTTAATAGCTCCTCTACCTTGCATGCTTTCTCGACGAACACTACAAAATCTCTTATCTTTAAAATACCAACAAAAACTCAAATATCTTCATTAAGGCCATCCTCGAACCTCTTATACATGGCAGTTTCTGAAGACACGAACTCCCGCGCATATTTGCTGAGTTTCACAAACTCTCGTTCGTACTCTGTCACTGTCCTATTGCCTTGCTTCAACTCTAGGAATTCCTTCCTTTTTTGGTCTATGAACCTCTGGCTAATATACTTCTTTCAGAACTCTTCTTGGAAGAATTCCCACGTTATTCTCTCTTGGTACCACAGACATGAGTGTGTTACACCACTGGTAAGTCGAATCTCGCAAGAGCGACACGGCACACTTCACGCACTTCTCAAGCATGCATGACAATTCGTCAAATACCCTAATGGCATGCTCTAACCAAAACTTTGCTTTCTCTGGGTTGCCATCGAGATTTTCCCAGAATTCTTCAGCCCCTTGTTTCTAGATCTTGTCTACCGGAGGCTTTTCTCTCCTAATTATGTCTGCACCTTGTGGAGCTACCTGGGCATACTGAGGAATCGAAGGAGGTGGAGTGTTCGGGTTCGTACGAACGAACTCCGTGTACCAAGCATCCATCATTCGGAGATATGCTTCTCTAGCCTCTCCACCTTGGCCTATAGTCACGGGCTCACTCTCAACTGGCGTGGTCCCCTCGACGGGAGCCGGTGCGTTACTCTCCACGTCATCTGCCGTAGCTCTATCAGGATCCATTTATTATATAAAAATACCATTTATAATCGTTAAGGGTCATCACACTATCAATATACAATTATGACATGAATAGCTAGACTCGTCTCTTGTAGGTTAGTCCTAGAACTGACTAAACCATGCTCTGAAACCACTAAATGTAACACCCCAATCCGTAATCCACGCCGAAGCAGAATACAAGGCATTACCTAACTCGATTTCATCCACACAAACGTTCACAAGCCACCCAAACTCGGTCTAATTTAAAACTATTTCAATTTCTACTTTAAACCACTTGTGATGGGCCTACGAGCCCCTAATCGACCATTAGGAACTGTTTGGGATCAACCCGGGCCGTTAAACCATCTATAAAAAATTTGACTTTGGAACAAGGCACACGCCCGTGTGGAAGGACAACACGCTTGTGTGGCCATTTCAACATGTCCATACTGATGGCTCGTGTATCTCACACAGCCTAAGCAGAATAGGGACAAGCCCGTGTCCTCCACCCGTGTAGAATTAATTCTAAATGCACACTTACAGGGGTTTTCACATGGCCTGGCACACGCCCGTGTCCTTGGCCCATGTGCTTCACACGGCCATGACACGCTCGTGTCCTAGCCCGTGTGTAAATACATGGACATTCTATTTTTGATGTCAGCATCACCAAAATGACACACGGCCAAGGCACACACTCGTGTGCTAGACCGTGTTCCACACACGGCTGAGACACACGACTGTGTCTCTACCCGTGTGTTTACTATCATGCATACTTACTTGAAATTTTTACGTGCAGGGGACACACAGCTGGACAACACACCCATGGGGCTGGCTGTGTGACACACACGGCCTAGACACACACCAGTGTGTCTACACCTGTGGACAATATAAGGATATTTACCAAGCCTCTTTGCCACCCTTACTTACACAACCTACCCAATAACCACAAAACCAACATAAGACTATCTCAAGCAACCAAATCATCCACAATAAATAGCAGTTCATTTGTGCATTTTACTCATCCATGAACATAACACCATTTGCATATATGAAAATGAATATTAGCCATCATTCGAGACTTAATACAAAATGAGGAATTTATCCCAAGCCAACACTTTTGGCCAAATTAATAACAACACAAAACACAAGTCTAATTCCCTATACATGCCATATTCAAAAATATAAATCAAACTATAACGAATGCTTCATTGATAGTGTGATCGATATCTCTAACTTCCGTTGATCCTTGAGCTAGATAGGCAGCATTATAAAAAAAAGGAAAGGAGAAGGAGTAAGCATAAAGCTTAGTAAGTTGCATATAAATAATTATACAACAATACTTTACCATTCATCAACAAGTATCATAATACACAAGTGGCACAAGCAAAGCTTATTCATAAATATTTAATACACATCATATAGCATATAATGTGGCTCGCATTTTATACATACCAAATAGGTACCTGTATCACTCACAACACGATCATACTTTCCTCATTTACTAGAAATCAGAACTTCCACCCTTGAACCATTCTGAATGCTATCGGGTATTTCATAGTCTCAAACGTGGGGTAAGGTGCCGATGCCATGTCCCAGACATGGTCTTACACTGGCTCATATCTCAAGTCGATGCCATGTACTAGACATGGTCATACACTGACTATCATCTCGTAGCAGATGCATGTCCCAGACATGTCTTACACCGGCTTACATCTCGAGGCCGATGCATGTCCCAGACATGTCTTACACTAGCACTCGTCTCGATGCTGATGCCATGTCCCAGACATGTCTTACACTAGCTCAAAATAACCCATTTGTCATAGCACGAATATTCGGTTTATTTCCCTGTTTCAAACAGGAACTCTGCTATCTCTATTGTCATCATACTTTCTCAATTCCACAATTAAGAAATCCATGCTATATTATATTCAAGTACAATTCAACACATACATTAATAATGTAGTTGTATTATTTACATACAACTTACCTCGGATTACAAAATATGGCAACTAGTTGATTTAGTCGATTTGCTTGGCTTTCCCCCGATCTAGGTTCGAATTTGATATTTCTTGATCTATAATAGCAAAATACACTTATTTAATCACTAAATAAAATTAGGCAATCAAAAATTCACTTCTTTGCTAAAATAACCATTTTTCCCCTAGACCTTGACAAAATGACTATTTTACCCCTAGGCTCAAAAACTAATTTTTATTGATTTTTTTCGCATCTTAGCCTTAGCTGAACCCTTTTTACTCTTATAGAAACTCCAAATTCCCACTATTTCATACATTTATTATCTATTTTACAATTTATGCACATTAGTCCTTTTAGGTGTTTTCATGCTAACACCTTTCACAAAAGTTGTTTATAAGAAACCCAAGACTCATTTTCTTCCATAAAAACTCAGCAAACATCACAAATCCTTTTATAGCAAAACCCTAGACTCTCAATCATTTTTCAAAATAGTACCCTCATTTGAAAGCTCATGCTTCAAGGATCCCAAAAGTACAAAAATATTTAAGAAAAGACATTAGGATGACTTACTTGTGAAGGCTTAAAGTTGCTGAAATTTCAAGATCTTAAACCCCATTCTTTGTTGAAAATTTTGGTGGAGGAAGAAGATGAAAAGGGATGATATCATTCTTCTTTTATCTATTTCTATTTTAGTCAAAATAAGCCACCTAACCCATAAAATTTTAAAATTTTGTCTCCTCTTTGACTTTATGGCAGGCTATACTCCTTTAAAAGGGTCTAATTGCCCTTTAAAATTCCCCAATTTTGATACTCTATTAAAATAACACCTTTAGGTATCAAATTAGGACTTTTGTACTTAATGCAATTTAGTCCTTTTTTTTGCACTAATATAAACATGCTATGACTCTATATCAATAATAAAATAATTTCTCTGCCTTCAGATTTGCGGTCCCGAGACCACTATTTTGACTAGCCCAAAATTGGGCTATTACATATCATGTTTTGGGTGCTGGTCTTGAATGTCCTATCAATGGCTAAGGTCTGACATTAGTTGCGGATACTCGACAGCTTGTGTGAGTAGCATCGTGTAGCTTACATTCTGACTGACAGATTGTGTGAGCAAATGTATTTTACAGCTCGTGTGAGCTAGGATTATATGTTTAGCACACTTTGTGTGAGATTTCCTGTGTATCTATTATTATTCTAAGTGGTTCAATAGGAATGAAAAGGGATGAACCAGTAAGGGTTTCAATGAAATTCACAATGAAATTGTGGAAAGGTATGATGTATTGATGATCAAGGTATGAACATTCATAATCATGAAAGGTATGAATTAAGTGATGTTATATTTATATATCATATCTTACTATATGATGATAATGTTAAGTTATATGTTTAATCATTAGCTTGTGGCTATGGTTAATGTTATGTTTATGTCTTATGTGTTATGTAAATGAAATGGCAAGTGTTCAATATGAACCAAGACATGTATATATGAAACTCATTGAAATGGCAGTCCATGGAAACATGATATGTTATGAAGGATGATAAATCCAATTGGATCATGCTTAAGTATAGTGGTTGTTTATTTTAAGTTGACATGAATTATGTTTAAGTATGATAACATGTGTTGTTAATGTGCTTAGGCTTGTGCCAAGCTTATGATTGGATTAGATCATGCTTAGTCTTATTGAAATACATTGAAACTCTAAGTGTTCATTTGGTAATATGCTTATGTACATGAAAAGGTGGTATAAATTAAAGTATGTAATTTCTTATGAAATGGTTTATCATGTAGTTGATTTCAAAATAGCTATGTTAAATGCACTAGCTCGTAGTCATGGTTGATGCTATACTTATGTAATGTATTATACTAAGGAAATGGGTATGAAAAGGCAATGAAATTGGTAAGTTCATAGTTGAAATGAAATATGATGAAACAAAAAGGAATGTTGAGTTAAAAGATGTACTTGTATGAGTGAAGTTTACGTATGTTATGGATGAATATACCTAGTTTATGAACAAAAATACTAGTTAAAGAATTGATATTTTTATTTAAGTTAAAGTAAGTAAATGGAAGGGTTCAAAGTCTTATGGAATCCTACTATGTTAGGAATGATAAATACATATATGGTGTTGATAGAAATTTTCCATTGTGAGTTGATGATTATGGTTTAATAAATATTAAGTCATTGGTATAGCTTTATATATAACCTATGATGTTCATTATTGAAATGGAATGCTATGTTTAAGTTTATACGAGCTTACTAAGCATACATTGCTTACGTAGTTATTTTCCTTTACCTTATAGATTATCAAAAGCTCGATCAGGTTGGAAGCTAGTCAGAGATCCATCACACTGTCCATCGATTTAATCAGTAGATTTTTATGCTTTAGTTGTGGTTATAATGGCATGTATAGGTGTTTTGTGCTTGATGATATTGACATGTAATGTTGCTTTGAATTTGTGAAACAGATGTTATTTTGATGCCTTGATGGTGTGCTTTCGGCACTTTGATTTTAACACCCCTTACCCGTACCCGAGATCGGGACAAGGTACAAGGCATTACAGAACATAAACAGGGTTTTTCAAAAATACGGGTCATAAAATTTTATTCCAAATTAAAATCGACCAAACTAAATTATTTTGACCTTATCATGGACCTACGAGGTCCAAAAAATAAATTAGAGGTAACCCGGAACTAAACTGAGAACTTAAGAAAATTCTAAGAAAGTTTCTAGGTTTAAGCCTCACACGCCTGTGTAGAGGCAATGCACACGCCCGTGTGCGTTGGGACACGCCCGTGTGCTTTGGGACACGCCCGTGTCCCTTACCCGTGTGGAATTTAAAGAATTTATTTTTCATTCCAAACCTATTGGGTTTTCACACGGTGAAGCACACTCCCGTGTCCATGGCCCGTGTCCCTCACACGGCCTAGACACGCCCGTGTTTAAAAACTTGGACATTCTATTTATGATGTCATCATTCATTTAGGGGCACACGGCCAAGGCACACGCCCGTGTGCTAGGCCGTGTCCTCCACACGGCTGAGACACACGGCCGTGTCTCTGCCCTTATGTTTACTACCAAGCATACTGACTCAGAAATTTTCGGTGCAGGGGACACACAGCCATTTAACACGCCCAATGGGGCAGACCGCGTGTCACACATGGCCTAGACACATGCCCGTGTGTCTACCCGTGTGGACCTTTTTGGAGGCTATTTTCTAAGCCAATGGTCACCCTCAATCACTTATACATTCAAACACACTATATAACATGCAACATGACATATTTGTGCACTCAAACGTTCCACACCATGGCATTCTCACATCTTCATAATGTAACATCCCGAAATAGGGCCTAAACAGAACAGTGGTTGCAAAACCACAAATCCGAGGTAGAAAAATTTATTTTATTATTATTTTGAGGTTCATGATATGATTGCATGATTTTGTGAAAATTTCGTGATGAAATTCTATGCATAAAGTGCTGAAGTTGAGATTAAGGACTAAATCGAATAATTTGCAAAACTTACATTTTAGAAGTTTTTAGTATGAAATTGCTTTGGAATATTAATTATGAGGGTTTAAATAAAAATTTTACCAATTTCTAAGTTCATGGAGAAAATAGGACATGGATGAAATTTTTGAAAGTTTAATAAGGAAGGGCATTTTGGTCATTTGGATATTAAATGAAATAAAAAGGGAAAAATAACACAAAATTCATCATCTTCTTCATTAGCACGAAATTTCAAGGGTTCTCCATAGCTAGGGTTTGTTTCAAGCTTTCAAGCTCCATAGTAAGTGATTCCAAGCCCCGTTTTTAATGTTTTTTACGTTTTCGGAGTCCCGGTAGCTCGATAAAGCTTATGCTAGCAATAATTTAAGTTAGGGTTCATATTTGGAAAAATACCCATAGGTGAAAAGTGTTTATTTTGATGTTTTATGATATAATATGAGGTTTTAAATTATGTTAGACAACTTGTGCTACTCGGTTTTAAGTGAAAACGAGTAAAAGGGCTTAATCGGTAAAAATACCTAATAGTCATAAGTACATGTTAGAGTGTGAATTTGATGTTGTCATAGAAGGAAAAAATGATCAGCATGTCATAAAACATAAGAAAATAGGATGAAGTTTAAATTGCGAGCCTTGGGTAAAAAGTGCAAATATGTGAAAGTTTAAGGGCAAAAATGTAATTTTGCCAAAGTTTGGGTCAAGGACTGTTTTGATAAATGTGAATATTAAATAAGTTAAATTTGCTATTATAGATCAAGAAGAGGGAAATTCGGGAGTAGATCGGGGAAAAGAAAAAGTAAAGGACTAAATTGTAAAGTTTAGTCACATTTTGTATCGAGGTAAGTTTACAGTAAATAAATGCAATATTCTTTTATTTTACATTATTATTGTCAATTTCCAGTATTTATATACTTATTTTTTGAGAATATTTAAAGTCGAATTAAAGGCGAAGTGACAGAGAAAAAGCATTAGGAAGCCCCGTTTGAACCTTAGGAATGTTAGGATATTGGGGTTGACCGGACAGGACAGGACAGGACAGAAATGAGCCATGTAAGTCCATATCAGATATATGGCTTTGGAGACAGGAATGAGCCATGTAAGCCCATATTAGATATATATATATGGCATTGGAGACAGGAATAATTCATGTAAGTCCATGTCGAAGACATGGCATTGGCAGGATATTGATAGACAGGAACGACCCTAGTATCCTTAGTATTCCGAGTGGTTCAACGGGTCATTGTACACGTTAAATTACAGTGAATTATCAACAAAAGGGAAGGTAGATTATATTTATGAATAGTGAAAGGTCAGGTAAGAAAGAAGGTAAGTGAGTAAAGAAAAAGGTAGAAAATGAGAAGTAAAGAAAGTTTGTGAGGCTAGGTGACATTATGTATAATTATTCATTATGTTGAATGCTGTAATTTATTTGATTGTAAGCTTACTAAGCCTAGTGCTTACTCTCTTTATTTTCTTTTTCTTATAGTTTTTATCAAGCACCACTCGGGGATCGAAGGAAACGTCGAAGACCGATCACACTATCGAAGAAATCACATTGGTATAGTTAGACGTTTCGTTTTGTGTATGGCATGTATAGGAACTTGGTTTCTTTTGATATGATATGATCAATGAATGATGTGTAAATACTTGCTAGTGATTAGCTAATAGAATGGCTGATGATAAACATGTTTAATAGTATGTATGATTAAGTAGTAACTATCACATGAAAACTATGAAAAATGTGAAAGTAACTTAAAAACGGAATCAAGTATTAGAAATAATGTGACTTTGAAAAATCAAAAAAAAAATTATAGAGACATGGTTTGATGGTGAATAATATATGAAATTAAAGCTCATTGTGTCTATTTTCATATGGAATAAGCAAAACAGGTAAAGGTTTTGTATTTTATAAGATATCTGAGTTTTAGTGAAATAGGGCCAAAGCGATTTCTGGATCCCCTATTCCAACTTTGGAAATTCACCATAAATTTTACAAAAATAATTAGGTGGTGAATTTATATGGTTAGAATCCTTATTGAATCTAGTTTTAATAGAAACAAACGGTATAGTCATATGATTTTTTACAGGGAGAAAAGTGGTTCGTAGTAAGTAGAGGTCAGTGCAGTCGAATTCTGAAACAGGGGTAACTTTAACTAATAAACTGTACTAATTGGCTAAGTCAAAAATTCTAGAAAAAAATTAGTAGATATATATATGAGTCTAGTTTCAGAAAAAATTTATGGATCTTAATTTAGTGTTTTGAAACTCGAGAAATGAATTTTTAAGCAACCATAACGCAGAAAAATAATTTATTCTGAAAATTAAAATAAGTGGTTTAGAGTTGTTTAAAAGGTAAGATAAGTTTAGTAACACCTCAAGCTTGACTCCGGTGACGGCTTTGGGCATGGGGGCATTACACATAATTTCATTTTATTGCACGCTCATTTGCTACACCATTTAGAGGAATTCCACACAAATTTCATGTATTATTAAACTTGTTACCATAACTTCAATTTGTGTATTCATGCACATAGTCCTTCTAAGATATTAGGTGATCCTTTATCCTTTAGCACTAGATTTATACTTTACCATACATTCATCGATCAACCACACATCACATCATTATCATGCATTTACCAAGCAATAACAAGTCCTACCGTCAAAACACTAGCACATGCATGCATGGGTAATTAGATTACAACCCAAATAATCAAGCATGAGCCATGTCACATGGCCATTACAAAATGAATCATCATTATCACAGGCCTTCACAAATTGGCCAAATAGCACGACACATTTCACAAAATGACCAAGTTTCCTATACATGCCATACTCAAAATAATGATTTCACTATACCCAATATTATTTTGATAGTGTGATCGAGTATTCCGATAGCTTCCAATCCAGGAGCAAGCTTGGTAGAACTACAAAGGATGGAAAAAGAAAGGGAAGTAAGCATTAAAGCTTAGTAAGTCTACATGCAAATAATATGCAATAGTGGTAAACAATTAACATGCAAAAACATGATAATATATACATAAAGATTATTCTTTCATCCAAACCTCTTTGGTTAACTCATCATATGTACATATATATACTTGCTCATCATAAACCGATCTTTTTTAAAGCATTACTCATAGGTCTAGCATACATACCTATACTCATCGTAAGTATCCATAACCATACCCCTTTCATATGTCCTTCTCCGGACTCTCATTACATTCTTTACAATACCCGTTGAACATTCAGAATACTATTGGATACATGGAAACCTTGCACATAAGTGCCTCATATACAAACGTAGCTGAAGTACCACATAACATGCAACACATCCCTAATGAACTCGGACCCCTCAACGAGCTCGGATGTTACATGAATCACATCCACCATGAACTCGGACCTCTCAACGAGCTCGAATGCTTACATCCATAATGAACTCGAATCTCTCAACGAGCTCGGATACCACATATCTCACGAACCCGGACCACTCAACGAGTTCGGACTCCTTAGTTCCTAGTGACATGTCGCTTGTATCCTAAACTATTCCTAAGGTTCAAACGAGATTTTTTTCTCACTTGCATATAGTATCTCCATCGTACTTGCTCGTAACGTCGTAAATCACGACCATAATAACATTCATGCTTTCATAACAATCGATAAGCATTTAATTCATAATTATAATAAATCATTTATCACACTATATTAAAGAATTTAAAACATACTACCATACAACATTATTTGCATATGTACTTACCTTGGTATAACATGGTGGTAATCGAGCCTAGTCGTCGTATACTTTATTCTTTCCTTGATCAAGTCCCGATTCACGTTTTTCTTGATCTATAATGCCAAATTTAACTTATTTGTTATTCAAATTATTCAAACGGGTCCATAAGTCTTACTTTTTTAAATTTATATTTTGACCCCTAAACTTTCACATATTTACGATTTAGCCCCTAGGCTCGTAAAATGAAATGCATGTATTTTCTTGATTACCCAAGCTTGGCCTAACATTTTCTATGCTCATATCAGCCCATATTTTCTTTTATTTTACATTATTATTACTCACTTTTTCACTTTTATAAACAAGTCCTTCATTTAGGTGTTTTCATTAAAAATCACCTAATAAAAGATGTTCATCATGCATCAAACATTCATATTCCTCCATTAATCATCAAAATACAAGCATGTAATGCATGGGTCAATTTTTATACATGAACCCTAGCTCAAAGTATAGCTTGAAATGGGTGGATCATGTTACTGGACTTCAAAAATACAAAGAACATTAAAAACAGGGCTAGGGAACACTTACTATTGAGCTTGGAAATGTTGAAAAAAACCCTAGCTATGGTGTTTTGTGATTTTTGATAGCTAAGGAGGAAGATGGACACATTTTTGGTTTGATTTTCCCTTTTTATTCTTTTAATTACCTAATGACCAAAATGGCTTTAGGGTTTCTTTTTCCAATTTCTTTCATGCATGTCCATTTTTGTCCAAAATTTTAGAGATTGGTCAAATTGCTAATTAGTACCTTTTAATCCATAATCTAATGAAATTTCATGCTTAAAGCTTCTAGAATGCAAGTTTTGCGCTTTATTCAATTTGGTCCCTAAAATGCAATTAGACATTTTATGCATAGAATTTCTTCATGAAACTTTCACAGAAGCATGCATTCATAACATAAACATCATAATAATCATAAAATAGTTATTTCTATCTCAGATTTTTGGTCTCGAAACCACTAATCTAACTAGGCCCTAATTCGTGATGTTACAACTCTCCCCCCTTTAGGGATTTTCGTCCCCGAAAATCTTACCGATAAAAAGGTTTGGATGTTGTTTACTTCTGGCCTCCTCAGGCTCGCATGTAGCCTCTTCAACTCAGTGTCCTTTCCATAAAACTTTCACAAGAGCAACACTTTTGTTTCGCAACTGCTTGACTTCCCGAGCCAAAATCTTAATGGGTTCCTCACCATAAGTCATATCCGGTCTGATTTCAACCTCTGTCGGTATAATCACATGTGAAGGGTCGGACCTATATCAGCGAAACATGGACACATGAAACACATCGTGAATATTTTCTAATTTAGTTGGCAAAGCCAATCGATAAGCAACAAGCCCTATCCTCTCGGTAACCTTATATGGTCCTACAAAATGAGGACTCAACTTGCCTTTTCTACTGAATCTCAAAACCTTCTTCTATGGGGATACTTTCAAGAATACCTCATCACCAACCTGATATTCAATTTCTTTCCTTTTTAAATTTGCATACTACTTTTGCCTATCTAACACTATTTTCAAACAATCACGAATTATTTTCACTTTTCCTCGATTTCTTTAATCAAATCTATCCCATGATTCTTATTCTCCTTAAGCTCAGTCCAATACAACAGTGTATGAAATTTACGACTATACAAAGCTTCATAAGGTGCCAACTTCAAACTCGTTTGATAGCTATTGTTATAGGCAAATTCAACCAAAGGTAGGTACTTTTCCCAACAACCTTGAAATTCAAGAACACAACATCTAAGCATATCTTCAAGTGTCTGAATTACTCTCTCGGATTGTCCATCAGTCTGCGGATAAGAAATGGTATTAAAATTCAACTTTTTACCCAAAGCTTATTGTAACTTCTTCCAAAACGTAAAGTAAATATCGGATCCCTATCCGTAATAATCGATAAAGGTAATCCATGAAGTCTCACAATCTCATAAATATACAGTTCGGCTAACTTATCAAGTGAGTAATCAGCGCGTATCGGTATAAAAGAGCCGACTTAGTCAGTCTGCCAACCCATATGGCATCTTTCTTTCTCAGTGTTGATGGCAAGCATCCATAGTAATTCTGTCCCATTTCCACTCGGGAACTAAGATAGGCTGAAGTAAACCTGAAGGTACCTGGTGTTTGGCCTTTACTTGTTGGTAAATCAAGCATCTTGACACAAATTCAGATATATCTCTTTTCATGCCATTCCACCAATACATTTTTTTTAAATCATTATACATTTTTGTGGTACCCGGGTGAACTGACATACCTCCGTTATGGGCCTCATGCAAAATATTTCGAATCAACTCAGCATCCTTCGGAACATAAATCCTTCCATAGAATCTCAGACAACCATTAGGATCTCTCTGAAAATCTGATTCACTGCTCGAGTCACACTGAGCTTTCTTGGCTTGTAACTCTTTATCAGCCTCATGAGTGTCACAAATCTATTGAAGAAAAGTCAGTCTAGCTTTTAACTCTACTAGGATAGCACCATCATGAGATAGGACTAGTCGTGTGTTTATAACTCTCTAAGCAAATAAAGACTTTCTGCTCAAAGCATCGACAACCACATTTGCCTTACCGAGGTGATAATCTATCACAAGCTCATAATCTTTTAATAATTCAATCCATCTTCGTTGCCTCAAGTTTAAGTCCTTTTGAGTCATTAGATATTTAAGACTTTTATGGTCTGAATAGACATGGCATCTCTCCCCAAACAGGTAATGCCGCCAAATTTTCAAAGCAAATACAATAGTGGCTAATTCTAAATCATTTGTAGGATAGTTCTTCTTATGTGGCTTTAGTTTCCTCGAAGCATAAGCTACTACCTTACCTTCTTGCATAAGAACACAACCCAGTCCATTCAAGGATGCATCACTATAAATCACAAATTCTTTCCCTGATTCTGGTTGTACTAACACTGGTGCCTCGGTTAACAACGCTTTCAGTTTCTCAAAGCTCTGTTGGCACTTCTCTGTCCATTCGAACTTAACATCCTTTTGCAATAACCTCGTCATTGGGGTGGCTATCATCAAAAATCCTTTCACAAATCATCTGTAATAACCTGCTAAACCCAAAAAGCTCCTAACTTTTGTGACACCCCTAATTTGACCTTAGTCGGGAAGTGGTTTCGGGACCACTAAACCGAGTCATAAAAATAATTAACCGTCATAATTGATGCTCATTATATGTACATGTGCATGTGTGAAAATTTCATGTTTGAATTTTGTTAATTGTAAGTGAATTTTATCAAATAGGACTTATGTGAGAAAATTTAGAAATGTGCTAGGCAAATGCAAAGTGGCCTATTAATGCATATTGTCAAAATGATGGGTTTGCTTGTTAATTTACCCAAATTAAGGCATAGTGGCCGGCCATGCTATGAGTGGAAACATGTCACAAACATGTTTTGTTAGTGATGGATGTTAGGAACAATAAAATAAGGAGTATGGGATACAAAATATATGCCTTTTATATTAATAAATTAAATGTTAAATGAATAAATAAAAAGGGGCTTATGTGAAAAATCTTGAAAATGTCATAGGTTAATTGGTAGTGGCTAAAAATTGCATGGTTTGAAGCATGAATGACACATTTTGGCATTTTGTATGTTATATTTTAGTTAAATAATATCAAATAGTTTTATAATAAATCAAGCTATTATATGTCATAAGTTATAAGAGGAATTAAATAATTAAAAGGGTGAGAAAAACAAAAGTTGGGTCTTTTCTTCTTCTCCATTGCCGTGAGTAGAAAAGAGAAAGAAGGGAAAAAAAAAAGCTTGAGACACATTTGGCCATTAGCATAGATTGATTCTAAGGTATGAGTTTATGTCATTTTTTGTTGTTGAAAACTTGTGAAATTGGGTTTGTATCTTAGTTCTATCTTAAACCATGAGTTATTCTCTTAGATTTTTTTTTATGGAAGCATGTACGGTTTTGTATAGAAAATCCTATGTTTGAAATTTGTTGTTAGAAAAGGGATTAAGAGTACTTAATAGACTCCATGAGGTTAAATTTCACATGAATAGGAAATTGTGAACTTAATTTATGAGCTAGATGCAATCCTTTATAAACCCCACGTTGAATTTCGATTTTGGTCAAAGAATGTGTATTCGGCCAAGTTCTTTATAAGTTAAATTTGATTGCTTGAAGCTTTAATTTGTAATTAGTCATTAGGTGAGTTTTAAACTTGTCAAAGTTGATAAATTGAGGGTTTAAATGGCTTGTTTATATTGTTAAGTTGGTTATGGTGATTTCATCAAATGATGGTTATTAATGATTTTGATAAATTGACCAAAGTGTAATGATAAGTGTGAATTATATTTGACACGTTGCTCATGATTTTGTTGATTCGGTTATGTCATGTATTTAATGGTGGTGGTATAATGTTTGTGCATTATATGCTAAAATGACTTTAGGCTAAAGGGGTAATGTATTAGTAAATTCGGCAATGGAGGCTAATTTATAGAATTTTTTTTAGAGAAATTTATTATGTGTTATTTGAATGCCGAATATACTCCCAAATTGATGACATGAATTGTTTGTAATTTTGAGAAGTGGTAAGGTGAATATGCCAATTGATATTTCTTTAAAAATATTAGTATAGCATTCGCCATAGGTAAAATGTCATAAGGATGGAATTTATGCTATTTGTTGGTAGCCTAAATCCATAAAGGAGCATTCGATTTTGGTCTAAAGGATAGTGAATTGTTGTTGGATGGCCTCAAATGAAATGTGTATGTTATAAAATGAGTATTTGGGCAGGCTAATTGATTGAAAAGTGTTTGAAGCATGTTTGGGTGGAACCTAATTGAGTCCTTGTGACTGTTTTAATTGTAGTAATCGGCTAAAGTGGTTATTGTGTAACTATTTATATATTTTTATTATGATAGCCGAATGTAACATAAATAAGGATGTGAATAAATTGTAGTTTCAGAGGTTGTTAATGAAGACATGAGTGTGGAAGCATTCGGTCAAAGAAGAATGGTTGTATGAAAGTAAGATTATAAATGTAGTAGTGCCTTGTAAAGTGCGTAAATTACATGACTTTGATAAGTGTTGCTTGTGTTTTGAGACTTATCAATGTTTTTTTTAAAATGTGCCGAATGTGATTTTTGTTGAATAATAGAGATGTGATAAGTTGAATTTGTTTAATTAAGCTCAAGGACAAAAAGGGGCACAAATTTCGGATAAGGGAAAGAGGAAGTAGCTGAATAGTCGATTCGTGATAATTCGATAACATCCGAGGTAAGTTTTAAGTGATTAAACGTTGAGTAAATTCAATTATAATAGGACATGATGAGTTGATTTAATAAGATATGATGTGGCCATGATATGTTCTAAGCTCAAATGGTAAGTTCTTAAGTGTTTGAGCTTGGGAATTTAAGGGTAATTTGAAATAGTCTGCTTAGGACAGAAGCAGTAACGTGACTTTAGAAAATCACCATAAATTTATGGATTTGAATTAGAGGCTGAATGAGACATGAAATTAAAGCTTAATGAGTCTAGTTTCTTATAAAAGAAACCGTGTAAGCAAATGAATTTCCGATAATGAGATACTTAAAGTTGTGTGAGACAGCGCAGAATGACACTGTAATCCTCTGTTCTGTATTTAGAAAATCATTATAAATTGTACAAAAATGGTTATAAGATAAAATTTATATGCTTAGACTCCTTAATGAGTCTAGTTTAAAATGAAATCAAATACAACACATTTTGAATTCTGTAAAATGATAAATTTGATTCGTAGTGAAGAGTGGTCAGATTAGTCAAACAGTGAAACAGGGGAAACTTTAAGAAAAATCTGGTATTGATTGGCCAAACCTAAAATTCTGGAAATTTTATGGATGGAAGATATACGAGTATATATTCAGGAAAAATTAACGGCAAGTGATTTGGAGTTTTTTAGCTCCGGTTATAAATAATTTAGTGACCATTGCTCAGGAAAACAGCTCGTAGTGAATATGTGATTTTGTTGTAAACATGGATAAAACTTGTTTTAGTTGCTCATAAGCTATTGATTAAACCCATACTTGAATTCTAAATCGTGATATTGTAAGCTTATGAGTATTCGAATATGAAATGATAGTATGGCGTAAAATTGAATTATTCATTGGAAAGTGATGGATGTAGATTCGGCCAAGACCAAGTCTGTACATGATAGTATATGTGGTATGTGAAGTATATTTGAATAAATGTGAAAGTGTATATATATATGTAATAAGGCCTAATGGCCGATGTGATGAATGTGAAAGTGTGTATATGTGATAAGGCCTAATGGCCGATGTGATGAATGTGAAAGTGTATATATGTGATAAGGCCTAATGACCGATGTGATGAATGTGAAAGTGTATATATGTGATAAGGCCTAATGGCCGATGTGATGAATGTGAAAGTGTATATATGTGACAGGGCCGAGTGGCCAACGTGATGGATGTGAAAGTGTATAAATGTGATAAGTCCCGAAGGGCATTTGTGTCAGTACTATATCCGGGTTAAAACCCCGCAGGCTTTATGCGAGAATATTATCACTGATTAATGTCCGTAAGCTTCGTGCTCGTACTATATCCGAGCTCTAAAGACCCGATGACTACGTGTGGGGATTTTGTCCGGGTAAGACTTCGTAATAAGAATTGCTTATAAATATATTCAATGCGAGAGGTTAAACAGGTATGTACTCCAAGTTTATATGTGAGCTTGATTTGCACTAAATCATAAGGTAGTTATGTGATGCATACGAGAGCAATCTATGAGACTATTCCTATGATTATGTGACATCGGATCAATGTGAGAGGTTATGTGAAATCATACGATATATCTATGTCACATGAGCTCACTTTTATGTGAAAGTTTATCTGCCTATTGTATATGATGAGATGTGCATATTCGGTAAAGGGATGGTATGCCCGAAGGAAGAGTGAAATAAAAATACGAACAACTATGTTATAATTTGATTGTTATCTGTTGACACTGCTTAAAACTTACTAAGCATTGTAATGCTTACTCCGTTTACTCTATTTCCTCTGTTTTATAGATCTCATTTGGAAGCTACAGGCTCGGGGATCATCAGCAACTAGTCACACTATCACTATCCATTGTTTGGTACCGCTACGTTTTGGATTATCTTATGGCATGTATAGAATAGACTAGTGGCGGAAGAATATTTTTGGTTAATGTATATAAGCCATGCGAAAATGGCATCTTTCGAATGTTTACTTAGGGAAGTTTAAATTTTATCCCTGGCTGTGCTTAGTACTTATTTAAATGAATGATCTTTAATTCAAGAAAAAGTTCAAAATTTTACTGTTCTGACATGAGTTACAAGTCCGGTAATGCCCCTTACCTATTCCGGCGACGGTTACGGGATAGGGGTGTTACAACTTTGGTTACGTTCCTCAGCGGCTTCCATTTGACAATAGCAGAAATCTTACTGGGATCAACTCGTATACCATCTCTTGAAATAATGTGGCCTAAAAATCCAACCTCTTGAAGCCAAAACTCGCTTTTACTAAACTTGTCATATAGCTGTTTATCCCTCAGAGTCTGTAAAATAGTTTTCAAATGCTTGGTATGCTCTGCCTCATCTCTAGAATAAATCAGAATATCATCGATAAACACCACAACAAACTTATCTAAATATGGTTGAAAAATCTGGTTCATTAAATCCATAAACACGACAGGAGCATTCGTTAGTCCAAACAGCATAACAAGGAACTCATAGTGGCCGTACCTCATTCTAAAGGCAGTCTTAGGCATATTAGACTCTTTCACTCGTAACTGGTAGTATTCAGACCTCAAGTCTATCTTAGAGAACCACGTCACTCCCTTCAGCTGATCAAACAAGTCATCAATCCTTGGAAGAGGATACTTATTTTTGATTGTCACCTTATTGAGTTGTCGGTAATCAATGCATAATCTCATAGAGCCATCATTCTTTTTCACGAACAGTACGGGAGCACCCCACAACAAAAAGCTTGGTCTCGCGAAACCTTTGTCGGTACTGTGACTTCAATTCTTTCAGTTCAGTCGGGGCCATTCTATATGGGCCAATAGAGATGGGTGTCGTTCCTGGCAATAGCTCAATACTGAATTCAACTTCTCTAACTGGAGGTAAACCCGTCAATTCCTCCGGTAATACATCTGCAAACTCGCACACAACCGGCACTGATTTGATTTTTAATTCAGGTCTTTTGTATTCAATATGTATGCCAAATAAGCTTCATACCCTTTTCTCATATATCTCTGAGCAACCATCGAAGATATCATCACGCGTCATCTGATTCAACCCGAAGGATTTCACCGTTTTCACATTTCAATTCCATAACTTTTTGTCTACAATTCACTATAGCCTCATGTAGTGTCAACCAATCCATACCCAGTATGACATCAAATTCGTCAAAAGGCAACAACATCAAGTCGGCCGGAAAATAATGATCTTTAATCATCAAAGGACATTTCTTACATACTTTATCAACTATCACATGCTTTCCTAACAGGTTAGACACCTTAATAGAAATTCTGTAGACTCAACAGGTATATTCATACTAGATGCCAATTTCATACACACATACGAATGAGTGGAGCCAGGGTCTATCAGAGCAATAACATTAGTATCATAGATTGAAAATTTACTAGTGAACACATCAGGAGAAGTTACATCATTGCGTGAACGTATGGCATAGGCTCTAGCCCGAGCCCTAGCTTTCGACCTCACTGCTGTATCTCACGTCACATTCTTACTAAAGGACTCATTCCCGGCGTTTCTCAAGGGTCTTCCTCTAGAAGCTGCGCCACTTGGCCCTAGACTCTGAATTCTTTCTTTCTCCATCCTCTCGAGACTATTCTTAATAATGTGGCCTAGAGAACCACATTTAAAACAAGATCCTTCACTCACTCTACAGTTGCCAGAATGAAGCCTACCACACTATGGACATTCAACCTTGGAAGGTTTAGCGTTAACCACGCTTGCCATAGACGTAGCCTGAGATCTAAAACTCGAATTATGTTTTCTACGATTCTCGTATGAATGTCCAGCTGAGACATGTGAATGAGAATACATCTATCTAGATTTCATAGACTGGGATGGTAATGACTTACTCATGTACCTCTTTCTTGTATCTCTTACATCAGACTCGGCCTTCTTCCTCTCTTTAACCAAGTCTTCGGCTTTACAAGCCCGTTCAACAAGTACCACAAATTCTTTCAACTCAAGAATACCCACTAATGTCTTAATATCCTCATTGAGCCCATCTTCAAATCTTCTACACATCTTAGCTTCGGAGGGTACACACTCCTGAGCATATTTGCTAAGTCTGACGAATTCCATCTCATATTCACTGACCGTCATATGACCCTGTTTCAATTGTAAGAATTCCTTACGCTTCTGTTCGATGAATCTTTTGCTAATGTATTTCTTTCAAAATTCCTCTTGAAAGAATTCCCAAGTAACCCTCTCTGGTGGCACTACAGATATCAGCGTCCTCCATCAATGATACGCCGCATCTCTCAACAAAGATATGGCACACTTCAAGCACTCATCGGGTGTACATGAAAATTCTTCAAATACCCGTATTGAGGCATCGCAGGTGCCGGTTGAGGATTTAGGGGAGGTGAGGGAGGTTAAGCATTCGGGTTCGTTCGAATGAACTTCGTGTACCATGCATTCATCATATGGAGAAAGGCCTCTCTGCCTCCTCCTTTACTGACAGTTTTGAGCCTACTTTTAGATGACACCGCTCTTTCTGCTGGAGTAGGTGTGTTACTTTCTACTTCATCTGCCACTGCTCTGCTGGGATTCATTTACTATATGAAAACACATTTTAATATTGTCAGTAGTCGTCACACTATCATTACTTATATATATACGTATGGCATGTATAGCTAGACTCAAATACGCTAGGTTAGTCCGATAATCAACTAAATCATAGCTCTGATACCACTAAATGTAACACCCCTTACCCATACATGAGACCGGGACAAGGTTCGAGGCATTACAGAACATAAACAGGGTATTTTTGAAAAACACGGGTCATAAAATTTCATTCCAAATTAAAATTGACCAAACTAAATTATTTTGTCCTTATCATGGACTTACGAGGTCCAAAACAAACATTAGAGGTAACCTGAAACTAAACCAAGAACTTAAGAAAATTCTAAGTTTCTAGGTTTAACCCTCACACGCCCGTGTGGAGGCAATGCACATGCCCATGTGCTTTGGGACACGCCCGTGTCCCTTAACCGTGTGGAATATATAGAATTTATTTTTTATTTCGAACCTACAGGGGTTTTCACATGGTTGAGCACATGCCCGTGTCCCTCACATGGCCTAGATGTCATCGCCCGTGTCCAAAAACCTGGATAATCTGTTTATGATGTCATCATTCATTTAGGGGCACACAGCCAAGGCACATGCCCGTACGCTAGGCCATGTCCTCCACACGGCTAAGACACACAGCCGTGTCTCTGCACGTGTGTTTACTACCATGCATACTAACTTAGAAATTTTTGATGCAGGAGACACACGGCCATTCAACACGTCCATGGGGCAGACCATGTGTCACACACGACCAAGACACATGCCCGTGTGTCTACCCATGTCGACCTTTTTAGAGGCTATTTTCCAAGCCAGTGGTCACCCTCAATCACTTATACATTCAAACACACTATATAACATGCAACATGACATATTTGTGCACTCAAACATTCCACACCATAACACTCTCACATCTTCATAATGTCATTTTATTGCACACTCATTTGCTACACCATTTAGAGGCATTCCACACCAATTCCATGCATTATTAAACTTGTTACCATAACATTAATTTGTGTATTCATGCACATAATCCTTTTAAGATATTCGATCATGTAATGCCCCCATACCCGAGACCATCGCCAGAGTCGAGCACAAGGTGTTAACGGACTTAATTCATTAAATAAACAGCTTAAACAATTTATTTTTAAAATTTCCAGACAAGCTGGCTAACTGCTTCACAGTCGCTTAAAAATTCATATCTCGAGTTCCAAAACTCAAAATTAAGATCAGTAAATTTTCCTAAAATTAGACTCATATAACTATCTACTAATTGTTCTCAAGAATTTTTGGTTGGGCCAATTAGTACAGTTTATTAGTTAAAGTCTCCCCTATTTCAGGGTTTGGCTACTCTGACCCCTATGCACTACGAATCAAATTTCTTTCTGTACAGAAATCCAATGAATATGAAGTTTGTTTCACTTAAAAATAGACTCAATAAAGAATCCATAAATATATATTTTGAGTCCTAATTATTTTTACACAAATTATGGTGAATTTCTAAAGTCAGAATAGAGAATCCAAAAATTGCTCTGACACTATTTCACCAAAACGTAAATATCTCATAACATACAACTCTTTTACCTATTTTGTTTCTTCCACATGAAAATAAATTCATTAAGCATAAATTACATATTTTATTCATCATATAATTCTATCTCTACTATTTTTAGTGATTTTTCAAACTCACGTCACTGCTGCTGTGTGATTCTGTTTTATAACCAATTTCACCATTTTATGGATTTCCATAGATTAGTTAGCACATAAAGCATACGTGTTATCAAATATAATCTCGATTAGCCACTCCAATAGCTAATCATTCTCAAACATTTCCATGCCATCCATGAGCTATATCATAAGATTATATACACAAAAGGATTATAATGCTATACATGCCATATTCCAAAAATATGCAAGCCACCATACCGAGATGGTCCGTTGATAGTGTGAGCGTGCCTCCGACCGTCCTGATCTCTAAACCGGCTTGTCAAAACTACAAGGAATGAAAGGGAAGGAGTAAGCATAAATGCTTAGTAAGTTCACATGCAAATAACAAATAGCTTAACAAAGCAATTATACCAACCAACATTAGCATAATATCACCGAAACATATATCACATTTCTATTCATCATTCATCGTCTTACTACATTATTGTTGTCGTATCAAGTCTCAACCCGAGGGTTAAGTATATACTTGTCCAAAGTGCCGATTCCACAACACTTACCAATACGTCACTTGCATCTTGAGTATTCTTCCATTTCACTAGAATTTTACCCGTTGAACACATCAGAATATAACTCAGATACATGGAAAGTTTGCACATAAGTGCCACATATGTAGCCAAGCTACCATGTAACCCACTGATAAGCGAACTCGGACTCAACTCAATGAGCTCGGATGCCTAGTTACATCTCACGAACTCGGACTCAATTCAACGAGTTCGAATGTTCGTATCCATAAGTGAACTCGGACTCAACTCAACGAGTTCGGATGCCCAAATATCCGAATCTATTCCTAAGGTTCAACGGGAATTTCCTCATTCGTACTCCTTTACCATTCTCCTTGGAATACCAATGACGATACTTCGGTAGTCTTTCACATTTTTCACATAATTCATAAAATTTTTGCATGTTGTCCAACAATGACCACAAAGCATAGAATTGCATGATAACAATCATAATATCGTATAAATAGCATTAAATGATTTAAAATAACGGTTATATTACAATATTTACATTTGAACTTACCTCGTATGCGAAAATGACCATTTTTACCATTTTGTCCACAACTTGGTATTTTGCCGATTTTAGCCCGAATTTTGATTTTCCTTACTCTATCATTTCAAATATAGTCTAATTAGGACTCATATTATTCAAATCAACCCAAAATCATATTTTGGAAAATTTACAATTTTGCCCCTAAATTTTCATATTTTACACTTTTGCCCCAAATCTCGTAAATTAAAATTCATCCTATTTTCTTATGTTTTATGATATACTGATCATTTTTCCCTTCTACAGCAACATCCAATTCTCTCTCTAACATGTACTTATGAACATTAGGTATTTTTACCGATTATGTCATTTTAGTCGTTTTTACGTAAAATCACTTAGCAAAAGTTGTTTAACACAATCTCAAGCTTCATATTCTACCATAAAACATCAAAATTCATGCATATCATTCATGGGTGAATTTTTAAATATAAACCCTAGCTCAAAATATTGGTAGAAATAGGTAAACCGAGCTACGAGGATTTCAAAAATATAAAGAACATTAAAAACGGGCATAGAAATCACTTACAATCAAGGCTTAAAAGTGTTGAAACCCTAGCTATGGTGGAGAGAAAAATTTGGCAGCAACTTATGGAGAAGATGATCATTTTTGTGTTATTTTTCCCATTTTATTTCATTTAATATCAAAATGACCAAAATGCCCTTCTTTATTAAACTTTCAAAAATTCCATCCAAGTCCAATTTTTGTCCATAAACTTAGAAATTGGTCAAATTTCTATTTAAGACCTCCTAATTAATATTTCAAAGCAATTTCATACTAGAAACTTCTAGAATGCAAGTTTTGTAATTTATTCAATTTAGTCCCTAACTTCAAATTAAGCACTTTATGCATAGAATTTCTTCACGAAATTTTCACACAATCATGAAATCATATCATGGACCTCAAAATAATCATAAAATAATTATTTATATCTCAGATTTGTGGTCCCGAAACCACTATTCTGATTAGGCCCTAATTCGGGATATCACAACTCTCCCCCCTTTAGGGATTTTTGTCCCCGAAAATCTTACCAGAAAAGTGGTCTTCATTTAGATTCCTCAATTTCATATTCGATGCCGAAGAACTTTCGCTCAGGCGGTGCCTCCAATATATCTCTTTAATTTCTCATATATTCTGAAAGCCTACGGACTCATCTCTAAAATTTTCTTAAATTTTCAACCCTTCTCAGTTTTGTGACAGCCTTAATTCGAACCTAGTCGGAATGTGGTTTCGGGACCACAAAACCGAGTCATAAAATTTAGTTAAAATTTTATTTGTATATCTTATATGTGTGATAGTACTTGTATAAAAATTTGATGTTTTAATTTTATCTTAGGAATGTGAATTTTGCTTGAAAGGATCTAGTTGAGAGACTTAGAAAATTATGATAGGTAAATAAGTAAGGACCAAATAGTATTAAAATAGGAAAGTTTGGGTTTGCATGTCAAAGTGCCCAATTCATGTTAAGTGGCCGACCAAGCATGGTTCCATTCCTCCAAGTTTATGTTGTTTATTATTTAATATTGGTAAGTAAATTAGAATAAATAAAAAAAGGGAATTAAAAAGGAAAAAGATGAATAAAATAAGGGAGGAAGAAGGAGTGTTCATCCTTTTCCTTGTTACAATTGCCGTACCAAAAGAAAGAAAAAGAAGAAAGTGAAGTTAAGGCATTTGGTCACCTTTAAGTTGATTAAGAAGCTCTTGAATATTCGGTGCCTAGGGGAAAAGTTTCTAAGAAGTTTGGCCATGCATGTAACTAGATTGAGGTATGTTTGATAATATTCTTTGAGATTCATGTATATTTTAAGTTGTAAGTTCGAAATCTACCTAGCCATGGTTCAAATTTTGTTAATTGATGGAGATGATATTCGGCCATGAATGTTACATTCTTGGTTGGTATTTTGATGTCTTTGGTGATGAGGTATGGAGATGGTTGACTTTGAGTGTTTAATAAAAAGGATACATGAACTATTGTTAAATAATGGTCGATTGTAGCATGATTAAAGATGTGAATAAATTGAAGTTAAGGAGGTTGTCAATGAAAAAAATATGAGTTGGATGAGTTTTAAAGAATAAAAATTTAGGTGACTAGAGGTCAAGGACAATCGGTCAAAGGCTTGTGTGCTAGCAAAATCGGCCTAAATGTCGTTTTGATGTGTTGAATTGAGTAAGCTAGATGTTGGAACACATAAGGATTCGGCCTTCTAAAACAATAGAGATAAGTGTATGAAAGGCTAAGTTTAAGTAGTAAGGCCGAATAGGTTGTAGATAAGGCACTTGTGAGTTCTTGGCCAAGCAATTGACAAATTAAATTAGAGTTCTTGTGACGTATAATGTCAAGTCTAACTTGGTATATTTGGCCACCTAATTAAGTACATCGGTGGTGTTGAATGTAATCTTACACATTCGGCCATATGGGGTAAAAATGGGTCGAGTGATCATGAGATGAAATTAGGTGTTTAAATGATGTTATAGTTGACATTGTGCATATATACATGCATTCAGCCATCTAATTGAGTATGAAGGTGGTGTTAAATCTAATTGTGATGCCCATTCCGAAGTATATATATACATATATATATACATGAGTATGCCCATTCGTGATGTTACCTTTAATTATGTGTATAATCGACTAAATGGGTAATTAGTGAGGATGGTTGTCGAATATACAAACATACATATGCATGTGTAATTGAATTATGAATGTTTAGCAAGATGGTTAAACTAGTTGATTTATTGATTAAGCTCAAGGAGTTAAAGGAGGAGAATCAAGAAAAGGCAAAGAAAAGATCATCGAGTAGCCGAGTTGGAACCGTCTTACCCAACACAAAGTAAGTCATTAAGCATATAGTTGGTATTGATTTAAATGATCGTAATACCTATGCAATTGTGTTTGATGAGATGAAATGTATACAAATGTATATGTATGTAGAGATGAAATTGTCGAATGTAAAAAGGCAGTGAAGCGTATAGAGTGGTTGGTTTTCGGCACTAAGTGTGCGGGCAATAAGTGTTCCCGGTTGTGAGATTGGCACTAAGTGTGTGGGCTTGAAATGCATGGCACTAAGTGTGCGAGTTTAAAGTACATGGCACTAAGTGTGCGTGGTTGATTATTAAGCACTATGTGTGCGAACCCACTATATATATATATTTTCTATCAATTATTTATATTAAGGGTGCGACCTTACCGAGTCGATTTCGGACAGCGGAAAGGGGTAAGTACCTTGAGTTCATGGCTAATAGGCGCTATGTTTATATTTGGAGTTGAGCTTGGTAAGTTTTGAACCTATGTGACAATTATAATTGAAGTCACGTGCATAAGGTTCATCGTGGAATAGGTGAAAGGTTATTTAGTTGTATGATTGTAACGAAAATAAAATGATGTATGAAAATGCCTCAAATATCCTATTGATTAGTATATGGAATGTGAATGCATGACTTGGTATGAGATTGAACCGATAGGTCTAAGGAACTATGGTATGGTTCGGTATGGATGGTAGTGCATTGCTTGTGACTTACTGAGTTATATACTCATTCGGTGTTTCCTTGTCACCTATTTTAGGTTTCTTGGACTCGTCTCTTTTTGTGTGATCGGGCCGTCATCGAAGTCATCACACCGGCTAGCAACTTTTGGTATCCTCTTTTTAGTCGGTCTAGGAGAACATTTCGGCATGTATAGGCTAATATGTTTTGTTGAAATTTGGTATGTAAACTTTTAGCCATGCGAAAATGGCATAAATGTTCGGTTGGATTTGGTTCTAAAATGTTAGGTCGTAAGTCTTGGTAATTCGATTTTTATGCCATATGTCATGGTTGATTATTTTTGGTGTTAAAATTCATGATATGGCTGCAGTGTAGTAGGGAGATGTTTGACAATGATTAGCCTTTGGCATGGCTAGTCATGATCATAATTTGTGATATGTATGATGGATTACTAGTTAGATCAAGGAGAAATCACGAAATAGGCATAGTTGCTTTAGTAACAGATGCTGGCAGCAGCAGTGACGTGAGATTGAAAAATCACTAAAAACAGTAGGAATGGAATTAATTAATGAATAAATTATGTAATCGAAGCTCGATGAGTCTAATTTCATATAGAAGAAACGAAATGACCATATGAGCTGTATGTTAGGAGATAATTAAACTCTTGTAAAACAGGGCCAGAGCAATTTCTGGATTCCCTGTTCCAACTTTGGAAATTCATTATAAATTAATCAGAGATAATTAGAAGTCATGCCATATGTGCACAGATTCCCCTTTGAGTCTAGTTTTTATAGAAACAAACGACAACAGTATTGAAGCCCTGTACAGGGAGATATTCAAGTCGTAATGCGCAAAGGTCAGTGTAGTCGATCCCTGTAACATGGGAGACTTTGACTAATAAACTGTACTAATTGGCCCAACCAAAAATTCTAGAAAAAAATATGTAGATGGGAATATGAGTCTAGTTTTGGGGAAATTTTACGGAACTGAATTTCAAGTTTCAGAACTCAAGATATGATTTTTAAAGCGACTAGTACGCAGATTGGCAGCTTGTCTGGGAAATTTTTTAATAAATGGTTTGAAGTCTGTTAACACCTCGTGTTCGACTCCGGCGACGGTCTCGGGTTCGGGGTGTTACAAGTTTCCCTTGTCATCTTGACATAAAACCCAGATCTCAATTTGGTTAATGGAGACTAGAATTTCAAGAAATCCAACAATCAAAGGGACCTGCACTCTTCCCAAAATAATCATACAAATTTTCATCATCGATAAATCACAATCCAATAACATCTGAATCAAATTACAATACACGCCATTACTCTCTGAATGAATAGGCAAATTTTCACTGTAAGCTTCATACAATTCTTTCTGTATAAGCCTCAGAAAAATAATACCATGAATCAGATCCAATCTGAAATTCAACATCAGAAGTTGATCCTCACTGTACTCTTTTAGTTTACTACCCACTATCACATTTTCCTATTTCCGCTACGGAAATAATTCTGATATAGCCTTGAAAATAATCCTTTTCATTCTCATCCTAATATCAATACTGGCAAAGATAATTCTGGTAGATCCTGATACTCGGCTTTAACCCCATCAACAACTTAAATTTTCTGTGACATCAAATGTTCCAAACTATCACATTACCTTATTTTCATGAAACACATCGCCATTCATACAGCAGTGCATTACTGAAAATTAGGAAATCTTTACTCAATGCAGACTAGTCTAGTTCAGACGCTTTGGTTAGCAATATTTTCATCTGTCCAAACCTTGCTAACATGTAATAAACTTTTCAGCTTTCGTAAGATGAAAACTTTATCATTCTTAGTAGCTTCAACTCATATCAAAATTTTCTAAGAGATATACACTTCTCGTTCAGACTATTGGCCTTTTACTCTTAAAGAAATGAAATTCTATTATTAGACTTAAAAAAAATGATCCTGACATAATTGTCATATGAAATCTTTCAAATAAATAATTCACACAGATTAAACACCCAAGCCGATCTAAACACCGTTGAATGACATTTCAAGTAATCCTTTCTTCTAGTTACTAAACAATTCATCATGTAGCCCTTTACTATTCATTTCTTACGCTAATCAAAACCATCTCAATTGCATTAGCTCAAGTAACCAAAATATCTCAATTGAAGTAATTAATTATAATTGACTCACTTGAGAGAAGTAATCCACCATACCGATTGAAACTTGCACTTTTATCACTTATGCTTTACTGTTGTCAAATCCTTACACAGAAATTTGAGAAATTCCAATATTACAATCACCACATTACCAAGATCAAATCAAAAGTATAGTCATGCTTGTCATGATTATCACGAACTGAAGAGCGCACTTCGAACAGAAGTCATAATTGACAAATTATGGAGTAAAGATAACAAGAAAACTGAATAAAGAAATCCAAGATACGATACTATGCTGGAAAATCAAAAACCTAACTCATAGGAAAATATAGAAGATCTCGAAAATTCCTCAGAGAAAAGAATTCCAAAAGAAAACATCATTTAATCTGACCGGAATCAAATATAACAAGAACAATGTATCTTCCCATACATATATATCAAATGGAACATTAAGTAGAAGAAACAGTATCATAATATCATACATATCATCTCATCAATTCTTATCAGATGAAATGTAATAAAATGCCCGAGGAAATACAGTAATACAAATTATAAACCAGTCGGACTACCAATGCATCCATCTAACACCAGGATTAGAAAACATTCCCATATAACAAGAATTTCTTCAAAAGATCAACAGCCATAGAAATTTTTTTCTGAGAACGGATAAATACATAGAACATCTCAGAAGAAACTGTTAAATCTGTCCAGCCGTAACTGTCACACTCAGATATTACACATTTCTAATATCATTTCCCACAACTAGTTCTGCCATCAAAAATTTCATGTTAGACCTTTCACTAAAGAAGACCAGTTCTGGATAAATTTTGATTTACACTTTTCTCGACCTTGTATCTGAGTAATTCAATTTACCAAAGTAAATTCATTCTTTAACTGGGACAATGCATAGCTCCAACAATCTTTATATCAACCTAATACTTTTCTAGCTCTAACTTTATTTACCAACTCATTCTCAGTCTCTAATCATGTTTATGAGTATTCTATCACTGAACTCTTTGGTTTCTCAACCGGAAACTTATTTAGTACAAATCTCATGAAATTCCATTATAAGCTCCACTTCAATAAGGGGGAAGGGTTGTAGGGCCTCTGACTCGACGTTCTCATACATATACATATGACACAATTTCCATCATCATAACAACATCATCAAAATCATATCATTCATTCAGGCAATGCATCATTCATGTTGGTTTACAGAAGTTTTCTAGTTATCCCATTTAGACAAGTATACTTATGCATGCATCCTATGTTTTCTGGATAGCTTGACTTATCCATTCATTTACTCAAACAAATCATACTCATGACATCATATAAGGGCTAAACAAACATAGATATTTGCATCAAAATCGCAACTTTCATTTCGTGCATCATCATATACATATCATAAACTTTTATTCATACTTTTCTGAATCGAGACTCATCATAATCGTAATTTTATTCAAACACATTCGCATCACATTGAACATGATCAGTGCAGCTCGGTTGGAGAGTACCTCTGTCTAAACAAGACGGTGCTCATACACGTCGGGAGGTATCACACTATCACGGATCCATGGCATGTATAGCTAGACTCTTACACATGCTAGGTTAGTCCGAGAATCGACTAAACCATAGCTCTGATACCACCAAATGTAATGCCCCCGTACCTGAGACCATCGTCGGAGTCGAGCACAAGGTGTTAACGGACTTAATTCATTAAACAGCTTAAATAATTTATTTTTAAAATTTCCAGACAAGCTGGCTAATTGCTTTACAGTCGCTTAAAAATTCATATCTCGAGTTCCAAAACTCGAAATTAAGATCCGCAAATTTTCCTGAAATTAAACTCATATATCTATCTACTAATTTTTTTCTAGAATTTTTGGTCGGGCCAATTAGTACAGTTTATTAGTTAAAGTCTCCCCTGTTTCAGGGTTTGGCTACTCTGACACCTGTGCACTACGAATCAAATTTCTTTCTGTACAGAAATCCAATGACTATCCCGTTTTCTTCACTTAAAAATAGACTCAAAAAATAATCCACACATATAAATTGTTGAGTCCTAATTATTTTTACGCAAATTATGGTGAATTTCTAAATTCAGAACAGGGAATCCAGAAATTACTCTGACCCTATTTCACCAAAATGTAAATATCTCATAACATACAACTCTTTTACCTATTTTGTTTCTTCCACATTAAAATAGATTCATTAAGCATCAATTACATATTTTATTTATCATCTAATTCTATCTCTACTATTTTTAGTGATTTTTCAAACTCATGTCACTGCTGCTGTGCGATTCTATTTTATAGCCAATTTCACCATTTTATGGATTTCCATAGATTAGTTAGCACATAAAGCATACGTGTTATCAAATATAATCTCGATTAGCCACTCCAATAGCTAATCATTCTCAAACATTTCCATGTCATCCATGAGCTATATCATAAGATTATATACACAAAAGGATTATAATGCTATACATGCCATATTCCAAAAATATGCAAGCCACCATACCAAGATGGTCCGTTGATAGTGTGAGCGTGCCTCCGACCGTCCTGATCTCCAAACCGGCTTGTCAAAACTACAAGGAATGGAAGGGAAGGAGTAAGCATAAATGCTTAGTAAGTTCACATGCAAATAACAAATAACTTAACAAAGCAATTATACCAACCAACATTAGCATAATATCACCGAAACATATATCACATTTCTATTCATCATTCATCGTCTTACTACATTATTGTTGTCGTATCAAGTCTCAACCCGAGGGTTAAGTATATACCTGTCCAAAGTGCCCATCCCACAACACTTACCAATATGTCACTTGCATCTTGAGTATTCTTCCATTTCACTAGAATTTTACCCGTTGAACACATCAAAATATAACTCGGATACATGGAAAGTTTGCACATAAGTGCCACATATGTAGCCAAGCTACCATGTAACCCGCCCATAAGCGAACTCGGACTCAACTCAACGATCTCGGGCGTTCGCATCCATAAGTGAACTCGGACTCAACTCAACGAGCTCGGATGCCTAGTTACATCTCACGAACTCGGACTCAACTCAACGAGTTTAGACGTTCGCATCCATAAGTGAACTCGGACTCAACTCAACGAGCTCGGATGCCTAGTTACATCTCACGAACTCGGACTCAACTCAACGAGTTCGGCCGTTCGCATCTATAAGTGAACTCGGACTCAACTCAATGAGTTTGGATGCCCAAATATCCGAATCTATTCCTAAGGTTCAATGGGAATTTCCTCGTTCGTACTCCTTTACCATTCTCCTTAGAATACTCATGACGATACTTCGGTAGTCTTTCACATTTTTCACATAATTCATAAAATTTTTGCATGTTGTCCAACAATGACCATAAAGCATAGAATTGCATGATAACAATCATAATATCGTATAAATAGCATTAAATGATTTAAAATAACGGTTATATTACAATATTTACATTTGAACTTACCTCGTATCTGAAAATGGTCATTTTTACCATTTTGTCCACAACTTGGTATTTTACCGATTTTAGCCTGAATTTTGATTTTCCTTACTATATCATTTCAAGTATAGTCTAACTAGGACTCATATTATTCAAATCAACCCAAAATCATATTTTGTAAAATTTACAATTTTGCCCCTAAATTTTATATATTTACACTTTTACCCCAAATCTCATAAATTAAACTTCATCCTATTTTCTTATGTTTTATGATATGCTGATCATTTTTCCCTTCTACAACAACATCCAATTGTCACTCTAACATGTACTTATGAACATTAGGTATTTTACCGATTATGTCATTTTAGTCGTTTTTACGTAAAATCACTTAGCAAAAGTTGTTTAACACAATCTCAAGCTTCATATTCTACCATAAACATCAAAATTCATGCATATCATTCATGGGTAAATTTTTAAATATAAACCCTAGCTCAAAATATTGGTAGAAACAGGTAAACCGAGCTACGAGGATTTCAAAAATATAAAGAACATTAAAAACGGGCATAGAAATCACTTACAATCAAGGCTTAAGAGTGTTGAAACCCTAGCTATGGTGGAGAGCAAAATTTGGCAGCAACTTATGGAGAAGATGATCATTTTTGTGTTATTCTTCCAATTTTATTTCATTTAATATCAAAATGACCAAAATGCCCTTCCTTATTAAACTTTCAAAAATTCCATCCATGTCTAATTTTTGTCCATAAACTTAGAAATTGGTCAAATTTCTATTTAAGACCTCCTAATTAATATTTCAAAGAAATTTCATACTAGAAACTTCTAGAATGCAAGTTTTGTAACTTATTCAATTTAGTCCCCCACTTCAAATTAAGCACTTTATGCATAGAATTTCTTAACGAAAATTTCACACAATCATGAAATCATATCATCGACCTCAAAATAATCATAAAATAATTATTTCTATCTCAGATTTGTGGTCCCGAAACTACTATTTCGATTAGGCCCTAATTCGGGATATCACAGGTCATCCCTTATTCTTTAGCACCAGATTTATACTTTACCATACATTCAACGATCAACCACACATCACATCATTATCATGCATTCACCAAGCAATAACATGTCTTACCATCAAAACACTAGCACATGCATGCATGGGTAATTGGATTACAACCCAAATAATCAAGCATGAGCTATGTCACATGGCCATTACAAAATGAATCATCATTATCATAGGCCTTCACAAATTGGCCAAATAGCATGACACATATCTCAAAATGACCAAGTTTCCTATACATGCAATACTCAAAATAATGATTTCACTATACCCAATAGTCTTTTGATAGTGTGATCGAGTACTCTGATAGCTTCCGATCCTGGAGCTAGCTTGGCAGAACTACAAAGGATGGAAAAAGAGAGAGGAGTAAGCATGAAAGCTTAGTAAGTCCACATGCAAATAATATGCAATAGTGGTAAACAATTAACATGCAAAAACATGATAATATATACATAAGGATTATTCTTTCATTCAAACCTCTTTTCTTAATTCGTCATATGCACATATATATACTTGCTTATCATAAACCGATCTTTTTTAAAGCATTACTCATAGGTCTAGCATACATACCTGTACTCATCATAAGTATTCATAACCATACCTCTTTTATATGTCCTTCTCCGGACTCTTATTACATTCTTTACAATACCCGTTGAACATTCAGAATACTATTGGATACACGGAAACCTTGCACATAAGTGCCTCATGTACAAATGTAGCCGAAGCTACCACATAACATGCAACACATCCCTAATGAATCACATCCACCATGAACTCGAACCTCTTAATGAGCTCGGATGTTACATGAATCATATCCACTATGAACTCGAACCTCTCAATGAGCTCGGATGCTGCATATCTCACGAATCCGGACCATTCAAAAAGTTCAGACTTCTTAGTTCCTAGTGACATATTACTTGTATCCTAAATTATTCCTAAGTTTCAAATGGGATTTTTTTTCTCATTTGCATATAGTATCTCCATCGTACTTGCTCATAACGTCGTAAATCACGACCATAATAACATTCATGTTTTCATAAAAATTGATAAGCATATAATTCATAATTATAATAAAGAATTTATCACATTATATTAAAGCATTTAAAACATACTACCATACCATATTATTTGCATATGTACTTACCTCGGTACAAAATAGTGGTAATCGAGCCTAATCGTCGTATACTTTATTCTTTCCTCGATCAAGTCCCGATTCACATTTTTCTTGACCTATAATGCAAAATTTAACTTAATTATTATTCACATTATTCAAACGGGTCCATAAATCATACTTTTTCAAATTTACATTTTCACCCCTAAACTTTCACATATTTACGATTTAGCCCTTAGGCTCATAAAATGAAATGCATGCATTTTCTTGATTACCCAAGCTTGGCTAAAGCTTTTCTATGCTCATATCAGCCCATATTTTCTTTTATTTTATATTATTATTACTTACTTTTTCACTTTTACAAACAAGTCCTTCATTTAGGTGTTTTCATTAAAAATCACCTAATAAAAGATGTTCATCATGCATCAAACATTCATATTCCTCCATTAATCATCAAAATACAAGCATGTCATGCATGGGTCAATTTTCATACAAGAACCCTAGCGCAAAATATAGCTAGAAATGGGTGGACCATGTTACCGGGACTTCAAAAATACAATGAACATTAAAAACGGGGCTAGGGAACACTTACTATTGAGCTTGGAAATGTTGAACAAAACCCTAGCTATGGTGTTTTGTGATTTTTGGAAGCCAAGGAGGAAGATGGACACATTTTTTGTTTCATTTTCCCTTTTTATTCTTTTAATTTCCTAATGACCAAAATGACCTTAGGGTTTCTCTTCCCAATTTCTTTCTATGCATGTCCATTTTTGTCCAAAATTTTAGAAATTGGTCAAATTGCTAATTAGGACCTTCTAACTCATAAATAATGCAATTTCATGCTTAAAGCTTCTAGAATGCAAGTTTTGTGCTTTATTCAATTTGGTCCCAAAAATGCAATTAGACATTTTATGCATAGAATTTCTTCATGAAACTTTCGTACAAGCATGCATTCATAACATAAACATCATAATAATCATAAAATAGTTATTTCCATCTCAGATTTGTGGTCTCAAAACCACTATTCTGACTAGGTCCTAATTCGGGATGTTACATTGATGCTTAATGTTTGGTATTATATGATGAAATTCATGCATGGTTTTATGACCAAAGTGGTATGTGTTTGTATGTTTGGAACGTTATCATTTAGGGCATGTTTTGATATGGTATTTAATCAAATATATTTGGTTGAATTATAACCATTGGGACCTAAATTTGGTATGTATATATATTGGATGTTGGAACCATTTGGTAATGGCGAGTTTTGTATCATTTATATGGTTTTGATACATAAGAAAAGTGGTTCAAATGGTAAAGTTATTTTGTTATGGTATGAAGCTAAATTGGTGAGGTTGGTATGTGTCAAAAGTGGTATGTTTTGGTACGGAAACAAGTTAGTTGCTAAATGGTTAAATATGCACATGTTTAGGTATGTTTAATGTATGTGTTTGTGGTGCCTTTATGGTATATTGGTTGAATCGAAATTGGTCATTTTATGCATAGTTGAATATGTTTTGATACCTTGGTCATATGCGCAAATGGCTTGTTCAGGTGTGCTTGAATTGGGTGAAAGAAATTGCTTGAATTTGGCCTATTTCTTTTCGACACAGCCTAAGACACAGGGGTATGTCTCAACTGTGTGTGACACATGGTCACGCAACACAGTCGTGTGTCCCCTATAGGTTTTTAAAGGTTGCATTTTGAGAGTTACAAGGCCTGGCACACGGGCGTGTGGCTTGGTTGTGTGAACCAAGTCAGAGAGTTACACGGGCATAGATACGGGCTGGGACATGGCCGTGTGGCCCTCCTTTGAATGCCAACACAGCCTGAGACACAGGCATTTGTCTCAACTGTGGGAGTCACACAACTTGGCCTCACGCCCGTGTGACCCGTGTAGTGTGAATTTTTCCATCTTTTTCCATAAAGTTTTAAATGTTTCTGATTTAGTCCCAAATCATTTCTAAAGTGTTTCTAAGGCCTTGAAGGCTCGAATAAGGGACGATACACTTGTTTGAATGGAATATGATGTGATTCATGAAATTATTTGGAATGAATGTGTTAATGTTACGATTTTATGGTAATGCTCCGTAACCCTATTCCAACGACGAATATGGGTTAGGAGTGTTACAAATGGGCAAGCTGGACTGGCAAATAAGGAGATAAAAGGTATACTCGAGAAGCTAGTTTGTCTAAACTGACAAGATTGGTCCAAAAGACTGGATGATTCTTTATGGCCCTATAGGACAACATACAAAACACCATTAGGATGTCTCCCTATTGGTTGGTTTTTGGGAAAGGTTGTCATTTGCCATTGGACTTAGAACATAAAGCTTACTGGGCTCTCCAACAGCTTAACTTGGATCTTAAGCTTGAAAAGAGAAACATATACTTCAACTTAATGAGTTAGAAGAATTCTGAATGTTCTCATATGAAAATGTCAAATTGTTTAAGGAGAAATTGAAAAGATGGCATGACAAACACGTTCGAGTTGAGAATTTGAAGCACAACAAGTCTCATTGTTCAATTCCAGATAAAGGTTCTTTCTAGGTAAGTTAAAATCACGTTGGTCTAGTCCATTCACTGTTCATCAAGTTTTCCCATACAGACTTGTTGAACTTCACAATAAGAGAGGTAATTTCAGGGTTAATGCTCAACACTTGAAACATTATCGGGGGGATAAAATTGAGCAGGATAGAACCTTGCTCATTTTATCAGATTCCTAATTTCTTTTCATTTTTCTTTTTAAATAAATGACTTTTAGGCTATATTTTTTAAATTAATATGTTAAAATAAATTTTGCCTAGGAGATTGAAACTTAAGCGGGATCGCTTGTGAACCCTCTAATCTTTCTTGGGAATTGATTTTAACAGTCCTCCGAGAAAATAATTCCAAAGTAACAATATAAAATTTTAACTTATTGAATAAAAAGGTCAATTTTAATCCAAGTTTTAGTTTTCAACTCAATTTTCAAATTATCTTTAAGTTCAGGTACTTAACTGAATTATTTGCAAATAATTAGTTGACCTTTTTGTAAATATTGAAATCAACTGTCTTTTTCTATAAATATTTTTAAATAGTTAAAATAAAGGTTTTTAATTTTTATTTTTAATAAATAGGACACTAACAACTAATATATAATTATATTTTATTTAATATATATTTATTGTTATTAACCTGTTATAATATTGGAATTGTTAATTACTTTATCATTATTCTACCAAAGAGTTTTTATTTTTTAATAAATAAGAAAACAACAAACAATATATTAATATATTTTTATTATATATTAGTTGTTATTTTCTTTATATAACATTAAGAGTAATACTATTTTATTATTATTTTCCTCTAGAGTTTGAGTTAAACTCCCACATACTCACACTTTAAATACCATTTCCTATTCAGTTTTGCTTCCATCATTCTTAACACCATCCACCCTCTAAGCTCCCTAGAGCTGAAATCACCTACTTCCACTAGCAACTGCATGCACCTAGGTCACGGAGCATCGAGTGTACCGTTCCTCCTTAGCTCGTGCACACCATCACTTGAGCTTGCCCCCTCATATCTCGTTAGACTAGCCGCGCACACCTTGCTCCCTCGCACACTGCTGCTGCTCCTTCACGCGTCGCTACTGTTTCTGCTCCCTAGCCCTTGTACGCCTTTGTCCCTTGCTTCCATTGCACCATGCCACCATCACAACTTGCCTCAACAATCAAGGCACAAATCAATCACCCTCCAATCAACCCTAAACCAAAACTATTAGCTTCACATTCTCTTTGTTTTTTTAAGTTCTTATTTTTACAAAGGTGGTAAGAAAATTTCTTTCCTAAATTTTAATTTGATTTAATTATTTAAATTTTCAATTTTATGAATTGTTAGTATTTTATGATAATTAAATTTTGGGAAAATATTATCTGTTTCCATCATATGTGATGTTCAGGTTAAATCATGCCTCACAAAAGAACTCGTGCTTCTATCCAAGCTGAAGAATCACAAAACAAGTTTTATTCTGAAGAAGCCAAAGCAAGATATGAAAGCATCTTTAAAAATCAACAAATGCTTCCAGAAAAAGGTTTCATGTCAAAAGAAAGCAGCTATACTAATTTCACGGAAAATATTTGACAAATTGCTGAAGCTTTAAATTGGCAAGTGCTTTGTGATAAAAGACCTAGTGTAGATAAAAAGTTAGTTTAGGAATTTTATGCAAATTTGACCTCAAGTGAATTAACAGAAGTCTCTGTCTGAGGAATCAATGTACCGATAAACTTAAATATTATTAATGAATTATTTGATTTACCTAATTTCAAAAATGACGAATATTCTTCCTTAATGGAAAATATTGAGGTCGAGAAATTGCAAGAAATTCTAGAGGAACTTACAGTTCCAGGTTCTAAATGGATTGTTATCAAAGCATGGGACTCACACTTGTCGCAGAGAATATTTGACACCATTGGCGAAGGTATGGTTTTATTTTATTCGATTCAATATTATGCCTATCTTACATGGGACTACAATTTTAGTAGAATGAATGATCTTGCTATACTTAATAATGAAGGAAAAGACTACTGATGTGGGAAAGATCATTCTAAGATAAATTTGAAACTGTGCCGCTAGACGTTCTAGTCCAGTTTACTTTCCTTTTACGATAACAATTTTGTGCTTAAAAGCTAAAATTTTGCAAACGTAAAGAAGACAGAGTATAACAAGGCATAATCACAAATTAGGACCTTTTCTGAGTAGTAGGAAATTCTATTCTACAATAGCAAGCTAAATTAAGTGATGAACCCAGAGAAGAAGAAGTTCCTACAAAGACAGAACCAATGTAGCCAATTGAAATTCCTGATTTGGTAGAGCCAACAAAACCAATGTCCAGACCTAGCATGACTACCTCAATGCTTAGAACTTGTTCTCCTCACCCAGATCTTCCTGATGAACTATCAATGTTGATAGACATAATGCAACATATGTAGTGGCAACAATAGGCTTACTGGAGATATTAAAAAATGCGGGGCAACTCAATGTGAGGCGCTTTTACGAAAATATTTCATGACCCGTTTGTTTTTGTGCTTGAATTTCCTGACTTTATATTTGAACTATGGACTCCAATATCGAGGAGAGAATGAGGTGATTCAAGAAAAAATAAGGACGACGAAGCAAAAGATAGGTTAGATTTTGAGGGGTCTACAAATAAATAAAAAAGGGGAGACCTTGTCTTTACTTTATTTTATTTCTTAGAATATTTTAAGTTTTTAGGCTTAGGTTCTTTTAGGATATTTCTATTTCTCGCATAATAAAACAAGAGGTTGAAATCATTAATAAAATTGAACAATTTGTAAAATAAAAGTGTGGCAATAGATATGTACATGTCTAAGATTAGATCTGTCTAGGAAAGCTTGGTATTTAAGCAGTCAAATTTGGCTCACCTCATTTTCTTGGGATCTTACTTGGTGTGTGGAAACACGAAAATTTATATACTTTTTCATACCCTTTTTAACTTAAAACCAGGCTATTACGGTTAAATTCTTGTCGAAAAATAATTAAATATTATAAAATAATTAAATTATGTTAAAAATATGAAAATTATGAATTTTAATTAATTTCATAGTTAATTTTGATTAAATTTGGTTATTTTTGACAGAATTACACAATTAGAGAAAAAGGGTCCATTGAACACTGCGAGAAGAACAAAATCGAGAGTAATTTGAAGTATCGAGGCCAATTAATTTCCAGCCCAAGACGGTCCAGAAATGTGTATAATTCATAATTAAATTAATTTTAATTTATTTCCTATTTAATTTAGGTTAAATGAATTAATTTTAATTAATTATGAAGAAAAGGGCCTAGTGAACAGCACTGGTTGAACCGAATGGAGTGAGCCGAACCAGCCACTAATTGGGCTGACCAGAACTGTCCATTGGCTGACCCAAATCAGAAAATTAGATGATAAAATATGCTTGCAAATAGGACTGTGAAAAACCTCCAAATTACGTTCAAACCCCACCTTTATTTTAGGCTTTGTAGATTTGCCCCAGCCTATTTTTAATAAGGTTGAAAGCTTCAACCTTGCCATGTGTGTGGCCGGCCATGGGAGGGCTCTCTTGGCTTCTGAATTTTCTATTTTTAGCAGCCCTCTTCAGCTATAAAATCCACCCTATGCTGCCCATTTCAAAGCATCCCTCAACATCCCTCATTCCACAACATTCTCTCATCCTCTCTTCACTTCTCTCAAAGTTTCCCCTCCATTTTTCCATCCCATTTTCCCTTCCTCTTGTGCCGATTTCCTCTCTTGAGAGAGAGGTGTTCTTCAGCCATCTTGGGCAGCAATCAAGGATTCATAGAAGCCTTGCTCAGCGAAGACAACGGAGACTAAGAACGGAGCAACAGTCAAGCTGCAGAGAAACACTGGATTTGCTTTCTCTTCCCTTTCTTTTTAATTTCTGTTGTTTTTATGATGAACATATCTATAAAAAATATTGTTGTTGAAATGGTTATTTTAATCAATTTAGCTTGAATTTAATTCGTGTTGGGTTGATTATATTTTGCCTACTTTATTTATTAAATTAGTGTTTATGCTGTTATAGGCCTCAGTGAAATGCTTGATTAAGTAAAATGATGCTTAGGTTATCTGGCATTATAATTGTTTAGATAACTAAATAATTAATTATTTAAATGGATTGAAATTGCAATTAATGGACTCAGTACTTAATCAGTGCATGTTTAATTCTTCTAAGGTAACTGAAAATTAAATCAGCATTGTATTTGGCAATACATATGCCTTGCATAACTTGCAAGATTGTTGTGATTAAATTGTTTCAAGGTATGGCTACTTTGTTACTTCACATGATCTTTTACATGTTTATTAACTTGAATTAATCGGTTGAATCGACATAGGAATATGCGAGAGATAATCTAATTCAATAAGTATGTATGTGCGATAGCATGTTTACTTTATGAAATCTGTTTAGTCGGTTGAATTGGCATAGGGATATGTTCAAGAGATAAATGGAATTCTTTTAATTAGTAAATATGTTCATAAGTTAGCAAATTACTGGTTTGCCGTGAATTTATTCATAACAGCATAAGCACGAATTTAATATTTCTAAGTTAAACAGGTATAATTAATCCAACACAATTATATCATCTTGATTAAATCTTAATTGAAATCGTGCACTAGAACTCTTTTATTTTATTTAAATTGTTTGCTTAGTTTTAAAATCTTAGTTTATAAATCACTCTTTTCAAACCAAAATTATTTTTACCTCACCAAAGTGTTTTAATTAATTTCATAAATATTGCTTTATACAGTCCCTGTGGGTACGATAACTCGACATTTACTTGTCACTTTATTACTTGTTACGATTGTGTACACTTGCAGATTTCCACCGTTCCAGTGTGCAATATCTATTCACTTCTATATTTTTGTTCTCTCTATTGTTTTTAACAATGGGGACATTGTTCATCTTAAGTAGGGGCCAAAAATTGAAATTGTTTTTTTTTTTCAAAATACATTTTTCTTATAATTATGATTGAGTTATATTTTGTTCAAAAATTTGAATTTTTTTTAATTATGCTATACTTTAGTATAAATAAAGTTCTATTATCTCAATAATTGCTATGCTAGTTGAAATGTGACATAAATGTTTGTAACACCCCTAACCTGTATCCATCGCCGAAATAGGGTTACAAGGCATTAACGGATAACACACTTCATTCACATACATTTATACATTCATACTTAAAATCCATTCAAAATATTCACAATGTCCCTTGTAAGGCTCTACGAGACCTTAAAACATGCTTAGAAGTGGTTCGGGACTAAACCGATAACATTTGTAAACTTTAGGAAACTTAGAAAATTTTCAAACATTTAAGGGCCATACGCTTGTGTAAACAAGCCGTGTGCCTCACACGGCCACCAGATACGCCCTTGTCATAGGCCGTGTGAAAACAGGGCATACATACTGACTTGCACCACACGGTCGGAGACACGCCCGTGAGCCATGGCCATGGGAAAATTGGAGAGATTACTGACTTGGGTTACACGACTGGCCACACGCCCATGTGCCAGCCTGTGTGCCACACATGGCCAGTTGACACACTCGTGTGTCTAGGCCGTGTCAAACCTGTAGTGTATACTGACTTAATTTGAAAGGGTACCCTAAGGAACACACGGACATGTAACATGATCGTGTGTTGCACACGGCTAAGACACATGCCTGTGTCTATGCTCATATAGACAAAAATAGGCCATTTGCAAAGCCAATTTGCCACCCTTTTCTCATGCACACTTAGCCATCAAAATGGTATCAAATATACAATCAAATAAGCAATCAAAAGTGATTATTTCCAACATAAATCATACCATATTGAATCATTACATTTTACTTATTAAATCTCAACTATTTCTTGACCAAAACACATACCAAAACTAGCATGAATCATTTATCATCTTTAACATTTTCATATGTCTCAAATTCCAACTAAATAACCAATCATATCATTCAACCTGTAACCAAATCAATGCTTATTAATGCATCATATCAAACTCATACCAATACATGCCAAATCATAAGGCCACATTATAACCATCAACCGAAATCATTAATAAGCCATTTCAAATGACCATATACATTTCTAACAACCATATAAAAAAACCATAGCCTATACATGCCATAAAACCAAGTCACAAGCTGTAAAATATCGAAAATCAATAGCTAGATAGTGTGATGCAATCTTCGTTGACTCTTAACCCGAGAGAACGTCCGAGACACTATAAAACATAGAAAAATAACATAAAGTAAGCTTCACAGCTTTGTAAGTTCGTATGTGAGCCTAAAATGATCACAACATTCATATGGAAATTCGAAATAGATAAATCATTAACATTTAAACCATCAATTCATGAGTTAACATCAAATTATTCACGTCCTCATTCGCAAGTTCTCAACTTCTTATAACTCGATACTTGAGTAGTTTTTCATACATACCTGTACTGATACCTTTCTATTTATCACCCATACTCTTATCAAACCTCTTTGGTTTATAAGTGCTTATGATACAAATTCATCGATTTTCCGATGCCATAGCCCAACTATGGTCTTACACATACATAGCCAAGGCCCTATCGTGGTCTTTCTTTCATGTGCCATAACTCGATTATGGTCTTATTAGTCGATTGCCATATATATATTTAGTTAAAACAACTATTATTCATATCTCACATAAAATTCAATATATATACTTCATTATAGTCAAATAAACACATTTTTACATGAAACGTACTTATACACAATTCTTTCTTATTTAATATACATAATACAATATGAACTTACCAATTTACTTTCATTTGATTTTCACATAAGTTCTGTACATACATGTATTACTTATTTTGATCGTACTTTAATTCTTGTCTTGACTATGACCGTTGAACCGTTCAGAATTGTTAAGGATACTCGACAATCACATATAGCTCGTACAATGCCATATCCCAGATATGGTCTTACATGTTATCACATATCGATGCCACTGTCCCAGACAGGGTCTTACATGAAATCGATTAATGAGTCCAATGTCCTAGACATGGTCTTACACATAATCACAATACAATGCCAATGTCTCAGACATGGTCTTACATGTAATCACATCTCGGTAACCTAATGTCATGACATTTGTATCCTATACTATTTTAAGGTTCGTACGAGATTTTTGGATGTTGTAATTCTGTCGATTTCGACTTGTAATCATGACCATTGAGAATTCAATTCAATTCAATAATAAATAAGCATTTATAACACAATTTAAGTACATTTATTAGCATATGAACTTACCTCGATTGTTAAAATGACAGAATGGATTGAATAATTCGATACTTTGTTTTCTCCCGTTCTACATCTGAATCTCATTTTTCTCAATCTATATGATAAAAAATTTACTTATTTAATCATTAATTCATTCAATTTAACACAATTTACACATTTTGGAAAAATTACACTTTTGACCCTATTATTTCACATTTTTTCAATTTAGTCCTTATCACATAAAATCACAAATTCATGCAATTAAGGACAAGCCCATGCTAGCCAAATTTTATATAGCCTCATAACAGCCCATATTTTCATTTTATTCATACTTTTAAGCACATAATTTCATAATTTCACAATTTAATCCCTAATTGAGATTTTTGTCAAAAATCACTTAATAAAACTTGTATATTTAACATTAAACCTTCCAAAACTATCATCAATCATCTAAAAAACCAAGCATTCAATAATGGCTTCCTTCAAAATCTATAATAATTTCAAAAAAAAAGGTACGGGCTAGCTAGATTAAGCTACAACGAGTTTAAAAATATAGAAATCATTAAAAACGAGCAAAAATCGTACCTTAATCAAAGATTCAAGTGGCCAAACCTTTAAAGAGCAAAAATGGTTTCTTTTCCTTGAACATTCGGTGGAAGATGATGAATAGAAAGATGAAATTTGGCTTTATTTTATTTATTTAATCTTTATTAACCAATTTACAAAACTAACCTTTAATAACATCATAAATTTCAACAATACCAAGCCATAGAATATGGGATAATTACCACTTAAGGACTCCCACTATTTAATATCATAGCCATTTAATACCTTTAACTTATAGAATTCAACTTTTACGCTTTATGCAATTAGTCTTTTTTACCGAATTAACCACTCAAACAGTAAAATTTCTTTACGAAATTTTCACACGATCCTTATATCTTATTGTAAACCTTAATAAAATAATAAAATAAATATTTTGACTTCAGATTGTGGTATCAAAACCACTGTTCCGACTAACCCTAAAATCGGGCTGTTACAATGTTTCTCTTAATAAAGTATGTAAATCGAACTATAAAGTTTTTACTTCCTTAGGAAAGCTAAGCATGCATGAAATTTTAAGTTTCTAGAATTGAATTAGTAATTTCTTGAGGTGAAATCCTAGAAAGTATGATTTTTTTTTGATTTCGTGCACATTCAATCATATTTTGATATATCCACGTACCAATGCATAGTTGCTTCTTTTGTAAGATGGCATAAATTGGAATGGCTTGGATCGGGCAAATATCAGAAAGATTGGTTGTAGGCCAAATTCTTGAACACACAAATCTCATCCATACTTTTTCCTTTGAAGTCATCAGTGCTTGGTTGAATGTCTCAAGTATTACTGTTCCTGTTTGATATGTCCAAACCTCTTTTCCCTCTGTTAAAACTCTTAAAATTTCCTCCATGTCTGCGTTTTTAAATTCTTTGAGTTCTGTTTTGTACAAGTAATCGTGATAATAGTATGGTGCATAATAAAACTGACAAATAATTCTTTCAATTACCAGGACATCGACTCCTCTGACTTTAACGAAGGTTCACATCTCATAGAACGGTCTTGTCGCTTCCTTTTCTTTCAACACAAGGTAAAATTCATGCACTACGGGTATTACTGTTGGTTCTTTAGGTGGAAAATTGAAATTAGTCTATTCTCTTTCTATTGTAATGTCCCAAAGACCTTTACAATTTCTCATTAATGGATCAAATCCTTGTTCTTGGATGAACGATAAGGCTGTAGTTGTAGATATTCGTCTATGCTGCTTTCCTGGAATTCGACAGATGGACTCATGATGTTATATCAAAATTCTTTTCAAACCTGAATGGGCTATAATGTTTCTCCTTCAGATTATCATGCTCTTGAACAATGACCAAGGAATCTTGTTCTCTCTACAATTGTTTGTAGGTAATGAGAAGATTGATGTGACTTGTTTATCTTTGAGGAAGATATTAATACAATTAAGAATTTTAATTGTTTTAGAAAAAGTATTTTTGACTGTTAGAAGGTTAAAGGGTTCTAACTCTATTGAAATTTAGTTACAGAGACATCAGAGGTTAGTGTAAATTTGAACAACAAATTACACAGGTGTGTCACGACATCCTCCATAGGTGTTGCGACATCGAAGACAATTTACTTGTTTCAAATTTCGTGCAATGTCGCGTCGTGAAGTGTTGATGTCGCAACACTGAGGCCAGTTTCTGCTATGTTCTTTTCTTACTTCAAAGTCTTTTGCTATGTCACTTGTCTCATCCGTTTCCCGTTTCTTTTCCAATTGGTCCTCATTTCGATCTTGGCTCCATAAAGTTTTACATTGTGTAGCTTAAGTATTAAAGACTTCATTTGTTGTCTCTCCAAAGTAATGTTTGACTCTTTACCAATTTACAAGAAAAATTGACCTATTTTATTTAATTTAAAGATCTGTTATTTAATTCAAGACTAAAATTATTCCCTTCAGTTTGTCTTTTTGAGTCATTGGTGTGATGGAGATCCACGTATCCAATGTGTGGTGATAAAGCCCACTTTTACGTTTCATAGTCCTAAGTTTCCAAATTATCATTTCATGAATTGTGTGAAATATGTTGTATGTATATGAATGTTAGTACATAAACGAGACGTATGAGATAAGTGAAACATGAATATGATAGATTGACATTGTAATTAATTATGGTTGTGATTGTGCTTTAGTTGCTTTTGTTTAACATATGATGATATGTATACTTATGGTAATTCCGATCATTCATTAAGCTTGTTTAAGCTCACATACTACTCAATAAATCTTTGTAGATTAGTTGTGTTTCCAATGTGAGTGGTGTGGCCAAGGAAGTGATCTAAGTTAGGCAATAAGTTTGAGTAGGTGGCTTTATAATTATTTTTGACATTTGAAATAATGGCAATGTGAGTTTAGAAAATTGTTTGGTTATCATTATCATTATTACACTTATGAATGATTTGATGATTGGTATTGTGAATGATAATTCATGTTGAAAGGTAGTATAGTTGAGTATGAATGTGACCTCTGTTTTGCTTTTTTTTCCATTTTGTGCAGATGTATCGATACTCGGAGCACAAATATCATTAACTTGATGTTGAAAGTATGTGTAGGAAAATAGTAGCTTCATTTGGTATCGATACCCTTTCATGAGTATCGATACTTGGGGTTAAAATATTGATACCTTCATTTAAGTATTGATAATATGTTTTGCTTTGATTTTGAATTAGAAAAACAGAATGCTAGAATAGTATAGATTTTCTTATTAGTATCGATACTTGTCTTACAAAAAATCAATACTTGATGTTGAGTATCGATACCTTCATTGTTTACTTTGAAAAATTGCTATATGGTCCCTAAGTATGTACTAAACTGTTTCTAGTGTTGAATAATGTTTGTCTAGTTGCGATCACCTCTGAAAATACTTAAACTAATAAAAATTATTCTTGCTTGAGGCTGTGTGTGCATGTGATAAAGTTACGATAGTGTTGTGACGTCTTGTAACTCGAGTCTGGCGACTCGGCTGGTTGAGGGGTGTTAGATTTGGTGGTATTAGAGTTTAGGTGCTCTAACATTCGAACCTAAGTTATTGATGTACTGTGTAACACCCATAACTTGTACCCATTGCTGGATTAGGGTTAGGACGTATTATAATACAATATAGAACAATCAATAATAGATAGCATCAAGTTGCCAAATTAATTAATAGAATTCCATAATAAATCATATAGAGTAATACATGCATTTATGAGCCTTAAATAGAGCCTAAAAGGTCTTAATATTTGTTTAGAAATAATCATGGACTAATTTTGGAACAATTCAGAATGTTTAGGGAAAAAAATGAAAATTTTCACTATAGGGGTCACACGGACGTATAGCTATCCCATATGCCCGTATGCTACTATACACGCCTGTGTGCTCACTCGTGAAACTCATTAACTTGGATCACACAACCATGTCATAGGCTGTGTGCAAGCCCATGTGAACCTTGCACCTAACATGTTCATGGCAAAACACTTGTGTAGGCTGCTCATGTGTGACACACGACATTGTGATAGCCTGTGTCCTGGGCTGTGTGTGTACAAAAGTTACCTAAATCATGTTTATTTTTCATCCAATTGCATAGATATCTAAACCAGTTCTCAAGAAAATATTATAAGACTTCTAAATGCAATCCAATGACACCCAAAACATGCCAAAACAAACATCCTAAGGTCTAAACAATGTACCATCCATGACCCCACATTTCAAGTACTTTCACAATTCATTTCCTTAACTAAGTTTACAAGTTGCAAGCACATTCAAATAACTTATTTTCTATCTCAACATACTATACCATAAAATCAAGTAGACACCTCAGTTAACTACTTATACCATATCATCATATGCACATTAACAACAACACTAATAAGTACTTATGAACCCTTACAAACATAATCAAATTCTCCTATTATATGGCATATAAGCCAAGATGTATTCAAAAGCTACCAAGTGATCCCCGGATAGTGTGATTCTTCAAGCTGATCCAATCTCTTGATCCACAAAACGTATCTACAAGAAATAAGACAAATAACACAAGTAAGATTTCGTAAAGCTTAGTAAATTTGTCGATTGAATAGTAGCTTACTGAATCAAATATAATAATAATTCAAATAAAATATTAATGAACAGAGTTCCTGTTAATGAGGTTATTATTAGAATTCCTGTCAATCACAACTCACAATAGGTGAGAAATGCTTAGTACAGTAATACAAATCAGTTTCCACTTTTCAATAAATTTTTAGAGATCAATAAAACATAGCCTGATGAACCAAATAAATAACATTAAATACTCGACAAATACTCATATATCCATTTAATTCCTTAAACATCACAAACATCATTAGTTAACATATTTATGTACATAAATAACATATAATCACACCAAGGCATAAATATTCATTACAAATTATACTAGTCAACACATTCATCTCACATTCAATCTTATGATACATATGTCACTCCAAACATATTACCTGAATAGCAAATGGTTGAAGGATGCCATAGTGTCTTTCAATCATGATCTTATTCATCTAATTCATGATGCCATAACATCTTTTAGCTATGGTCTTACTCATTAGAATCGTGATACCATAACGTCTTTCATCTATGGTCTTACTCGTTAAAATTGTGATGCCATAACGTCTTTCGACTATGGTCTTACTCATTTTCGGTATGATGCCATAGTTTGTTTCAATTAAGTGCCATAGTTTCTTTCAACTATGATATTATCTATTTTATTCAAGCCAGCAAATTTGATTAACATATATACACAAATAGATAATAATTCATTGAAACAATAATTAATTGAATTACCAAGTTATGAACTTACATGACTAATTTGCAGTAATGGTTCAAAGTGTTTCAATTAGTGGTCGACATTGTATCAATTTATTATTTCCATTTTCAATTACACACATCAATATAATCTAACATTATGCAATTAGGTTCATATAATACATTTGAAAATGTACTAAAAGAAAACTGAACAATTTTACTAGACTACATTGCAGCAATAACAAAGTACAATGACTATTCTGTAATTTTATCTTCCTTAATTTTTCGTTCGTTCTTGATTCAAATGAAGAACTCAACTTGGCTGAAGTTCCTACTATGGTTTTCTAAAGGTTTCGGTGTAACAACCCGATTTAGGGCATAGTCAAAATAGTGGTCTCAGGACCATAAATTTAGATTCGAGTAAATTATTTTATAATTATTTAGATGTTATAGCATGTTTTTAAGAGTGCATAAAAAATTTGGTGAGTTAATTGTGACGTTTGTGAGCCCAATTGTGAAAAATGACTAAATCGCATAAAATGTAAAAGTCCTATTTTGATAGAAAAAAGTGTCAAATAGCTAGAGAAACTAAATTGGGGGTATTTAAAGGGAAATTACACCCTTTAGGGAGGTATGGCCAGCCATAGGAGACAAACTTGGTCAAAAAGTCCAAATTTGGTAGGTTTGGTGGCTAAATTGATTAAAATAGAAATAAAATAAGAGAAAGATGATATCATCTTCTCATCATCTTCTCTACTACTAAAATTTTTAACAAAGAAATGGGGTTTTAAAAGCTCAAAATTTCAAAAATTTTAAGTCTTAACAAGTAAGTTATTTTAATGGCTTTTCTTGAATATTTTTGTACTTTTGAGACCCTTGAAACATGAGCTTTCAAATGAAAGTACTATTTTGCAAAATGATCAAGAGTGTAGGGATTTTCCATGAAAGGGTTTGTAATGTTTACTGAGTTTTTATTGAAGAAAATAAGTCTTAGGCGTGTTATGAACAACTTTTGTGAAAGGTGTTAGCATGAAAGCACCTAAAAGGACTATATTGTATAAGTTGTAAAATAGATGTTATGTGAAATAGTGGGAATTTGGAGTTGCTATAAGAGAAAAAAGGGTTTGGGTAGGCTTAAGATATGAAGAAATTTGATAAAAATCGATTTTCGAGCTTAGGCATAAAATGGTCATTTTGTCAAAGTCTAAGGGCAAAATGGTCATTTTAACAAAGATATGAATTTTTGATTTCTTAATTTTATTTAGTGACTAAGTAAGTGCATTTTGTGATTATAGATCAAGAATCACCAAATCCGAACTTAAGCCGGGGGAAAGCCAAGTAAATCGATTAAATCGACTAGTCGCCACATTTTGTAATCCAAGATAAGTTGTACGTAAATAATACAACTACAATGTTAATGTATGTGTTGAGTTGTACTTGAATTTAATATAGCATGAATTGCTTGATTGTGGAATTGGGAAAGCAATATGGTAATAGAGATAGTAGAGTTCCCATTTGAAACTAGGAAATAAATAGGATATTCATGCCATGACGTTTGGGTCACTTGTGTGAGCTAGTGTAAGACATGTCTAGAACATGCATCAGCCACATTATGAGAGCTAATGTAAGACCATGCTTGGGACATGGCATCGGCATTGAGACGAGTGCTAGTGTAAGACATGTCTAGGACATGCATCGGCCTCGAGACGTAAGCCAGTGTGAGACATGTCTAGGACATGCATAAGCTATGAGATATGTTAGTGTATAACTGTTTGAAACTAGGAAATAAATAGGATATTCATGCCATGACGTTTGGGTCACTTGTGTGAGCTAGTGTAAGACATGTCTAGAACATGCATCGGCCACATTATGAGAGCCAGTGTAAGACCATGTCTTGGACATGGCATCGGCATTGAGACGAGTGCTAGTGTAAGACATGTCTGGGACATGCATCGGCCTCGAGATGTAAGCCAGTGTGAGACATGTCTAGGACATGCATCGGCCTCGAGACATAAGCCAGTGTAAGACCATGTCTAGGACATGGCATCAACACAGATATGCTAGAGCTTGTGTAAGACCATGTCTGGGACATGGCATCGGCACCTGTACCCATGTTTAAGGCTAAATGAGTATCCGATAATATTTCAAATGGATCAACGGTGAATGTATGATTTCAAGTTAACAAGGAAAGTATAACCGTGTTGTGAGTGGTACAGGTACCTATATGTTATGTATGAAATGTGACCTCAATATATGCTATGTGAGGTGTATTGAATATTGATGAGTAAGTTTGGCGTATGCCACTTGTGTATTATGATATTTGTTGATGGATGATAAAGTTATGTTGTATATTTATTTATGTGCAACTTACTAAGCTTTATGCTCACTCCCTCTCCTTCATTTTATTATAGAACCGCCTATCTAGCTCAAGGATCAACGGGAATTAGAGATATCGATCACACTATCAATCGAAGCATTCGGTATAGTTTGACTTATATTTTTGAATATGGCATGTATAGGGGACTAGACTTGTGTTTTGTGTCATTTTCAATTAGGCCAAATGTGTTGTCTTGGGATAAATCTCTCATTTTGTATTAAGCCTCGAATGATGGTTAATATTCATTTTTATTTATATACAAAGATGTTATCTTCGTAGATGAGTAAAATGCACACATGGAATGTGGTTTATTATGGCTGATTTGGTTGCATGAGATAGCCTTGTATTGGCTTTGGTTGCTAATGTGTAGGTTGTGTAAGTAAGGGTGGCAAAGAGACTTGGTAAATAGCCTTAACTTGTCTACAGCCTTAACTTGTCCACACGTGTAGACACACGGGTGTGTGTCTAACCTGTATGTGACACACGGTCTACCCTATGGGCGTGTGGTCCGACCGTGTGTCCCCTGTACGTGAAAATTTCAAGTAAGAATGCATGGTAGTAAACACATAGGAAGAGACACGGCCGTGTGTCTCAACCGTGTGAGGGACACGACCTAGCACACGGGTGTCTGCCTCAGCCGTGTGTCATTTTGGGGATGCTGACGTCAAAAATAGAATGTCTATGTTTTTGCACACGGGCTAGGACACGAGTGTGTCATGGCTGTCTGAAGGACACGGGCCAAGCACACTATCATGTGCCAGGCCGTGTGAAAACCCCTGTAGGTGTGCATTTAGAATAAATTCAACACGAGTGGAGGACATAGGTGTGTTGCTATATTGCTTAGGAAGTGTAAGCCACGGGCCATCACACGACCATGTCGAAATGGCCGCACAGGCATGTTACCCTTCCACACGGGCGTATGCCTTATTTCAAAGTTAAATTTTCTATAGATGGTTTAAGGACCCGGGTTGATCCCGAACAGTTTTCAATGGTCGATTTGGGGCTCGTAGTCTTATAACAGGAAGTTTAATGTAGAAATTGAAAAGTTTTAAATTGGACCGAGTCTTGGTGACTTGTGGACATTTGGATGCATGAGATTGAGTTAGGTAATGCCTCGTATTTCGCTTTAGTGTGGGCTACGGGTATGGGGTGTTACATTTAGTGGTATCAGAGCTATAATTTAGTCGATTCTAAGACTAACCTAGCGAGAGTACGAGTCTAGCTATACATGCCATAACTGTATATTGATAGTGTGACGACTTCTGATGATTATAAATTATATTTTTATATAGTAAATGGATCCTGATAGAGCCACGGCAGATGACATGGAGAGTAACGTGTCGGCTCCAGCCGAAGGGACCGCTCCAGTTGAGAGTGAGCTCATGACTATGTGCCAAGACGGATGGGCTAAAAAATCCTACCTCCAAATGATGGATGCTTGGTATACGGAGTTCATTCGTGTGAATCCAAACACTCCACCTCCCTCACCTCCTCCGATTCCTCAGTATGCCCTAGTAGCTCTATAAGGCGCAGACTTGATTAGGAGAGAGAAGCCTCTAGTAGACAAGATTAAGAAGCAAAGGGCTGAGAAATTTTGGGCTAAATTAGATGATGATTCAGAGAAAGTAGAGTTTTGGTTAGAAAATACCATCAGGGTATTTGACGAACTATTGTGCACGCTTGAAGAGTGCGTAAGGTGTGCAATATCACTCTTGAGAGATTTGACCTACCAGTGGTGGGACACTCTCGTGTCTATGGTACCAAGAGAAAGAGTAACTTGGGAATTCTTCTAGGAAGAGTTCTGAAAGAAGTATATTAACCAGAGATTCATAGACCAGAAAAGGAAAGAATTTCTAGAGTTGAAGCAAGGTAGTAAGACTGTGACTGAGTATGAACGTGAATTTATGAAACTCAGCAAGTATGCGCGTGAGTGCGTATCCACTGAAGCTACCATGTGTAAAAGGTTTGAGGATGGTCTAAATGAGGATATCCGAGTATTTTTTGGCATTTTAGAGCTAATATAATTTGTGGTGTTCGTTGAGAGAGCATGCAAGGCAGAACAATTGGTTAAAGAGAGAAAAAAGGCGGCTATTGAGTTGCAAGATTTAAGAAAAAGACAGATGGGGAAATTGCATCAGTCCTTATCTAAGAAGTCTAAGGATTTCTCTACCCAATCGAATACTTTGGATGGGTTTTCAAATAGAAAAAAAACCAGCAGGATACGACTTCTAGAGCCCAGACCACTTCTGTTACGAGTGTCAGTAATGCTCAGCCCAATAGGCCAGAACGTTTGCAATGTGGTAGGCGTCACTTTGGCGAGTGCCGGGGGAATGAAAGGGGTTGTTTTAAGCGTGGATCATTAGAGCATTTCATCCAAAACTATCTTGAAATGGAAGAGAGAGAGAAAGCAAGAAGCGAAGGCAAGTAGTACTCCATTGAGGGGTAGACCAGAAAAGAACTTTGGAAGCGAGGCTACTAGCAGAGGTACGCCAAGAGATGCTGCAGTGAGGTCTAAGGCAGAGCGCCTGTAAGGACTTACGCTATTCGTGCCCGTGAAGAGGCAGAGTCTCCCGACATGATCACAGGTACCTTTTCTATCCATAATATATCTATCGTTGCTTTAATTGATCTGAGGTCTACCCACTCCTATATTTGTATGGAATTGATACCTTGTATGAACATGATAGTAGAGTCAACTAAGTTTGTGGTAAAAGTGTCCAACCCTTTAGGAAAACATGTGCTAGTGGACCAAGCATGTAGAAATTGTCCTTTGACAATTAGAAATGATTGTTTTCCGGCTAATTTGTTGTTATTTCCATTTAATGAATTTGATGTAATCCTTGGGATGGATTGGTTGACTTCTCATAGTGTTGTAGTGGACTGTGGGAGAAAAGTTATTAAGTTGAAACGTGAAGACGGGAATGTTCTTCGGGTTGGACGAGATGAGTCGGATAATTTGCCCTTGATAATATCGTCTTTGACTGCTAATAAATATTTGAGGAAAGGATATGAGGCTTATCTCACTTTTGTGCTTAATACTCAAGTGTCTGAATTGAAGATAGAATCAGTACCAATGGTTTGTGAATTTACAGACGTGTTTCCGGAGGAATAACCCTGATTACCTCTAGTGAGGGAAGTTGAGTTTGGAATCGAGTTGGTCCCTAGTATGACACCCATCTCGATTACTCCATATAGGATGGCTCTTACGGAGTTAAAGGAGTTGAAAGCTCAACTACAACATTTAACTGACAAGGGCTTTATGAGACCGAGCTTTTCCCCGTGGGGTACTCCGGTGCTCTTTGTGAAAAAGAAAGATGGGTCGATAAGGTTATGTATCGACTATAGACAACTCAATATAGTAATAGTGAAGAACAAGTAGCCTTTGCCAAGGATCAATAACCTATTTGATCAGTTAAAGGGAGCCACTATATTTTCCAAGATTGACATGTGGTCAGGATACTACCAGTTAAGAGTGAAAGAGCAAGATGTACCGAAGACTATGTTTCGAACAAGATACGGGCAGTATAAGTTCCTCGTCATGCCCTTTGGTTTAACTAATGCCCCGACGGTGTTTATGGATTTGATGAACAGCATTTTTCGGCTGTATTTTGATAAGTTCGTGGTGGTATTTATCAACGACATACTGATTTACTCGTATGATGAGAATGAACACGCGAAGCATATGAGAACTGTGTTACAGACCTTGAGAGACAAGAAATTGTACGCCAAGTTCAGTATGAGTGAATTTTGGCTTAAGGAGGTCAGCTTTCTTGGACACATTGTGTTGAGTGATGGGATTAGAGTTGACCGAAGTAAAATCTCGGCTATTGTTGAATGGAAACCACCGAAGAATGTGATAGAGGTTCGAAGCTTTTTGGGTTTGGCAGGGTAATATAGGTGGTTTGTAAATGGATTTTCCATGATAGCTACTCCGATGACAAGACTGCTGCAAAAAGATGTCAACTTCGAATGGACAGAAAAGTGCCAACAGATTTTCGAACAATTAAAGGCTTTGTTGATCGAAACCCTAGTGTTAGTACAACTGGAGTCGGGTAAGGAATTTGTGATTTATAGCGACACCTCCTTGAATGGTTTCGGGTGTGTGCTAATGTAAGAAGACAAGGTTATCGATTATGCCTCAAGATAGTTGAAGCCACATGAGAAAAATTATCCGACACACGATCTAGAGTTGGATGCCATCGTGTTCGCATTGAAGATTTGGAGGCACCATTTGTATGGTAAGAAATGCAGAGTATTTACTGATCACAAAAGTCTCAAGTATTTAATGGAGCAGAAGGAATTGAATCTACGACAACGAAGGTGGCTAGAACTAATAAAGGGTAATGAGTTGATAATTGACTATCACCCAGGAAAGGCGAATGTAGTTGCCGACACTTTGAGTAGAAAATCATTGTTTGCCTTGAGAGCCATGAATACTCAGTTGACTGTATCTAATGATGGTTCAATTCTAGCAGAGTTGAGAGTTAGACCGACATTTCTACAAGAGATCCGCGAAGCTTAGAAAGGTGATAAGGAGTTGTAAGCTAAGATGGCTCAGTGTGAGATGGAAAATAAATCCGAGTGTCATGTTGGTGTCGATGGGTGTTTGATGTTCAAAGATAGAGTTTGTGTACCCAAGAACAACAAATTGATTCAGAATACTTTAGATAAGGCACATAGCGGGTGTTTATCCGTCCACCCGGGTAGTGTGAAAATGTATAACGACGTGAAGAAAATGTATTGGTGGTCGGGGATGAAAAAAGACATTTTAGAATTTGTTTCCAAATGTCTTGTGTGTCAGCAAGTGAAGGCTGAATACCAAGTACCTTCGGGTTTACTTCAGCCTATCATGGTCCTCGAGTGGAAGTGGGATTGGATTACTATGGATTTTGTGACAGGTTTGCCGATAACCCCGAAGAAAAAGGATGTTGTTTGGGTTATTGTTGATAGGCTAACAAAGTCGGCACATTTTATACCAGTGCGTACCGATTACTCTCTCGAGAAACTGGTCGACTTGTACGTTTCTGAGATTTTGAGGCTGCATGGAATGCCTTTGTCGATTATTTCGAATAGAGACCCTAGATTTACCTTGAGGTTTTGAAAAAAGCTACAAAAGGCATTGAGGACAAAGTTGAGTTTTAGCACGACATTTCACCCTCAAATCGACGTCCAGTCAGAAAGAGTGATTCAAAATTTAGGAGACATGTTGCGGTGTTGTGTTCTCGAGTTTCAAGGCAGTTGGGAAAGGTACTTGCCATTGGTTGAATTTGCCTACAACAACAGTTATCAGACAAGTCTAAAAATGGCGCCTTATGAAGTTTTGTATGGGCGAAAGTGTCGATTGCCCTTATATTGGACTGAGCTCAGAGAGAGTCAGATTCACAGAGTCGATTTAATCAAAAAGATTGAAGAGAAAGTTAAACAATTCATGACTGCTTGAAGGTCGCCTCGAATAGACAGAAATCCTACGTGGATTTGAAACGAAAGGAAATTGAGTTTCAAGTCGGTAATAAGGTATTTTTGAAAGTATCCCCGTGGAGGAAAGTCCTTAGATTTGGTAGAAGAGGCAAGTTGAGTCCTCGTTTCATAAGACCTTATGAGGTTATTGAAAGAGTAGGACTGGTTGCCTATCGATTGGCTTTGCTACCAAAGTTGGAAAAGATTCATGACGTGTTTCATGTATCCATGCTACGCCACTATAGGTCAGATCCTTCTCATGTGATTGCACCAACAGAGTTTGAGACTTATCCGGACATGACTTAAGGCGAACAGCCGGTCAAGATTTTGGCTCGCGAGGTCAAATAGTTAAGAAATAAGAGTATTACACTCGTGAAAGTTTTGTGGCATAGACATGGAGTCGAATAAGCCACATGAGAACCCGAGGAGACTATGAGAGATCAGTACCCAAACTTATTCGCCAGTAAGATTTTTAGGGACAAAAATCCCTAAGAGGGGAGAAATGTAACAGCCCGATTTAGGGCCTAGTCAAAATAGTGGTCTTAGGACCACAAATTTAGATTCGAGTAAATTATTTTATAATTATTTAGATGTTATAGCATGTTTTTAAGAGTGCATGAAGAATTTGGTGAGTTAATTGTGACGTTTGTGAGCCCAATTGTGAAAAAGGACTAAATCGCATAAAATGCAAAAGTCCTATTTTGATGGCTAAAAGTTCCAAATAGATAGAGAACCTAAATTGGGGGTCTTTAAAGGGCAATTAGACCCTTTAGGGAGGCATGGCCGGCTGTAGGAGACAAACTTGGTCAAAAAGTTCAAATTTGGTGGGTTTGGTGGCTAAATTGATTAAAATAGAAATAAAATAAGAGAAAGATGATATCACCTTCTCATCTTCTTCTCTACCACTAAAATTTTCAGCAAACAAATAAGGTTTTAAGAGCTTGAAATTTTAGCAATTTTAAGTCTTAACAAGTAAGTTATTTTAATGGCTTTTCTTGAATATTTTTGTACTTTTAAGACCCTTGAAGCATGAGCTTTCAAATGAAGGTACTATTTTGCAAAATGATCAAGAGTTTAGGGCTTTTACATGAAAGGGTTTGTAATGTTTACTGAGTTTTTATGGAAGAAAATAAGTTTGGGTGTGTTCTGAACAACTTTTGTGAAAGGTGTTAGCATGAAAACACCTAAAAGGACTATATTATATAAGTTGTAAAATAGATGTTAAGTATGTGAAATAGTGGGAATTTGGAGTTGATATAAGAGTAAAAAGGGTTTGGCTAGGCTTAAGATATGAAGAAATTTGATAAAAATTGATTTTCAGACATAGGGGTAAAATGGTCATTTTAATAAAGTCTAGGGGCAAAATGGTCATTTTACCAAAGATATGAATTTTTGATTTCTTAATTTTATTTAGTGACTAAATAAGTGCATTTTGCGATTATAGATCAAGAATCACCAAATCCAAACTTAAGCCAGGGGAAAGCCAAGCAAATCGATTAAATCGACTAGTCGCTACATTTTGTAATCTGAGGTAAGTTGTATGTAAATAATACAACTACAATGTTAATGTATGTGTTGAGTTGTACTTGAATTTAATATAGCATGAATTTCTTGATTGTGGAATTGGGAAAGCATGATGGTAATAGAGATAGTAGAGTTCCCGTTTGAAACTAGGAAATAAATCGGATATTCATGCCATGACGTTTGGGTCACTTGTGTGAGCTAGTGTAAGACATGTCTGGGACATTCATCGGCCACATTATGAGAGCCAGTATAAGACCATATCTGGGACATGGCATCGGCATTGAGACAAGTGCTAGTGTAAGACATGTCTGGGACATGCATCGACCTCGAGACATAAGCCAGTGTGAGACATGCTTGGGACATGCATCGACTATGAGTTTTGTCAGTGTAAGAACCTGTCTGGGACATGGCATCGGCACAACTATGCTATAGCTTGTGTAAGACCATGTCTAGGACATGGCATTGGGACAGATATGTTAGAGCTTGTGTAAGACCTTGTCTGGGACATGGCATCCGCACCTACACCCATGTTTGAGGCTAAATGAGTATTCGATAATGTTCTAAATGGTTCAACGGTGAATGTATGATTTCAAGTTAACAAGGAAAGTATAACCGTGTTATGAGTGGTACAGGTACCTATATATTATGTATGAAATGTAAGCTCAATATATGTTATGTGAGGTGTATTGAATATTGATGAGTAAGTTTGGCGTATGCCACTTGTGTATTATGATACTTGTTGATGGATGATAAATGTATAATTATTTATGTGTAACTTACTAAACTTTATGCTTACTCTCTCTCCTTTTCATTTTCTTATAGTGTCGCCTATCTAGCTCAAGGATCAATTGGAATCAGTGATATGGATCACACTATCAATCGAAGCATTCGGCATAGTTTGATTTTTATTTTTGGATATGGCATGTATAAGGAACTAGACTTGTGTTTTGTGTCATTTTCAATTAGGCCAATTGTGTTGGCGTGGGATAAATCTCTCATTTTCTATTAAGCCTCGAATGATGGTTAATATTCATTTTGATTTATATACAAAGATGTTATCTTCATAGATGAGTAAAATGCACACATGGAATGTGGTTTCTTGTGGCTGATTTGGTTGTATGAGATAGCCTTGTATTGGTTTTGGTTGCTAATGTGCAGGTTGTGTAAGTAAGGGTGGCAAAAAGGCTTGGTAAATAGCCTTAACTTGTCCATACAGGTAGACACACGGGCGTGTGTCTAGGCCGTGTGTGACACACGGTCTGTCTTATGGGCATGTGGTCCGGCCGTGTGTCCCCTGTACTTGAAAATTTCAAGTCAGTATGCATGATAGTAAACACACGGGCAAAGAAACGACCATGTGTCTCAGCCGTGTGAGGGATACAACCTAGCACATGGGCTTGTGCCTTAGCCCTGTGTTATTTTGAGAGCCTGTAGGTGTGAGTTTAGGATAAATTCCACACAAGTGGAGGACACGGGTGTGTCCCTATATTGCTTAGGTCGTATGAGCCACACGGACCATTACAGGACCATGTCGAAATGGCCACACGGGCGTGTTACCCTTCCACACGGGCGTGTGCCTTGTTTCAAAGTCAAATTTTCTATAGATGGTTTAAGGACCCTGGTTGATCCCGAACAGTTTTCAATGGTCAATTTAGGGCTTGTAAGCTCATAATAAGAAGGTTAAAGTAGAAATTGAAAAAGTTTTAAATTAGACCGAGTCTTGGTGACTTGTGGACATTGGGTGCATGAGATCGAGTTAGGTAATGCCTCGTATTCCACTCTAGCTTGGGCTACGGGTATGGGGTGTTACATTCAATCTTTGAAAGAAAGAAATTGAAGAAGATATAATTATTTTACCTTTTAATTTATTATAAAATTTTCTTTTTTTGTTAATTTACTAATATACCATTCATTATAACATTTAAATTTCATATTTTCTTAGCCATTATCATCCACTACAAGCACAAGGGTCTAATTGCCCTTTAGAACCCCCTTATTAAACCTTTTAAACTAATAGTGATTTACTTTTATAGTTTTTACGATTCAGTCCATTTTCTTTAATTATTAGTTAATTAGGATCTAAATGCAATTTATCAAAATCTAGAGAATTCCACATCAATCCTATCATTAGGCCATTTAAGGATGATCCAATTACACCATTGGTCCTTCAGTTATATTAAATTCCAATTAAACAAACTTTATTTAAATTTAATCTTAAACTAATTAGGACTTAATGAATAAATAACCCAAAAGTTAGTGGGATGATTGACATCCACCACCGTTTGGACTTTTTGGCCATGGTTTAATCACCATTTTGGTCCCTTTAGTAATTAAATCTATACAAATTCACTTTTGTCTCTTTTACAATTTATTCCTTTTACCGAAATTAAGCAATAAATCATCAGAATTACAAGACCAAACTTCAATTCCAATATATTACGACTCTGTAAGTATTTAATAAAAATGTTTATGCCTTAAATAATGGAAAATATGTCCCAATACCTTAATTTCATATCCCACTCGACTTTTGAGCCGAACCACGTATACTAACTTTTAATTCAATAATTAAAATTCATCAAATTGAAATTCAATATAAAATTATTATAGACTCACATAATTTAAATACTAGTTATACGAACTTACTCGTCAGATTTGTTGTCCCGAAATTACTATTTCTGATACCATTGAAAACTAGGCTGTTACATACAGACTGGGGTTACATAACCCAGGTGGCTAGAAAACTTTTTGACTTGGATATGTCTATTTGAAATTGTATGAATTCATTGGATATTTTGGTAGGATTGGGAACACATTGCCTTTATTTAATTGCTTTTTTAGGAGCATGCCTTAGATCTTTTCTCGCCACTCACACTATAGGTTTGTTTATGTGTACTATATTAGATAAGATATGCCTTGTAGACATGTGAATGTGAACATGAACACTCAAAAGGATGGTACATCCTCAGCACCTCCTGCGCCGCCGCGTAGCGTGAATATATCTGATGTGGGTGTTAACATTCTGATGGAAGCTATGATTGGGGCATTTCAGAGAATTGCTAGTGCCAATCCTGCACTTGCCAATCGGAGACTGCCACTTGAACATCTGCGAGTGTTGGGTGGTAAAGAGCTTTCTGGAGTGAAAGGAGTTGATCTGACTATAGCGGTGTAATATCTCGAATTAGGATCTAGTTGGAACAGTGGTTTTAAGACCACAAATCTGAAGTAGAAATAATTATTCTATGATTATTATGAGGTCTATGATATGATTGCATGCTTGTGTGGAAATTTCATGAAGAAATTTTATTGATAAAGTGTCCAATTTGACATTTAGGACTAAATTGCAAAAGTTGCAAAATGTGAGTTCTAGAAGTTTAAGCAAGAAATTTCCATGGATTATTAATTAGAGGTCCTTAAATAGTAATTTCCTCAATTTCTATTTTTATGGACAAAAATAGGCATGAATAGGAAAAATTTGAAAGAAAGACCTTAAGGGCATTTTTGGCATTTGGTTAATAAAAGAATAAAAAGGGAAAAATAAGTCAAAATTGTGTCCATCTTTCTCCCTCATTGCCGAAAATTCTAAGGAGCCATAGCTAGGGTTTTATTCATCCTTTCAAGCTCAATAGTAAGTACATCTAGCCCCGTTTTTAATGTTTTTTATGTTTTTGAGATCCTTGAAGCATGGACTAGCTATTTCTACCATTATTTTGAGCTAGGGTTCATGTGTGACATGCATGCATTTTGGTGTTTATTGGAGAAATATGAAAGTTTGATGCATGATAAGCTTGTTTTACTAAGTGGTTTTTCATGAAAACACCTAAAAAGGACCTTTTTGTAAAAGTTGTAAAATAGGGGGTTGAAAATCTGATTTGAAAGAAAATGTGGGATGATATAAGTATGATATAAGTTCAGCTAGGCTTGGGTATTAAAGAAAATAAACACATTTCATTTTACGAGCCTAGGGGCTAAGTTGTAATTATGTGAAAGTTTAGGAGCAAAATTGTAATTTTCCAAAGTATGATTTATGGACTATTTTGAACAATGTGATAATTAAATAAGTGAAAATTTCTATTATAGATCAAGAGTCTGAACCTAAACCGAGGAAAGAACAATATTGTGGACTAAATCAAATAATAGCCATATTTTGGGTATCGAGGTAAGTTCGTGTGTAAATAATGCAACGTTACATTTTTATGTATTTAATGCTTTAATATTGTATGAATTGTATAATTTTTTCTGTGGAATTAATTAATGATGACTTGATGACAATTCGAAGAAGTTTGATATCTTAAAACCCCGATTGAACCTCAGGAATAATTAGGATACAAATGTCATGACATTAGGGTTATGTGCAATCCCATGTAAGACCATGTCTAGGACATGGCTTTGGCATCAATATGTAATTTCGTGTAAGACCATAGTTGGGCTATTGGCATCGATCTACGATCCCATGTAAGACCATATCTAGGACATAACATTGACATCGATATGTGATCCCATGTAAGACCATATCTGAGATATGGCATTGGCATCTTACCATGTGTACGAGAGTTCCCGAGTATCCTTTAGTATTCCAAGTGGTTCAACGGGTAATCCAAAGACTATGTCAAAGAGATGACAAGGTATGATCATGTTGAAAAGGAACAGTTATGTACATAAAGCTCATAAGTATTGAGATTATGAATCGATGAGACCTCGGTAAGATGTGAATAAATGAATTATGATCATGAGTTTTATTGTACATTATGCAAATGATATAACTTAAAATGTAACTATGATACTTGATGACATTATGATAAATATTATTATGTTACGTGTATAATAATGTATGGTTAATGTTGTTAATTATTTACATGCAAACTTACTAAGCTTTATGCTTACTCCCCTTTCTTTTCTATTTCCTTATAGTGTCGCCAAGCTAGCTCAGGGATCGAAGAACGTCGGAGTTCGATTCACACAATCAAACTAATCTTTTGGGTATAGTGAATTTAAGTATTTTTTAGTAAGGCATGTATAGGGACTTGGTCTTTTTGTTATATGTCATATTTGTGTGGCCAAATGTGTTGGCTTATAATGATTTGATGATTCATTTTGTATATGGCCATGAGATATGGACCATATTAATTATGGGGATGTAATCCCATTCATACATGCATACATGTGCTATGGTCACCCATGTTGTGGTTAAATTCATTTGGCATGGATGAATTGTAGATATGATCATGGATGCTTGATGATGGAAACATAAGTAAATGACATAATAACAACTAAGCTATGAATGTATGAAATGGAATCAAATTGATGTTTCATATTGCATGTGATTTAGTAAGCTTGGTCTAAATAAAACATTAAGTCTTAAGCAAGTATAAATTGATAAGAAGTTCTTATGTAAGAGCCATATTTATGAATGTGTAAGTGCTCATTTATGCCATATAGGATTCATTGAGATGTGTAAGTGTGCATGTGTTATTGAGGGTGAAAAAAGGCTTGGAAAATAACCTCAAAGTTGTTTACATGGATAGAGACACGGGCATATGTCTACACCGTGTGTGACACACGGTCTGCCGTATGGGCATATGGTTTGGCCATGTGTCCCCTGCACCCTAATTAGGTGAAACAGAATGCCCAGTAATAAACACATGTGCAGAGACAGTCGTGTGTCTCAGTCGTGTGAAGGACAAGGCCTCAGGACATGGGTGTGTTACGAGGCCGTGTGAAGTCTACACTTAATTTTTGAAATTTAACCTAAGTACATGGGCGTGTGACTTGGCCGTGTGATCCTAATTGTGTGATGACGTCATAAATAGAGAGTTACACAGGCTGAGGACAAGGGCGTGTCCCAAGCCATATGGGCGTGTGTGACCACACGGCATACCCACACGGGCGTGTAACCCTATTTCATAAAAAATTTTCTAAGTTTTCCCAAAGTTTTCTAAAGTTCTCGGTTTGGTCCCGAACTATACCTGATGTATGTTTTGGGCCTTGTAGGCCCATATAAGGGACAATTTGCATATGTATGAATGGATTTAATTGGAACGAAATTTTATGGCCTGGTTTTGTATGTTTGCTTGTGTTTAAGTCCGGTAATGCCTCGTATCTTGTCCTGGTTTCAGACACGGGTAAGGGGTGTTATAAAAAAACTCATTTGAACCTTAGGAATAATTTAGGATACAATGTGACATGTCACTAGGAACTATATGTGTTGAGCTCGTAAGATATACGATATGTGTCTATGTGAATCTGGGTGCTAATCTTGCACGTTTTACCGGTGGCTGGGTAGCCTGGTATGTGTTGCAGGTTCCTGTCAACTTGTGCGAGCAGCCCGAGTAGTTACGTCCTGATTGTCAACTTATGCGAGTAGACCCGTGATTAGCTCGAGAGTGAGCAATGTGTGATTTATGATATGAGGAATCATATGGCTACATTTGAAGCACTATGTGCAAGCCTTCCGCATATCCAATAGTATTCCGAGTGTTCAACAAGTAAATCAGTGAGTTATTCGACAAGTAAGTCATTAATGAGAAAATATGAGAATGTATTACGAGTTAGTAAAGGTATGTATGAAAAAATCATATGAATGAACTCAGTATGTGATAATCTTTTGGTAAGATTGAAAATGTGTAAGTTATGCATATGAATTTATGATGACATATATGTAAACTATGTTATGTCAATGGTATATATATTCATGATTATTTTGCTATCTATTTTCATGTGAACTTGCTAAACTTTATGCTTACTCCCCTCTCTTTTCCATTTTCTTATAGTATGGCTAAGCTAGCTTGGGGATCGAAGGACGTCAGAGGCTTGATCACACTATCAACTGGACATTTAGGTATAGTTAGTCTCCACATTTTGAGTATGGCATGTATAGGGACTTGGTCTTTTTGTTATATGTCATATTGATTTAACCAAATGTGTTGGCTTTTAATGATTTCATGATTCATTTTGTATATGGCCATGAGATATGGCTCATATTAATTATGGGGATATAATCCTATTCATATATGCATGCATGTGCTAAGGTCACTCATGATGTGGATAAATTCATTTCGCATGGATGAATTGTGGATACAATTGTGGATGTTTGATGATGGAATTGTGAGTAAATGGCATAATAAAAACTAAGACAAGAATATGTAAAATGGAAGTAAATTGATGTATTGTATATTGCATGTGATTTGGTAAGCTTAGTTTAAATAAAATATGGAGTCTTAACAAGTACTAATTGATAAGAAGTTGATACGCATGAGCCATGGTTATGAATGTGTAAGTTCTCATTTATGCCATCTAAGTTGTCATTGAGATGTATAAGGGTGTATGTGTTGTTATGGGTGACAAAAGGCTTGGAAAATAGCCTCAAAGTTGTCTAAACGGGCAGACACACGGGCATGTGTTTAGGCCGTGTGTGACACATGGTCTACCCCATGGGCATTTGTTCCAGTCGTGTGTCCTCTGCACCCTAATTTATGCAAAACAGAATGTTCAGTAGTAAACGCATGGGCAGAGACACGGCCATGTGTCTCAGCCATGTGAAGGACACAGCCTTAGGACATGGGCGTGTGCCCATGCTGTGTAAAGTCTGCACCTGATTTTTGGAATTTAATTCGCCACACGGCCTAAGCACACGAGCGTGTAACTTGGCCGTGTGACCCTAATTTGTTGATGATGTCATAAACAGAGAGTTACACGGGCTGAAGACACGGACATGTCCCAAGCCACACGGGAGTGTGTGACCACACGGCCTACTCACACGGGCGTGTGACCCTTGTTTTGATGAAAATTTTTAAGTGTTACAAAAGTTCTGGGAGTTCTCGGTTTAGTCCCGATCTGTTCCCAATGTATGTTTTTGGCCTCATGGGCCCGTATGAGGGGCAATATGCTTGTGTATAAATGGTTTTGAATTGAATGAATTTTTATGGCCCGATTTTGTAAGAGTGTTTATGTTTTGGTCCGGTAACACCTCGAACGCTGCCCCGGTGTCGGATACAGGTAAGGGGTGTTACAAGCGGAATGTTGGCTTGCAAGTGTTGAAAGGATCCTCAATCAGATATCTGTACTAATGAGGAGAAGTTAGGCTGTACTGTGTCCTTGCTCGATGGAGAAGCTTACCGTTGGTGGAATACGATGAAGAGAGGTACTATTGCAGATTATTTGACTTGGGATTATTTCCTAGAAGTGTTTAAAAGGAAGTTTATGGGTGAGTAGTACATGGAAGCCCATAAATGAGCATTTCTGGACCCAGTTCAAGGTAATCTGTCTGTGGCTGAGTACGAGTTGAAATTTGTGTGACTTAGTCAGTATGTTCTTGAAATGGTTCTTACTGAGAAGGACCAATGCAAGCGGTTTTGTTTTGGGCTTAATAGAGAAATTTGAGTTTATTTAGTGGTTTAAAATATCGAGTTGTTCAATGAGATGGTTAAGAAAGCCAAAGCTATTAAAGAGACTTTGGCTGAGCCGCTGCGCTTAGTGGTGATTGAATCGGGGAAAAGAACCTCTGATAGTTCTGGTGCATCTAGACAACTGCCTAAGAGAGGACGTGATACTTAGGGTTCGGATAGGAGTGCAAGACATGAGCTTCGACCAAGTCAGTCTATGCACTGGTGGATTGTCCGGAGGTTCTAGATGGTTACTTTGTGGACATTATGAGCGTAGGCATACTGGAGAGTGCCATAAACTAATAGGAGGATGTTTCAATTGTGTCTCTAAGGAACACTTGTTGAGGGATTGTTTGAATAGAGTCGATGTGTCACAAACTCAGAGTTCTGCACCTGCATCTATGCTTGCTAGAGGCCGTGGCCAAGGTAAAAAAGGTAATAAGAGACCGATTGGGCAGTGAGTTATTGCTCATACCGTTGCTACTCAGGTTGAGATTGGAGGACGAACTCGGTATATTCTGTTAGGGAGTCACAAATTATCGAGAATGGGGGTATTTTTTCCTTTTACTCAATCCCTTAGTTCTCATTGGTAGATCTATGTTCTACGTTTCATTAAATTTTGAGCGATTTAGCTAATACATGGAGAATCTCGATAGATACTATTAAATTATTAGCAACAGTATCGAGTTCTTTAGACGAGAGTGTCGTAGTGAATAATGAAAGTTGTTAGTAAAGTTACCGAAGGACAATCCATGGTAGTGAATAGGATCTTTAAGAAAAGTCGTAGGAAGAAGAGAGAATAAGAATCAAAATTGTGTAGCGAAAGCGTTGTGTTGGTTTTAAAGTGGAAATAACATATTTTGTGATTAAGCAAATGATATATCGGTTGGAAAATTTTAAGGACAAAATTCTTTTTGGAGGGGTAGAGTTGTCACATCCCAAAACTCGACCTAATAGTTTTGGGTTAGTAAAATCGGGTCATTAAATTGGGGTTGAGTCAAATTTCGAAGAATAAGGTCGTAGATGAGTAATTTAGGTATGTGAGTAGCATAATTAGGTTTTTATTTTAAGCTCTAACTTGAAGAAAATGAGTTTAAACTTTTTTAGGACCTATTTGGAAAAAGGGAAAAGTTAGAAGTGACCAAAAGGGCAAAAAAACACAATTTTTTCAATTTGGCTTTCAAAATTTCAACCATTCACATCTCCCCTTCCCTTTGTTTTCATTCAAGAATATATTTCCTGAAACCCCAAATGCACTTGTTTTCTCTCTAATTAAACCTAACCCTGGTGATTTTCTCATCTCCTAAATTTTGAAATCTTTCTCAATTTTAAGAAAACCGTCAAAGACATTATCAATTTCCTCATTCGATTTCCAAACGAATTTTCTGAAATTTAATATTTTGTTCGTTCTTCTTATCAATTGAGGTTAAGTTTTGTTTCCTTATTAAGTTTTGATATATTCCAGCTTCTAAAATCAATTTTTTATTCGTTATAAAAAGAATTTCATGTTTTGATCAAAATTGGGATCTTTAATGGCGGAATCCTGGTTTTTCAATTAAAATTTTGTTTCTAAATGTTTTTTCGACTTTTTTTTATGATATTAGAAAGTTTTTAAACTTATTTTAAAAAATCGTTAAGAGATTTGAAGGATTTAATGATTTTTCGTTCAAAGTAGCCATGGATGTCAACATTTTTTGGAACCATAAACCTAAGGAGTTTTGGGTGTTTTGAGGGTTGAGATTTGTTTTTTATTGAGTAATTAGATGCTTGGAATTGATTTTAAGCAATGGGAATTAGTTCGAGTTAAGGAATCCGAGTTTCGACTAACTAGTCAAAATTTTCGGTTGAAAGAGGAGCTTGGTAAAATCTACATTTATGTTTGATTTATTGTGTGTTTATGGTTTTTAATTGTTTGTGCATATTGTGTGGTTAATGTTGTGAAGTTTCAGAACCATTGGAACCCTCTACGAGTAAGGCGAAAGGTAAGGAAAAGCTAGTTTGAACTTTCATCTTATAAGCGGATGCGTGAACGGTGAGTATCCAGAGTCGCTGCTGGTATGTGAGAATCATAGCGTTAATCGGGAGCTTAAGAATAGCCTAAACCCCTATCCTAAGTTCCGAGTGTAAGCCATCCTTATACTTTTAGTCTTGTTATAAAAATATGCATAAGGTTTGTCGAATTGTGGAATGTGATGTTGATGTGATAGGTAAAGTAAGTGAATACTGGTATGTGGTATGTGATAATCTAATTTTACTATATTCATATGTGAATGGATATGTGATGGCTTAATGAGCATATTTGTGACACTTAAAGTGAAATTAAATGTGAATCTAATAAGTATGCTTTGTGTATAAATTGTGATGCGAATTGATGTTTATGAACAAAGGTTAAGTGCATAAGAGCAGTAACTAAACGTGTGTATTTGCAAATACTTTGGCCTTGTGATCTTGTGAAACTGTTGGATATAGTTGGCATGCCATAGGATTGTGAGTATTCACCTTTGTGTTTTGTGTTTTGGGAAATAAGGCCTTGGGACAGATCAAAGAGATACGGGAATGTCGAGCTAAGCTCCATTCATTGGGATATGTTGGTGTGTTGGAGAGTGTTTAGCTTTATGTTACACTTATGAGATATGTTAGAATCTTGAGTCATCGGTGTGATAGAGATCTGCGTATCCAATGTGTGGTGATAGAGCCCACTTTTATATTTCATAGTCCCAAGTTGCCAAATTATTAGTTCATGAATTGTATATAAAATATGTTGTATGTATATGCATGTTAGTACATAAATGAGACGTATGGGATAAGTGAAGCATGAATATGCTATATTAACATTGTAATTAATTATGGTTTCGATTGTGCTTTAGTTGCTTTTATTTAACATAAATATTTGTAGATTAGTTGTGTTTCCAGTGTGAGCGGTGTGACCAAGGAAGTGATCTAAGCTAGGCAATAAGTTTGAGTAGGTGACATTATAATTATTTTGGACATTTGAAATAATGGCAATGTGGGATTAGAATTTCGTTTGGTTATCATTATCATTATTATTTGTTTATTATGATTTTTGGACTTTGGAGTTTTGGTATTGTTTGGAATTACACTTATGAATGATTTGATGATTGGTATTGTGAATGATGATTCATGTTGAAAGGTAATATAGTTAAGCATGGATGTGATCTCTATTTTGTTAAATTCTTGCCATTTTATGCAGAGGTATCGATACTTAGAGCACAAATTGTAACATCCCGAAATAGGGCCTAAACGGAACAGTAGTTGCGAAACCACAAATCCGAGGTAGAAAATTTTATTTTATTATTATTTTGAGGTTCATGATATGATTGCATGATTGTGTGAAAATTTCGTGATGAAATTCTATGTATAAAGTGCTTAAGTTGAGATTAGCGACTAAATCGAATAATTTGCAAAACTTGCATTCTAGAAGTTTTTAGTATGAAATTGCTTTGGAATATTAATGAGGAGGTCTTAAATAGTAATTTGACCAATTTCTAAGTCTATGGACAAAAATTGGACATGGATGGAATTTTTGGAAAGTTTAGTAGTAAGGGCGTTTTGGTCATTTAGTTATTAAAATGAATTAAAAACAAAATTAAAAGCCAATTTTTGTCCATCTTCCTCATTAGGCCGAAATTTCAAGGGTTCTCCATAGCTAGGGTTTGTTTCAAGCTTTCAAGCTCCATAGTAAGTGATTCTAAGCCCCGTTTTAATGATCTTTACGTTTTTGGAGTCCCGATAACTTGATTAAGCTTATTCTAGCAATAATTCAACTTAGGGTTCATATTTGGAATATACCCATAGGTGAAATTAGTGTATTTTGGTGTTTTATGATAGAATATGAGGTTTTAAATTACGTTAGACAACTTGTGCTACTCGGTTTTAAGTGAAAACGAGTAAAAGGGCTTAATCAGTAAAAATACCAAATAGTCATAAGTACATGTTAGAGTGTGAATTTGATGTTGTCATAGAAGGGAAAAATGATCATCATGTCATAAAACATAAGAAAATAGGATGAAGCTTAAATTACGAGCCTTGGGGAAAAAGTGCAAATATGTGAAAGTTTAGGGGCAAAAATATAATTTTGCCAAAGTTTGGGTCAAGGACTGTTTTAATAAATGTGAGTATTAAATAAGCTAAATTTTTTATTATAGATCAAGAAGAACAAAATCCAGAGTTAGACCGGGGAAAGAAAAAGATAGTGGACTAAATCGATATAGTTGATCGTATTTTGTTCCGAGGTAAGTTTGCGGTAAATAAATGCAATATTCTATTATTTTATGTTAATTTTGTTAATTTCCAGCATGTGTATATTTATTTTATGAAATTATTCAAAGAAGGCTTAAGCATGAATTGACGGAGAAGAAATTTCAGAAAGTCCCGGTTGAACCTTAGGAATGTGTAGGATACAAATGTCATGACATTAGGGTTTAAGGATACCGTGTAAGACCATGCCAAGGCATGGCAATTGGTAAGGTTTCTAAGGCAAGGAAATCATGTAAGACCATGTCAAGACATGGCATTGATAAGTTACTATAAGGCAAAGGTCCCATGTAAGACCATGCCAAGGCATGGCATTGGTGAGTTCATAAGGCAAGGATACCATGTAAGACCATGTCAAGACATGGCAATGGTAAGTTTGAAAAGGATACCACGTAAGACCATGACAAGTCATGGAAATGGTAAGGTACCCATGTATCCTTAGTATTCCAAGTGGTTCAACGGGAAAATTTAAAGAGAATATCAAGGTAAGGTAAGGTAAGACGAGTTATACTAAAAAGGTAATACAAGTTCATGCTAGAAGAGTAAAGGTAAGTACATAATTTTCATGTATGCTTGATAAGGAAAAAGGTAAGTAAAACGTATTAATAAATTTGATTAAGTAAGTAAGTATTTAAGTAAGTGAGTAAGTAAAGAAGTTTAAAATATGTCTATGACAATTAATGAAGTTGCATTATGTAGTATCATGCCAAGTAGTAAGAAAGTTCTTATGAATGTTGTTATTTATTTGCATGCAAACTTACTAAGCTTAATGCTTACCCCCTTTATTTTCCTTCTTTTTATAGTTTTGTCAAGCTAACTCGGGGATCGTAAAGTATGTCGGAGGTCCGGGCACACTATCACGAGGATTATTTTGGTATAGCTAGACGTTTAATTTTGAGTATGGCATGTATAGCATCGTAGCCATTTTGTGTGTATGATCTTATGATATGACGAATGATTGGCATGTAAATGCTTGATAATGATTAGCTGTTGGAATGGCTAATCAAAGACATGTTTGGTGTTATGTATGCCTAAATGCTAGTTATTCCATGGAAATTATGAAAAAGGTGAAATTAGCACAATCAGACAGTAACAGTTACGTGAATTTGAAAAATCACTAAAAATAGTAGAAATGGAATTAAATGATGAATAAGTTATGAAATCAAAGATTATTATGTATATTTTCAAATGGAAGAAACAAAATAGGTGAATGAGATATATTTTATGAGATTTAAATTTTTGTGAAACAGGGCCAGAGCGATTTTTGGATCCCCTGTTCTGACTTTGGAAATTCACAAAAAATTATACAAAGATAATTGGAAGTCATTCTTTACATGTACAGATTCCTTATTGAGTCTAGTTTTATGAGAAATAAACATCATAGTAATTGGAACTCTTTATAGGGAGATATTTGATTCGTAATACACAGAGGTCAGAGCAGTCAAACCCTAAAATAGGGGAGACTTTAACTAATAAACTGTACCAGTTGGCCCAACCAAAAATTCTAGAAAAATATTAGTTGATAGATATATGAGTCTAGTTTCAGGGAAAATTTACAGAATTGGATTTCAAGTTTCGTAACTTGAAATATGAATTTTTAAGTGACTGTTATGCAGATTGCCAGCTTCTCTGGAAGTTTTAAAAATAAATTTTTTGAGTTGTTTAAGTAATGAATTAAGTCTGTTAACACCTCGTGTTCGACTCCGGCGGCAGTCTCGGGTACGAGGCGTTACACAAATATCAATACCTCGATGTTGAAAGCATGTGCAGGAAAACAGTAGCTCCATTTGGTATCGATACCCTTCCACGAGTATTGATACTCGGGGTTAAAAATACTGATACCTTTATTTAAGTATCGATAATATGTTTTGGATTGAAATTGGATTAGAAAAACAGAATGCTAGAGCGATATCTATTTTTTTTATTAGTATTGGTATCTGTCTTACTAACTATCGAATCCTGCTGTTGAGTATCAGTACCTTCGTTGTTTACTTTCAAAATTTGCTATATGATCCCTAAGCAAGTATTAAACTGTTTCTAGTGTCGGATAATGTTTGTCTAGTTGTGATCACCTCTGTAAAGGCTTAAACTAAAAAAAATTGTTCTTACTTGAGGCTGTATATACATGTGGTGAAGTTACGATAATGTTGTAGCGTCTTGTAACTTGGGTTTGACGACAGGGGCAAGTGAGGGGTGTTACACTAAAATGTATTATTTAAAACATAAGTGATTAAAATGCAACCTGAAGTAAACAAAATTGGTTGTTGATGTACTTTACCCTATTTGTAAATAATTAATTCAAACACATTTTAGACCTGCCCATATTAACATATTTTTAATATTTATATTATAATATTATAGGTTTATTATATATTTAGTTTTTATATGTTATAACTTATATAATATAATATAATATAATATAATATAATATAATATAATATAATATAAGTGTAGAGAACGGGTTGATTGGGCTTGGGCCTTAAATTCTGACTCCAAGTCATATTTTAAACGAGCTTAATTTTCTTACTTAAACTCATTTTTTGAGCTTAATATGTTTGTTCAAATTATTTCAAATTTTAAATTAACTTTCGATCTTGAGCAGGTAACCCAACCCAACTCATGAACATGTCTACTTTTTACACATAAATATTAATAATAACATACATTTGATCCTTGCATCGCACGAGTATGCAAAATAAGCAAATATTCTAAAAAATTATTTTATTAAAAAATTCTAATAAATTATTTATTAGGTAGATGATGTTTTATTGAATCAAATAAATTAATGAATCAAATAACAAATTAGTTTTGAATTTTGAATGAAAATAAAAAATATATTACACCAAGAACGGTAAATACACATTTGAGTAATGTGAATAATTTGACAGAAAGAAAAAGAAAATTCTAAATGGGAAGCTAACAAATGGCAATAATATGTAGATCGAGGCGTTAAGCCAACCTTACCCACTGTTAACTACCAACCAACTAAACAGTGTGTATCAAACAAACCCCCTGCATAATATGATAGAGAGAGCACAGAAAAGCTAAAGAAACAACCTTATCACTTATAGCTCATTCATGGCCTCCTCTGCTCTCCCTCTCCCTATCTCGCCGCCTTCAACCACCCCCTCTACTGTCAGCACCGCCAACAACAACCCTTCCCATTCCTCTACTACCATCATCTGCTCTCCACCCCCTAACCCAACTCTGAGAACTCCTTCCATCCGTTCTCGCCTTAGCCGGATATGCCAACAAGGCCAACCCCATGTCGCCCGCCAGCTTTTCGACACAATTCCCCAACCAAAAACAGTTCTTTGGAACACTATCATCATCGGTTACATTTGCAACAATATGCCCCATGAAGCCCTTTTATTCTATTCACATATGAAGAGTTGCTCCTCTCTCACCAAATGCGACTCTTATACTTACTCCTCTGTCCTCAAAGCTTGTGCTCTATCGCGTCATTTTCGCATAGGTAAAGCCGTTCATTGCCATTTCATTCGGGGTTTAACCTATCCTAGTAGGATCGTGTATAATGCTTTGTTGAATTTTTATGCTACTTGTTTGAGTTCTATGGATAATAAGGAAATAGGTGGTTATATTGAAGGCTTTGATTATGTGAAACATGACTTGGTATGTAAAGTGTTTAATATGATGCGTAAGAGAGATGTGGTCGCTTGGAATACTGTGATTTTGTGGTATGTAAAGACAGAGAGATATTTGGAAGCAGTTAAGCTGTTTAGGAATATGATGAAAACAGGGATAAAACAAAGTGCAGTTAGTTTCGTTAACATTTTTCCAGCTATATCTGGTTTAGAGGACTATAACAATGCTGAAGTTCTTTACGGGATGCTTCTCAAGTCGGGTGATGAATGTGTTGATAACTTTTTTGTTGTTAGTTCGGCAATTTCCATGTTTGCAGAGCTTGGTTGCCTTGATTTTGCTAGGAAGATTTTTTACAATTGCTCGCCGAGAAATATAGAGATTTGGAACACTATGATTGGAGGGTACCTTCAAAATAATGTTCCGGTTGAAGGAATTAAGCTTTTTATTCAAGCTATGGAATCAGGAACTGTTTTTGATGACGTCACTTTTCTCTCAGCATTAATTGCTGTTTCACAGTTGCAGCAGTTGCATTTGGCAAAACAGCTACATGCCTATGTAATTAAGAATGAACGCAAATTGCCACTTATGGTAGCCAATGCTATACTCGTTATGTATTCCAGGTGCGGTTCAATTCACACATCATTTGAAATTTTTGATAAGATGCCTGTAAGAGATGTCATTTCTTGGAATACCATGGTATCTGCTTTTGTACAGAATGGGTTGGATGATGAAGGGTTATTACTTGTATATGAGATGCAGAAGCAAGGTTTCTTGGTTGATTCTGTGACTGTAACTGCTATACTTTCAGCAGCATCAAATCTTAGAAACCAAGAAATTGGAAAACAGACCCATGCTTATCTTCTTAGGCATGGCATTAAGTTTGAGGGGATGGACAGTTATACTATAGATATGTATGCTAAATCTGGCTTGATTAGGAATTCACAGATACTTTTTGAAAAAAGCAATTCAAGCAATAGAGATCAAGCCACGTGGAATGCTATGATTGCTGGTCTTGCACAGAATGGGCTTATTGAAGAAGCTATTGTCGTATTTAGAAAAATGCTTCAGCAAAATGTAGTGCCCAATGCTGTGACGTTGGCATCAGTTCTCCCAGCATGTAGTCTAATGGGGAATATAGATTTTGGTAAGCAACTCCATGGATTTTCTGTTCGTAATTTGTTGGACTCCAATGTCTTTGTGGGAACAGCTTTAGTTGACATGTATTCCAAATCTGGTGCCCTCAAACTTGCTGAAAACATGTTTTCTAAGATCCCTGAGAAAAATTCTGTTACATACACCACAATGATGTTGGCTTATGGTCAACATGGGTTGGGCAAGAAAGCTCTCACTTTGTTTCGCTCAATGCAGGTTTCCGGCATTCAGCCTGATGCCATTACCTTTGTTGCAGTCTTATCAGCTTGTGGCTATGCTGGGTTGGTTGACGAGGGCCTTCATATATTTTATTCAATGGAGAGGGAGTTTAACATCCAGCCCTCAACGGAGCATTATTGTTGTGTTGCTGACATGCTAGGGAAGGTTGGGAGGGTTTATGAAGCCTATGAGTTTGTTGAGCAATTAGGTGAAATGGGTAACTCCTTGGAGATTTGGGGATCACTTCTTGCATCTTGTAGGCTTCACCAAAAATCTGACTTGGGTGAAGTTGTGGCCAAGAGGTTGCTTCAAATGGATACAGAAAACAGTACCACAGGATATCATGTTTTGCTCTCAAATATATATGCAGGGGAAGGAAACTGGGAAAGAGTTGATAGAGTGAGAAAAGAAATGAAGGAAAAGGATATGCGGAAGGCTGTTGGTTGTAGTTGGATCGAGGTGGCTGGTTGTGTGAACTATTTTACTTCAAAGGATCAAGAACACCCCCAATCTGATAAGTTATATGAATTGTTAGGACTTCGCAAAGAGATGAAAAGATGTTGATTACAATAAATCATTTTAGAATTCATGTTTACTTGGGATTTCTGAATTTGATTACAAAAGAGGAACATAACTCGTGGACGGTGATTACACCTAGAGACTACAAATGGGACATGAACATGATGTTACTTGGAGCTTTATTGATATGTGGCTAGGATTCTGGAGCAAGTTACTCACTAGGAGCCTGTTTGAGCAGGTTGGCATTCATTGCTAGCAGAATACCTTGACATGGTGTTTGGTATCTAACTTGAGCATTGGAGAGTGAGTTGGTTTGGATTTTAAGCTGGTTAAATCATGAAAGGGGCCTCATGTTCATTTTTCTAGTCTGTAACAGACAAAGCTTCTCAGTACTATCTCCTTAAGACACCCGATTATAAGAGCAACCAGATATGCGGGCTAGATGAGGCATCCGATGAATAAGTTTCCGTTTATACTTGTACAAATATACAAAACCTGTCAACATTGGTTCATAGTGAATTAAACTAATTAAATATCAGGCTTTTTATGGCTTACTCAGGACAGAATTAAGCATCACGGTTTAGATTAGATTCAATTGGGACCTAAAATATGGCAAGGGTGTGGAAGTTAAATTTTAAAGCTGAACTTTGTGACATCTGAAAGACTAGTGATTTAGCAATATGTTTTATGGTTGTAAAAATCATAGCTTTATGTTTTTGCCTTTCTGCGTAACCATAGATTTCTCAAATAGATGCAGCAAATTTTCAAAGGTTCCTCAGGTTGCACTTTCCACTTCCAGGATTTATCATTTTTCTACTATGTTCTCGGAATTTCATGTTCTATATTTGCAAGTTGCAACTTCTAATATCGAAATCTACATTTAAGTGAGAACATCAGCTGCCGTTCTGTTGTTTTTCTATTTAAATAAAGAGGCGAAAAGCTTGCAGTAAAGAGGTGTGGAAATCGTTATGCTTGAACTAAAATGTAACTCAAATCCTTCACTCAAATATAGCTACATGAACTATGCTTTCTAATGTTATCAAAATCGGATCACAAGTTGATCAGATCATCAATTTCAATCTGATTAATCTAATCACAGTTCAACCAATCTTTTAAAATTTCAACTTCCTTATCAAATTTCAATACAAAATATAACAAAATCCAAGAAAATATAATTATACCATACAACCATTTTAAAATTCGTTTATCTTTCTAATATATTTCCTTTTAATATTATTTTTACCAAATCTCATATTTCCTATTCCATCAATCTTTCATTCACATGTCCTTAACTTGCTTTCTTCATTTTAAAAGTATGGTAATTTTTCCTTTCGTAATACTAAAATTTAATTTTAGAACGGGTAATGTATTTTGAACATTTTCATTGATCATAAATGGGACGATGTTAAGCCATGGTATTCTAATCGTGCCTGTATCCAAATTTACTATTTCTTTATTCCTTATATGAATTTTCTGGTCGTGGTACGAAAATTTAATTTTAGAATGGGTAATGTATTTTGGACATTTCCATTTATCATAAACGGGATGGTGGGTTACTTCCAATGATTAAACCATGGTATTTTAGTCGTGCATGTATATAATTTTGTTTCGGAATTCATTATTTCTTCATTTCTTTTGTGCAATTTCATTGGCGGTATGGTAGTGAAATCATGTAATGAACTCTAAAGCGCATTACTGCACAAAAAAATACTAAACTTAAAAGCCATGGTGATGTAAGACTGTATCTCCATACTCAATTTCCAGAAAATCTCATTAATTCAATGATCAAATTCTCCTAAAATTATAACTGAACCTAAACTCTGATAAAAACATAAAACACCATTTACTAAAGCCTTGTTGAAGTAAAATACTGATAGCCTAGATAACTATGGAGATCACAGGAAAACCCCATACAATTTATATTAACTCAATCTCTTAACTAGCATGTCCCCTTTCTCCATAACATTACTTTCTTCTTGTTATCATTTTGTTTAGTATGGTGCAGCATTTTGACTACTATACAGCTTAAACATTTACACTCAACATTCCATCACAAACAGACATGTACACACTAGATATAAAAGCATGTCGTTACGGTCAGAGTACTAATAATACGTTAGGCAAAGCAATGTGCAGACAAATCTTGTTCTTTTTCTTCTTTTTTCCTTGTTTACTACTTTCCATCCGGTGAAAAACTGCTTCGTCGAGGTTATTTTTGTAGGAACATTCTCAAAATATATAATGTTCCAAAAATTATGAATGAAAAGTCACAAATAATCAAAAAATATAATACTGTTATTAATTAAGAGTTATTATTATTCAAAATAAATGAAATACATCTCTTCTTATTGAAAATTATGTCACTTGACTAATCAATCTGAAATTATAACTATTTATATAATATTTATTGAATAGTTATGTTTATTTAAGAGATTTATCTATCTAAAAAAAAAACCTATTGGATAAGTATGTCTCTATGAAAAGACATAATTCTTATAAATAGGAGTGAAAAAATTATTTCTTTTCTTCCTCCATCTTCTATCATTCTATAATTTTCTATAAAGAATTACTACAATTTTTTTTATAGAAATTAATAGTCATGTTATACATCGCTCAATGTTTGTGGACTATTTCATTAGTTCAAAACGCTAATAGTTATTGGATTTATTATGTCATTGAGGTTCATTTGTCAATAACTCTTTGTACACCAAAATATAGGTGGAGGTGAACAGAATCTTAAAGAAAGTGACATGGTTATACCCCAAGTTTTCAGTTAATTTCTCATGAATTTGTTTTTATCCTCGCACACGAAGACTTCTATCACCTATATGACCATGTTGAGTGTTGGAAAAATCTTGATAAGGAATTGAAGTGGAGGAAACATACCAGGACCGAATTCAAGTTTTTTTTAAGTACACAAATTTAAAAATTAACTAAAACGAAAACACCAAAATAAGAAAGTGAAAAATTCAGAATAAATATTCAAAATAATAAATAAATAAATAAATAGACAAAATTTAAAAGTGGAAGATGAAACAATAAACCGATGGATATTATGGATAGAAGGATAAGGGTCCAATTAAACCCTTTGAGATATAAATCCTAACAAACTCAATTATTGACTCTAATCAATCCTCCAAAAAATAATTCTTGGCAAATTGAAGGGTGAAGGGTGAAGAATGAATTCTCACGACTCATTGAAGAAAATTGAGAAGAAAACTAATTCTAAAAATCACAAGAAAAAAAATCTTACACAAAGAAACAAATTCAAAGAGTTGAAAACTTTATTAATGAAAACAATTATCTCCCTAACGAATAATGAAAAAGCCTTTATATAGGCTAGCTAAGTAGATCCAAATAAAACTCTAATTAATCTAAATAAGAAGTAGTTTTAAACAAGAGGTAGTTTTAAACACAATTTTCTTCTTGATGTAAAACTCTTAAATAACTTAAAATACTTAAGAATTATAAAATAATTGTAATAATAAAATAATAAGAGCTTATAAATACAATATTGAGCTTTTATATAATAAAAATTAAGCCTAAAATTCGAACCCAATATGATTTAAACTCAAATTAAAAGCCCGAAACTCGTAATAATCCCGTTTAGAAATTTTGCTCGTGCAATTTTCACTAAAATAGTCATAACTTGAGCTCCTAAACTCAAAATCGAGTGATTCAAAGTGTGTTTCAAAGTTAACAGATAGATCTTTTAACACCATGAAGACATATCCACCAGAAATGCCAAGATCCCATCCAAAAAGTCATCGCAAGTCTGCTAATTTTCCAAATTTAAAAATTGGTAACTTCGGTGAATGAAATTTAATAAATTTCACCCCATCTCTGCATGTATCAAATCCAGTTTAGAAAACGGTTTTGATCCAAAGTGGAAGTTTAAATTTTTGAAAATCGACCTGATTTGTGATATTTATAGTAATAAACTTTTCCGAAAAAGTATCTATGCATTGTGTGAGATAGAATTGTATTATTCCCGACTTTTGACCGTCTCCGGACGTACTAATGTCTAGAGTGTGAGTATTGCAATAAAATATAGTACGACAAGGCAGTATCCACAAGTATACGGGTCGAGTTGTAATATAGTTTTACAACAAAGTAGGTGAGTACTTCAAGGATTGTACCCAAAGGAGGCGAGCGCTAGATCAATTCTAACCTAAATACCAAAAAATCTACTTAGTACTTTAAATAAATTATAGTACGAGAACATAAAAGAAAGGTTTTTAAAGATTTTCGAATAATAAAATAACATAAAATAAATAAATTCAGGAGATAGAAGAGTAAAGTAAATCAAATCTCGATTATGGGTGATTAGCTTGCTTCGGTAATCCCCATCAATTGTTGCTTCGGGTTCCTCTTCAATTAACTAGTCACTACCCTAGCAGGATCTTCCGATCTTCCACTAAAATAACGAGTCAACAAGAACTACTTATCTTTTGACCTCACAGTCTAGACTGGCTTAGGGTGACGGTGTTCACGAATGGACAATACCAATTTTGGGTTAATTTCCACCTTGCTAACTTCCCGGGGTTGTCAGACCCAGGGTTTGTTTCATGTTCTTCCTTTCCAAAACAGTTGATCCATTGAGTAACCTTATAAAACAATTAATAGATCATACTCCACTGACTAATCCCCTACAGAGGGATTAGTTCCTCATGGCTTTCATAGACAATATGAAATCAAGATAAAGAGAAAGCATGCTAATTAAATTGACAAGATAAAATAAATGAAAAATCCTAATTGTATTTAAATTAAGCACGAATCCACAGAGTTTGAATGCTTCTAGAATTTAGATATCTTGAAATCAACAAGAAAAAATAAAAGAAATCTAGAACCTAATAATGAAAGGAAACTAAACTAAATTTTACAGAAAGAATCTAGGCTAAAGGAATGATTTCTATAACATGTGCCAAAGGAGCCTATTTAAAGCTTTTAGGTGGCCATCGTCCTTAACCCTAAGTTAGCTGACGTCCTTGAGCTTTAGGTTTTATTGTGCAGACCAAAATGCCCCTGCTTCGTATTTAAATTCTGTCACAGAGTTGTTCTCGTGACACACCAGGACTTGTGTCGCAACAGAGGTTGCAGTATACTCCTTGAGTTTTCTCCATTTTGTTCCTATGTTGTGACATCGAGTCATCCGTGTTGTGACATAGCGACCAATATTAGTTTAATTCGCCTTCCAATGGTCTCCTGCACACTCACAAAGTGTGTTAGCTGCCTTTGGGCCTCATTCGGCCCCTTAGGTCAATAAAAGACTCAATTTGCATATTTTATTCAATGTAACTAAACTAAGAAAACTTAACTAAAACATAACGAAAATACTTGTATTCAAGCTCCTTAAATGTGAAAACTAGTTTAATCTGCTTCACCGAATTATAACAGATCAAACTTCCTTACATTTAAGTCATCGCTTGTCTTCAAGCAACATATATAAAAATAAGAAATAAAGGCGACGGCCCTTGAGCAAATGTCATACAAGTATTGAATTCAAAGCATATGACTTAAGCATTTCATGCTTACTAACAACTTTAACATGATGAGTATTTGACTTACCACTTTTGATCTCAAACATATAAGTTCAGTATGTTAAAATATATACAAGTATTAAGGGTCTTGTAACATCCCAAAATAGGGCCTAAAAGGAATAGTGGTTGTGAAACCACGAATTTGAGATAGAAAAGTTTATTCTGATTAATAATTTACCTAGTGATTAGATGCATGTGTTAGAGTATCAATGAAAAATTTTATAGATAGCATGCTTAATTTGCCTACTAGGGCTTAATTGCAAAAGTTGATAAATATGAGTTTTAGATACTAAAGGATTAAATTGAAGAGTATAATTGAAGTAGAGGTCCTTAAATGGTAATTAGACCATTAGATTTTCATGGACAAAAATGGATATACATAGATAAAAATAACTAAAGTTTTAATGAAGGGTATTTTAGTCATTTGGTAATTAAAAGATTAAAAAAGGGAAAAAGACGGAAAATTGTGCCCATGTTCTTCATTAGGTCGAAATTTCAAGGATTCTTCATAGCTAGGGTTTTTTTCAAGATTTCAAGCTTCATAGTAAGTGATTCCAAGCCCTGTTTTTAATGTTCTTTACGTTTTTAAAGTCTCGATAACTTGATTTAGCTTATTCTAGCAATAATTTAACCTAGGGTTCATATTTGGAAAAATACCCATAGGTGAAATGTGTTTATTTTGATGTTTTATGGTAGAATATGAAGCTTGAAATTATGTTAAATGACTTGAGCTAAGCGATTTTAAGCGAAAACGAGTAAAACGACATAATCGGTAAAAATACCTAATGGTCATAAGAACATGTTAGAATGGGAATTTGATGTTGCCGTAGGTAAATAAATGATCAGCATGTCATAAAACATAAGAATTAGGGATAAAGTTTTATTTCCGAGCCTTGGGGAAAAAGTGTAAATACGCAAAAGTTTAGGGGCAAAATCATAATTTTGCCAAAGTTAGAGTTAAGGACTGTTTTGATAAATGTGAATATTAAATAAGCTAAATTTGCTATTATAGATCAAGAAGAATGAAATTCGAAGTTAGACCAAGGAAAGAAAAAGGTTGAGGACTAAATCAAAATATTTGATCGTATTTTGTACGAGGTAAGTTTGTGGTAAATAAATGCAATGTTTTATTATTTATAATTAATGATGTTATTTTTCAGCATCTATATATATTTATTTTGTAAATTAATTCCTTGATGATTCAAGCAAGAATTGACGGAGAAATGATACTTAAAAGTCCTGGTTGAACCTTAGGAATGTGTAGGATACAAATGGCACGACAGTAGGGTTTAAGGATAACAAGTAAGACCATGCCAAGGCATGGCATTGGTAAGTTTTGCAAGGCAAGGAAATCATGTATGACCAATGTCAAGACATGGCATTGATAAACTACTATAAGGCAAAGATCCCATGTAAGACCATGCCAATGCATGGTGAGTTCATAAGGCAAGGATACCGCGTAAGACCATGTCAAGTGTAACACCCCAAACCCGGCCCAGACGTTATGGCCAGATCTGACGTGTCACATGGACTTACGACTTAGTATGCATTCGTTGGTTTAAGTGATTGGGGTGATCTTTGTAAAAACAACGGTTGAATGAAAAGCCGGTTTATCAATCTTTAGGCTATCCATTTGTTGTGCTTGTTGAGTCTTGAAAACGTTCATTAATTTTGAAAACCCGCGCAACCTAACACTAGCAGTTTCATCATAGTATAAATATAATCAGAAAATAAAACCATAGCGGAAAAGGAAATTTAAATAGCGGCCTTATTACAACTTAAAACCCAAAATTAATTCAGAATATAAAAATAATAAAAATAAACTAACTTAGAAAAACCAACTTTGCAGATGATGTGGCCACTCCGAATCCCTTACAGCTCCAAGCCCACTATGGTTGGGGATTTCCTCCAGAGATGAAAATAAAGGGTGAGTTCGGTAAACTCAGTGTGTAACATAACCTAACCATAGCCCAAAATAGATCAAAACTCAAAGTTAGACTTATATGGGCCTTGGCCCAGTACAGAAATCAAAATGAAACCCATAGGACTATAGCAGATACAGAACAAATATATCATGAATGCAGAAATCCCAACCCAGAGCCATCCATAACACCCTCGTACCAGCCTTACAACATGTGGGGAGACTACTCGACCCACCCCAACCACTACACACCACAAAAATTGCAACGAAGCTGCCAGATATTGTGACGAAGTCACCAGATAGAAATATTGTGGCTAGGTTACCAGAACAGATATATATATGTGGCGAAGCCACCAGATTGCAGCGAGGCTGCTAGAAATTGTGACGAAGTCACTAGAACAGATATATGTGGCGAGGCCACTAGATTGCAGCGAGGCTGCCAAAACGCTTCCTCCATCAATATAAACCCATGTCCTATGCAACAGAAATAATATGTCATGACATACGTATACAGAAATAGAACATCATGCTTTTTAGAAAAAAATAACCCTAGGGGTAAAATCGTAATTTTGCATGCATGAGGGTATTTCAGTAATTATTACCTATTGCTAAGGTTTCATGCTTATTCTAACATTTACCAAGTAATCAGAAGTACTTACCTCGTCTTTTTACCAAAATGGGCCCGTTGCCCATTGGCCCGTTTTTGGCCAATTAAGCCCAAAAATACCGTTGTGCATGAAAATGCACACTCTGCACTCTAATCATCCAAATGCACCATATTCATTAACGATTGTCTCACGAGTGCTCGCACGCTCGCGAGGTCACAAAATACCAACGTTTCGGTATTTCAGCGTTTACCGATTCAGTCTAAGGGAGGGTGTCGTTTACACACCTGGTTGATGACGATTGATGACGATATCTCCCACGCGATAATCCTACAATCGATCACTAACACATTAAACTTACGAATTAACGATAACTAACATAAATCCACGTCAACTAACCCAATCATCACACAAGTTAGTCATTTACGCATGAGGGGCAAAATAGTCATTTTACCCTCTAGGGGTAAATCGGTAGTCCTACCCTACAGGGGTATTTTAGTAATTCTACAACTTATCCACTTGGGCCTACAGACCTATTGGGACCACATGGCCCATTTCAGTCCATCGCGGCCCGAAATAGCCGTCCTACTGCTAGAGTAATGAGAAATACACACCTGTTAGGAGACTGCAGTTAATCTGCGCTCCAAACACTCTTAGTTGACGCCCAACCCAAACGATAACGTCACAAAGCGAAAGGGACCAGCCAAGAAGGGTATGCCTACTTTCCTCAGGGTTTGCTCTATTTAAAGCCAGCTCTCCATCTACTCTTATGTTAGCTTCCCGATGTGGGATCCCTCCATCACCAGAGTTTAAAACCAACACCAACTCTTGCCGTCCCAACATAGCAAAATAATCAACCTTTGTGTGCCAAGGGATTCGAACCAAAGTCCTTTGACATGCCAACTCACACCACCACCACTAGGCCATCAACTCATTTGTGTCATAAACCCAACACATTAAACTTTAAAGCGGTGCTACTTGCTTCTAGTTTTATTGAAAAGAAAAACCAAAATATATTGTAAGAGCCAAGACTTGAACCTTGGACCCTTTGCTTCCTCTATGGCGTCACTTCCTTGTCCCCTAAGTGGCGCCACCTTGCCACTACACCACACACCTTTTTGTGTCATCTTTTACCCCTTTACTCTTAAAAGCCCAAACGCCAATTGTATCACCTGTTCATAAAATTAAAATTCCGAAGACTACCACGGATTTAACTTAAGTTTGGGCTTTCCAAAGGCCCACTAACCTACTAAAATATATATTTTAACCAACCAGAACACACACAAATTTTAAAAATCACAGAAACACAAAAAACCTGAAAATTGGGGCGTTACAACTCTAACCTCCTTAAAGAAATTTCGTCCTTGAAATTTTACTTGAATCAAATAGATGAGGATATTGTTGACGCATCGCCACTTCTGGCTCCCAAGTAGCTTCCTCTTTGCCATGATTTCGCCATAGCACCTTCACTAGCGGAACTGATTTCCTCCTCAAAATCTTAACATCTCGATCCAAAATCTGCATAAGCTCTTCCTCAAAAGTCAAGTCTGTTTGGACCTCGATCTCTACAATCGGCACAACATGAGTAGGGTCAGAACGATACCGCCTTAACATGGAGACGTGAAAGACATCATGAATCCTATCCAACTCTGGAGGTAGCTCCAACTGATAAGCCACTGGACCCACTCGCTTAAGAATCCGATAAGGCTCAATGAACTGCAAACTTAACTTGCCTTTCCTCCCAAACCTTAATATTTTCTTCCAAGGCGAAACCTTCAAGGAGACCATATCACCGACAGAGTACTCAATTTCTTTGTGATTTAAATCTGCATATGACTTCTATCTATTAGATGCTTCCTTCGACCGGTCTCTAATCAACTTGACCTTATCCTTAGTATCTACCACCAACTCAAGTCCAAGAACCTGTCGTTCACCCAACTCGGTCCAACAACTAGGTGTACGACATCTTCGCCCATACAGTGCCTCATAAAGAGCCATTCGAATACTTACCTGATAACTGTTGTTGTATGCAAACTCTGCCAACGGTAAGTAATCCTCTCAACTACCTCAAAAGTCGATAACGCATCCCCTCAACATGTCTTCCAGAATTTGAATAACCCTTTCCGACTGACCATCAGTCTGAGGATGAAAGGCTGTACTAAAGTGCAACTACGTACCCAATGCCTTATGCAACTTTTGCCAAAACCGAGATGTGAATCTATGATCTCGATCAGAAATAATTGACACTGGCACTGCGTGAAGTCGCACTATTTTCGCCACATACAATTTGGCTAACTTCTGAAGTGAATAATCAGTGCGGATAGGTATGAAATGAGCAGATTTGGTCAACCTATCCACAATTACCCAAATCGAGTCATTCTTTGACGGTGTCAAGGGTAACCCACTCACAAAATCCATGGTTACCCTCTCCCACTTCTAAAGTGGTACTTTCACTGGCTGCAAAAGTTCGGAAGGTAATTGATGTTCAACTTTCACTTGCTGACAAGTCAGACATTTTCCCACAACTTCCGTTACCTCTCGCTTCAATCCAGGCCACTAATACAACTCCTTTAAGTCGCGATACATTTTACTCCCTCCAGGATGCATAGCACACAGACCTCCATGAGCTTCTTTCAGAATTGCTTGCCTCAAGTTAGAGTCCTTCGGAACACAAACTCTACCTCGATAACACAGAACTCCCTCACTGTTCAGTCCGAACTCAGAAGTATCCCCATTCTTAACCTGCCAGAATTGAGAAACTAAGGACTCATCCCTCGACTATTTTTCCTTAATCTCATCCATCCAGGTCGGCCTAACTTGCAGTTCTACTAACAGACTACCGTCATCATACAGACTCAAACGAGCAAACATGGCTCTCAGATCAGATACAGTTCTACGACTTAGGGCATCAACCACCACATTAGCTTTGCCTGGGTGATACTCAATCGCGCAGTCATAATCCTTAAGCAACTCTATCCATCTCCGCCACCTAAGGTTCAGCTCCTTCTGAGTCAGCAAGTACTTAAGACTCTTATGATCTGTGTATATAATACACCTTTCTCCATACAGGTAATGTCTCAAAATCTTAAGGGCAAAAATTACCGCTACCAACTCCAGATCATGAGTAGGATAGTTAACTTTATGTGGTTTAAGCTGTCGCGATGCATAAGCAACCACTTTACCCTCTTGCATCAGCACACAGCCCAACCCTACATGTGATGCATCACTGCATACGGTAAAATCTTTTCCAGACTCCGGCTGAATCAGTACAAGTGCCTCGGTCAGAACTTTCTTCAGTTTCTCAAAAGATTCCTGTTGTTTCTCAGTCCAAACAAATGGTACTCCCTTCCTTATAAGCTTTGTCAAAGGCGCTGCCATCACAGAAAATCCTTCCAAAAACCTTCTATAGTACCCAGCTAAACCCAAAAAACTTCGAATTTTTGACACTGACCTCGGTGGCTTCCATTCCAAAATCGCTTCAATATTTCGAGGGTCCCCTTGATCCTTTCAGCAGAGACAACATGCCCCAAGAAAGTTACCTCTCTCAACCAGAACTCACACTTACTGAATTTCGCATAAAGCTCCTTCTCCCTCAGCACTTGCAGTACAATACGAAGATGCTCATCATGCTTCTCTTCAGTTTCAGAATAAACTAGAAGATCATCGATAAAGACGACCACGAATTGATCCAAGTATGGCTGGAACACTCGATTCATCAGATCCATAAATGTCGCAGGTGCGTTCGTCAACCCAAATGGCATAACCAAGAACTCATAGTGACCATACCGAGTTTTGAATGCTGTCTTGTGAATATCCACCTCCTTCACCCTCAACTGATGATACCCAGATCGAAGGTCAATCTTGGAAAATACTGAAGCTCCTCTAAGTTGGTCGAATAAATGATCGATTCTCGGCAGTGGGTACTTGTTCTTAATAGTCAGTTTGTTCAACTGTCGATAATTGATGCACATCCACATTGACCCATCTTTCTTCTTTACGAACAACACAGGTGCTCCCCACGGAGACACACTTGGTCTAATGAAGCCTCTATCCAATAACTCTTGAATTTGCGCTTTCAGCTCCACCAACTCCTTCAATGTCGATGCCATCCTATAAGGTGCAATGGACACCGGTGCTGTTCCAGGCAACAAGTCGATTCCAAACTCAACCTCTCGGTTCAGGGGCAAACCCGGAAGCTCCTCTGGAAAAACATCTTGAAAATCCTTGACGGTTCTAACTTTATCCACTGTCAAATCCTCAGTTTCTGATTGGGTTACAAATGCCAAATAAGCTTCATATCCCTTTTGAATCCACTTCTCGGCTCTCAATGCCGACACCACATTAGACAGATAATCCCTACGCTCGCCTATCACCAAAACCTCCTCATCTTTTGTGGTCTTTAACATTATTCACTTAGCAGCACAATCCAGAGTAGCCCTATGCTTAACAAGCCAATCCATTCCCAAAATGAGATCGAATTCTCCGAATGGTAGCTCCATCAGATCTCCAGAGAAAACTTTTCTTTGAGTTTTTATAGGCACATCTCTATACAATTTATCTACCCTAATTGAGTGATCCAAATGACTTAGTACAGATACCCCACTCACGGTCTCCTCAGAGCGCACACCCAGGGACCCAGATATAGCACATGCAACATATGAATGGGTAGATCCAACATCTATCAATGCAGTGTATGGCATACTGGAAATTAGAAACGTACCAGTTATGACGTCAGGTGCATCACCCTCCTCTCGGCAACGAGCTGCATGCACAAACACCGGCTGACGAGCCTCAGCAAATCCAGCACCCTTGCCAGGCGCTCCTCTTCCTCGACCGTTTCCATTACCACCTCTGCCTTGCCCACGTCCTCTCGTAAACTGTGGTCCACCCCTCACTGGTTAAGCGACCCTCTGCTCTAAAACTTGAACCTGATCTGGTTCCTGGGGACAATCCTTAACCCTATGCTCCATAGATCCGCATCGGAAACAAGCACGAGAATGTTTCCGACACTTACCCATATGAATCTTCCCATAATTCCTACAACCCTACGGTCTAATAGCATTCATCGGTACTGCTCGAACTAGCTCCATTACCCTTGCTCTCTTAACATTCCTGTTCATACCACCTGAAAGTCCTGAATCTCTCCTAAAACGGTTCCAATCTTTCTCACGATTCTGTCTTTCTGTATTCTTCACTTCCTCAGCTATCTTAGCTTTCTCCACTAAAGTAGTGAAGTTACACTCCCTCTGCGGAGTAATCAGCACCCTAAGTTCATCTCTCAGACCATCCTCGAAGCGTACGCTATGCTCATACTCTGTAGCGACAATCCCAGAAGCATACCGGCTCAGTCTCAGAAACTCAGACTCATACTCAGCCACTGACTTACTCCCTTGGACCAGGTTCAGAAATTCTTTCCGGCGAGCGTCCACGTAACTAGCCCCAACATACTTTCCTTTGAAGGCTGTCTTAAACAGCTCCCAAGTCACAGTGTCAGCAGGAGTTCTATCTCTCACCATGAGCCACCATTGATAAGCCTCATTCCTGAGTAAAGATATGGCTCCCTTCAGCTTCTGCTCCACAGAGCAGTCCAGATCATCCATAATCTGCTCTGTGGCTTCTAACCAATACTCAGCTACATTCAGAGCTACACTAGATATGCCCCTAAATATCTCTGCTCTATTGGCCTGAAGCCGCTCAGAAATAGACCCCCGAATTTTGTTTCCCGTACTTTCCCCAGCAACCCTTTCCAAAATTTGGAGCATTGCTTGGGACAGACCATTATCCCCGGCACCTCGATCATGAGACTTTACATCTGTTGCCGGTGGTACCGGTGCATCTGCTGCCGGCACATGTCCTGAAGACGAAGATTCAGCCTGAGCATTACCTCGACCACGTCCACGGCCTCTTCCACGAGCTGCTCGTGTACTCATTTCGTATTATCTGGTTAAGAATTTTATGAATCAGTTTAATATTTCAGTGTTTATTACAGATGTTTTATGAATAACAGTAATTCAGAGTTTGAGTTTGTTTCCTTTTGCGGTAGCCTAGCTACAGTCTCAGTCTACTTATCAGAGTTTCTATAGTTCCCGTGTTACCCTAACTAAAGTACCATGATAAGGTTTTGTACAAGCATATAACAGATATTTCAAAAACAATCAGAAAGGCTCAGAAAACTTACAGACTTGGGCCGGAGATTCGGTGTGCCACCTTCTAAACAAACCTAATTTTAGAAAACCGATTTTAATCTTTAAAATCATCTATTTGTAAAGAGAAAATATTGGAAACATTCTCAAAAACAATTTATAATCAAGTTCCAAAAAAAATGATTTTCGAAAACCTTTATTCAGTGTTTCTTTACAAACTCCTATTTTTAGACCCGTTCCACAGACGAGTTGTTGGAACTTGGCTCTGATACCACTAAATATAACACCCCAGACCCGTCCCAGACGTTATGGCCAGATCTGACGTGTCACATAGACTTACGACTTAGTATGCATTCGTTGGTTTAAGTGATTGGGGTGGTCTTTGTAAAAACAACGGTTGAATGAAAAGCCGGTTTATCAATCTTTAGGCTATCCATTTGTTGTGATTGTTTAGTCTTGAAAACATTCATTAATTTTGAAAACCCGCGCAGCCTAACACTAGCAGTTTCGTCATAGTATAAATATAATCAGAAAATAAAACCATAGCGGAAAAAGAAATTTAAATAGCGGCCTTATTACAACTTAAACCCCAAAATTAAATCTGAATATAAAGATAATAAAAATAAACTAACTTAGAAAAACCAACTTTGCAGATGAGGTGGTCGCTCCAAATCCCTCATAGCTCTAAGCCCACTATGGTTGGGGATTTCCTACAGAGATGAAAATAAAGGGTGAGTTCGGTAAACTCAGTGTGTAACATAACCCAACCATAGCCCAAAACAGATCAAACCTCAGAGTCAGACTTATTTGGGCCTTGGCCCAGTACAGAAATCAGAATGAAACACATAGGCCCATAGCAGATACAGAACAAATATATCATGAATGCAGAAATCCCAACCCAGAGCCATCCATAACACCCCCGTACCAGCCTTACACCATGTGGGGAGACTACTCGACCCACCCAACCACTACACACCATAGAAATTGCAGCGAAGCTGCCAGATATTGTGACGAAGTCACCAGAAATAGATATTGTGGCTAGGCCACCAGAACAGATATATATATGTGGCGAAGCCACTAGATTGCAGTGAGGTTGCCAGATATTGTGACGAAGTCACCAGAACAGATATATGTGGCGAGGCCACCAGATTGCAGCGAGGCTGCCAGAACGCTTCCTCCATCAATATAAACCCATGTCCTATGCAACAGAAATAATATGTCATGGCATACGTATACAGAAACAGAACATCATGCTTTTCAGAAAAAAATAACCCTAGGGGTAAAATCGTAATTTTGCATGCATAAGGGTATTTCAGTAATTATTACCTGTTGCTAAGGTTTCATGCTTATTCTAACGTTTACCAAGTAATCAGAAGTACTTACCTTGTCTTTTTACCAAAGTGGGCCCGTTGGCCCATTGGCCCGTTTTCGGCCCATTAAGCCTAAAAATACCGTTGTGCACGAAAATGCCCACTCTGCACTCTAATCACCCAAATGCACAATATTCATTAAAAACTGTCTCACGAGCGCTCGCACGCTCGCGAGTTCACAAAATACCAATGTTTTGGTATTTCAGCTTTTACCGATTCAGTCTAAGGGAGGGTGTCGTTTACACACCTGGTTGATGACGATTGATGACGATATCTCACACGCGATAATCTTACAATCGATCACTAACACATTAAACTTACGAATTAACGATAACTAACATAAATCTACGTCAACTAACCCAATTATCACACAAGTTAGTCATTTACGCACGAGGGGCAAAATAGTCATATTTTACCCTCAAGGGGTAAATCGGTAGTCCTACCCTACTGGGGTATTTTAGTAATTCTAAAACTTATCCACTTGGGCCTACGGACCCATTGGGACCACATGGCCCATTTCAGCCTATCGCGACCCGAAATAGCTGTCCTATTGCTTGAGTAATGTGAAATACACACCTGTTAGGAGACTGCAGTTAATCCGCGCTCTAAACACTCTTAGCTGACGCCCAACCCAAACGAGCACGTCACAAAGCGAAAGGGATCAGCCAAGAAGGGTATGCCTACTCTCCTCAGGGTTTACTCTATTTAAAGCCAGCTCTCCATCTACTCTTATGTTAGCTTCCCGATGTGGGATCCCTCCATCACTAGAGTTTAAAACCAACACCAACTCTTGCTGTCCCAACATAGCAAAATAATCAAGCTTTGCGTGCCAAGGGATTCAAACCAAAGTCCTTTGACATGCCAACTCACGCCACCACCACTAGGCCATCAACTCATTTGTGTCATAAACCCAACAAATTAAACTTTAAAGCGGTGCTACTTGCTTCCAGATTTATTGAAAAGAAAAACCAAAATATATTGCAAGAGCCAAGACTTGAACCTTGGACCCCTTGCTTCCTCTATGGCGTCACTTCCTTGTCCCCTAAGTGGCGCCACCTTGCCACTACACCGCACTCCTTTTTGTGTCACCTTTTACCCCTTTACTTGTAAAAGCCCAAACGGCAATTGCATCACCTGTTCATAAAATTAAAATTTCGAAGACTACCACGGATTTAACTTAAGTTTGGGCCTTCCAAAGGCCTACTAACCTACTAAAATATATATTTTAACCAACCAGAACACACAAAAATTTTAAAAATCACAGAAACACAGAAAACCTGAAAATTGGGGCGTTACATCAAGACCTGACAATGGTAAGTTTAAAAAGGAAAGGTACCCGTGTATCCTTAGTATTCTAAATGGTTCAACAAAAAATTCAAAGAGTGTGCCAAAGGGAAGGTAAGATAAGTCCATGTTCGAAAGGTTCAGGTTATCTTGATAATTCATTTAAAATGTTGTTATTTATTTACATGCAAACTTACTAAGCTTTATGCTTACTCCTTTTCTTTTCTCTCCTCTTTATAGTATCGCAAAGCCAATTCAAAAAATCGTAAGGACATCGGAGATCGCCTCACACTATCAACGAGTTATCTTGGTATTTTGTGACTAGAAATACTTTCAGTTATGGCATGTTTAGGGACTTGGCTATTTTGTGTGTATGTCCTTATGATATGATTAAAGAATGGCATGTGAATACTTAGTAATGATTAGCTTATGATATAGCTAAATAAGAACATGTTTTGGTATTATGTATGCCTAAATGAGGTTTGATGCAAAGAAACTATGAAAGAGTAAGAGTTGGTCGTGGAACAGTTAGGAAACAACAGTAGTGATGTGGTTTTGAAAAATCACTAAAAATTGTAGAAATGGAATTAAATGGTGAATGAGATATAGAATTAAATTCTTGTAAACTCGTACAAGTGCTAAAATCTTATTTTTTATATTTATTTTAAAATAGATATTCGATTATCTTGGTTTTAGAAGGAAGTCATATTCCGTAAGTTAGGAACACAACTTTTCTAATTCCAAAATAATGAACATTTGCCTCGATTTAAAAATTTTCCTTTTTTATGCATTGTGCCAAAAGTAACGTAACATTTGAAATAATGTCTATTTGATTTATTAGGGTATAGTATAGAAATGAGTAAATATATTTGACCACGGTTCGTGACATGGTTGTAGCAATTATAAAATAATAGCGCGTATAAATGAAATGATGATGTAACAACCCGATTTAGACCCTAGTCAGAACGGTGGTTTTGTGATCACGAATACGAGTTAGAAAAATATTTAAAAATTATTTCCTGTGTTTATTTTGTGTGAATTTATATCTGTGAAATTTTCGTGCTTTAATTTTATCGTTTGAGTGTCCGATTGAATAAAGGACTTAATCACGTAAAATGAAAATTTGGTGGTTATTTCTAAAAGGGGCTAAATTGCTAATGGCTTTATTAATGGAAGCCCTTAAGTTGTAAATAGCCCATTTACATATTAGTTGGACGGTATTAGGTATATATTATATAGTTTTTATATTATTTCATCAAGGTTATATATGTAAATTAAACTTTAAATTATAATAAGTTATAATATATATCATAGAACATAAACAAAATAAGCTTTGACCGAAACTAAACAAAAAGAAAAAGAAATATTAGAAGCTAGGGTTCGGCCATCTTTAAAGCTTAACCAAGGTATGTGTTTAGCTCGGTTTTTGATAATTTTTACATTTTTGAGATCGTTGCTAAGTTATCTTCAAGACCCATGCTTGAATTTTTGATTTTGGTGAATATTTTGAGTTATTCCATTGTTGAGAGCTTATGATTTTTGTTGTTTGATGATGAAATATGAAAGATATGTTTTAGATTAATATGTTTTGTATTGGAGTTTTTGATAATTTTGAGTAATTAGGACTAAATTGCAAAAATAATAATTTAAGGGACTAAAATGTGAAATAAATGAAATATATGGACTTGTATGGATATGGGTAAGATTCGGCCTAACATGGGTATACTTCATCATCAAACAACAAAAATCACAAGCTCTCAACAATGGCATAACTTAAAATATTCACCAAAATAAAAAATTCAAGCATGGGTCTTGAAGATAACTTAGCAACGATCTAAAAAACGTAAAAATTATAAAAAATTGAGCTAAACACATACCTTGATTGAACTTTAAAGATGGCCGAACCCTATCTTCTAATATTTCTTTTTCTTTTTGTTTAGTTTCGGTCAAAAGAAAATGGATGAACATGGCTTATTTTTTTTTGTTTTATGATATATATTATAACTTATTATAATTTAAAGTTTAATTTACATATATAACCTTAATGAAATAATATAAAAACTTTATAATATATACCTAATACCTTCCAAATAATATGTAAATAGGCTATTTGCAACTTAAAGACTTAATAAAGCCATTAGCAATTCAGCCCTTTTTAGAAATAACCACCAAATTTTCATTTTACGCAATTAAGCCCTTTATTCAATCGGACACTCAAACGATAAAATTAAAGCACGAAAATTTTGAAGATATAAATTCACACAAAATAAACACAGGAAATAATTTTTAAATATTTTTTGACTCAGATTCATGGTCACGAAACCACCATTCTGACTAGGGTCTGAATCGGGTTGTTACATCATTATTTCATTTATACGCGCTATTATTTTATCATTGCTACAACCATGTCACGAATCGTGTTCAAATATATTTACTCATTTCCATACTATACCCAAATAAATCAAATAGAAGTTATTTCAAATGTTACGTTCGTTTTGGCACAATGCATAAAAAGGAAAATTTTTAAATCGAGGCAAATGTTCATTATGTTGGAATTAGAAAAGTCGTGTTCCTAACTTACGTAATATGAATTCCTTCTAAAATCGAGATAATCAAATATCTATTTTAAAATAAATATAAAAAAATAAGATTTTAGTGCTTGAGTCTATTTTCATAGGAAAGAAACAGAGCAAGTAAAGGAAGTCTATATTTAGAGTGACTTTGTGATCCCCTGTTGTAACTTTGGAAAATCACTAGAAATTGTACAAAAATAATTATAAGTAAAAGTTTATATGCATAAATTTCTTAGTGAGTCTATTTTCATTAGAAACAAATAGAAATGTTATCTAGTTTCCGTCTAATGAGATAATAGATTTTTAGTGAAGGGAGGTCAGGTCCACTGAATTGCGAAATAGGGGAACTTTTAATGAATAAACTGTACTAATTGGCCAATCCAAAAATTTTAGAAAAATTATGGTAAGAAGATATATGAATCGAGTTTTAGGGAAAATTTATGGATTTAAATTTTGAGTTTCATAACTCGAGTTATAATTAATTTAGTGACTATTATGCAGATGAACAATTTTATTATGAATAGTGAAATAAATTGTTTTGATTTATGTAAGTAATTGGAAAATTTTTAATGTTCCCGATTTGGTCCCGAACCATTCCAATTGTCGAGTCCTTTTTTAGGGATTTATTGGATGAATGTGAGAGAATTAATATTTTTTTTAAAAGTAAAATTTTTTTATGCCCCGAACAGGTAAGATAAGTTTGGTAACGCCTCGTGCTCGACTCCGGCGACGGTCTCAGGTAAGGGGTGTTACATTTATTGGTATCAGAGCAAGAGTTTAGTCAATTCTCAGAATATTCAGTATGAGTAAGAGTCTAGCTATATATGCCATACTTATATTTTGATAGTGTGACGAGTCCTGACGATTTTAACTCCTGACGATTTTAAAATGTTTTTCTTTTATAGTTATGGATCCCAAACGAGTTGGTGCAGATGATGTAGAAAGTAACGCGCCTGCTCCTACAGAAGGGACGATGCCACCAGATAGTAGTGAAAGGCCTGTTACAGTTAGTCAGGGAGGAGGGGCTCGAGAAGCATTTTTCCAAGCTATGAATGAATGGTTTGCTGAGTTCCTTCGTACGAATCCGGCCGTTAGACCTCTACCCCGTCATGATACTCAAACTACTCATGTAGCTTCCCCAGTCATAGTTACAATCAGAAGAGAGAAGCCACCAGTTGATAAAATTAGAAAACAAGGGGCCGAAGAGTTTTAGGCTACTAAAGATGATGATGCAGAGAAAGCTGAATTTTGGCTAAATAATACTATCAGGGTATTTGATGAGTTATCATCCACACCTGAAGTGTGCATAAAGTGTGTTGTGTCACTTTTACGAGACTCGACCTACCATTGGTGGAAGACACTTGTGTCAGTAGTACCAAAAGAGAGGGTTACTTGGGATTTCTTTCAGGAGGAGTTCCGTAAGAAATACATTAGTCAGAGGTTCATCGACCAGAAACGAAAAGAATTCCTTGAACTAAAGTAGGGTAAGATGACAGTGACTGAATATGAACGTGAATTTGTTAGACTCAGTAATTATGCTCAAGAGTGTGTGTCTACTGAAGCTATCATGTGTAAGAGATTTGAATATGGACTCAATGATGATATTCGACTGTCGGTCGGTGTTTTAGAAATAAAAGAGTTTGTTATTTTAGTTGAAAGAGCTTGTAAGGCAGAGGAGTTGATGAAAGGAAAGGGTAAAGCTAAAATTGAGATGCAAGACACGAAGAAAAGACAGATAAGAAAGTCGTTTCAACCTACATCCAAGAGGCCTAGAGAGTTCTCTACTAGATCTAATTTTTCAGCAGGGTATTTTAGCCAAAACAGAGGTAGAAGATTTATAGGTCAGAAAGCTCAGACCACTTCAATTGCGAGTGTTGGCAGTATTCAGCCTGATAGACCCGAGTGTCCTCAATGTGGTCAATGTCATCTAGGTCAATGTCGAGCAACTGAGGTTGGTTGTTTTCGATGTGGTGCATCGGATCGTTTCATTCGGGAGTGTCCTGAGATGGTTAAAAGAGAAGTAATACCGAGTGTAAGATCAGGCAATGCCCCTGTTAGAGGCAGACCTCAGAGAAGTTCGGGAATAGGGGCAGGTAGAGGTGCATCTAGAGATTCAGCAGTGAGACCCGATGTTAGAGCGCCTACAAGGACCTATGCTATCCGTGCTCGTGAAGAGGCATCCTCCCCCGATGTAATTACGGGTATATTTTCTCTTCATGATGTTAATGTTAATGTTATTGCTTTGATTGATTCGGGTTCGACCCATTCCTATGTTTGCATGAAATTGATGCCTAGTATGAACATGTCCATAGAGTCTACGGGATTTGTGATTAAAGTATCGAATCCATTGGGTTGGTATGTATTAAGTAAACAAAGTATGTAAAAATTGCCCTTTGATGATTAAAGGTAGCAGTTTTCCGGCCGATCTCATGCTATTGCCATTTGATGAGTTTGATGTGATTCTTGGTATGGATTGGTTGACTGCGCATGACGTGATAGTGAATTGTGGAAACATATTTTTTGAGTTGAAATGCGAAAATGGTGAAATTCTTCGGGGTAATTCAGATGAGTCAGATAGTTCAATTGCCATGATTTCTATTATGTCTACTCAGAAATGCTTGAGAAAAGGATATGAAGCTTATCTTGCTTTTGTGTTGAATACTAAAGATCCAGAATTGAAATTTGAATCAGTGCTTGTGGTATGTGAGTTTCCTGATGTGTTTTCAGAAGAACTACCAGGTTTGCCTCCTATCAGAGAAGTCATAATTGTTGAGGTAAGTTCAATAAGGATTAAAAATTGTTATTGCTATTTTGGATGGAATGTTAATCTATAATTGTGATATGTATAATTAGATGGATAGTTTTGTATTAAATTAGCTTAATGGATTAAGTTGTGAAGCTAATTAAATTAAAGTCTATATATGAAAAATATGAACTTCACTTATTGTGTAGTGGAATTACAATGGTGATGCGAACCAGGTCACATCATGTTATGGTACAACTCAACATCATCGAGAGTGGCCTAAGCTCGAGGGGCCTAAATGCAAAATGAAGCTTAATTACAAGCTCATTTAGCTCACTAAGCACGCATGGCAATTTTACTCGAGCTGATCAGCTCGATTCTAGCTTATTGAGCTTGATTCAACTCGAATTCTAGCTCATTGAGCTTAATTTAGCTCAACTCAGCTCAATTGAGTTCATTTCTATTTTTCTTCAATGATTATGTTTTTAGTTTGCTGGAATAAAATAAGTATGTTAGCTAAATTAGTTAAGTAAATTAAATTACTTTTTAATGTGTCAAATTCTAGACATGTTAATTAAGTTTTAATGTCTTAGTTCATACATAATTATTAGCTAATTTTAATGTGTTAAGTTTAGAACAAATTTATTAGCTGCTGTTATTTAATATGTCCAGCCGAATCTAGTCCTCAAATTTGTCTTTGCTACAGCTGATTTTATGATGTCTTAAGTCAAATTAATGTGTCCTAAAAGGGAATTAATTTGCTGAATTTATTTGGTGCAGGTACATGCTTTGGAACAACATTAAAGAGAGGAGAATGAACTTGGTTAAGTGCAAGAAGTAGAATTAAAGGCTAGCAGTTGTTTTGAGTTTCTCCAAGTGGCTGTTCGTGGAGTTCAATGGCCAAGATGCTGTTCACATTAAGTCCCATTAGCTCAGAAGTTTTCACACCTTGGTGGCTGCCCAAATCTATCCTTTCACACCATAAGGCTGTTTGGATCCAAGAGTCCACACACAAGGCTGTTCGTGCACCTAAATGCACGTTAAGTTTGTTGGAGCTCGTTCAGCTACCCAAGGCCGAATTAATGAAGTGAATCAAAGTTTTTTAGCTTCTCAACCATTGAACACTTCAAGCTCAATTCATCAGCTCATTTATTAAGCTGAATTGGAAGACTAAATGGACTGTCTACTGCAGTCTCCTAGGCCTAGAGTTCACCAAAGGACTTGTAAACATTAAGTAACTTAGTCCAGCTCATTAGTAGCTAAATTAAGCTAATTGAAGGCTTATAGAATTTGCCCATTGACGTCTCCCATGCTAGAAAGCTTCAAGGAACCTTCAAGGGACGTTTTAGGAAGGTGCCAAGAAGTTTCAGCTCATTAAGTTGCTGCATGCTGTCTATTAGGCTACCCAAATTGCCTATTTGGCTAGCCTAGTTTTTTAACTATAAATACTGTAACACCCCTAACCTGTATCCATCGCCGTATTAGGGTTACGAGGCATTACCTATCCATACACAGCTTGAGAGTGTTAAACATTACTATATGGCCAAATATAACTTTAATACCATATATAAATAATGCACATTTTATCATGCCACTATGAATCATTTAATAAGCACGAAATGTAACTCATAGTACAACACATTTGCATGCTAAATACTATATATAATTAACACTCATGTAATCAAGTATACATGCTCATACCAAAGGTAAATATATTCATTTTACTATGACTATTCAATTTAAAAAAAGAACAATAGCTTAACATTTCTTTTTACTAACCAAATGGACATAATTTCAATCATCAGATATATGTATATACACAAGAATCATACTAATCCATCACTTAATACATGCCATAAAACACTTATAAAATAATTTAGTAACTTAGCCGAATATTCATTATGCTTAACATTACTCCTTGATCGAATCATATAATAACATAACAAACATATATTCTTTGTATTAATTTATTAACTTAAACTAATTCATAATACCTATTGTGCGTGCCAAGGAAACCAAATTTTAAGACACAACCAAAATATATAAGTATGTACATATATCCAATATGGAAAGCTTTCCAAAATGATCAACCATAATCTATTTATATCATTACGTTAAAACCGTGAGCATATACCAAGTAAACTATATATATAACATACATATTACTAACTGATGCATTACATTTTATAACTCAACAACATCCAACATTCATCCCATTACTGAAACACAATATCAAGTACCATAACATATATATATCTTGAGCTAATGCATATGCATATATCATCAATACATTTTGCGCCAAAAATATATATATCTATGCAAGCGTCGAATCATAGGGTTGATTATGACCATCTTATTGATTTTCATCATATATCCAAATACACAAGTACATTATAAACAATTTTCAAACCAATTCATCTTACAAATTATACTTCTCAACAATAAGTCATTAACCAAATATAAATATATATATGTCCGAAACTCAAAACTTATATACCATATAACAAACATATCAAAATAATCTCCTACCATGTTCGAACTTAACCAAATATCATTTAATTCCAATTCACATAATAACACCTTAATCAAACTTAACAACCAATTTGACATATATATTTATCTATGCATGTACCATAGCCGAATCCACCAAACATACATATCTAAAATCACCAACCATTTTCAAAGCATATAACACATATAAACATGACTAAAGTTTCATAAAATCAGTTAACATATTAGCCATTTTCGCATGGCTTAATATATATACAACTTCAAACTTAAGTATACATAACCTAGCTTATACATGCCATAAAATCAAGTTCAAACTTATAATGTACCAAAAACAGTCGATAGTGTGATAGACTTTGCTGACTATTCCTGAGCTCGTAACTTGAATCCAAAATCTATAAAACAGAGGTAAACATGAACACACACAGTAAGCTATCATAACTTAGTAAGTCATAAGCAAATAAAAAACTAAGTAACATAATCAATTTATTTAAACTAAATCAAATTATACTATCATAATCACCTTAAATCTTAAGCTTACAGTTTCATGTATTATATATACTTTCACATATAAATTATTCATGGCCGAATGAACATATATATACATTAACAAAATATCATTCAATTTCCAAGCCAAAATATCTTTATCATACTAAGTACATATACACTTATATGCATATACTCATAAGTCAGAGTATAACAATCACATACATATTTATATCACATGGCCGAATATTCCACCAAATGCACATACATTTACATTAGTAACTTGTATTATTTGGATCACATATTAAATGGCCAACTTACCTTATTTTCAAATAGGTAATTAACTAACTCATACCTGATCGTTTTAGCTCATTTTACACATTCGTTCACAACTTATTATTGCCCGTTGAACCATTCGGATTGAATAGGATACTCGGATAATCACATATATCATACAATGCCAACGTCCCGACGTGGTCTTACATGCTATCTCATATCGATGCCACTGTCCCAGATAGGGTCTTAAACGAATTAAATATGATGCCGATGTCCCAGACATGGTCTTACACGTAACCACATATATCGATGCCAATGTCCCAGACGTGGTCTTACACGAAAACCCATATTGGATCCTAAGTCATGACATATGTATCCTAGCTATTCCTAAGGTTTGTACGGGACTTTCAGACGTTGTAATTTAGTTGAAACAAACTCATAAACTTAGTTCCCTTGCACATATACATTTGGCTCTCACATATAAAATTTCTCATAATTTAATTTCAGCATATAAACTCATACATAATTAGAATTAATGATATCTATTTTCTTATAAACTTACCTCGAACGATGAAAATCGGAACGGGACGGCTAATCGACAACTTTAGTTTTCCCTCGATCCAAATTCGATTTCTTTGGTTCTTGATCTAAAAATATTCAAATTAAACTCATTCAAACATTTTTTCACTCAATTTAGTCCAAAAACACATAAATAAGCAAATTTCTATTTTACCCTGACATTTTACACTTTTTACAAATTAGTCCAAATTTCACAAAACACAAAATATGCAAAATTTCAATATATCATGCTTAGGACAAATCTTCCTTATATTCATACAAGTCCATACATTTCATTTATTTCACCTGTTAGTCCCTCAATTTACTATTTTTTCAATTTAATCCTAATTACTCAAAATCACCAAAAATTCCAATACAAAACATGTTAATCCAAAACATACCTTTCATATTTCATTAACTAACATCATATAGCTCAAATATTCATCAATGGATTAACTCAAAATATTCATCAAAATAAAAAATTCAAGCATGGGCTTTGTAGATAACATAGCAACGATCTCAAAAACGTAAAAATTATAAAAAAAAATGAACTAAAACTCACCTTGAATCAAGCTTCAATAATGTCGAATGCCCTAAGATTTATTCTTTTCTTTCTTTTGTTATTCGGTCATGTATAAAAGATGAAATGCATGGTTGTTTTATTATATTATCATAATTACTATTTTACATATTTAACCTTTGTTATTTAATAACTAAAACATATATAAAAGGTCACCACTGTCCATCACTAACTCCAATGGTAATATTGCAACTTAAATACCTCAAATTAAAAAGACAACAACAATTCGACCCTTACAGATAAAACCATTAAATTTTCATTTTACGTGATTAAGTCATTTTTATTAAATTAGACACTCTAACGTCAAAATTAAGTCACGAAAATTTCACACATATAAATTCACACATAATAAACATAGAAAATAATTTTAAAATATTTTTTTGACTAGATTCGTGGTCCCGAAACCATCATTCTGAATAGGGTCTAAATCGGGCTGTTACAAATACTTTGCTATTTTTATGTAATTCTGTAACACCCCTTACCTATGTCTAATGCCGGGACAGAATACGAAGCATTACTGGACTTAAACATACACATACTTGTAAAACCGGGCCATAAAATTTCAACCATTTTAAAAACATTCAAACACATGCGTATTGTCCCTTATACGACCTACAAGGCCCAAAACATACATCAGGGGTGGTCCGGGACTAAACCAAGAACTTCCAGAAATTTTACAACATTTAGGGAATTTTCCATGTTTAGAAAGTCACACTCCTGTAGGGTTTAGGCCGTGTGGTCACACATGCCCGTGTGGCTTGGGACACGCCCATGTAACTCTCTTTTTATGACATCAGCATCGAAATAGGGTCACACGCCCATGTGCTAAGCCGCGTTTCCCGCACGATTGAGACACACAACCGTTTCTCTACCCGTGTGGCCATCACTTAGGTTATTTTCCAAGCCTTGGTCAACCATAAACCCTCACACATTTATACAACATCAATGACATATAACGCCTCCATTTAACGATTAAACATCTTCATTTAGGCCACAAAAATAGCATTTCCATGTCATGATTCATGTGTTTTACACACTCATTAGGCCTTGTCTATTATGATATCACTTATACTTTTATATCATGGTCACCAACATACCAAAAGATTTCAACTTAACCATCAAACATTCATATTCAGGGCTAGCTCATAACTTTATAAAATACCAACATATTTCGCATGCGTAGAATAACATGCTTGCCTAAGACATTGCACACCATATCAAGTCACATACTCACATCACATGGAACTTTTAAGCTTGTGCATGCACATATAATAGGGTTACAACCCAATAATCAATATAAGTGTAACACCCCGAACCCGAGACCGACACCGGAGTCGAACACGAGGTGTTAACAGACTTTAAACCCCTTATAAAAATATTTCCCAGACACTACCAATCTGCGTACTAGTCGCTTTAAAAATCATATCTTGAGTTTCACAACTCGAAAATAAGTTTCGTGATTTTTCCCTGAAACTAGACTCACATGGCCATCTACATATTTTTTCTAGAATTTTTGGTCGGGCCAATTATTACATTTTATTAGTCAAAGTCTCCCATGTTACAGGGATCGACTACACTGACCTTTGCGCAATACGACTTGGATATCTCCCTGAACAGAGCTTCAATACTGATGCCGTTTGTTTCTATAGAAACTAGACTCAGAGAGGAATCTATACATATATGGCATGACTTCTAATTATCTCTGGTTAATTTATAATGAATTTCTAAAGTCGGAACAGGGAATCCAGAAACCGTTCTGGCCCTGTCTCACGAGAACCTGAATATCTCTCAACATACTGTCCATATGATCGTTTCGTTACTTTCCTATGAAAATAGATTCATCAAGGTTGGTTTAAATAATTTATTCACTATTTAATTCCATTCCTGCTATTTTTAGTGATTTTCCAAATCTACATCACTGCTGCTGTCAGCATCTGCCTTTAAGGTAGACTTTACCTATTTCATAGTTTCCATGATTCAACTAGCCCTTTTAGCATAAATAGCACAATTTATGATAGTGATTAACCATTCCCATGGCCAATCCTTGTCAAGCATATCCACACCAAATGATTATAACATTATACTCAAACATATATAAGCCATTTTCGCATGGCTAACCAAAATTATACAAGTCCAAAGGGTCCATGACCCACAACAAACGGGTAGTCCTATACATGCCATTTCGAAGTTCAACCAAAATTGTACCAAAAGGGGGCTTTGATAGTGTGGGCGACTTCGACTTCAAGATCCCGAGTCCGATTGCTGGAGAACCAAAATCTATAAAACAGAGGAGCAATGAAACGGAGTAAGCAATTTATGCTTAGTAAGTTTTGAGCAAGGAATTCCAGCACAACAAAAGTATAGCATTCATATAGCTAAACGGATAATTTCATATGCACAATTTTTTTATATCATACTTGCTTCACATTACCAACCCTTATGTACATATGCAAAAGATCAACTTAGCCAAAGGCCGGTAGCTCGTTTATCAACTGAGCGAATACTTATTTGTAAGGGCTCAACTAAATTCAAGCACATACGAAACATACCTCAATGTTGGGATGTTTCTAGAGTATTAACTGAAATTTTTACAGCAAGATCATTCATTCCCAAATCACGTACCTTCGGAATTTAACCGGACATAGCTCCTCGTTCAAATGCCTTCGGGACATAGCCCGGTTATAGTAACTCGTACAAATGCCTTCGGGACTTAACCCAGATTTAGTAACTCGCACAAATGCCTTCGGGACTTAACCCGGATTTAGTAACTCGCACCAATGCCTTCGGGCTTAGCCCGGAATTAGTATCTCGCACAAATGCCTTCGGATCTTAGTCCGGATATGGTCACTTAGCACAAAGCCTTCGGGACTTAGCCCGGACATCATTCAAATAACCATGCACATTTAACAATAAATCATGGCACATTCGTATTTCATTTTCGTTAGCAAAACTCAAACACAAGACACTTATCATTCTTGTAATTTCGGCTCAATAGCCACACAAAGAGCATGATTTTGATTTACTTAAAACATGATCTAATCAAATCATAATTTAAGCTCTTTTACTCAAGAACTTACCTCGGATGTTGTCGAACGATTCCGATGGCTATTCGACCACTTTTTCCTTCCCTTTATCGGATTTAGTTCCCCTTTGCTCTTGAGCTTAATTAAACAAATAAATTGATTTAATCATTTGAGCATCGAAAAGAGGAACACAAGGCACTTAGCCCATATTTATACATTAGACATTAAAGTCACATATGTACGGAATCATGAATCAAACTCAACATTTTAGCTAATTTTCCCCCTTGGCCGAATTTTCTAAGCCAAGACAAAAGCATCAATATGCTTGCCTCCAACCGAATACATGCAACACCAAATCTTCTTCCTATGGCCGAATATGCATGTCTCTGTTGGGGCCGATTATATGCTTAATACTTCCTACAAGTATGGTTACTTGTATTGATTATAAATATCATCTTGTTTCAAGTTCAAAACTTGGCTAATACACACATATATACACTAGTAAAGCATCCTCTCCCTTTCCATCAATTTAACACATGCATTGCTCATTAACATACAAAAGTTATATTCGGCCTTAGCACACAACTTGCTAGCCGATTCTTCCCCATCTAGCAACCAATGCACATATGTGCTCACTCAAAAATGCTAAAAAGGAGATTCAAGAATCATCAATCCTCCATCACATGCATCATTAACAAGCTTCATATTTAGCATGCAATGGCATTAACACAAAATCCACCTAGGCCGAATATCATCCCCATGACATAGCAAAGATTTGAACCATGGGCTAATTAGAACTCAAGCTAGCAACTAAAAACATGCATGAATCTCATGGCACAACCTCAAACATACCTTAATCTAGATATAAGTATGGCCAAACCTCCTCCTAATCCTCTTCCAAATCAAACCTCATTCCTTAGAATTTTCGGCCAAATGAAGATGAAAAAGGATGAACAAAATTTTCTCCTTTCTTTTCTTTAACTCACGGCAATGGGGGGGGAGACAACCACACACATTTTTTTTTGTTTCCATCATAATCCCTTTCATTATTTTATGCCCATGCTCCTTATTTTATTTTTTCCTAACATACCTCACTAACATAACATGTTTGTGACATGTTTCCACTCATGATGCACTAACACAACATGTCTATGACATGTCTTGCCCATCACACTTGGTCTACCATGCTTGTCATGGCCGGCCACTACTCATTAGGGGGAGTTTGACATGCAAGTCCCCCCTTTTTTCCACATGCACTAATAGGTCCTTACGCATTGACCTATCACATTTTAAAATTTTCTCACATAAATCCTATTTGATGAAATTCACTTACAATTAACAAAATTCAAACACGAAATTTTCACACATGCACATGTACATATAATGAGCATCAATTATGACGGTTAATTATTTTTATGACTCGGTTTAGCGGTCCCGAAACCACTTCCCGACTAGGGTCAATTTTGGGCTGTCACAACTCTCCCCCACTTAAGAAATTTTCGTCCCCGAAAAGCTTACTGGTAAATAGGTTTGGGTATCGTTCTTTCATCGAGCTCTCGGTTTCCCAAGTAGCTTCCTCGATCCCGTGTTTGAGCCATAACACCTTCACTAACGGAACCCTTTAGTTTCGCAACTCCTTCACTTCACGAGCTAGGATACGCATCGGTTCTTCTTCATAACTCATATCGGCTTGAATTTCAACCTCTGATGGGCTAATTATGTGCGATGGATCAGATCGATAGCGTCGAAGCATCGAAACATGAAAGACGTCGTGAATCTTTTCAAGCTCAGGGGGCAAAATCAATCTATACGCAACCGGACCAACTCGTTCGGAGATTTCGTACGGCCCAATGAATCTCGGGCTCAACTTGCCCTTACGGCCAAACCTGAGTACCTTTTTCCAAGGCGAAACTTTAAGGAACACTTTATCTCCCACCTGATATTCAATGTCCTTTCGTTTCAAATCCGCATACGATTTCTGACGGTCTGTGGCTACCTTCAGACTTTCACGGATTACCTTTACTTTCTGTTTGGCATCTTTAATCACATCAACTCCGAAAATTTTACTTTCACCGAGCTCGGTCCAGAACAATGGTGTACGGCATTTACGACCGTACAAAGCCTCGTAAGGTGCCATCTTAATACTTGATTGAAAACTATTGTTGTAAGCGAATTCAATCAAAGGTAAATACCGTTCCCATGAACTACTGAACTCGAGGATGCAACATCTCAACATATCCTCAAGTATCTGAATTATCCGCTCGGATTGACCATCGGTTTGGGGGTGAAAAGCAGTGCTAAAATGCAGCTTGGTACCCAAAGCTTCTTGCAATTTCTTCCAAAACCGTGAGGTGAATCTCGGATCTCTATCCGACACGATAGAAATAGGTACCCCGTGTAATCTCACAATTTGAGAAACATACAATTCAGCTAGTTTATCCAATGAAAAATCCGTACGCACGGGGATAAAGTGAGCCGACTTAGTCAGTCTATCAACAACAACCCAAATCGCATCCTCCTTACTTGCTGACAATGGCAGTCCAGACACAAAGTCCATTGTGACTCGATCCCATTTCCACTCGGGTATCATGATCGGCTGAAGTAATCCTGAAGGCACTTGATGTTCCGCTTTCACTTGTTGACATATTAAACATCTCGAAACAAAGTCGGAGATGTCTCGTTTCATACCATGCCACCAAAATTGACGTTTCAAATCGTTGTACATTTTCGTACTCCCCGGGTGAATTGACATTCGGCTACAATGGGCTTCGTTCAGAATCATCGAAATGAGTTCCGAATTCCTTGGAACACACAAACGACTTCTGAACCTCAAACAATCATCATCATCAATTTGAAACTCTGATTCCTTGTTCGGAACACACTCAGCCCGTTTTGCAACCAATTCATCATCAACTTTCTGAGCTTCACGAATTTGATGAATCAATAATGGTCTGGCTTTTAATTCAGCTACTAACACATTGTCGGGTAGAACAGACAAGTGTACATTCATCGCTCGTAAAGCAAACAATGATTTCTGGCTTAAGGCGTCCGCAATCACATTAGCCTTTCCCGGGTGGTAATCAATGACAAGCTCGTAATCTTTCAACAACTCAAGCCAACGTCTTTGTCGCAGATTCAAGTCTCGCTGAGTCATCAAATATTTGAGACTTTTGTGATCCGAAAATACATGGCACTTCTCACCAAACAAATAATGTCGCCATATTTTCAAAGTAAATACGATGGCAGCTAGTTCGAGATCATGGGTCGGATAATTTCTCTCGTGTGGCTTCAATTGTCTCGATGCATAGGCCACAACTCGACCTTCTTGCATCAATACGCAACCCAACCCAAGTAGGGATGCGTCACTATAAATGACAAACTCTTTGCCTGATTCGGGTTGCACTAAAATTGGAGCTTCAGTCAAATGAGTTTTCAGTTGATCGAAACTTTTCTGACATTTCTCCGTCCATTCGAACTTAACATCCTTTTGAAGTAGCTTCGTCATTGGTGTGGCTATCATCGAGAAACCTTTGACAAATCGTCGGTAATAACCGGTGAGCCCCAAAAAGCTCCGAACCTCAGTAATATTTCTCGGAGGTTTCCAGTTAAGTATGGCTGAAATTTTGTTCGGGTCAACTCGAATACCCGATGTGGATACTACATGACCCAAGAAGCTAACCTCTCTTAACCAGAACTCACACTTACTGAACATAGCATATAACTGCTTATCCCGCAAAATTTGCAACACTAGCCTCAGATGCTCAGCATGTTCGGTCTCATCTCTTGAATAGACCAAGATGTCATCAATGAACACAACTACGAACCGATCCAAATATGGTCTGAAGATCCGATTCATCAAATCCATAAATACCGCAGGGGCATTAGTGAGCCCAAACGGCATCACTAAGAATTCGTAGTGACCATATCTCGTTCTGAAGGCAGTTTTGGGTATGTCCGATTCTCGAATTCGCAACTGATAATAGCCCGATCTCAAATCTATTTTTGAGAACATTGAGGCTCCCTTCAGTTGGTCGAACAAATCATCAATACGCGGTAACAGATATTTGTTCTTTATCGTCACTTTATTCAGTTGACGATAGTCAATGCACAACCTCATGGTTCCGTCCTTCTTTTTCACGAACAATACTGGTGCACCCCAAGGTGAGAAACTTGGTCGAGCAAAACCTCTATCCGTCAATTCTTGCAACTGAGCTTTCAACTCTTTTAACTCGGTTGGTGCCATACGATACGGAGCTATCGAAATCGGCGTAGTCCCAGGTACAAGCTCAATACCAAACTCTACCTCCCGAACAGGTGGTAAACCCGGTAATTCTTCAGGAAAAACATCCGGGTATTCACAAACCACCGGCACAGATTCGGGTTTCTTTTCTAATTCTTTGTCATCAAGTACATACGCAAGGTATGCTTCGCACCCTTTTCTTACATATTTCTGGGCCAACATTGCTGATATTACAGCTGACATCCCCTCCAAGTCCGTAGACTCAACTCGGATTACTTCGTTATTTCCGCACCTCAAATCAATAGTCTTGCTTTTGCAATTCACAACCGCATCATGCGCGGTCAACCAATCCAAACCAAGAATAACATCAAATTCATCAAACGGCAAAAGCATCAAGTCCGCCGGAAAACAGGAACCTCGAATTTCTAGGGGACATTTCTTACACACTTTGTCGACAAGCACGTAACGACCCAAGGGATTTGACACCCGAATTACGAACTCAGTAGACTCAATAGGTAAAGTCTTACTGGATGCTAAGGTTTCACATATGTAAGAATGAGTAGAACCGGGGTCAATCAAAGCAATTACATTAGTATCAAAGAGAGTAAAAGTACCGGTAATAACATCAGGCGAAGAAGCATCCTCGCGGGCACGTATAGCATAAGCTCTAGCAGGCGCACGAGCCTCGGATCTGGTCGTAGCATCTCTAGATCCTCTCTGACCACCACCAGCATTGCCCGTATTTCCAGATGGTCTACCTCGAGCAGTTGTAGCACCCGGTTTCCCACTCTGATTTACATTCTGTTCAGACAACCTCAGGCAATCTTTAATGAAGTGGTCGACTGATCCGCACTTGTAACAGGAGCGGTCAGGGAATCTACAACTCCCCGAATGCCATTTACCGTAATATCGACATTTCGTTCTGTCTCGACGTTCATTCCCAACACTGGCGACCGAAGTGCCTCGTGTACCCACAGGGGGTCGATCACGATCTCGACTAAAAGGCCCGAAGTGCCTCTAAACAGGCCCGCATCATCTCAAAATTTCTTCGATGCCTGTTGAAGAGACTTTCCCGAGGATCTTTTACGAAACTCTCCAGTTCCCTCATCAACTTTTTGTTTTTCTTTTCTAAGCTCTTCGGCTTTACAAGCTCGCTCGACAAGTACTACGAACTCTCGTATTTCAAGAATGCCAACGAACATTTTTATATCTTCATTCAGCCCATCCTCGAAGCGTTTACACATAATAGCCTCGGACGAAACACATTCCCGAGCGTATCTACTAAGTCTAACAAATTTTCGCTCGTAATCAGTAAGTGATATAGAACCTTGCTTAAGCTCAAGAAATTCCTTCCGTTTTTGATCAACAAATCTCTGACTGATATACTTTTTCCGAAACTCAGTTTGGAAGAACTCCCAAGTTACTTGCTCTCGAGGCACAACAGAAGTCAGAGTACTCCACCAA